>NC_084481.1:84361207-84985207 GCF_030035675.1 Rhineura floridana | reverse complement strand
ATACGGCGGGGGGGCAGCCTAATTAGATATGATATAAATATCTTTCATTGATGTGCTTATTTTTATTACTCACCTATTTAAAGACAAATCATATTTATATTTATTGGATTGCTGAGTGTCCTCTGCCTTCTTCTGTTCAGACCTTTGCCATTTGTTTTAATTGTTAATTAATAACTAAATCCTCCACCACCCATCATTTTATTGACTTATTTCTATTTGTTACACCTTTGTTCCCCCGAGTCAGGTCAATTTTAGCAAGGAAGCAGATGTGGTTCACCCAGAGTTGCAACACTAGCTTCCTAAAGGCTGTATCGCTACCACTTACTGGGAGGGGGAGGGCCGAAGCAGTGGATAGGACACAGCTGTGCAGGTGTATCAGCAAAGCCACTCTGGTACTCCTGCCAGTGCACCCACACCACGCCAACCTCCCTGCCCATCACCAGGTGAGACACTTGTACAAAGAAGGGGAGAAAGGAAAAGGAAAGAATCATATTTTCAGAGGACACCTCATCTTTCTTAGATCCTTCTACAGGCAAACACCAATCTAGAGTTATAGCCTGTCATACCCCAATGACTAGAGCAGAGCAGCAACCAGTGGACCATATTTACAAGTGCATAAAAGCCATCAGCATTATCTTGTCCTCTGTTTATTTGAAACTGAACAGAATGCTGCCACAATGCTGAACCAAGGAATAGCAGATTCAAAAAAAGCATGAAGGCCAACATTTATTGAACCAAGACAGTTTAATGTAAGCATGGTTGCAGCTAGGAGTTCTTTGAAACTCTTGAATACTCCCACAACAGAGCCTATTGGTCCAATAAAACTTATTGTTAATTGGGGCTCACAGCTTTCCTGAGCACTGGGAAATTCCAGAGTAGTTTTCAAAAGTCCAAACTGGCTTTTTATGCCTTTGTCAATGCTACATACTGTGACCTTCTTGTGGCAGAATTTTAGCCTTCTTGGACTATCCTTTAAAAGCAGGATCTGCTCTAGATTTGAGTGGACTCCTGAGAAAGTGCCCTCTAGTGGACTCCTGTCAGACCCCTGCTCTGGGTCTGGTCTCATAATGTATCTCTCCCACTGGCCCCAGCACAGGTCTCTCATGATCCCACTACTAGGCGCTACCACCTGACACTCTGTAACGCAGTACTGCCTTGAGACTGTGCCTTAGTCTCCTCCACAGATTGCTACATGGTGTCTGGGTGCACTTACAGGCCACAAAACCCCCCCCTGTATCTTTCTGCCTTTAAAGATTACAGCCCTGGGTTGCTTTGGATACCTGCTGCTGTTACACTATCCCTTCACCGCTGCCACCATTGGTACTGTTCCCACCTTTGATATTTGCTCTGCCCACCCTTCTGGTTTGCAATATCCCAGCCAAGGATCAGGCATGTTGTTAAACCAAAATGATTTATTTATAAACACAAGGAATAAACAAGATTACTTTAAGTTCAGTCAACATGTGTGTGGTTACATATAATATCTCTTTATATATCTTAGTCCTAAAACCTGCTTCACTACCCACCTAAACACAAATCCACCCCTCCAAAACCCAGAACCAACAACTAACCAAACACTCTCCAACTGTCATCCTCTCATTTATACCTTCAACCACCCAGACACTCAGCCAATCACAACTTATCATTCTTCAACATTCCAATACATATACTCTGCCTCCCAACTCTCTCTACTTACCATATTTACATTACAAAACCTGTACTTACCATAAATACTGTACAAATATAACAGGGGCATCACAACTCCCTAGTACAATGGTGGGCTCTTCCTGTTGGAGCCTCCAAACTGAGTGAATGGGCACTAAAAATGCAAATAAAATTCAACATAAGTAAGAGTAAAGGGATGCACATTGGGGCAAAAAATCTTAACATCACATCAAATTCAAATATAAACCAATCTGAACTGGTAATGACTGATCAGGAAACTGATCTTGCGGTTCTGGTGAAAAGCTCAATGAAAATGTGGACACAGTATGTGGCAGCTTTGGAAAAAGCAAAATTCCTGTTACGGAACATTAAGAAAAGGATTTAAAATCAAACTGCCAGTATTATAGCGCTGTTAGTCAATTCTGTGGTGTGACCACATTTTGAATACTGTGCTCAACTCTGGTTGCTGCAGCTCTAAAAGGATATCGAAGAACTAGATTAACTTCAGAAGAGGGCAACCAAAATGATCAGTGGGTTGGAACAGCTCTTCTATGAGGAAAGTTTACAACATTTTGGGCTTTTTATGTCAGAGCAAATGTGAATAAGTGGGGACATGAACATGACAGAGGTTTATAAAATTATGCACGGTGTGGAGGAAGTAGATAGGGAGATATTTTTTCTTCCTCTCTCATAATACTATAACTTGGGGCCATACAATGATGCTGAATGTTGGAAGATTCAGGGCAATGCATATTTGCACAAGTTTCTTCACACAACCCATAGTTAAACTATGAAATATGCTCCCATAAGATGTAGTGAAGGCCACCAATCTGGATGCCTTTAAAAGAGGATTAGATAAATTCATGAAGGAGAAGCCTTTCAGTGCTAAATGGCCATGATGCCTATAATCTACCTCCACCGTTAGCAAAAGTATGCCTTTAAATACCAGCTCGTGCCCTGATCCAGCTTCAGGGCTCTTCTTATGCTCTTATGTTGCTTTCCCTGGTGGCAGGCAACAAGCAGGCAGTGAGGCAGGAGTGTGCTGATGAGCACCTAGCTGAATCTGGAGAATTTGCCATCTTAGTCTCCACAGTGCTCCCAGTTTCATTCTGGTGCATTGCAGGGAATTAAAATGACATATGCAGTTAGTCATTGGAGCATCAGGGGAAAAAGTTTTAAAGGGGGTGGGCAGGACAGGCAGGTATCACCAGTGGACTCTATCTACTGGGGCTCTAGCAGCTGTCTGAAAATACCACACAGTGATTCTGAGCTGTATAAAAGAAACAGTAGAGGGTGTTTTTAAAAAAAAAAAAACACACACATTTTTCCTGCAGAAAAAGGAAAAGAAGGCAAACATCCATTATGACATGCAAATTTTGCTTTAAAGAAATGATGCCTATTTTAAAATGAAATCTTTGAACTTCTACTGCGTCCACACAAAAACAAACAGCTTTTCAATAGCTAAAGGGGGAAAGATAATTTTCCATGAGAATTTAAGCCATTTAAATGGAGATTAATATGGATGAGAACATTTGAACAGATTCAACATTGTTTGTCAGTTTCACATCTGCCAAGAAATGGCTAATCCCACTGATTAGGGGTCCTAATGACAAAGTGTGTGTACCTGACATATCCCCCACTGGCAGCTTTTCAGTTCTAAAGGCCTTAGATATTGACACCATATGTAACTGCCTGCTTAGGATCGTAAGAAAACAGAGCGCCTTAGGAAGTATCTTTTGTTGATGCTTGTGGGTAAAGCAATTGATTTAGAATCATCCAAGAGAAAAGGAGGATGACAAAAGCACTTGTGACAAAAGGTAAGGAAAGTGTCCATATTTGGTCGAAGGCTTCCCCTCAGAAGTACGCTTGAGCTTTGCACCAGTATATCACAAGCTACACCTCTTGCAATTTGGTCACCACTGTTGACAGCTTTTGTCTCTGTATCAGTGTACATCAGCCAAGTGATAACACATTATGCTTGTGATGAAGTGGCACCTAGTCCACACAACTGTATGCCACAATAAATCTGTTAATCTTTAAAGTGTCAGAAGACGTGTGTGTGTGTGTGTGTGTTAATGTAATCCCAAAAAAGAGCAACCAGGTGTCCTGAACTGCCTTCAAGAATGTTTGTGATGTAATGGATACCTCTATACTCTACAAAAAATCCATGGTTCCTGTCTCACAAACTCACTAGACATGCCTCCAGGTTCCATCCTCTCAACCTCAGTTCCTCACCTTTAATGTGGGGAAAATAATACTAGCCTGTCTTACAGGGTGGTTGTAAGGATGACTGTGGTGTTATATTCAAAGGGCTTTGAACATTTGAAACCATGATGTAAGGGCTGGGCATCACTGTTTTACAGAGTAATCCAAAACCCCACTCTGCCATGCTGAGTTTGGATGGGGCAGAGGCCACTGGGCGAGCTCCAGCATGCAGGGAACCCTCATCAGCAAAGATCCTCCCAATGTGCCTGTCCAAATAATGGACAGAAGCTATTGCAGAGTCCCTGGCAGCAGTAGTCAACAGAAAGACAGAAACACCTGGCCAGTGTAAGCAGTGGGGCTGTGGTAGTGGCTATAACGCTCCATCAAGCCCTGCCACTGTCGGCCAGAGGCTTGGATCCATCTTTTAGGCTGTAATTCTATCCACAAGTGAATGCAATGCCACTCACCTGGAAGCGGCACGCATAGGACTGCACCGTTACTTTTTAAGAATATTTGTATGCCTCGCTATAACAAGTTACAACCAGGAAAATACTGTGGCAAAATAGTTCAGCTTTTCACCGTGATGTAGCTCAGCAGTAGAGCATCTGTTTAGTAACCAAAAGGTCTGAAGTTCAGTCTCTAGTTAAGCTAGAAGAGATCCAGCCTCAGATGGTGGAGAGCTGATGACAGTCAGTGTAGACAGTACTGAGCTAGATGGATCAATGATCTGACCCAATATAAGGCCCAATTTGAGACCATGTGTTGCTATAATTTTTGTGGGAAAGGTCCTTGGGAAAAGAAAAATATTGCAGTGTTTCATTTCAATAAGACACTTCAGGGCTGCCTTACGGATTCTAGGCTAGCACCAGGTTCTCTCCTGAATGAACTCAGCTGCATCTTGGGCTGGGCAACCTTCCCATGCCCAGTCCTTCTGTTTAGTGGAGGAGGGAGAAGGGCTGGCAAAGCCCCTTCCCCCTACCCATGTTTAAGAGCCACCAGTTCCCTTTTCCCATCACATCCTCCATCAACCCCTGAAACAGTTTCAGTTACATGTGCCCAAATGAAAGAGAATCTAGTTTTGTTGCTGGTAACAGATCTCAGCCATTGTTTTTCAAGCCTCTGATTGCCATCCCTCTGCAAATATCAATTCATCAAAGGAAGCATTATTAAAGTTAAGGTAGCTGTGAGAGAGGCAGACAGACAGATGGATAGACAGGATAGTTTGAAGCCAAACTCTTCCTGTAAACTCTATTTCAAATTATCCCTTATTCTATTCGGATATTCCCCCCTCCTCCCCCCCAAAAAGTTATTTCCCTGTTTCAAAGAGCATCACTTATACTCAATTGCACCCACTACAGCTACACCCTTGAACACCATTGTCATCATTTTATATTCTGTTTTCCCAAGTCAGGACCGAGAAGGTGCTGATTTCTTCTAAGTTTCAGTCCAATTTTCACTCACTGGGTAAACTAGGAATCTCTCTGATACTTCTCTGTTCCCAACTCACTGTGATGTGCCCCAGAAATAAAACCTGACTTACTGCTAAAAGAGATTCTTCTTTTGACTCCAACGTCTTGTGACTGCTTCCCCAAAGAAGCTAGAACTGACAGCCCACTTTGGCAGCATGATTTCATGGGGATAATGACAATGGTTTCAGATTATGGTTTAATTATAGTCATAGAGAAAGAGGTTGTCAGCGTTATAATCAATCTTCAAACTGCAAGGGAACAGGGCAATTTTCTTTTTTTTTTAAATCTAACAAACATACTTAAGCCATGAACCAGTTGTAATGGAATCCAGCGATGGTCAGTTGTGGACTCTCATTCTGCAAACACACAAGGCATACTTTAAAACGCTCTGCCTGTATTCAGCGAACGCTGTTCCCCTAGAACTCAGGGCACTTGGGGAAGGTCAGAAGAAGGAACTGCAGTCATGCAGGGCTCCCAATTGACATATATATACAGCTGTACACAGATAGTCTCCCTTCAGCCCTTTGCTGAATGTATGGAGAGGTGTGTGTGGTGTGTGTGTGTGTAGAGCTGTCAGGGGCATGCACATTTGGGGCAGGGCCAGCATATACAGCCCCCATTCCATGTGTTTTCATGGGCATCTGCAGGAATTTTTCCCTGGGGGGGGAGTAAAACACTGGAAGGAGGAAGCAGGCTAGTTTCTCAAAAAACAATTGAGAATAGTGCCTGTACATTTTGCCTTATATCTCAGATGTCACATATGCTATGAAAGTACTCTTTTTAAAAAATGAAGGCTGGGAATCTGGAGGTTTGGGGGAGGGAAATGCCCTCCCTTGCCTCCCCCTGCAGATGCGAATGTATGAGCATATGGAGGCAAATCTCTGAAGGGAGCTATATTCACACTTAAAACAACCGGTTGAGATGTTGGGTATTTGTGCAATGTGGACAGACCTGGAGTGGTATTGGACAACTGTGCATCCTCTGCTTACTTGCATACTAGCCAGAGATTTGTCGTTTGGACTTGCCTGACAAACAGATTTACCAGGGCGCAACAGATGACAGGTTTCCTGTCACTTTTTGTGGTTATATAGAATAGATGTTGGCAGGCTCTGCTTATCGTGTCACAGTGCTACAAGGCTAAGAAAAGCTGCACTTTTAAAAATTATTTCTCCTATGCAGCTATTCAAAGTATAACCTCGTACTCCTTTGCATGGGGCCATCCTACTGCTAAAACAGGATAAAGTGCCCAGCTGTGTGTCACCATTGAAACTCACTGGGTAAAGCGATTAAGGGCTTATCCAAACAGAGCGGGATAATCCACTGTTTCCATATCCGGTTTGTCAGCTGATAGTCCTCACTTTTCGCCTTTTTGTTCGCTGTTTCCCAATGAAAAAAAATGTCCCAATGAAATTCCCGATTTCAAACGGCAAATTGCATTTTTGCCGATATTGGAAGGAGAGGATTTAACCTGCAAAAATGTGTGACACCGTGCGACGTCATTTAGACGACCAAAAAATAATAAGCACACATAGCGCGCGTCACACATTTTGCAGTCGTCTGGATGAGCCCTTAGACACAGATTTGGGTACTGTCCTCAACCATGTGTCCCCTTTGGCGGCTTTGCATAAATGTCTATTTCATCCTCTGTTTCCCACTTGCATTGCTGCCTAGTTGGGGAGCAAGTAAGTGTTGGGACTAGGGGTGCTCAGATTCAATTATGCATAAAAAGCTTGTGATGAAGTCTTTCCTGGATTGTACCACTTCAGTCCTGGATTGTATCTCTTCAGTTGGTAGGGAAACCACATCAACCAACAAGCAAAACATCAGCAAATGGAAATCTAACACAGCAGCAAGAAGAGCTTTAGCTTAGATTTCTACCTGCTGTGCTTGCTTTCCACATACACCTATGACAGCCTTCACAAACTTAACACCTTCCATGCTGGATGGGACTAATGGGAGTTGTTGTCCAAAACATCTGGAGGGCACCAGACCAATGCAAACTGAGCAATGATCTCAGTGTGCAGCCTGGGATCCTCCATGGCCAGCCATAGACAGGTGCAATCCAGGAAGGATCTGATCTGATGTTTGTTCTGCACTTACTAACATAGCAATGGTTAGTAACTACCAGGCCTCCCCCCTCCATTCACACATACAAAATCCATGCTTGATGCTTTTAGCATTGGTTATTAGGACATAGAAGTCCTAAACTGTCCAGGTAGGACCATAAATCTACAGAAAACCACAAATTAAGCAGAAACAGGGATGCCACCAAATCCCTAGTACAAAAATCATGTTAGTAAACGCAAGCATTTATGTTCATATTACCATGTTTTAAGGGGAAGGCTTTCCTTTGGCACTTTTCTACTAGTTGGGCTACAAAGCCTAGCTTGGCAGCATTCCTTAATTTACAGGATGAGGGGGCTTCACACGAACCTGACATCATGCATTGAAATAATTAAGAGGAGAATGGTAGGATCGTATGGGCTAGGTTTGCCCCCAATACTGAAGCACACCTCTCTGCCATGCCCCTCTCCACAGCATAGGGACACACATACATCACATCGGTACACACATAGAGCCCTGATTAAGCCAAGCACCACCACCCCTTGCATGCAAGATTTCTAATGCATATACATAGAGCCCCTTGCCAGGTCGGCTGAAAGCATGGAGAGCAAGGGTATGGCTCCAGTGTGCACTGAGGAGTAATTAATGCAAGGACTGGTAACGTTTTGGAATGTTAAATAAATAAAATTTTGCAATTAGAACCAAAACAAATTTGCCCCCAATTTTCTCTTCATTGACATTAATGGCAATTATTCTCTGGGTGGGTGTTACATGCTCAAATGCTGTCCAAATGTTTTGACACCCTATAAGTATCATTAGATAACAATGGCTACATTGTCCCACACAGAGAACTAAATCAGATCCTGATGGGTACATGGAACCGTGAGGTTTGGAGACAGCATGCCACTGAATACCAGTAGCTAGAGAGAATGGAGAGCAGCCATGAAAAAAGGCTGTTGCTTTCATGCCCTGCTTGTGGGCTTCCCAGAGGTATCTGGCTGGCAACTGGGACACAGGATGCTGTATTAGGTGGGCCTTTAGTCTGGTCTCTCAAGGCTCTTCTTACATTCTTAGCCACCAATAAAGAACCAATAAGGTTTAAACTAATCAGAGTATAAAACACAAAAAGGTGGTATTCAATGCTAGTCCTACTCAGAGTAGACCTACTGAAGTTAATAGACATAACTAACTTAATTTCATTAATTAACCAGTGGATCAACTCTGAGTAGGAGGACTTAGTTGAATATAAACAATATATCAGGGTGTATTCACAAATTGTTTATTTATTAAAGCATTTATAAGCCATACTTTGATAAAAATACATCAAGGAGGCTTACAACATACTAAGACACTATAAAATTTTAAAACCAATAAAAACACCATTCAATCAACAATAAAAGCATCAATAAATATTGCATTGGTTAGGGAAAAAATCATGTTACAAAGGCCCATCTGAAAAAGATGCCTGACAGAAAGGAGGAATGGTTCCTGCTGAACTTCTATTGGTAGGGAGTTCCACAGGGCAGGGCCTGCCATAAAGAAGGTTTGGTCCCTGGTGGAGGCCAATCAAACCTTAAGGGTGTAGGGAACCACCCAAAGTACCCATGAAAGAGACGTAACTTAAGGAGTCAGGCTGTCCTTAATTGTTGAGTCATATCTCTTAGAAATGGAGTGCAGAGCTTTTTTCAGCCTGAGGGCCATTTCCCCTCTAGGCAACCTTCTGAGGGCCACATGCCAGTACTGGGTGGGCCAGAGCCAAAAGTGAACTAAGCAACAAATGTAATTTTTACCTTTGTATGCTAGCCTAGGTCCTACACAGACTCTCAACACCCTTCTCTGTCCTCAATCCAAGCAAGCCAGAGGCATTATCAGAGCTCAAGAACACATTCCAGAATACAATCAGGAGGGGAACATTGAGGGGTGGAGCTTTGGAAGAGGGATATGGCCTGGGAAGAGTTTTGAGGTCCAGACAGAGAGGCCTGGAGGGCCACATCAACCCTCCACCAAGCCTGAGATTTCCCACCCCTGTCTTGGAGAATTCTACAAGATGAGTTTTGTAAATGGGCTGTTGCCAGTGGCAATTTCAGAGTACATTTCTAAGTAGAGTATTAGATACTGTTCGGTAGATTTAAGTTTCCTGCAATAAATTGCCACATGAAGGAAGTGGTTCAATGTTAAAATAAATCAGTTCACTTCCTAATAATTGTTTTCCTTCACGAAAATGCAATCTTATAGTTCAGCTCAGCCAAAGTGACCATGCTAGAACTGTAAAAAAAAAAAATCTAAAGAAAGGTGGGAACACAGGGATTTTGTTTGCCAGATGTTAAGGCCACTATAGAAACCTCAGGTATTAAATATTGGGGGGAGTACTTAACCTTTGCATCTATCATTGCAGAAACTAAATGTTGAATATTCAAAGGACATTAATGGTCACACTGGCTTCTTTCCAGTCTGCTAGGCAGGGTTCAGTCCTGCCCAGACCTCATACTCAAGGTCTGCTCAGAGAGGAGCATGGGGAGCAGATCCCCTCAGCAGATCTTTACACTGCCAGTGACCCTCAAGAGCCAGTGGATCCAGATATCCCTGTCCCAGGAATGGAGATCCTCGTACCATCTTCTGCCTCAATTCCTGGCTGTCTCTCAGATCCAGCTACCCTCATCCCCAGGGATACAGGAGCAGAGGAGATGGCAAACCAAGCAGGACCTTCAGGGCCATTGCTGAAGTGCTTGGGTAGCTGTATGTGAGACTACACAGGCGGAGCTTCCATGACCTATATAAAATCCTGCTTTTAAAATCGCCTTATCTCTGGCCTAGTGAGTTAGAATCTCCATTTCATTGCATCCTTCCTATCATGCTTCAAGGATCTCCCAGATGCCCAGGGTGGAATTCCCCTTTGATAGGTCCTATCAGGAGAAAAGAGGAAATATCTCCTGTGGAATTCCCTCCCCTTGAATATTAGGCAGGCACTGTCTCTGCTATCTTTTCGGCGCCTTTTGAACACTTTCCTCTTTCAACAATCCTTTTACGTTGAGACCTATCCCAGTCTGTGTCTGTGTTAGAATTGCTTGTTAATATTTTTTAACAATATTTTAACCCTTTTTAAAGATTTTAAAGATTTTTTATATTTTTTAATGTTTTAATGTATTTTATGATGTTTTAAAGTGTTTTTAGTGCTTCTGTTTGCCGCCCTGGGCTCCTGCTGGGAGGAAGGGTGGGATATAAATCAAATAATAAATAAATAAATAGTTCACACCTCTTACTCCTACCTACCTGGGCTGCTGCGAAGTGTTAATGCCACAGGGAACCTTCCCATGGTGAGGAACTTTTTTCAGCCCAATAGCTACATTTCCTTCTGAGCAACCTTCCAGGGGCCTCACATCAATGATTGACAGGGCCAAAAGAAAAAGCGGTCAGAGCAATTAATGTAACATTTCCCTTTGTGCAGTAGCCTACTTTCTACACACTTTTTCTACACACTAACCAAGCGCACTTGGAGGAAGCAGATTATCTTGATCCATTTCAATCCGGCTTCAGGCCTGGACATGGGACTGAAACGGCCTTGGTCGCCCTGGTGGATGATATGAGGAGGGCGTTGGATAGGGCAAATGAACCTTCCTCGTCCTCCTGGATCTCTCAGCGTCTTTTGATACCGTTGACCATGGCATCCTCCTGGACCGCCTGGAGAGGCTGGGCATTGGGGGTACTGTACTGCAGCAGTTCCGCTCCTTCTTCTCTGATAGGTACCAGAAGGTGGCACTGGGGGATGAGGTTTCAGACCCATGGCCTCTCACTTGTGGGGTGCCACAGGGTTCCATCCTCTCCCCGATGCTATTTAACATCTACGTAAAGCCGCTGGGAGCTATCATCAGGAGATGTGGGCTGCAATGCCATCAGTATGCGGATGACACACAGCTCTATCTCTCTTTTAAGTCTTCACCGGGGTTGGCTGTGGAAACCCTGTCCAAGTGCCTGGAGTCGGTGAGTGGCTGGATGGGAAGGAATAAGCTGAAGCTGAACCCTGACAAAACCGAGGTACTGTTCGTGGGAGACAAGAGAAGGTTGGAGGATGTTAACTTTGTGCTTAATGGGGTACAATTGCCCCTGAAAGACCAAGTCTGCAGCCTGGGGGTCATTCTTGACTCCCAGCTGTCCATGGAGGCTCAGGTCTTGGCTGTGAGCCGGGCGGCGTTGTATCAACTCCATCTAATACGAAGACTGCGCCCCTGCCTTCCAACCATCTGCTCCCATTGGTGGTACATGCCCTGGTCTCCTCTCGCCTAGACTACTGTAATGCGCTCTATGTGGGGTTACTCTTGAAAACAGTCCAGAAGCTGCAACTGGTACAGAATGAGGCGGTTAGCCTGATTAAGGGTAGCCTCCAGCGAGACCACATCACTCCAGTGCTGAAGGAGTTGCACTGGTTACCAGTTGCTTTCCGGGCCCAATTCAAGGTGCTGGTTTTGACCTTTAAAACCCTGCATGGTTTCGGCCCAGTCTATCTGGAAGAGCGCCTCCAGCATCATCAGCATTGCCGCCCAACAAGATCAGCCTCAAAAGACCTTCTCTCCGTCCCACCAGTTAAAACAGCTAGACTGGTGAGAACAAGGGAGAGGGCTTTTTCAATTGTGGCACTCACTCTGTGGAACTCCCTCCCATATGACATCCGCCATGCCCCCTCCATGATGAGCTTCTGCCGGACCTTGAAACCTGGCTGTTGAGGCAGGCTTTTGGGGCAGGTTAGGTTTTAGTGTTATTGTTGGAATTTTAAGGTTTTAATGTGAATTATATGTTTTTATGTTGTACGTCGCCCAGAGTGGCTGGTAAACCAGCCAGATAGGTGACTAATAAATTTAATAAATAAATAAATAATAAATAAATAAGACTAGGAGCAGACTGAGGCCTTTTATGCCCCTATCTCCAGACTACCTTCTCCAGGCTCCACTCCCTTGAGAGAACCTCAGAGCCTTAAAAGGCCAACCCTCTGGCCTGAAGATGGGCATTTCTCCTCTGTTCCAAAGCTTCCCGGTGTGCTCCCTTCGTTGCTGGATGGGTGATATGTTGAGGTATCTGGCTGTTCAGGGGAAGGTATCTATGAGGGTCTAGGCTCTGACCCTATAAGCCCTGGTGATATGTGAGAATTCCTCCCCAACAGCATCAGATGAAATGGTCAACTCTGAGCCCTCACTCAGCTCCTCATCTGATGACCCTGCAGCCTGTGATCTGTGTCCAGATCACTGCTAGGTACAGGGATCATGACATCTTTCAAAAGCTAAGGGGAATTGTGAGATGGTGGTTGGAGGAAGTTAGAGTATTGTGGCACTCTTCAAGGCAGCTTTACAAGTAGATATTGGACAGCAGCCCTAGCCAGTCGTCCAGATCAGCAATGTGTTTTGTACTAGCTATAGTTTACAGACAGGTTTCTAAAACAGCCCAATGTAAAATGCATTGCAGTAGTCCAAAGAAGCCATTATCAACTGTGGCATTCATTATTATTACCCATCACTGTTTTTATAGCACTAAAAAAAAAGTTCTGTACAAAATACAGAAGCAAGCAAACCCACATACAAGCTCACCATTTAATAATATAGACATATTAGGAACATGTATGAACCCTAGTATTTATTTGTTATGTTTTATTATTTAATGTATATATCACATTCTTTACCATACCAGTGTCCTTTACATAAGATTTTTTTTCCTATTTAGATTTCAGAATGTACTCTCACAATATTTGATAGGAAACATCCATAGAACTGTACCTCTGTATTTATAGTAGAAGATTTGTGTCATTAGTTATTATATTGTTCTTCATACTCTGAACGAAGGGTGAAGTCAGTTTGAACCTGATAACCAGCATTCTAATGCCAGTGATCTGGTTAACATCATACGTCTACTGTCTAACCAGGATAAATTCATGACAGACAAAGTCAAAAGATTTGTAGTGGCTGCTCAAAAGCTGAGAGTAAAGTTCACTGAGGCTCTCCAGATGTTTTGGATTTCCCATCTGCCCCAGGCAGAATGACTACAATCCCCATCATCCTTGACCATTGGCCATGTTGGCTGGGGCTGATGGGAATTGGAGTCCAAAACACCTGGAAGGCACCAGGTTGGGGGAAGCTGCCTTGGCTGAGATACCACAATTTGCCCATACCTGTACCACACTGGTTCTCTGTTGTTATGCCCAGGAATTCTGGGACCAGGTAAGCTAAACATTGTTCATTCAGAAATCAGGAAAAATAGGTTTATGACTCCCAAAGGAACTGCTTTTCAACATCCGCACTCATCTTACCTTCAAATGAATTTATTTCCCAATAACCCAAGACACTTGTAAAGCACAAGACATTTCCTACCTCTTAATTTCTGTCTGGGAGCCTCTTAAACATCAGTATTGGAATCGGCATTTGTCTCTGCAGTCCCTATGTCATTTTTATAGATCCTCTCCTCTACTCTTCTCTTTTTACATAATGAATCAGAATAATTTGAGAGCAGCTGTGATGCATGCACTAACAAATACAATAGAAAAGGCACAAACCATTTCCATTTCACATCAGTGTATATTCAGTCTTGCATATTATGCACATTAGAAATCCTCCAAACAGGGAAGAAGAATGAACACATGATAAAACCAGGCCACATTGTAGCCTGCATTCATGCATGCATAACATTAAACATCTTAGTTATTAATTCAGTCTGCCACACATTTTAATTCTGGTTCATACATAAAACACATCACACAGTAACTTGATAGTTTGATGACCAGACTTAGGGAAACATGTGGCAATCAGGGCCGCTGTCAGGCATGACTGAGCCCTCAGGCACCAGCCTGCCCTGAGCCCTCAGTACTGTAGTCCAAACACCCCCCATACAGGTGGCATGGTGCTAATGAGCCCACACGCATGCCCCACATACCCCTCGTGTTGTATGAATGATGTGCGCATATAGCACACATGCCTGCAATCAACCAAGATTAGCCCCTTAGGGTAGCCCCCCCCACCATCTTGCGTGATGGCAGGAATGCACGCACAGCACGCATGGCATTCACACTGATGGGAGAGGTAGGTGGGGAATGCCTGGGAGCTCCCTCTCCACAGCAGGGTCAGGTTGCAGGACCCAACAACGTCACAGATCACAGAATGGCAGCACAACCTTCCCACCCTAAGAAGGGGTCCTTCAGAGACCTCTCTGGGCCACAAGGGCCCTCGGCCAGGGTGCAACCTGGCCGCCCTCTGGCACTGGCACTGGTGACAGTCACACAGCAGGATAGTAAGATGGTCAAGGAACCAATTTAGCCTGGCTAATATGTCAATAACAACACACAATTTCTTTATACCAGCTTTATACTAGTCTGATGATTTTATGCTAGTTGTGTTTAATTGATTTTTTAAATAAATAAATGTTTTGATTGTATTTTACATTTTAAATAAATGTTTTGATTGTATTTTATATTCTATTGATTGACACATTTTATAAACGTGTCAGAGGACTCTGTTGATGCGTGGTGTAAAAAATGCTACAAATAAATTTGGTGATACAATGATGTGTGTGATAGCAACACTGGATTTGTGATGTCCTACTAAACTGTAATTTTGATAGCGCCAGCACAACCAACCAACCAACCAACCATCCCACACATACCTCAGAGGGTTAAATACCTTAAATAAACAACATTAAATATATGTACCAGACTGAATGGCAAAAATGTTTGATGATCTGCTGAATCAGAAGAAGTACAGAGTATGGGAAGACCTTGGCATGCCTGATGTCATCAGGGACATGAAGGAATCTAGAGGGCAAGCTGATTTGTTTCTAATTGATTCATTTTCAGACTTTTAGCAGATCTTGGCTTAATTAATCTTGGGGTGGTTGTTTTTCAGATCAGTAATGAATAAGACTTGGTGATTCTCCGGCAGGGTCAGTTGCCTTGAATGAGAGTCAGCCTTCCCCAGGTTTTTCTGCTTAGCACTGAGACTTGAAAACAGGGGGCTGGCAAGTGGCATGGAGTTTAGGCAAGCATGAGGACAGTGCAAGTTCATCTTAGAAGTTATATCTAGACAGCAAGATCCAGAGATGGCCCAACCAATACATTTTGCTGCCTGAGGCAAGGGGCAAGATGGTGCCCCTTCATTCCACCTACAGAACACATCTGGACTAGCAGACGAATCTTACTTCAGCAGCAGTAATGGGACAGTGTCCTTCACCACACTTAAGGGCAGCAGGCTAGTTTAGGAGGTATAGATCATGCCATGTGACACACACATCTCTGTCCTCCAACAAAGGGGAATGACTGGGATGGGCGTGTCTGGAAAAACAGTTGGGGCTTCCACTGCTGCCTCCCATCACCTGCTGCCTGAGGCGGTTGCTTCATTCTGCCTCGCGGTAGCGCCAGCTCTAGCGAAATGGTTCTGCTCATTGTTCAGCCTGCCAGGAAGATGGACGATGAAGTTATGGTCATGGGAAGAACATCAGCAACTAGGAAGGTATTAACAATTCACACAGGAAAACTCCTGAGCATGCCTGTAGCCATTTTGTCTACATTTGTCAGGACATTAGGCTTTTTTCTTCTAGGCAGACTCAATAAAAATCACACAGTGTGGTCCACTTTGAAGTGTTGGTTGATGTTTGAACTGCACTTTCCTCAGCCTAGTTACAATGAAGCAGAAAACTTGTTCAATCAGTTCACCAGGAAGAGCTCGTTCACGTTTCAAAACCCTTTACACCAAATTAGTTCTAGTATTGCTCGGCTCAAGGGAAGTAGAATCGGCATGACTCCTTTGCAAGTTCTGGAGTCACACACATCATTAAATTGCCTGCCTGCTTTTGTTAAGTCCAGCTTTTCAGTCAAAGCAATCTATCTGTTGCTTCTTTTATTTCTTAAGAAAGGATTGATACTAATAGTGGGCAGAAGGGGTTATATTTTGCAGATGGTAGAGGAAAATATCAGTGTGTTTCCACCTACAGCAAGGTAAATATATTTGTCACAAGGCCTTGCAAGTCCTGGAATTCACTACAAGGACATTTCTTGCTTGATGGTTACTACTACCACTACAAGGACAATTTTTGAGGACCTAATCCTGGGATGCAGATATTTGTTTTGCTTACTTTTTCCAAGCCTAGCAGTGATTACAGATGTGCTAGAATTATGCCAAATTTGGATTTGGTACCGATTTTTCCATTAATTCACTTATTCTGTATCGCTGAAGATTGGATTTTTATGTAGCAATTTTCCGCAGCTATTTCTCTTCTCTCTTTCCATCACCACTACTCTGCTGTTCCATGCTTTATAACTGCTCCTACATACAAAAAAGGTTGCCAAGCCTGATAAAAAAATAAAGTAATAGTCTGAGCATATGTCATGTCACATTTTAACACTGACTTAAAATTTAGCACCATCATGACTATGGGAATAAAATGAGGTTTGCTTCTGCTACCCTAATGCTAAACACATTTAATCTGGGAATAAGCATGGTTGTGTTACTGAAAAGAGTAATATGATTAAAAAGTAAAAATAATAAAATGAGTATCTACATGCACAGCTAGCTTCCCCCAACTTAAAATATTTCTTAAAATAAGAAGAAAAGAAGGATGTGACAGTGAACTTCATCAGCCCCTGGTGGTCCCTGGCATGTCCATGCCAGCCTAGCCACTGCTATGGGGCCTTTTTGCTTCTGCCTCCAACCCCTCTGATTCTCTGGTCACTTGGCCTATCCTACAGAGCCCCAGACTTTAGCTCCAAGGACACCTACCAAGTTGCAGAAACAGGACCCAGGGTGTGCGCTCAGGGCTGACTGACAGCCTGGACTTCGCCATGCTCCCCTTCTTCCCTGTCATGCAAGGAACCCCACCATGTTGCCAGCCCCTACCTTCTATGCCAAGCCATTACACCCATCAAATCCCCTTTATTCCACAAAAGAAGCAATGGTCTATTTGAAGGGCTACATTGGCTATGGCACGTCACCTATAATGTTTGTAAACAGAGATGTTTAATTTAAAAAAAGATGCTCTCAGCTTTCTTTTGTAATTTGCAGAGTGGCTTGGGGAAAATATTGTAATGAGATGGATGGGTCAGTCTGAATGATCTCTTCAGAATCCTCCCACCAACTCTGCCACTGTAGCTTTAATATTGGGTTTTGGTCAGGAAGTGAAACTAACAGGATGGCTGGAGATTATTTTGATGGCTCTGGCAGAGTGGCAAAGTATCCTTCCTTTGTCTCTCAATTAGGGTTGCCAGGTCAGAAGCAACCCAAACCCTGAGATTTCAAGGGTGGGCCCTAGTTATGTCACAGAGGTGGGCCCTAACCCTAGTGATGGCATGGGGTGGGCCCTAATGATGTTATTAAGCATCAACCACAGTTGCTTGGAGCATACCACTCAAACAAACAAAAACGCTGATTGGGTATTAAGATAGAAATCTTAATTAAATGAGGGTGTTCTCAGGTGCAGTTGAAGTGACGGAATCTTTCCTTCTCACCTGCTTAGGGAGCCTGGGTAGGGAACATTTAATCTAGTCTCCTTGCTTCTGGCAAGAAGGGTTTAAGTGCCCTCAGGCCAGGCTAGTCCCCATTGTAGGAAGAAGGGAGCCTAGTATTGTGAAGATGTTAGATGGGAGCACTCAGGAGTAAAGATGGATGCCCCTGAAGGCTGCAATTCTAATCACACTTGCTAAGGGACTATGCCCCATAGAATTCAGCAGGAATTACTTCTGAGTAGATATTGTTAGGTTTGTGCTGTTGGTAAGGCTTGGCTAGGGATCCTCTGCAAAGATATCCATATTCAAGCAGGGTTGGCAACCCCCAGCCTGAAATGCCCTGCCCCTGATTTTTAATGTGGCTGCTCCAAACTTCTTTACAGACTTGACCTTCCACTGCAGAAAGAGGTTTAAGAAACAAGTAAGAGTTAAGATGATTCTCTACCCTTTTCTGCCTACCATGTGGGTTGCTGTAACTCACTTTGACAGCCAACACAATTCCAGTGAGTAATAACTGACAGAGAGAAAATACACATGGTTTGTCTACCTTCACAGGCAGTAGCTTGGGAACAACAGCAGTTGAAGCCACACTTCCCAGTATGTGAATTCTCTTTTACCACTATTGGACAAGAAACAAACCATCATGCAACTAACAAGGTGCATCATCAGTGGGTTTAAGGGGGTTGAGCTGAGCACATGGAACCACTGTTGTTACTTCTATGGATGTAAGGGAGTGAAGTCGGAGGTAAATGAAATGCAAATAGAAAAAAGAAAAGACAGTGATAATTTCCTGAATGCAAACTTCAATCATCCAACCCAAAATTCAGAAATAGCCAGTAGTAACAGAAGTTGTGGGGGGAGGCTGACATTTTGGTGTATATCTCTTGAACCAGACCACCTAGACCCTTTTAAAAAGAAAGAAAAGAAAGCTAAGAGTTGGAAGGTTGAATGCCCTACCCAGACATCCACAGGGGCCCCCAAACACCAGAGTTATGGTAAAATTTGATTTGCCAATAAACTATTATATGAGGTGTATTATTTTTACATGTCCAGTGTGTGTGTGTGTGTGTGTGTAATCTTTCCAACAACCCTGTGAGGTAGAGTTAGAAACCAAGGCAGTTCACAACAAGAAATAAAGCCATTTAAAATACAATAACCATAAAAGAAGTATAAAACTTTTGCAAAACAACTTGAAGGGGCATGATTCTGAATTTTGGGTTGAGTGAGTGAAGTTTCTTATCGCTGAATTGCCGTCCTGCGCATGCTTCCCTGTTTGAGTAAGCCCCACTGAATACATTGGGACTTCCTTCTGAATAAACATAGGATTGCACTATAAATATCTTTACAGGTTGTGTAAATAATAAACATATTTGACATTCATGCTTATTTAAATATTTCCTCATACTATGTCTTGATATGTGTCTGATTTCACACTATGGTTGTACATTATTATTTCCTCTACATTTTAAGTGTGCCCTTCTTCCTTGAGGTGGTCATGGTCACCCTCTGTTGTTTTCACCCTGAGGGGCAGATTAGGCTGAAAGATGATGAGTAGCCCATGGTCACCCACTAAACTTTGTAGCTTATTTCCATTTTAAAATTTAATTAAAATTATTTATAGCAGGCGAAGTTTATGAAGTAATGTAGCTCCACGTAATACATGTAAAGCACATCCAACTTGCATTTAATGTGCATGACTTTCCCCAAACAATCCTGAGAAGTGATGTTTCCCTCTCACAGTTGTTGTTCTCACCACCCTTAACAAACTACAGTTCCCAGGATTCTGTGTTTAGCTTAGTGAATCAAAAGTTCTTTAGGGATTCCATATAGGACAAAACATAAGAGGTGACAGCAATGAAGCCTTAACCAGATCATTAACTTTGGGAATATGGTTGTTGTTGTTGTTGTTACCCACCCTTCACAGAAGGTCCCACGCCAGGTCACAACAATATAAAATACTATATTAAAAACAGTTTTAAACAAATTACAATTACATTTGCCATTCATGAATGCCCAATACTATATCTTAAGCCTGAGCTCTTCTTATTACATAGCAAAATCCTGTACCCTATGAAAGCACTAGGCCACAATATCCAGCACTAAGTAAAGTGTGCTTAAGCATGTCTAACTCTAGGGTGGTTCAGACAAATCCCATCACATATTAAAAGCAGTGACAGATCGTGGCCATTGGGACTGGTGGGACAGAAAGCAGAGAGCCCAACAGTAGGTGGAGGCAGAGTCAATGACAGGCAGAGCCAGCTCATTCTAGTGTTACCCCCAACCTCCTTCCTGCTGAGTTCTACAATGGCACTCAAACTATGGAAGTTGATAGCCAGGGCCTTCCTCTATACTGGATATAACTAAGAAGGCAGACAGGTGGGGACTGACTGAGATTTGGATTCAGTTCACATTTCAAGCAGAATTTATCAAATTCGCAATTTCTGAAACAACATGATAACTAAAACACAGCCATCCTTCAAAATTTGCATTTATTAGAATTTTGGGATGCAGTTCACCAAATAAACAACATTTACAAAATTGTATATATTAGGAGAAAGTGTGCATAAAAATGAATACATGAGTGAAAATAACATGCAAAAAGGCATGAAATTATGAGAAATGGCTTGCAAAAATGTGTACCTTTGTCAAAACTGCCTACAAAAATGTGTTTATTTGGAGAAATTTGCACTAAAATGGTACAGAATTTTCATGAGGGATTTTTTTTAAAAAAAAATTGCAGATCGCTGTAGAAATGTAAAGAACTGAATTTAACAATGGAAAAATGAGAAACTGAGAGAACCAAAACAGACCGATCTTTCGATCCCTACTCTTGCATAGGTCAGTGCAGTGGTTTCTACATTGCAATGAAGGATGCCTTTCCCTCTGTTTCCCTAACAATACCATAGCCTTCCTCACTGTAAGGTGCTATGGACGTCTTTCCCAATTGCTGGCATGTAATTCCAAGGATGTTCCACTTGGTGTCCTCATTTACTTTCTCTAGAAATGGGAGGAGAGGGAACAATGTGGATTTTAAAAAAAATTAATTTAAGCAAGGCTGTGTTGTAGCAGCTGGATCTCACGGGTTTACATAGGGTGGCCAGATACAGGAGAGGACACAGGGCCCTTGAACCTTGAATAGATGGGTTAAAGAAGAAATTTCACCAGGAAGAGCTTGTATGACAACCTACAACTGATCAGTTTCCCTCTTCTGCAGAAGAAAGGTACAGGAGCCCTGTGTTCTCTGCTCTGTCTGGCCATCTGTTCAAAACAATGAAGAACTGTTACTGAGCTAGATGGTCCAATGGTCCGACTGATAAGGCAGCTCTGCAGTAGAACGGCCAGATTCAAAAGAGGAAAGGGCTCTTCAGTAGTTGTAAAGAAAGTTTCTAGAGGTAGAGCCTGTCATGCAAGGTGCAATCCTGTCCTTGTTTGCATCTGACCACTATGGGTAGTGAATCAATTGCTTTTCAGAAAGAATTGACTCCTTGGTGAATTTGGGGAATGATTCAAGAAAGTTAAATACTTTCAAGATTCTCTGATTTCAGTGGTAAAGCTTACAATCTCTCTTGCTGAAATCACTAGGACTTTAAGGCTGCAGTCCTATACATGCTTGCCTGGGAGTAGGGAGGGATAAATCTGTCAATTTTGGTTTCTCTCAATTTTTCATTTTCATCAACATTTTAGTGTGGATTTTTCCTAACATACCCATTTTGAATGCAATTTTGCTGAACGCACACATTTTTGCAAAACAATTTTCTCTAATATAATGCATTTCTGTACATTATTTTCACTACTATACACACTTTTATGGACTCTTTTCCCTGGATAATTGCATTGCCAAATTTTGAGAAATATGAATTTCAAAGGATGGCTGTGTTTCAGTTCACATAGTGTTTCAGAAGGTGCAATTCAGTAGGTTCATCTTTAAATGTGAACTGAAATGAATTTCTCTTCCGTCCCTACCTGGGAATAAATCCTATTGAACTTAATCAGGCTTTTCCCCCCTAAGAAGCCATGATTAGAATTATGCTGTAAGGTTAGGAGGTAGTGTGACTAGATGCAAAGAGAACACAGGGCTCCTGCACCTTTCATAGCTGTGCAGAAGAGAGAATTTCAGGAGCTGTAGCTTGGATGAGAGCCAGTGTGGTGTAATGGTTATGGTGTTGGACTATGACCTGGGAGACCAGGGTTCGAATCCCCACACAGGCATGAAGCTCACTGGGTGACCTTGGGCCAGTCACTGCCTCTCAGCCTCAAAGGGAGGCAATGGTAAACCACCTTTGAAAACCCATACGTCAGAATTGACTTGAAGGCAGTCCATTTCAGCCTGGATAATAAAAAGGGGGTGACCTGTGTGTGGAGTGGCATGGAGTGGCATGGCGTGGGTGAGAGAGAGAGAGAGAGAGTCCCTCTATGTGCGTGCGTGCGTGTGTGCACACACGCAAGAGAGACAGAGTCCCTGCATGTTAGGGGTTGGCATGCAAAGAGCACAGGGGCAAGGCCCCTAGTAAAGTCATATTATTTTAAAATGTACCTTATTTTTATTAAAGGGACTGCTGCTTGTCCTTTCGGATACATTTATTTTTATTTATTTTTATTTTATTTAATTACATTTCTAGACCGCCCTATAGCAGAAAGCTCTCAGGGCGGTATACAACAAATAAAATCACAATTAAAATATGAGCAAGTGTGGAAAAAATATATATATATAGTACAATTATAAAACATTAATAAAATTGCCATTGAGATTTAAATTAAGATCATATTAAGTTTAAAATGTTAAATTAAAATATTTAAAAATTTACAAAATTTAAAAAGCCTGGGCGAAAAGGTAAGTTTTTACCTGGCGCCGAAAAGATAACAGAGAAGGCGCCAGGCGTATCTTGTCTGGGAGGGCATTCCATAGTTCGGGGGCCACCACCGAGAAGGCCCTAGATCTAGTTGTTGATCTCCGGGCCTCTTTATGGGTTGGGACCCGGAGAAGGGCCTTCGACGTCGAGCATAGTGAACGGGTAGGTACATAACGAGAGAGGCGCTCCATCAGGTATTGCGGTCCGATGCTGTTTAGGGCTTTATAGGTAAGAACCAACACTTTGAATCTGGCCCGGAAACATATCGGTAGCCAGTGCAGCTGCGCCAGGACAGGTGTTATATGGTCAAATTTCTTTGTCCCAGTGAGAACTCTGGCCGCAGCATTTTGCACTAGCTGAAGTTTCCGAACCGTCTTCATAGGTAGCCCCACGTAGAGTGCATTACAGTAGTCCAATCTAGAGGTTACCATAGCATGGATAACTGAGGCAAGATGCTCCTTGCTCAAATAGGGTCGTAGTTGGGCTACCAGCCGGAGCTGGTAGAATGCATTCCGTGCCACCGAGGCTACCTGAGCCTCAAGTGACAGGAGCGGATCTAATAAGAACCCCAAACTACGTACCTGTTCCTTTAGGGGGAGTGTAACCCCATCTAGGACAGGTCGAACGTCAACCATCTGGGCAGAGGGTCCTCCCACCAACAGCATCTCAGTCTTGTTAGGATTGAGTTTCAGTTTATTAGCTCTCATCCAGCCCATTATCGCGGCCAGGCAGCGGTCTAGTACATCAACAGCCTCACCTGAGGAAGATGAAAAGGAGTAGTAGAGCTGCGTATCATCAGCATATTGCTGGAAACGCACTCCAAAACTCCTGATGACCTCACCCAGCGGCTTCATATAGATATTAAAAAGCATGGGGGACAGAACTGACCCCTGCGGGACCCCATATTGGAGTACCCAGGGACTCGAGTAATGTTCCCCCAGCATCACCTTCTGGAGACGATTCCCGAGATAGGAGCAGAGCCACCGCCAAGCAGTGCCTCCCACTCCTAAATCCGTAAGTCGCTCCAGAAGGATACCATGGTCGACGGTATCAAACGCCGCTGAGAGATCAAGGAGAACCAACAGAGTTACACTCCCTCTGTCTTTCTCCCGACAGAGGTCATCATACAGGGCGACCAAGGCCGTTTCTGTACCAAACCCCGGCCGAAAGCCCGATTGAAATGGGTCTAGATAATCAGTTTCATCCAAGAGAGCCTGGAGTTGGCGAGCGACCACACGCTCTAGAACCTTGCCTAGGAATGGGACATTTGCTACTGGCCTATAGTTGTCCAAATTATCAGGGTCCAAGGAGGATTTTTTTAGGAGCGGTCTCACCACCGCCTGTTTCAGGCAGTGTGGGACCACTCCCTCTCGTAAAGAGGCATTAATCACCTCCTTGGCCCAGCCGGCTGTTCCATTCCTGCTAGCTTTTATTAGCCATGAGGGGCAAGGATCCAGAGCAGAAGTGGTCGCCCGCACCTGTCCAAGCACCTTGTCCACATCCTCGAGCTGTACCAACTGAAACTCATCCAATAAAACAGGACAAGACTGTGCTCTGGATACCTCATTAGGATCAACTGCTACAATAATGGAGTCAAGGTCCCGGCGGATGTTCATGATCTTATCACGAAAGTGTCGCGCAAACTCATTACAGCGGGCAATTGATGGTGTTATTGCGTCCTGGGGACCAGAGTGTAAAAGTCCCCGGACAACTTTATAAAGTTCCGCTGGGCGGTTAAGGGATGACTGAATAGAGACAGCAAAGTATTGCTTCTTTGCTGCTCTCACTGCCTTCACATAGAGTTTGGTAGAGAGCTTCACAAGTGCATGATTACAGCCGTCGGGAGTTCGCCTCCATTTGCACTCAAGCCGTCTCCTTTCTTGCTTCATCACTCTTAGCTCCGGAGTAAACCAGGGAGCCAATTGAGCTCTGCAACGGAGAGGGCGCACCGGGGCGATCGTGTCAACTGCCCGGGCCATTTCCGTATTCCACAGCATGGCCAGGGTTTCGACAGGACCGTCAATTCTATCAGCCGGAAAATTCCCTAGAGCCATCAGAAAACCCTCAGGATTCATTAGTCTCCAGGGACGGACCATCTTAATTGGTCCTCCACCCTTGCAGAGGGGAGAAAACAGTGTAAGTCTAAACCTTAATAGGCGGTGATCTGACCATGACAAAGGAATAGATGAAAAATCCCTCACTCTCAGATCACCATCCCCTAATCCAGTGGCAAAAATCAAGTCCAGAGTGTGCCGCAACACATGCGTAGGGCCAGTAACAAATTGAGACAGCCCCATGGCTGTCATGGAGGTCATGAAGTCCTGAGCTGCTCCAGATAAAGCGGCCTCAGCATGAATGTTGAGATCCCCCAATACCAAAAGTTTGGGGGAACGCAACAATAGATCCAAGACCACCTCTGTCAGCTCAGTTAGGGAGGCTGTTGGGCAGCAGGGTGGACGGTACACCAACAGAATTCCCAGTCTGTCTCGCTGACCCAACGTTATGTGCAGACACTCTAGACCATTAGCCATCTGGATAGGGTGCCTAACAAGAGGGATGGAACTTCTATAGACCACAGCGATTCCCCCTCCCCAACCCTCGGATCTACCCAGATGCTGAACCGAATACCCAGGTGGGCACAACTGGGAGAGATTAATACCTCCCAGATCGCTCACCCAGGTCTCGGTAATACATGCCAGATCGGCCGCCTCATCCACAATTAGGTCATGGATGAGGGAGGTTTTATTATTTACCGATCTGGCATTAAAAAGCAGCAACTGGAGATCCGACGGTTGGCTGATAGAACTACCAGCAATCCTGTGGGTGTGAGGAGGACCGGAACACGTCACAGCCACCAGTTGTCTGAGGCGAGTTCCCCTTAACTGGCATGTCCTACTCACAGCACCATACCTCCCATTACCCGTCACTACACTAATAGGGGCCCCCTTTGGTCCTCCCTCCCACAACACTGTCCTCTCGCCCAGGCACATAATAAAAATAAAATAAATAATAAAACTCATGGCATATACACACAATCACACACTCACTCATACAACCCACTCATACATTCAGACAACACAGCAGCATCCGAGGAGCTTCAGCAGCCGATAATCCGTAGTAGCTGATGTAATGGGACCCAAGAACGATAGACAGCAATGACCCCCAACCTGGTGATAATGACAGCAGCAATGGTGGCATACACCTCAGAAGAGGCAACAGCAGCACTTCAGTCTCACATTCCAGGACAGCCCAACGGCAGCAACAGAAACGTCCACGCCCTGATCAGGATCAGGCCTGGGGCCTGGTCCTGCCAGGCAGAAGTCCCTCTGGGAAGGGTGGTGGAGGTGGTGGTCCCGCAGCGGCGGCAGCGGCGGCAGCAGCAGCAGCAAGAGCAGCAGCAAGAGCAAGAGCAGCAGCAAGAGCAAGAGCAGCAAGAGCAGCAGCCTCTCCTTCCCTTGGGCGATGGTCTCTTCCTCCTGCAGGCCCTGGGTCTCCCAGGCCACCTCAGCCAGCCGGCTTATGTATCCCTCCAAAGAGGGACAGGTGGTAAGAATCAGTCCTGGCTGGCTGGGTACCTGGGGCCTGGTCCTGCCAGGCAGAAGTCCCTCTGGGAAGGGTGGTGGAGGTGGTGGTCCCACAGCGGCAGCAGCAGCAGAGCAGCAGCAAGAGCAGCAGCCTCTCCTTCCCTTGGGCGATGGTCTCTTCCTCCTGCAGGCCCTGGGATACATGCTTTCCATACCTAACATTGAGGTCCAATTGCCATTTACTTAGCAGGATCATGTGCACATTTTTTAAGTATCCAGCATCAGAATGAAGCATTTGCAGCAAAATTGAGTGGATTGTGTGTGGTGCTGTCTTCTCATGCATCAAGTCAATATAAATTCTTCAGCTAGCTCACTGGGGCTAATTGGATTAGAGTTCCGTTAGGTTGATCCCATGAAGGCATTTGTCCCTAGAGGGTCTTTATGTTAAAACAAATTATCAGCAGGGCCTTTTTGTAATTAAATTAATGCTTCAGTTCAGCTCACTTCCTCCATTTTGACACTGAAAGACTACAGACATGGTTAGATAAACATAAACTTGTCCAAACAGCATATACCGGCACAGCAACCTCTGTTTGCTTTAGGAGCATAAACCTGGAAGCAGAGATCTACATAAGTCAACACTTTGTTTTCTGAATGTTACTAAACACTAAAAAATCAAAAGGATGCGCTTGCAGCATTCTTTTTCAGGTCTGTGAGACCATTAAGTCTTTGATTTGCTATTAAGAATGATGCTGTTTACCCATGCCAACATTATTACTAATTCAGAGTGATCTTGGGCCTGTGAAATAATGTCCCTTGTTTGGTGAGGATTGGGACTAGGTTTCATGAGTACATGTGCATGGTGCTATACTAATCACATTCTTTGTGAGCCAGTGTGATTTGTCCATTGTACATGGTCCTTCCCTTGCCAAAAAGCATAGGATCATGCATATCAGGCAAGCTAGCATGGGATGCATAATTGCAGGATCACATACTCCAAGGCTAATCCCATTCCTCATCAAGTGGGGGTATCAACTAGAAGCTGGACATTTAGTGTTGCCAGTCCCAAGGTGTGAAACACTCTTCCAGCAGAGATTTGGCAGCTATCCTCGCTTTCTGGAATCTCTTGAAAAAAATTTTATGCCGATACACCTAGCCAGCTGTTTAAAATGTTTTCTGTGCAGCCAGTCATTTTAATTGTTGTTTCGTATTGTCTTAAATGTTTTTATGTTGCTGTACACCACCCTGATGTTTTGCAAGAGGGCAATATATAAATACATTTATAAATAAATAATCATAGGAGATGAGTTCAGAACCAGGCATACGCGATACTGTGTTTTCATTCAAAAGGTACAATACCATGAATCCAATGTGTGCACATGGCAGTATCTATGTATGCTTTGCGATTCTATATGTGTTTGACAGGTATTAGTTATGGTTTTCATGTTCCCTCCTTTCCCTTCTAACAAAGCACATATTACTATGGCAACTCTTAGGTATATATAGATGTTTTATTCAGTGTTAACACAGTGTCAAAGTGCCACTTTATTTTACTGCCTACTGTAATGTGTGCACAGACAATCTGTCAATGCAAAAATCGTCACATCTCCACAACATAACTTCTTCCAGCAGAAGAAGAATGGGAGCAAGGTTGTTTAAAGATACCAGTAGTTTGCAAGCACACAGTTCTGCTTTGGATTTAATTTGGAATTCAAGAGTCTGTACATCTAAATAATGTATGGCTAATATAATTATTTGTAAGCTCTACGAGGGGAAACATCAAACTCCTGATGGGCTCACATCAGAGTTTTCTTTCATTATTCTGCTCTCATTCAATATTGCCCCTTCCCTATCGATTGCATTGATTTTGTAATCAAGAGAAGTAGTTACGTAATGATTTTCTTTCCTGAAAGGGGGGAAAATACCAAGGGTGTCACGAAATTGTTTGGAAAATTATTTGCAACCAGATGCTTGAGGCTGGACATTAAAATGAATATTTAAAAAATCATTACAAGAATCAAAATATTGTATTTCCTTCTGCACAATAATCAAAATAGAAACACTTAAGAATTTGGGCACCACAGATAGAAAAAAACCACAATGTTTATACTGCAGTGTCCCAGAAAAAGCAACTCTGAGATGTCCATCAAGCTAGTAACTCTTGCTTCAGTCTGCTCTGAAATGTATTGAAGCAGGAAAAATATTTTCCCAAAAACATTCCATACAGGGGAATTCACAATTCAATAAGTAAACCCGCCAAACTCCTACTCAAGCTGTATTTTACAAGGTTTGTTTATTTTGCATAACTCTGGCTTTAAAACCTGCTAGTCTTTTTTGTGAACATTGTGGGGGGTCAACAGAAGTAGTGAACAGCCATGAGGATCCACTAAGGGAGGGGTCCGTGGAATACAGTTTGGGCAAAGTAGTAAGGAAAATGCCACTGGGTTAACAGTTACTTAGCTGCTCTGGGATCACAGTTTCTTCTTGATCTTTTTCCTCTTCTTTATCCAGACATTTATCTGTGAAGGTCATGTAGCTATAACTTTACATCATTCTCAGGACTTTTTGCCAGCTGTTGGTTATTTGACGGCACACAAAGCTCTACCCTAGAACATACAGGTCACTTCCAGTTCCAGATGGTCTTGTGGAGAGGTCAGATGACAACGACTATTTATCATTCATTCTGATTGATTTGTGGGAAGCTTATATGAAGTCATATCAAGCAATTGTTATCTCACACTTTCTAGTGCATTTTCTCATCCCTTATTGCACAGGTGAGTTTTCACTTGCCCCAGTCTCTGACCAAAGGATCCTGACCAAAAATGTTTTGAGATGCAAGTGAACAACTCTCAGGCCTTTTCCTGCTTGAAGAATCCCTGTAAGAATTGTGAATTAGGTAGGTTTGCATTAAAAGGTGAATTAAACCAAATTTCTCCTCCATCCAACTACCTTTCTGTCATTTAGGCAAAACTTTTAATGTTTGAGTGTATTTCCCTTTTAAGACCATCCACGCTGGTGGCCATCACAACATCTTGTAGTGGACAGAGAATTCCACTTTCTTTCGTTTGCTCCAAAACCTCTGACACTCAGCTTCATTGGATGACCCAAGTTCTAGCATCATGAGAAGAAAGTGAAATGTCTCTCTGTGCACTTCCTCTAACAGCACTGGAAAAAGTAGATGGTCAGATATATTAGCAATTTAAGCTGTAACTGCACTAAATCTGATGAAGCAACTCTGCACTTAACAGCAGTGGATGAGGTTGCCATGCAAGCACGGCACACTTGGTATATTTCAATGGTTTCTGCCTCTCTTTGATGTAATTCACTTATATTTGATGGATGTGAATTCTTATCTAATGTCCACAATCCATTGCCCTAGATTTGTTGTTATTCCTTTATATATATTAGTATTAATTGCCTTTCACTAACATATGCAGAACAAAGGCATGTCCTTGGTTTCCCTCCCCTGAGGAGCTTACAGTCTGAATGTTGACAATGGGAGGAACACCAGTGTGAATGACTGGAAAAGGAGAATCAATGCTGCATTGGCCAATTGGGAGTAAGAATTAAGGAGTTAAAATAGCGATGATTCATGAGGTGATTCACTGGAAGTATAAAGGCAGCTGTTGCTGAGCACTGGAAGACAAAGAGAAACCTTCCATCCATTCCTGTCAGGGTCTAAACATGGCAGCCTTTTCCCCCTTCACAAGATGGAGATCCTAGTAGTTAGGAATTCTGCTGATCTGCACTTTGGAAGTATGCAACCTGTTTTGGATGGGGTTGCACTATCCCTGCGGAATCAAGCATACCATCCATCCTGGTTATCCATGGATGCCCAAGTGGTGCTGATAACCTGGAGTGCTTTTCTGCCTCATTCAGTTAGGTGGCTAGCTGCAGTCCTATCTAGAGAAGGCAGATCTGGCTTCAGTTACCATTAGTTAACATCCAGACTGGACTACTGCAGTGCTTTCTTATCTGGGGCTGCCTTTAAAGATTTTAAAGTTCAGAACCTACCGCTGATATAAAAACGGTATGGCCTGAAAGCACATGAAGCTACCCATTTGCTGAAGCTAAACAGGTCTAGGTCTGGTCAGGGCCTTGATGGGAGACTGCCTGGGCACCACATGTCTGCTGTCTTGGGTTCCAGGAAGGAAGGAAGGAAGGTGGGATATAAATGTCAGAAAATAAATATAAATGTATAAAAATACAGTTGCCAGTATGCAGGTAGGAGAAAGACAGATCACTATAATATAACATATATGGTGGTCAATGGTAACGTATTTCTGACTACCTTTGCCCTTGATATATCAGAGCCCTAAGAAACTATTCTCTGAATGTTTTTACTCTAGCAGGCAAGTACTCTGTAACAAAAGGCAAAATTAACGACAATTTATTTAACCAATAAGGCTTTTGACTCCAACATTCTCCATATTCCAGAGAAGATGAGCCAAGCTAATGTGACAAGGTCACTGCTTTCACCTGAACTGTGAGCATCAACATTAGTCTTTTGGAAAGCTGCAGAAAATATGAGAAAGGAGAAGAAAACCAGTGCACTATTTTCCCGACATTTCTATGCCATATACCAATTTCATTTGCTTCATGAATATAATGGCTGGGACCTTAATCATTGGCATGCATTTTTATACACCCATGTTGTATTGTCACTATATATGTTTTATAGTATATGTATATATTGGATGGGAGATACTCAGGGCATGATACAGTCCACTGAGGTGCAAAGAATCCTTGGAGAATTCAGGAGGGCTATGTTTCCCTTCCTCCCCAATTCACCCCTCTTTCTGCCTCAGTACATAGACTTAAAGCAGCTGTTGAACCCATCCCAAATGTGTAGGGCAGTTCTCACTAACCTGGCTTTTCAGCTACAGCTCCCATTATCCTTCGCTATTGACTGCTAGCTGGAGCTAATGGGAGCTGTAGTCCAACAAGAGGTGGATGGCACCAGGTTGGAGAGGATTGGGGTAGAAACTCTGGTACATTAGACCAGTCTGGGATGTAAGGAGTGCCAAACCGTGACTGCTTTCACTTTTGACAATTATGAATGGCAAACATTTGCTCTCCATTTTTAAGAGAACCAGCTGTTCTCATCAGACTGATTGTACCTTCACATAAAGGTTTTAAAGGCTAATTTCAGCCATGGAGCATAAAGCTGGGACAGATGCATCCTGATAGGTCATTTGCCTGCTGGAAGGGGAAATGGACAGGCCTCTTCCTTTTTCTCCCCTGCTTGCCTACACCCGGCCAGTGTCCATTTTCAGCCTGCGGATCCTACATGTTCCATCTGTGTCAACTAGCCAGAAGCTAAAATGGGGGAGGTCATCTGATCTGTCTTCCCTTCAGTGATTTTACATCTCACTTGGCCTCATTCAATCTGGCAGAGCTTATTAATGGCCTCGTTCCAGCTACAGAGAAGCTGTCAAGTGGCTTCCCCCCACAGCAGATTTGAGATATTCAAATCTGCATTCCATCTTTTCAGCCATCAACAACAGTCAGTGAGGGATTCATGTGTTAAGTCCAGAAGCAGGAACCACTATAGTCAGTTATCTTGGGTACTCTTATTCTGCATGCCATGAAGTTATAGCCAGGCTCTTCCACTGTATGCTGGTGGTACTACTAATGTCAGAGTAATTGCTCCAGAGATGGATGGTAGGGAAGGCTCCTGTCTGAAACAATGAAGAACTGTTACTGAGCTAAATGGTCCAATGGTCCGACTGATAAGGCAGTTCTACATTAGGATGGCCACACTGAAAACAGGAAAAGACTCCATAGTTGCAATGTTGGGTATTGTTAGTCCACATGCTGTGAAATTGTTGTCAGGCTCTTCTGCTGTGTGTTAGTGGCATTATTGATGCTACCAATGTCAGAGTAATTGCTTCAGAGATGGATGGGCCCTAATGTACAGCACCCATGGTGATCACAACTGGGATAGCCATTTGTACATTTAAAAGCAAAATTCAAAAGCAACTAAATAGAAGCGGCTAGTGGCTAGAAGTGCCACAATCTATACTATGTATTCTCAAAATAGGTTTTTATTTCAGATAGTCTACCTGTCCTTTCCTGGATGATGGGGTGGAAAAGAATGGTAAGAGTGACACTTCTCTGGTGTTCAAGATCTCCAAACAATGGAAATCATAACCAAGTCCAAAGACATTGAGTCCAGGGCCGGACCCAGACATGCTGTGGCCCTTGGGCACAAGCCTGCCCCAGGCCCCGGCACTCCCCTTCCATGATTTGTGGCAGGATTGCTGCTGTGGATTGCATGCCCCGCCATTCCCTTGCTTAACCAGCTTGTTCTGCGGTTGCACACGCAGCGCTGCCCTTAACAAAGATGGAGGCTGAGGTTTCCCTAAGGGGCTGAAGCCTCTGCTGCCATCTTGGTTCATGGCAGGGATTAGTGCACACAGAATGCATGTGTGCCATCAGCCATGCGATCTGCGGCAGGGGAGCAGAGGGGCCCCTCAGGGGCCCCTGTAGCCCCAAGGGCCCTCAGGCCAATGCCCCACCTGGCCACCCTTTAGAACCTGCCCTGATTGAGTCAAATCCTACAAAATGCAAACATCAATGTGGCTTCAGTCAGATGGCTATTACTTATTACTAATGGGGAAAAATAACATAATCCATGTGCATAGGCACTATGTACACAAACATTTTCATGAGCACATGAGCCCAAGATCCTTTCCCACTTACTACCAGATTTAAACGTCAGGGTGGCATGTGAATCAGCTTTCAGCCTAGACTCCCATTAAAACTAGTTATTTTTAGAATGGATGCATAATGACAGATATATTATTTTTACAGTATAAATAATAAATTATGTTACTATGAAAGATGTTTTCCCACAGGATTCTCCTCTCTTCCACATTCTGTTTAGCATCTATGTGAAACCACTGAGAGATATCATATGGGATATTTTGTCTGATATGTTACCAGGGTGCAGTTGACACCCAGCTCTATCTCTCATTTCATCAGATGCAAAGGAGGCTGTAGATGTCCTGAATCAGTGTTTTTTGCACAGTAACGGGCCAGATGAGTGTGAACAAAGTAGGGCTGTGTTTAAAAATTATCTAGAAACTACAGTTGATCAAGAATAAGAATAACTTGAACTGTGTCATGCCTGCCTCGGAGGACTCAACAGAAGATGAAAGGGAATGGGAGATCTCAGACCCTGAGGAAGGGACAAGCAGAAAAGCAGCTCAAGGCCCATCACCATCAGACAAGGAGCAGGACCCTGCTGGAGCCCTCCTGTCAGATTCAAGGAGTGACCAGGAAGCTACTCCAACCCCAACAAAGAGGAGAGCCCACAGATGTTGGAACAACAGAAGCAGCTGGCCCGTTTAAGAACCATAAGAACATCTACATGCAGCCGCTGGGTGCAGTCATCAGGAGTTTTGGAGTGCGTTGCCATCAGTATGCTGATGACACGCAGCTCTATTTCTCCTTTTCATCTTCTTCAGGTGAGTCTGTTGATGTGCTGAACCGTTGCCTGACCGCGATAATGGACTGGATGAGAGCTAATAAACTGAGACTCAATCCAGACAAGACCGAGACATTGTTGGTGAATGCCTTCCCTGCTCAGATGGTGGATGTTAACCCTGTTCTGGATGGGGTTACACTCCCCCTGAAGGAACAGGTACGTAGTTTGGGGGTTCTTCTCGACTCTTCCCTGTCTCTCGAGGCCCAAGTGGCCTCGGTGGCAGGGAATGCGTTTTACCATCTTCGTCTGGTAGCCCAACTACGCCCCTATCTGGACAGGGACGACCTCGCCTCCGTTGTTCACGCTCTGGTAACTTCAAGATTGGATTACTGTAATGTGCTCTACGTAGGGCTGCCCTTGAAGACAATTCGGAAGCTTCAGCTGGTGCAGAACGCAGCTGCCAGACTACTGACGAGGACCAGTTGGTCTTCGCATATAACACCTGTCTTGGCGCGTCTGCACTGGCTTCCTATTTGCTTCCGGGCGAGATTCAAGGTGCTGGTTCTTACCTATAAAGCCTTACATGGCGTGGGACCTCAATACCTTGTGGAACGCCTCTCTCGATACGAACCTACCCGTTCACTTCGTTCAGAATCTAAGGCCCTCCTCCAGGTACCAACCCATCGGGAAGCCCGGAGGGTGGTTACTAGATCTAGGGCCTTTTCTGTGGTGGCCCCTGAGTTGTGGAACAGCCTCCCCGAAGAGGTACACCTGGCGCCTACACTTCTATCTTTTCGGCGCCAGGTAAAGACCTTTTTATGCTCCCAGGCATTTTAATTTTCTTAACCATTTTAATCTTTTAATCCGTATTTTTTAATTTTTGTCGTATTGTGTTTTTGTAGTGTTTTTTGTTGTTTGTTTGTATATGTTTTTATGATTTTTATTATGATATATTGTATTTTATCTTGTTTGTTCACCGCCCTGAGAGCTATTCTGCTAACGGCGGTATATAAATTGAAATAAATAAATAAATAAATAAATAATAAGCTATCAAAAGAGGGAAGGGTGAGTGCAAACACTGGGCTTCAGATGCTGAGCTTAAAAGGGTGGGAGTGGCTTGGGCTCTTGCTGGAAATAATGTTGGACCTCCATGTCAGATCACCGCCACTCCTGCTCGTGATCCCATCACTTTGACCCTACCTGCCTGATTGGATCATTGGTTCCTGGACCTTTGCACTTCCCCGTGTACTTGGCTGTTCTGCACTCTCTTGACTCTTTCAACCCGGTATTCACGCTGGCTGTTTTGCTGGCCTTTTCTCCTCCACTCCAGCCTGACAGATTTATGGCTTGGCCTCTGGCCATTATCTACTAATTACTTTACTGCAGCTATACTCTTGGCCAGAACAGACTGACAGACTGGACATTTTGACCCTATTATACCCATGCTTTGTCATCCGCAGTGTCTTCCAGTTCATTTCTGTGCCCAATTTAAAGTGGTAATTCTGTCCTTTAAAAACTTAATGACTTGGAACCAGGGTGTTGGAAAGATCACTTACTCACACATATGCCTATCTAATTCTTAAGATTGTCAGAGGCCCTGATCCAAGTGTTCCTGACAAAAGAACTGAAGCAGACGGCTACCAGGGAAGGAGCTTTCTTGGTGTTGCCACACTGGTGACAGAACAGCATCACCAGAGGTTCACCTGGCTCCATTATTTTTAGTATTTTCGGTGCCAGGTAGGGAGAAATTCAATAAAGGTGAACTGTACATTGGACTACCTCACAGTTTGCATATTTGCTATCTTTCCAGAGCTGTCTTGTTTGCTACGACCTTTTCCCCAATATCAGATTTTTTTTAAAAATAACCAGTGGCTAATCCAACGACATTATTAGCGATGACATCTTCAGTCTGAACTGCTGAAATGTGTATTCCCTTTAACTTCTCTATCACTGAGGTAATGATGGTAGCTATTAACATTCATTGTTTGGTTCTTAAGCTGTCTTCCCCTTGTATCTGTATTTTTTTTTTCATCTTTGTGACTTTAGCCAAACTCTTAGTTCTTTACTAGTCTTGTTGCCTTAGGCCACCAGCACACCAAAAGACTGACCAAGGCATGGGGGTGGGGGAGGAAGAAAAATAAGGTCAAATCAGTTGGTTAACTGTTGGTCAAACAGGCTAGTTGTAAGGTCAAGAACTCAGTAATGAGCAGCATTCAAGGCTTGAAAATAAATTGGGTTCAGTTTAATATTCAAAATTATATCACATAGCTGAGCTAGAAAAAAAATTAAACTGCACAAGCCTCATTTAATTGCAGGTCAAGGGACTTCTGTCTCATCTCCTTGGACAGACAGTCACTCTAAGACAAGATGCCTCCTTGATGAGCGATTACTTGACTCATTTACCTTTGAATTTAAAAAATTGTAGGGTATTGTTAGAAAAAACCTGGAAACAATAATGTTATTTTTCGGCAATGGAGAAGGAAGAACCAGGAAAAGCAGAAGATAATGAAGCGCTAACTACAACGGACTGCCAGTTCATCAAAATGACAACCAAACTGGCACCAGACTGCCAGGTAGAGACCTATTTGTTCATCCAGGCCTTTTGAATAACTTGTGTTTAAAGTCTGGGCTTCTCAATGTATTATTCCTGTTTTATTTGTACATTAACTGTGTGTGTGTATGTGTGTGTGAGAGAGAGAGGGGGGAGAGGGGGAGAGGGATCAGCACAAAGAATGTACATTATTGGGTGGCCATGTAAATATAATTTGCAAATAAACAGAGCCAATGCCTGCAGACGTGACATTTTGTTATGCCCTCAAAAAACAACAGCGCAGAGCCGCACAGCATGTATCCTTCCGTTCAATCCAATTACTAAGAGACTCCAAACATACATTCTCTCCAATTGGCATTTGGTCCAGGATCTGCCAGGCCTGACAACACGACCTATGGTAGCATTCAAAAGAACAAGAAATCTCAAGGACTGGTTGATCCATACAGAATATTCAAGAAGCGATGTTAACATGTGTCAACCAACTATTTTTCATACATCTAATCCAACAGGACACCATCCATGTGGCCACTGCTCATATTGTAAATTTACACAAAAGAAAAAATTATTCGTCAATCCCAATACTGGAAAGCACATTTACATCCAAGATTTCCTAACCTGCAACTCTGCAGGAGTCATCTACCTCATCTCCTGCCCCTGCAACTGGATCTATGTAGAGAAGAGATCGAGACCACTCAGAATTGGGGGACATCTGTGCAATCTAAGACATCAAAGAATGGGTGCTCCATTGGTCAAACACTTTGTTGAGAAACAACATAAGGCAAACGATATAACATTTTGGGCCATTGAAAGAGTTGTGGATACCAACAGACTACTCAGCAAGAGGGAGGCATTTTGGATCATTTCTTTGAAAGGTTTGGTACCTCTAGGGTTAAATGAGGAGTTGGATTTCTCTGATATTCTTGAAATTTTGCTGATTTTCTGTAACTTATGTATCTGTCAGTCAGTCACTGTAAGTGTCAGCTGGATCGGTACTAGTGACAAGCACAGCAGTTGCAAAGCTGAGCTGATTTACACACATCTTATATATACTATCAGCATTTGAGTTCAGTTTGTATGCAGTGTGGGCCTGTTTTAGAGAATGTGCATTGCCTGACAAAGGAAAAATAAACAGATCCTCACAGGTCAGTACAGCGCTATTCCCTTCTGTTCTCCCAGGGGAGGGTTGGAAGTGTTATGTTTAAGCTGTTTTGCCACAACCAGTATAAGATTCTGTCTCTTCTGAGTCACACATTATAGCTCTCTAAGTTGTCAGTATCATGTCAAAGTTCTAGGATAACACATGACAACTTTTTTAAACAAAGTTTTTTTAAAAAATGTCTTTTAAATGTTTGTTAAATGAGTCATATGAAGTGTGGTCTCTAAAATATTTTGTTTATGTTCAAGACCACAGTGTTGGTTTCACTATAGTGATTTGAGTTTGTTTTAATGTTTGTAGCTCCTGACGAAGGACCAGTTCCGAAACGTGTTGAGCTTTTAATAAACTTCTTCCAGCACCAGAGCTTGCCTCTCTATCCTGCCCCCCACACTGATTGGCAACATGGAGTTTCAGACAGTTTCTCTGAACCTTACCTGAAGATGCTGGTGATTGAACTTTGGACCTTCTGTACGCAAAGCAGTTGCACTACCCCTAAACCCTTGTCCTGACTTATCCTCAAAATGATTGCTCCGTTAAGGCTTTTACCCATGTTCATCAGTTTCTAAGACCAAAAGCTAATGGTTTGTAAAAACAAAACAAAAACCCTTCGCTCTTTCAACAAGCCTTCTGAAATCTTTATCCCAGCTGGTATCTGTCTTGGATTTGAATTGATCTTATGTAGGTGCTGTTGCTTCAAACTGTTTTTACACTTACAATTGTTTACAAAATGTTTTAATATATGCAATTTTTAACTGTTTATATATATGTAACTTTTATATGTCATTATATTGCAAATCGCTTCAGGATGTTCCATGGTGATTCATATATGAAATAAATAAATAAAACTGTGGAAAAATTGGAATGGCTGCCTTCAAGTCGATCCCGACTTATGGCGACCCTATGAATAGGGTTTTCATGGTAAGCGGTATTCAGAGAGGGTTTACCATTGCGTTCCTCTGAGGCTGAGAGGCAGTGACTGGCCCAACTCAACCAGTGAACTTCATGGCTGTGTGGGGAATCGAATCCTGGTCTCCCAGGTCATAGTCCAACAAATCAAATTAGACATGGTTTTTGCATAGTATTATTCACTGAGATCCTGTTCATATGTGCATTGCATCACCTTACTCCTGAACAAAATTAGCTGTTTGTGGGGTTCACTGAACAGAGTGCAAACAAACTGCTTGGAAATTTCGTCAGTGGATTATTATTATTATTATTATTATTACTCTTTATTTTTACCCTGCCCTTTTTCCAAAACTGGAACTCATTAGACGTTGTCGCTTCTGATCTCTCTAGATGATTAATTTCCATATCTCCTTTGTCTTGCTACCCACATCATACACTAATATAATTCCCCCAACACCACATAACATGTGCCAATCTAACTAGGGCTTTCAGGGCTTAATGGCAGAAGATTGAAGCAAACCAAATGTATTATTGCTGTTAAGAACCTCTTGGGATGCATCTCACTTTTTTTTTCGAACTGTGACACACTTGGCTAGCAGGAATGTGATTTTTCCCCCTTTTCTGACAAGGGGGAGGGTAGGGAGGCCAGAAGCAGAACTGGTTCACACATTGCTATCTGACAATCTTCACCTCTTTCGAGAGGGGTAGCCAAGTGAGTCTGTTGCAGGAAAAACAACAAAGAATCTCATGGTACATTAAAGACTAATACCTTTTTAAAAGACCAACAAATTATTATGGTATACACTTTTGTGGACTAAAGTCCTCTTCAAATGATGCATAAAATACAATCTTCAGTTGGAGGCAGGTATTTATATGCATAAGCATAAAGGAGAAAAACTTTGAAAGATGGAATTAATTGGCAATGAAATGCGAAAAGGTCTGTGACTATTCAATTATACCTTAAATGTATGCAGATAAGCACAGTGAACCTTCACCATAGCAGAAAGTTGTGAAAACATAATCAGTTTAGTGGTCCTGCCAAGTAAATTAACACTTGTAGTGACACAGGAGACTGTTATCACAATTCAGACCCAAATGAATAAACTAAATTTCTTGATATGTTGTGATTCAGCAGTTTTACGCTGGAGTTGCCCTTTGGAGAACCTTCGTTCAAGAATGGCCACCTTCAGAATAGGAGCAGTGTCCTGGTAGTTTGAACTGTTCTCCTACTTGCTCATTTCTGAATATTGCAATTTCTGGCATCAGAATTGCATTGATTTATTATTTTGGTCAGAAGCTGACCCACTTGTCCTGTGTAGAGAGCAAAAAGGAATTGCTGGCAGATAACAGCATATATTGCACTAAAAATGCATCTGGCAGGCCCCATAAAAGTGCTGCCTAAGTAGATATGGGGGCAGAGCTGATAGTTGGGTTTTTGTTGCAGGGTCTGATCCCTGAATGCATGTCTCTGTTATGTATCCTGTTTGTTCTGGTTAGCTTATTTTGCATACATTTAAATTCTAACTGAATTGTCACAGACTACACTTTGTGTGTTTCATTGCCATTTAACTCTGCTTGCATTTATTTTCCTTTACACCCATGTGTTCTGCCAACTGAGGAACACGCTTCATGCATCTAATGAAATGGTATCTAGTCCACGAAGGCCTAGGCCATAATAAATGTTAGACTTTATGTTGTCCATCTTTTGTTCTCCTCTTGCACAAAGAGCCTAACTGTGTGACCAATATACTGTGTATGCAAGAAATTCGTCTTCAAGGAATCTACAAAAGGTGTCTACCAGAGCACAGAAGATTCTAAAGATTGAGTTTATTATGTTCCCAACTGCCCCTTCATCATCAGTGTGTTAGTTTCAGGCAGAAGAAAATGAGTTTGTTAGAAAGTGTATATCATCCACCATTTCACTTTAAAGCTAGAAAACACCCTTGTGTGCTTAGAACCTCCCTATTGCCAGACCAAGAGCTGCTGCTGCTGCTGCTCCTGTCTGTCCTCTAATCTCCATTAAAGGCATGTCCTTCTCACAATGTTCCATCGTTGCAACTCAGTTTTATCCTTCAGTCCACAATACCTTCTGAGGCATTTGCCATTCCACTTGAAGGCCACTAGGTGTCGTTGTCTTCTTCCCACTGGCTTTCACAACACTTGATGGCAACACAAAAGGAGTGTTCACACTTACGTTAATATTCCTGTTCCATGCATTAGCTATTGTGTACACAACGGGCAAAGGAGTGGCACCACATCTAGTCATTTAGCTACATGTCTGCCTGAATCATGCCAGCAAAAAGCAGCTTTGCTGTTGCTTTTTGTTGGGATTGTTAGTAGAGGCATTTCTCTGAAATTAATCCTGATATCCCCTTTCACATGTCCAGCTCTGTGTGTGGCTGGATGGGAACATAATGAAGAGAAAAGAAAACCTGAAGTATATGTGTAAAACCACCCAAACTAGTAACAGAATTACATCAGCCCTAATACTTATAAGCCACTCAGCAAAGTAGGAAAATGGGCAGATCCGATTCATCCCCATGCAGGCACAGCTGGCTATGTGCGGAGGACCAAGGGGAAAAGGAAAAACAGGGCACTGAGTGAGCCTTGTACAGATTCCTTCATGAATGTTTTTATTATTTATTTATTTATTTATACATACCCTGCCTTCCGGTCAAAGGCCCTCAAGGCGGCTTACAAAAAACACAAAATACAATATAAAATACATCAATAAAATAATACAAATTACAAAATACAATTTACAAAAGTTAAATGACTGCTTAATAAGTAAAAATAATAAGTACAACATGGAACATAATCCCAGAGAGCCAATAAATAACACACCAGGAGTCAAGCTGATATGAAAGAGGCCGAGGAGCAGCAACAGGAGCGGGCCTGATTCAGCAGTCTTTAGCCACGTATTTGGTTACAGGAATGAGCTGGGAAATGGGTTTGTTATTTGGACAGGCCGCTTACATTTTCTTTCCTTTTCTTTAAATAAAAAAAACGATAACGATGATCTGGTCTGAATGAGAAGAACAGATCTAAGAGGTAGGGGGAGGAGAGCTGAACAGGGTGGGCATGTTGGTGCTGGGCTTGAGTAAAGACAGACTGTCCCAAGGGAGCTGGAGGGACTGTGGATACTAAGGGAGACAGGACAAGCTGGCTTCTGCTTTTGCCTTATTTTCTGCCCGCCGCCTCACAGCACTTAGAAGCGCCAAGAGGCCTGGTCTTTGTAGTCTAGGCAGTCCGGGGAGTTGAAGTTCAGCTTCTAGGAAGAGGCTGTGGCTGGGGTCGGCTCCTTGTAGTCCAGACAGTCGAAAGAGTTGAAGGCCAGTCCGGTGCTCCTGTAGCCCGGCTGCTGCTGGTGGTGGTGATGGTGGTGACTGGAGCCCTGCCTGAGCGGGTGGTGGGAGTGCGGGTGCACGCCTGCCATGGAAGAAGAAGCCATGGGGCTGAGCTGGTGCAGGTGCACGTGCATGGGCAAGTAGGAGCAGGTCCACACAGCTTGTAGAAGGCCCCGTTGGAGCCTCACACCTCCACCACCAGCTCCTCCATGTCAGCATCAGCAACAATGGCGGTGGGGCAATAGGATGAGGCGGAGGAGCAGGAGGGTCCTCAGCCCAGTCGGCCCACCGCCCGGCTCCCTCCTTCCTTGTGGCCTCAAGGAAGGTAGGGTTGCATCTTGCTCTGTGGTGGGACAAAACTCAATCACGGTATAGGACAATGAAGATCAAGCTAGACACAAAACAAGGTGGGACAGGGCTCAGGTTGGATGCAGGGCTAGGCTCTGGGAAGCACAGAGTTCTGAAGTTGCTCCAGCCTGCATTAATGTTTAGACAAAGATTATGCTCAAAGTTTATAGAAACCCTATCGACAGAATTGGAATTTTAGAAAAGTCTAAATATCTATGTTGTTAAATAAAATATACAGAAGTAAAATTGACCAGAATAAAGTAAGAAATTGTAAAAGGTAAGCTTTGACCTTTATGAACAGCCAGGGGAGTATAATGGTACAGGCTCAGACATGGACTAGGAAGTCCAGATTCAAATTACCATTCAGCCATAAAATTAAGAACATAAGAAGAGCCTGCTGGATCAGGCCAGTGGCCCATCTAGTCCAGCATCCTGTTCTCACAGTGGCCAACCAGGTGCCTGGGGGAAGCCCGCAAGCAGGACCCAAGTGCAAGAACACTCTCCCCTCCTGAGGCTTCCGGCAACTGGTTTTCAGAAGCATGCTGCCTCTGACTAGGGTGGCAGAGCACAGCCATCATGGCTAGTAGCCATTGATAGCCCTGTCCTTGATAGTTAATTGATAGCCCAATTAACTTGGACCAGTCACTATCTCTTAGTCTAAGCTACTTCATAGGGTTATTGTGAGGACAAAAATGAGTGGAGGACCTATGTACGCCACCTTGAGCTCCTTGGAAGAAAGGTAGGCTACAAATGTAAAAAATAAGTAAATTTAAAATAAAGAATATTAGACATTTTAAATCTTTTAAAGTCATATTAAACTTGGAGCTATTGCTGAACATCCAGCCTCTTCAAAAAAAATGTTAATTCATGGATTTTAAAATATTGGCACACTGTATTATTCCACCATTAACCAGTTTTCCTATTTCTGGAATTGCTACACTGAAGTTTTCCAAAACAGGAACTGACATTGTCATGGGCAACCTGCTACCTGTCACTCACCATAGTAAGTCAGATTTTATTTTGTACAAAAAGTCTGATATAGTCATGACACTTATGCTTCTATTATCCCTATAATATTACTATCCTTAATGTAATGAATCATCAGCTGAGTGAATGTTTGAATGGATGTTAGCTCTGCTTCAACTGGTGAAAGCTATTGATGGCTATCTCAGATAAACAGGACTTTGCCTTTGGGAAGGTGAGCTACCTTCCTTGGATGTCATGAATTAACAAGGCATGAACTGGCTGAAGAGGCATGTCAAGGCATCCTGATAAGGCCAGAGATCCCTGTAATCATTATGCTAACTTGTCTGTCTGTATCCTTGGACAGAGTAAACAAAGAAAGAGACTCAGAGGACTGAACAACTGTTGTTGTTGTTATGTGCCTTCAAGTCAACTATGACTTATGGAGACCCTATGAATCAGCAACCTCCAAGAGCATCTGTCATGAACCACCCTGCTCAGATCTTGTAAGTTCAGGTCTGTGGCTTCCTTTATGGAATCAATCCATCTCTTGTTTGGCCTTCCTCTTTTTCTACTCCCTTCTGTTTTTCCCAGCATTATTGTTTTTTCTAGTGAACTGAACAACTAGAGGCGGGAAAACTATAAGAACTTTGGGGTCAGCGACATTTGGGGCAAAAAAACTCTGCAGGACCCCAAGGAGCAGTCTATCATCACCCCACTCCACCATCCCTCTGTGCTACTAGATTGGTCATCTAGACCCTATCTGCACTGTACATTTAAAGCAGGAGCATATCACTTTACACAATTATAGCTTCCCCCAAATAATCCTAGGAACTGTGGTTTAAGGTGTTCAGAGTTATTAGAAGACCCCCTATTCTCCTCACAGAACTACAATGTTCAGAGTTCCCTGAGGGAAGAGGGATTGTTAAACCACTGAGAAACGTGTAGTTCTGTGAGGGGGCTACAACAACTCTCAGCACCCGTAACAAACTACAGTTCCCAGGATTCTTTGGGGTAAGCCATGACAGTTTACAGTGATATGATATTGCTTTAAATGTATAGTGCAGGTGGCCCCTTTGTTAGGCTACATGCACACTAGTCACTTAAAAACCAGTGAGGCCATTTTGTCTGGGTGCCATTTGACACAAATCTTTCTTGTTTGATGGAATACACCCAGTCCCACTACTAATGTCAGAGCTTGTAGGCCTATCCACTGCAAAGTGTTTCCACTGGACACATCTCAGAGTCGCAATGGGTTGATAGGGAAAATGCATCTGATCACAAGTATCCCAGATTTTGAAGTAAAAAGGGCAGAACATGACAAACATTGCATGTACCAGGACTCAAAAAACAGAGATGGAGAAGCAATGAAGCCTGTGTAACCGCAAGCACATCTGCACTGCAGCTGGAGACAGAGAAACTACCTTTGGTAACTGTAACCCTGCAGAGCAGGTTTGAATGTATTATATGACTGAGAGCTCCTGAATAGATGGAATTCATAAAAATCATTATTGAAAACTGGTATTATTGCCTTGGATTCCGTGCTTTCACCCTCACATCCTGGGTAACATGCATGACATGCCTAGGAAAGTGTTTTTTGTTTTTGTGATTTGCTACTGCTGCAGGTAAAAGAGGCTACCTTGATGCATAAGCTTATGCTGCTCAGTAACAGGGAGTCAAATGAAGGATGTAGGAACTAATACCAGTTAAATTGTCATGGTTTCCCTCAAACAGTTCAGAGAGAGCTGTTTGATGAGGGCACTGAGAATTCTCTGTTACATATCCCTCATGCACACCCTCAGAGAATGACAAGTTCCCAGATATTCCCTATTGTGTAGATATGCCAAGTGCCAGGAAAGTGAGTGGGCATAAAGTCTAGTCATCTTTATCCCCAGAGCTTGGAAGATTACTTTTAAAAAGTAATAAATTACAGTTACAGTTACATGGCCCAAAAAAGTAGTAATTACCGTTACAATTACAATTGCTCTGAAAGTAACTGATTACTTTACTTTTCCTCCAAAGTAATCACTACAATTACATTTCAGTTACTTTAAAGAAATGCCAACAAGGTGCTGGCCTTGGCTGTTGCACATCTAAGTAGCCTAAAACAACATTAAAAATAAACAAACACATACAGAGGTAGTAGAATAATTCTTTTTATCCATAAGATAGCAATTGTGGTCTCTCCACTGGTAAGGCAGGTGGGAAGGGAGGCAGAGGCCACTACTCGGTCAAACCATGTGCAACACCCCCCCCCCCCGCATTCAGCCAGCCAGCATAATCTCTCTCACTTAACCACCTCCCGGACCCTGCCCTGCCACCAACTAAGGGACACTCACTCAAGCAAACGTTTTCCCCTGAGATGCAAAAAAGTTAAAATACTGCAAATGCAGCACAGTAGCCAGAGAGGGTGGGGGAGGCCACTTTGTGTGCCAAGTGCAAACACAGTATTCACACACATGTGCGAGCATTGTCATCTTTCACCTCCACAGTTCTTTATCTCCATTCTGCTGTTGCCTCCTTCTCCTCCTTTATCCACGTTCTTGACCTCCGGATCCTTTTTCCCTCCACTCCATTCTTCACCACCACTATCTGTTTTTTTAAATAATTGTTTTCTCCACTCCACCCCGTCTCACTCTCCGCCTCCTCCCTCGTCGCCTCCTACCAGTCCACAGAGCATGAGGAATGAACGACACTGCACAGAAGCCAAGTTTGAGGCACATGATTTTCATCCACAAATCAGAGGAGCAGAAGACTTCCCCTGCTCCCCCCCCAAGTAATGCCCAAAAGTAATTCTGGAAACGTTACAATTACTCCACAAAAGTAGTAAAATTACTCCTAGTTCTATTACAATCAAAATGTAAAGGAATTACCCACTCGTTACTCAAAAAAGTAATGAATTACAAGTAATTCGTTACTTGTAACTAGTTACTTCCAAGCTCTGCTTATCCCAGAGGCACAAAATATGCAGCCAAGTCACAGCATCCAATTGGGAGGCTCCCATGTTTTAGAAAGTTAATTTGGAACTGTGCATTTCCTTGCAGCCTGGATAGAACAATCACAGGATTTTTTGCATTTAGATGAGTACAGCTTTGTTATCAGGTGGCATCTCACTTTCCAAATACTAACATTTCAGAATTTAGCCATTCATTCAGTCTATGCTAGCATTTTAGGTAACCGCATCCAAAATAAGTATTGACAGCAGAGAAATTTTAACATTAAATAAAAATTCAGTGCCCGCCAGTAAATTGTACACACTGCGGAAAGCACAATTATTAATCAATGGAAGTTGGAGTGCATAGTGAAGTGAGCACTAATGAACACAGTGGGACATCAGAAAAACTCATGCATAGGATTGTGCAGTTAATAAAAATCAATTATGCTGAATACACTTTTAATCAGACTTTTATTAGGCCCAGGTCATATGATACAGATATGGTCTGGTACCTTTAAAAAATCACTTCCTCAGACTCCACACTGCACCACTACCACAGAGAGCATATGAAAGCCCATGTGATGTGGTGATGATTAGAGTGAAGGAGTAAGATTACTAGGGAGACCTGAGCTCAAATCTTCCATTGGCAATGATGCTCACTGGGTGAACTTAGGTCAGCCACTATCTTTCAGTCTTGCCTACATCACAGAATTGTTGTGATGATCAAATGGGTGGTGAGTGAATCACATATGCCACACTCAACTCATTGCTGGAATGGCAAGATAAAACTGTAATAAATGATAAAAATATTTTATCACCGTAATGTTTGTGTGGCTCATGTGTATTTCTCATAACCAGCATCAGTCACTTAACAGAAAATGCTATTTATTTATTTTTATTTATTTATTAAATTTCTTAGTCGCCCATCAGGCTGGTTCTCCAGCCACTCTGGGCGATGTACAAATTAGCATATCAGTGCAATAAACATTAGAATCTGAGCCAATAATACCGGTGTAGGAAGTAACTACATAAGCCAAACAGCCCAGACCATTAGAACTCCCGATACATTACTGGCGTAATATGGAGACAATCGTAACATGTACATTCTTATTTATGATTGCAGTAATTAAAGAATGGTGAAGACATGCATTCTTTCACCAGCACTAGTATTTTGCATTTATACAGCATTTTTAAGCATTCAAAATACATGACCACAACAATCCTTACAACAATCCGTAAGTACATTACAAGGGTCTATCAAGGATGCTTCCCCGTGGCAGTTTATTGTGGACTTGCTGTTCATGCATGCAAGCAGTGTACAGAGCTAACACAAACTATGTCCTGTTCCATAATGTTTTCCCACTGCCCACTATGATAGACCAGTAGTATTATTGTTTTTGTCTTATGTAGGGGGGGGGAGCTGAGGCTCAGAGTTCTTGGCCTCAGAGTTCTGTTGTTATGTGCCTTCAACTTGATTCAGACTTATGACAACCTTATGAATCAGCAGCCTCCAATAGCATCTGTCATGAACCACCCTGTTCAGATCTTGTAAGTTCAGGTCTGTGGCTTCCTTTATGGAATTCACTAATAGGCAAAAAAAACCCTTGCGGTTTAAGAACATACCTATAGCCCACAGATATTTCTATCAAACTTTAAAAAGCAGGGAAATTGGGCAGCTATAGTGAATGCACCAGGGGAGCAAGAGACCTGACCTCCTCTCTTGAGATATTGTACTGCCCTACAAATTGGTCAAAATGCAAACACGATTTGGGTTGGTCTTTCATAGTTCAATCCACTTCCTGTGTAGCTTGGAAGTAAGGGGTCTAAGACTCCTTGAGACCCTGGATGATGACACCCCTGTGGCAAAGTGGTTATAGTGTTGGACTATGAACTGGGAGACCAGTGTTCCAATCCCCACTTGGCCATGAAGCTCACTGGGCCAGCCACTGCCTCTCAGACTGACCTACTTCACAGGGTTCTCATGAGGATAAAATGGAAAGGGGAAAAAACATATACACAACCTTGAGCTCCTTGGAGGAAAGGCGGGATATAAATGCAAGAATGAATGAAATTTCTCACTTTTAGTACTACTAGACACAATGGCTATGCTCTGCACAGTCAGAGGCAGTATGCTTCTCAATATGTTGCTGGAAAACTCAGAAGGGGAGGACGCTCTTGCATAGGGCTCCTGCTTGCACGCTACCCATGAGCTTCTGGTTGGCCACTGTGAGAACAGGATGCTGGACTAGATGGGCCATTGGCCTGATCCAGCAGACTCTTCTTATGTTCTTATGCACAAATGTGCTTCATAACAGACAGGGGCAGCACCAAGGGGGAGGGCAAACGCCCCCAAACAAGGAGCTTGTCCCTCCACCTAGTATATTTATACTTTGCCCCTTCTATCCCCCCCCCATTTTTTCTGGTGCCTCTATTGAAACAGCTACTCCGTAAAAGCGAGAGGATTGAGTTGGTGAAATGGACATTCTTCTTCATTAGAGATGGTGAGTCTGGAACTAAGAATAGCCGGGATTAAATATCACCGAGTACACAGGCCGTTGATATTGTATATGTGGCATTAGGAGCGTGTGCCATTCTTTGGCACCAATGACTATTCTGTTTGTAACAGCGACGATTCGCTTCACGGTGGAAATACTTCGCAATCTCTGCTTGACAAGTCGTCTTGGCTGTGTTTTGAGCAAGCCCACGTGTAAACAGCCTGGAATCCTGCACGATTAAACAAACAAGGACTCTAAAACGGCTTAAGGAGCCACCGCCAAAGCCTCCTCTCTTAATTCCACCTTAAAAGCCAATTCATCGGGGAAACTTGGGCAGGACCGGACCATTTTCCTGAAGGAGGTTGATGTGATCTTGTTGATCCCGACGAAAAAAAGTCCATCTTCGCTGTCCCAATACCCGGCGATCATGTGTTCATCAGAACTGCCAGACAAAGCCAGTAAAAGGTTAACTCGTCCCCTGCTTTACCTGCTCAGAAAATAAAGCCTTCCAGTCGCTCCCCCAGTTTGGGCCGGTTCTATTTGCAGCAGTCACGGTCGCAACGTAAAGAATGGTTGAGCGTCTCTTAACTCCGCAGAGATGCTACTGCGGCTTTAAGAGGGCAGAGCTGGGCTGATTAGACACCAACGGGGAGGGGGGCGCAGGAGAAGGCGTGACTGATGGGGGTGGAGGTTTAATGCCCATCTTTTCTCTTAGTGCTGTTCCGAAGGGATGGACTTACTTTTAAGAAGAAGGAGCGCCAACTGGAGTTAGAAAGGGGGCTTGTCCTGGGACGGACAAAGCTTTGTCAAGCCTGGTGTTGGGGGTGAGTGACTTCTCTACAGTGCAGTGTGTTTTTCTGAGAGGCGATGCTTATGAATCTTGGCCAGAGGTCTAGTATTAAAGCTTGTGACTGTTCGTTGCTGTGTACACCCTGTACTTGCGGGTCTTTTCTTTTAAGAAATGTAGATTTATCTGTTTTTTGATTGATTTTATTTTATTTATTAAATTTATATCCCGCCCTTCCTCCCAGTAGGAGCCCATGGCTGCTCTGTCCCGAGTTATAATTCCATCCCCTTAAAAGAGTTGCGGAGGGACTGCAGTCTGCTAGTGAAGAACTTTGCTTGTGTGGACCTCATCTTTCCTGGTAGTCCAGTTCACAAGATGTAAACTCTTTTCTGTTCTTCTAAAGATAGGTCCGTTAAGATGCCTGCAGCATTGGGCAATGCAATATTAGGAGAAGCATCTCGTTTATAATTCTTCCGTAGTACAGTTGTTCATGCAAAATAACAGCTTTCTTTCTCCAGAGTGTACTTAGTAATAAGGGATTGGTTTTCTCTTTTTACACAGACCAGTCCTCCTTTCTGCGTTTACTCCCACTGTGCTAAATGTGGTTTGCTCCCAAGAAAGTGTGTACAGGATTATTACCTCCATTGCTTGTAGTGTAATGCACATATCTGAGCTTTATATTTGAATTCCTGTGGCTGTTTTGCAGATTGCTTTCAAGAAGGTATGTGTGTGTGTGTTTCTTAAAAAAACAGAAGGAAATTTGCATATACCTTTCTCACTGTCTAAAAGATCAGTGTCTCAAAGATGAAAGCCTTGAATTTGAAGCTGTTGCTCTAAAGATACATGATCAAGAGCAAACAAAAAATGCTTTATAGAAAAAGGCCAATTAAATTAATAAATAGTAATTTTATACCACAATCCTATGCACATTTACTCAGAAGTAAGTCTCACCTTGTTCAGTGGTACTGGCTTCCACCTAGGGATGGGGAAGAAATTCAATTCAGTTCGCATTTCAAGCCAAATTTATCAAATTTGCACTTTCTGAAACAATATGAGAACTGAAACACAGCCATCCTTCAAAATTCACATTTATCCGAATTTAGCTTTGTAGTTCTTCAAACAAGGAGGGTTACAATAATGCATATGTTAGGGGAGAGTGTGCACAAAATGAATACATTGGTAAAAATAACATACAAAAATGCATTATGTTAGGATAAATTGCTTGCAAAGATGTGTGCATTAGTCAAAACTGCATACAAAAATGTATTTGTTAGGAGAAATTCACACTAAAATGCTGAAGAATTTTTATGCGGATTTTTTAAAGAATTGCAAATTGGTATAGAAATGTGGAGAACCAAATTCAAGATGAAAAAAATGAGAAACTGAGAGAACTGAAATTGACATATCATTCCATTCCTACTCCTAGGTAAATGGGTATAGGGTTGCAGCCTTAATGAAGCACTTTTTTGCATAAGGTACAATTAGCGTATAGACCCCAGTGTCCTGACTGAAAATCTGGTATCTAGTTAGATATGCAAGAATACATTTTATGAGGAAAAAACCCAGTCAGTAGTTAAGCTATTTCATACAAGAAATGTAAGGCTACTCCAACATAATACTATGTTGTGTAGAGTTGCATTTGCCCAGATTCTGGCACTGTGGACGTTACTAAGTGAAAATAAGAGCAGTCGGAATTCGCCAAATTGGCAACAGAAGGTGGGTTACTCCACCGCTGCCCAATTTCTTGTATGAATTTACAGCAGAAGCCTATGCATGTCTGAAGTAAGTTCCAATGAGTCTTACTCCCAGGAAAGTATGCATAGGATTGTAGCCTTGACAAAGTAACCAATACTAATCACTATTAAGATCAGGATATTTATCTAGATCTGTACTTGATAATGTAACAACAACCAAGACTAGTTTTTCAGTGCTTCTAATGGAATGGGCTCTCATCCTTGAGAGACTATGCCACAATAAATCATTTAGTCTCCCTTCATATAGACAGGGGAGGAGAGCAGATGAAAGGAGCAGAGAGGAGATGGATAGGGGAGAGGAACTATAACCATCTCATCAAAATTTGCCAAGTGTTATTGGGCCAGTTGTTATCCCTTGCTTTGGAGTCACCACTGATGCCTTCCAGAAGTTGTAGTCTCCACTCCCATCAGCCTCAGCCAGCATGGCCGGCATGATAGAAGTTGCAGTCAACAGCATTTGGTTGCTCTTGTCTTAAATTAATCTTTGTTGCAGAGTTATTGTGAGGTGAAGAAATGGATTCAGAACAAAGGCACAGTGTAAGTAAATAAAAACTTAGACCAAGGCATATACATAATTTTAAAAGCATTACCTGTTATATAACTATTTTTCAGTCCAAGGGTCTACATCACTTTCACAAGAGAGCAAAAGTATTATTATGTGGTGGTGACACAGGTGAGAGCTTTCTCTGTAGTGATGTCCCAGTTGTGGAATGGCCTCCACTAAATGGTGCAACTGGCACCAACACTGTTTCAGCACCAGGTATGACTCAATCTAGAGACAAACTTGAGGTTGTGCTGGATTCAGTATGTCTTCACTTCCGTTTTCTGAACGCAGCTCCGTTGAAGTTGCAGCTCCAATGCACTTTACCTTGAAGTCAGTACAGAGATTTCAAAATTGATTGGCTATCAACTGCGTTGCCATTCCAGGTGTGTCCAATGAAAACGCTTTGCTGTAGGCTCAGACACTGAGATTGGCCCTTTGCTGTGGGCAGTCCTAATCAGCAGCGGGGAAGGGAGATATGTTCGACGCCAGCTGTAGGCACAGTCATTTCAAAACACAGCTAGAGAAAATGGTCTGGCTGCTTTTGGAGCAAATACTGTTCGTAGCTGTATTTGCTTGCTCTGGGCATTCAGTCTTGGATTGTTTAACCTGCTTTGCTGTTGATGGATTTTATCTGCCTTAATTTGTTGTTGTTATGTTTGATAACGGTATTATTGTTGCATGGCTGTCTTATTTGCTGACCTATTATCCATAGGGAGGAAAGGGAGGTTATAGATATGTTTAATAAATAAAGTAAAACAATATAAAAGGCTTTATCACACCCGACATTCTGTAGATGTTCTATCTACCACAATATCAAGTGATGGTGAGAAGAAGAGTTTGTTGGTACAACTGAAAGTAACACATGGTTAATTTTTCCAAGGCAAAGAGAAGTCATTGCAACAGAAGAGCTCGTACCTCTTAATGTTCTGGAGTACAGTCATAATGAAAGCAATTGTAACTGCAGTGTGTCACGACAGGCAATCAGTAGGCAAGAGTGTTGTAGTGAATGGAGAGTTTGATTGGGTTCACTGAACCATCTATCCTGGTGCCCTGCAGATATTTTTGACTACAACTCCCATTATCCCTCACCATTGCCATGTTACTTAGGACCGATATGAGTTGTAATCCAAAATATCTGATGGGGAGCTGGTTGGGGAAGGGTGTGCAGGGCCGGCATAACACAGTAAGCAAGGTAAGCATGGCAGGAGGGCGCAACACTTTAGGGGCGCTGGAGGCACACTTGAGGGGCACCTAAGCACAGAAAAAAATTGTAAAACGCCCAGAAAAATTAATAATAAATTACTACAAAATGTATATTTAAAATCCGCTACAATTTCTAGCCCTGGAGGACCCCAAGCACAGAGACACCAGCCAAACAGCAGCCCCGCCACCAGCTCGCAGCATTTTCCCAGCCGCCGGGTGCCTCTACGATGCGGCTGGAGGATACAGCCCCTCCTCTCTGCCCCGCACTTCAGTCCCAGGGAGGAGCCTTGGAAATGTAGTCTCTTTCCCGGCGATTGACCAGAGGGCTCGAGCCGCCCTCCCTATGCGAAGGAGAGGGAAAGGGGAGCAGAGGAACCACCCATGCAGTCCTGACCTGCTATTAGTAAAACTAGACCAGTGTTGATTGCAGGCGTCAGGAGATCGGATCAAATCAAGGCAAGACAGGCATGCCAGCACTGTGACCGAACCCCGCTCTTGTTCTTTTTTAAGCAAGTCCTCTTAATTCAAAGGTAGGAGTTTTGGCATGACAAAATAGACAAAGGCCGACAGGGTCCAAGATGAGGGTAGATGACCCCTGCTTTGTCTGCTGCTTAAGTGCAAAAGAAATAAGTAGAACTGAGCTCCCCTCGCCACCCCAATCTCTTTCTTTCTGTACACAAATAAGATGCCCAGATCACACAACTGGGGGAGTGAATGAGACCTTACACTTCACAGCTGTTTAGGGCTCATTCTGGAAGCAAAACTAATCACCATTCCCCAGGGATGGACAGGGTCAAATGGATCAGATATGCATCAGCATGAAGTCATGCTTACTGTATGGTATAAATCCTTTTCAGTGTACCTGCAGGCATTGCCCACAGACATTTCTAAGCCTATCCTTTCAGCTTATTCCAGTTTCCTAAACACTGTATTACTGTTGATTTTATTCAAGCAATCACCCAAGGTGTTCTGCTTTATTTTTGTGGAGAAATTAAAGTTTCAAAATCTGAACTGCAAGATCAAGGCAGATCCTCCTAAGACCTCAGCTTCCACAAGTTAAGAAAATTAAAATTGGTTGAAGCTTCCACAAGTTAAGAAAATTAAAATTGGTTGAAGCTCAGCTAGTCCATAACTCAGGTATAAGGTTATGGAAGAATGACAAGATCTTAATTTAGTGTGTGTGTGTGTGCATATGTTGAATTAGGCCTGCCTACTCCCTCCAAATGGCCTAAAATGCCATTTTAATCTTGGTACTTTTGCTTTCACTTGATGGTAAAGAAGTTAAGACTTAACCATAAGGAAAATCTACTGCTTTGTTCAAATAAAAGTTTCCTAGTGTAAGGGGTTTAGGAGAGTAGACATCTTGTAAGATCTTTGCACACTTACCTACTTAAGGGCTGGCTGAGGGGTCCTGGAAGTAGAGGAGTTGAAAAGAGATTCAGAGTTCAAATGTTCTGAAGCACAACGGTGGAGGTGAAGAACAAATGTACAGGAACCAATAACACAGTCCTGTTGCTGGGATGTGTGTGTGGATTGATTAGGGGTGCATGTGTTTGTGTGTAGTAGGACAATCAAGAAGGGTAACGAATAGACTACTTGAATTCCATGCTGAGGCTTGCTATTCCACTTAAAAACAAACACTGAAAAATTTGAGAGGCTCCATCTTGCTTTGTACATTTACAAGTACAAAATATGCAAAATAATGGAATGCAATACTGGACACATAGCAATATCAGCCTAGACAACAGTAGTTTTGACAGAGTGCACTAGATATAGCTTGATTAATCACGTCAATAAATCTAGAGGATACCACAACTAGTAACTAGAATGCATCGGTTTAGAGGAAAGCCAATTACGAAGACAATGACACAAAGTTCGGAGCAGATTTTTTTAAAAAAACATGCTGATGACAGCCACAACATGCCACAAGAAATCAATGCCAGTCTGAAAACACAGTGGATTGTTAGATTATGTCAAAATCTGGTAACAAGTCTGATTTAGCAGATATTCTTCGCCATCCCTAGTGTAGCTGTTACCATCTACTGGGTCATCTCATTGGTGAGTTCTAGATACTGTAGGCTGTCTAAAACTTTTATTTATTGCATTTTATCCCACTATTTCTCCAAGGAGCTTCAGATGGTATGCATGGTTCTTTTCTCCCCCCCCCCTTTATCCTTGGAATATTCCTGTGTGGTAGGTTAGACTGAGTGTTAGGCTAAGCAAGACCTCCCAGTAAGCTTCATGACTAAATAGATATTGACGTTCTTATGTTCACAGGAATTTATGCCTTCAGAGTAGTGGTATGGTGAGTGCTTAATGTTTTGCCTTTTGTTAGCTTGTATTCTGTACATTGCCATGTTTTATTGTTCATTGTGTTATGCCATAAAGTAGAGTCAAGTTTATAATCTCCTAAGATTTTTTATGGTGCCCACCAGTTGGACAAAACTTTTCAAATTAGGTTATGAGCCCACTTGTTAACTGAGGTCTAATGAGAAAGCTCCCCTACAGGGATGAGGGAACCTGTGGCCCACCATATCTTGCTGGATGCTCACAAACCTATTCCCTGAAATTACAGGGAACTATTAGTAGTAAATATTTCTATCCCACCTTTGTATGAATTATGCCCATCTATTTGGAGGTGTTGTTAAGACCCATAACATCCATTTAGCTTTGGATTAAGAAACTGGTTTTCTGTAATACTTTTTTTAAAAAAAATCTGGTGGTGGTGGATTGACTTTGCTGTGCTCTTGTTCTTAATGGGTTTTGAGAAGAAATTTGTTGTTAACTTTGAACTGCTGTAAAAGTGGTATAGAAGTATTTTAATTTTTTAAATGAATTAATGAAAATATTTCCATATTTTGTGCTGTGATAACTATCTGTACCTTCATAAATTTAGAGTGTGCAGCATTAGGAGTACTTTGTCATTGACATCATAAACTCTTGTATCCTAGATATGTTGAATGCAACATGTAAGGTCCTGATCCTGAAACTGAATTGTCCCATGATATTCCCTTGAAAGCAACAGTCATTTTAATGGCTGCAAAAATCCATATGTGTGGAACTGAGTTCTAAGAGAAATTAGCAAGGGAAATTAGCAAGGGAAATAATTTGAAATGTGGTGTTGGAGGAGAGTTTTGCGCATACCATGGACTGCAAAAATGAGAAATAATTGGGTGTTAGAACAAATTAAACCAGAACTATCACTAGAAGCTAAAATGATGAAACTGAGGTTATCATATTTTGAACACATCATGAGAAGACATGATTCACTAGAAAAGACAATAATGCTGGGAAAAACAGAAGGGAGTAGAAAAAGAGGAAGGCCAAACAAGAGATGGATTGATTCCATAAAGGAAGCCATAGACCTGAACTTACAAGATCTGAGCAGGGTGGTTCATGACAGATGCTCTTGGAGGTCACTAATTCATAGGGTCGCCATAAGTTGAAATCGACTTGAAGGCACATAACAAACAACAAAGCAAGGGAAAAATTAAAGCATTGTGTGAGGATTGTTGTTTGTTGCTCAGTTAGCCACTATTGGACTCAGTTGTCATAACTTGCAAGAAAGTCCAATTTGACAACAACAGAGCTTTTAATGAGTAAAATGCTTATCACTGCCAGAATCCTCTGTATGGATTAAGGCGTGTTCTCAGGCTTCTGCTTGTGACTAATGAGTCAGACCAGGGCCGGATTAAGCTAAGGAGGGACCCTAGGCTGATTGGTGTTTGTGGCCCTCTTCTGCCTACCTTTCCATGTAGCACGCATGTGTGCCATCAACCAGAGCTTGGAAAAGTTACTTTTTTGAACTACAACTCCCATCAGCCCCAGCCAGCATGGCCACTGGATTGGGCTGATGGGAGTTGCAGTTCAAAAAAGTAACTTTTCCAAGCTCTGCCATCAACCAAGATGGCGGCAGAGGCTTCAACCCCTTAGGGAAACCTCAGCTGCCATCTTGATTGATGGCAAACTGCAAAAAACACCAGAGAAAAAGGTAAGTAAAGCGGGGGGATGGTGGGTGGTTCGGAAGCTCTTGTCCCATGATAATTTTTTTTAGTTTATCCACGGGCCCCCAAGAGCTCCGGGCCCCTAGGCTTCAGCCTACTAAGCCTAATGGATAATCTGGCCCTGGACAATCTATTTAGCACAAGCAGAGAGTAGTTACTATGGGTACACATCAGTCCAAGATTGAGACTGTGGAAGTACTGGACCATTGTCTGGAAATGATCATGGACTGGATGAGGACTGATAAACTGAAGCTGAACAAGATGGAGATGCTATAGGTAGATGGTTCTGTGGTCTAGGTATTAGGTAGATAGTGTGTTCTGAACCTCCCCTAAAGGAGCAGGTATGTAGTCTGGGAGTACTGCTAAATCTGGCCTTGTCACTGTTTGTCCAAGTGGCATCCATGACACAGAGTTAGGGTTGCCATATTGCCCGGTTAGCCATGTTTTATCCAGATTCTTTGCATGTCACCCGGCGCCCATTTAGCCCCTTAGGTGGCCCGGATTCTCAGCTTTAATTTTTTTAAAAAATTAAGTTTCTAGGTGGTCCGGTTCTCGAGATATACATAAAAACGTCAGCCGCCCCCGACTGTTAAATCTTTATTTAAACAGTACTGTATAGCACTTCGTAGCTTTAACCTCACCCATTCAGGATTGCAGCCAATCAGTGAAGCCAGGGTTGCATTTGGTTGACCTGAGGCAGTGTCTAGAAAACCTCATTGCAATGCCAGAAAATGGTGGTTTCCTCCCTTTTATCTGAAAATCTCATAAATTGGGTAAGTATATACATTTCAGTTTTTTTTCCTCTTGTGTGCTGGAGTCAGATCCTGGGCAGTGTTTTGAAAACCTTCCCAATACTTGCTTTTGTAAAAGCAATGCTAATCCCATATGCCCAGAGTAAATCCCATTGAATTCAATAGGACTTACTTTTGAGTAGACATGTGCTGAAGATCAATGGGACTTTGGAGTGAATGTAAAAAAGAATTGTGTTTGTGTTCTAACTCTTTCTGTCTCCTCTCCAGTCCTATTTTAAAGTAAGTAGGCAGGGCTTACTTAGGTATTACAGTTTTTATTCTGTAGGAAACTAATACTGATTTTTAAAAAACTAATACTGATTTTTCTGCAATGACCAACTGGTTTGACAATAAACTATTATATGGGCTGTATGTATTTATACATCTGCAGTGTGTGTGTGTGCGTGTATGGAGTATTTCCAACAACCCTGTGAGGTAGGGTTGGAAACCAAGGCAGCTCACAACAAGAAATAAAGCCATTTAAAATCCAATAACCATAAAAACAAGTATAAACAGTTGCAAAACAGTGTAAAGTGGCATGATTTGGAATTTTGGGTTGTGTGAATGAAGTTGCTTATCACTTGAGGTTGCATTTCTGTCCCTGTTTGAGTAAGCCCCACTGAATACACTGGGACTTGCTTCTGAATAAATAAACCTAGGATTGCACTATAAATATCTTTACAGTTTGTGTAAATAATAAATATATTTGATAGTCATGCTTATATAAATATTTCTTCATTTATCATATTTTTGGTTTTTGGTTAGGAATCCTGACTGGTTGTGAGATGCTTAGTTTTCTGCCTTACTCATAGGAATCTTGTTGTGGTTGGTATGGTATTGCATTTAAGAAATCATGGTACAAAATGGCCTGAATCAGTATAAGGCAGATTCCTTGGTTCCTAAAAGTGGGAAGAGACTCAAGGGCCACAGTGACTCCAACATTTAGGTATGTATTTTTATTTACAACATTTATATACCGCTTTATTGTAAAAAATCGCAAAGCGGTTTACAGAAAGAATTAAAACAATAAAATTATTGGCAAAAGCATTAAGGACAGATACTTAAAAACATTCAAAATAATAAAACCAACAATGAGTTAAAAACAGATTTAAAAACACAATGCAGTAGGGCCCCGCTTCCCAGCGCTTCGCTTCCCTGCGTTCCGCTAATGTGGCAGCTTTCATTCCCCGTTTTAAAGCCGATTTTGTGGCATTTTCACGCGACTCGCCCCATTATACTTAATGGGGTTCCGCTTTACAGCGATTTCCGATTTATGGCAGGGGTCTGGAACAGAACCTGCCGTATAAGCAGGGCCCGCCTGTAGCTTCCACATGCCTGGAGAGGCTTGCCTCAAGAAAACTGATTTTAGCAGGTGCTGAAAAGAGGCATCTGCCTAATGTCAATAGGCAAGGAGTTCTAAAGCGTAGGTGCTGCCACTTTACAGGACTGATTTCTTACAAGAGCAGAACAAATACTGTACTATGTGGCATCCATAACATGGAAAGCACAGCTTGAACTTGGCCTGGTAGCAAATCAGCAACCAATGCAGATTTCAGAGCAGAGGTATTATGTGCTGATAGGATCTCACTCATGTCAGCAATTGTGCTGCAGCATTCTGCATTAACTGCAGTCCCCAGGTCAGGTTGTGCTGCATGGGGATTCATGTGACCTTGGCTGACTGGCTGCTAGGATATTTTTAGTTTGGGTTTGGTTATGAATCCTGACTGGTTGTGGGATGCTGAGTTTTCTGCCTTACTCATAGGAATCTTGTTGTGGTTGGTATGGTATTACATTTAGGAAAGTGTTACTGCCTTTTGTGTTGTTTTTTTCCTATTTGCATTTTACTTATCTTTAACCTCACTCCGTTACAGCCATAGAAGCAGCAGCAGCATATGCAAGGTAATTAAAACTCCCATTAGTGATAAGAGCAAGAATTTATAATTATTATTTTAATTAAAACAAGAGGCTTATGAGTACTTTGCAGAGGACCAGATATTTGTTTTCTTTCTGAGCCCAGGCCTGGGTCTTTCATGATGCCTGGGGGGGGGGAGCAGTAGAGTAGTCGATAAGACAGACATCCTGGCATTGGTAATCTAATTAGCAAGGTATGTGTGGGGTTGTTGCACACTTCCAGGCCCAGTTTCATTTTGAGTATGGAGGTGGAACCTGTGTAGATGTGGTTGATCAAAGGGAGAAGAAACTTTGAGTTAAGCAAAGCTCTACTTTTATAAAACCTAAGAAACATACAGATACTTTGAATGTCTGAATGCCTGCACCAGTGGAATACTGGAGGAACTTGTAAAACTTGCTGCAACAGTATTTAGAACTGAGCATGTAGTGTGAAAGACTCCTTTTCTTAACATTTTGGCTTCTTGTTTTTCTCCACCCACCACATCTCTGAAATATATCGTATATGTAATGGTTAACCATACTAAAAAATGTAAATAAGTTTATTTCGGTCAATGACCAGCAAATGTTAACCATACTGCGGCCCTGACTTACTTTATGTTTGTTGCTATTTTGTGTTTTTATTATGTTTTTATATTGATTGTGTATTTTTATTGTTTTTATTATATTTGTAAGCTGTGCTGAGCTCTGTTTTTAACAGCAGAAGGGCAGGATATAAATCCTCTTAATCAATCAATAAATATTCCATAGTGTTGGAAACTAGAGTCTAGGCATTTAAGGCTGAAAATGTTGCTTTTTTAAAAAAGATTTCTCACATCTTTCCCCAGTTTTTGGTGGTAATTCCTAGGCACAAAAACAAAACAACTGGACAATCCAAATATTAATATGGAAATAATATACATAATATGCAAATAATTTGCACAATATGCAAATTAGCCTGCCCGGATTTGTGGAACTGGAATATAGCAACCCTACACAGAGTGCCTATTTCCAGTTTCAGCTGGCTTGCTACCTACAACCATTCCTGGCTTTCCAGAATGAAGATGGGAGTATTATTTTTTCAGACTTACAGAACAAACCTATGCATGTTTATTTGGAACTAAGTTTTATAGCTGGGTTGAGAAATCAAAGCAGGGGTGCTTGACTATGTGATCACCCCCGCCTGAGTTCTTGCAACACATACCACAATTCTACTTGCTCCCCAAGCCCTCAACTGCCTACTATCCGATACCCCTTCCCCCAAAGAAGAATAACTCACTACAGCTTTCCTCTCATTGTGAATAGTAGCCATAAGGTGGGTTGTAATTCGGATTGCAGTGGGACAAAGGGTTAAAGCCCCCTTCCCCAGTGCCATGGTCAGGGTCTACCAGCTGTTGGATTTTTTAAAAACAAACTGTGCAAAAGGCAAGCTACATCTAATTTGAACCCAAATAATATTGTCTTTAGTTTCAGATGAATTTCCATGTAATCTGTTACAGGATGTAGAGGAAAACCAGCAAAAGTGAGATCTTGTCACTCTTATCGTATCAATAATGACTTTGGTGACCACTCCTTCCTAAGACACTTTTTTTTTGTCCAGGAAGGATGTGAAACACAATTTCTGTTTACTAGCAGACTTGTGGGCTGATTCACTTACTCAACATTTTACAGAGGAAATGAAGATTGCATAAAATAAAACTCCTTTCCCCTCCCCTTTTTAATAGGATTTTTAAACTGGGTGGAATCTCACCAAAAAGTGAAGTGGAATGAACAACTGACCCACAATCTAAAGCAGGAAAGGGTTTTTCTTTCTGTCTTTATCAGTCTGAGAAATGTTAACAGTGTGAGGGTGGAGCTGCCAAAGAGACACAAGAAAGACATTTAAAAATGAAACCTGATGGGTTCCGTCTGCCCAAGTAGCTGGAGGCCTGCCCCGCCATACACATGCTTGTGCTTTTAATTGGCAGTGGCGCATTGTGATGTAAGTGTAGAGCGTGGAGATGATGAATCATCTTCATAACTGGCACAGTGCCTTGTGTGTGTTTCCTAGCAAAAGATGCAACAGGAGGGGAGGATAGTAATATGGAGCAAGAACAGTTGTGTGTGCCTCTGAAATTCCATCGTATTCCTTGTGGAACAAATAAGCCATTCTTGGGTATGATGATGGAGAGGGAATAGATGCTCATCTATGTGATCTCTGCTTCCGGAACAGAATCAGGCAGACAGGTTTTATATGGACATAACTATGCTTATTTTCCATCTGTATATGTAATGCAAGGAGAACAATAATTCAGTTAAAATCATGCACCATATATCAAAAGGGACTTGTGCTAATTATACAATCAACTCAACTGGGTATTCAAAAACCTGGCCATATGTCTAAGTTATCCAGTGTCATTCCATTTTCATATTTCCTCACTCAGATTAATTCTAAATTTTAAAATATCAATTGGTAGCACCAAATATAATAAAGCATGCTACTTATTTATACTTAATTCAGATTTCAAAATTCATATTCTATCTGTACCTAAGAAGAGCCCTGCTGGATCAGACCAAAGGCCTGTCTAGTCCAGTATGGTCCTGTTTGTCTGGCACTGCTGTGATGACATCACATATTTTTAGACTCGAGAGTCTTCTGAGTTGGCCATAGGCTGGATGGACTATAGGTCTATTGCAGAGCTAGAAGGAACTTAAAATGTCACCTGGTCAACTCCCCATAATAAGGCAGGAGTTTCCACATACCAGCCAAACACATACATTTCACAGTCCACCATAACCAAGTCTTAAATCTAGCTTTTCCACCACTTTAGACACTGGTATTTTCCAGTTCTGTTATCAGAGACCCCTGTAGTAACACTGAAAGTGGTACATCATGCAAGCAAAGTGCACATTCTGCCCCTGAACTATGTTCAGTGGGGTTTACTCTCTAGAAGGTATGTGCACAGGATTGCAGCCTGCTGCAAAATCATGTAACGAATGCATAACTGCCTTTGCATGTATGCTCTTCCAGTTACTTAAGCAGTCGCTTGTGATATCTCAGTGTTGCACAACCCTGTACAAACCTAAATGTAAAAAGAACAGCTGAGGTTTTCCATGTGTACATTTTTATAATGTGTGTGTGTATATATATATATATATATATATATATATATATATATAAACATATATATATACGCATATATATATATGCGCTCTGGAAATAATAAGGATGGTGGGGTAGAGAAAGTGTTTTTTCAGTATGCACTGTAATAAGAAGTGTGTGTGTGTCCATGTGGAAAGCAAATCTGATAAGGAATTCACCTTCAAGGCTACAAGGGGAGGATATTATCTACAGGCTTGAGAAAGAACTTGAAAGGTTAAGGAAACACCCCTCAGAAGTGTTGCTTTAAAGATCAAAGAGGTTGGACGCATATGAAGGGCTGAGAAAGTAATGAACATGAGGAATTGAGTCCCAATTTGAAACAGAACTGGTGCAAAAACAAGAGATGGGAGAGAGGGAAAAGACGGCATGGGTTGTGTGACTGCATTTGTTGAGCAGTTCACACTTCCAGCAGAAATCTGAAAAAGGATGAATCAATCACATAGAATGTGTCCTGGTTTTTTCATCTTTCCTTCTGAAATTTCTGGTACTGATTCTTGCAGAAAAGTGTATCTAGGACCATAGGACAGTCCTTATGATTATATATCCCAACATGGAATGAAAGGAAAAGGTAAGACACTACTGGAGTCTCATCTGTTTGTGAGCAGTCTATGCTACCTATTGTGTGGCAGGCAGCTTGACGGTTGAGGCCTTTGAAACTGATCACATTGTAAAGCATCTGTGGCTCCCTGGTAGTGCACATGCTCCACATGCAGAATATTTCAGGTTGGATTCTTGGCATCTCTATTCAAACTGTTCAGGTAGAAAGTGACAGGGAAGAGTAAACAGTATAGGAATAGAGTAAACTGTACTGGCCTAGATAAACTGACCTGGTATAGGGAAGCTTCCTATGTCCATTTTTGGTCATGATTCAAGGCCCAGCTTTGGAGGTAAATACAGGTCTGAAACCCTATGGGGGGAGTTTTTTGGGGAGGAGTGGCTAGAGCACCTTCTCTAAGCAACTTTCTCTTCCCACAGTTTTTCTATTGCAAAATGCCTCTTCTTAGAGTGTATTGCAAGGGAAATGCAGCCACCAGGTTAACATCACATGTGTCTTCAATGTAACACATGTTTGCCCTTGAGTGGTTTCTGCCATTGTATCTTTTTATGTACTCTGTACCTATAGGAAAGATACAAGAAGGTGGTTACAGCTTGTTCACCAAGCTATGTGCGGGGATATAGGATTTCTTTGCTTTGCTTGCTCTGCCATGTCAAGGAAGACTAATGAAATATCTAAGGGAAAGGTTTTTCTTGGGGGACACTGCTGCTGTCTTGATTCTCCTCCATAGCTCAGTACCATAACACAGGAACTACATGGTAGTTGCACTGGCACAGCACAATGTATAAGTTCACTTATATTCTGCATCTTCTGCCTTAAATAGGGCCCTCAAAGCAGCTAATAGTGGATTGAATCCAACAAAGTCATGGCATGAGTAGAACAACTTTCATTCATGCAATGGAACTTCCCCTCCCTCTCCTCTCAGACGCCCCCTGCACCGCCACCCCAGATCTGCTCTGGGGGTGTTCCCTACCTTCCTTGTGCACTCTGGAGAGGGAATTGCACCAGTGGAAGTCATTCTGCTTGAACAGTGACTTGGATGGATACAACCCAATATATCTTAAAAACATAAAATAACATTAAAGCAATAAAACAACCCAATAAAAACAATGTAGCAGCAACAGTGCTGGAATAAAACAGCAACAATAACGAGAAACTTCTGGACAAGGCTATATTAATTTCTTGCCTAAACACTCAAAGAGGGCTATATTCCCTCTTATACAAGGGACCATCAAGGGGCAAGCATTTCCACCTGCCTTGCCCCACCCCCCTGCCTGGGCCTTATCAGAAAGAGCTGCAGACTGAGACGTGCTGCTGCAGGGATGGGACTGTGCTGGGACCATCAAGGGGCATGCTTTTCCACCTGCTTTGCCCTCCACCCCTGCTCTTAGTGACATTTTTCTGGGGACTGCCCTTTACCAGGAAGATTAATGCTTTTGGTTTGCTGCTCCTGTTTTTTTAGAGATGTTAGGACTTTGTTAGTTTGATTTTTTTTTTCTAAATTGTATTGTTTTTATTTGCATTTTGTATTTGTATTTTTATTTGTGTGTAAGCCGCCTTGGGGGCCTATTTGGCCGAAAGGCGGCCTAGAAATAAAACCTAACATAACATAACAAGGGTCGTATAATTATCCTATCCTCCTTGAGCAGGATCAGGCTCTTGGCTTCAATCCAATACATGTCTACTCATAAGAAAGCTCCACTTACTCCCAGGTAAGTGTGTACTGGATTGCAACCTAAGTCATCTGTACTAGCGGTTCTCAAACTCCCCCTCCAGCCACTTGAAAAATTGGTGAGAGTCTTGGCAGACCACTTAATGATTTTTCTGCTTATTGTAGCAATTGTAACGTGCTGCGCTAGGTTCTGTACCATTTTTAATTTTATTGCTTCTTTTATTTCTTACATTGTATTCTGTTGTAATACAGTTTGCATTCCATAGAATCCAAACTGTAATACAATGAAAAGAAGCAATAAAAATACAATTAAAAATCAATATGAATATTTGATACAGACATGCCGCAGACCACCTGAACAAACCTTGCCAACCGCTGATGGTCCACGGACCACAGTTTGGGAAGCCCTGCCCTGTTGGTGCATGTAGTAGAAAGCCTGGGACACTGAGCTGGTTTGGTGGCTCTCAGCTGCTTGAGCGACACAGCAGCGTGCAGCACATTTTCTAAGAGGAAAGAGAGTTCTCAGCTTGGCTGGTATTAAAATCTCAGTGGGAGGATGAGGGCTAGGGAGAAATCCCAGGATATAGCAGAAGATACAGAATAGGAAGCTTAGATGCAAGAGGGCGAAGGAAGGATTGAATGGGGCAGTAGCATTAAGTGTATGTGAAGAAGTAGGCTACAGGAAAAAGCCAGATGGTTGATGCAAGGGCTTTCTTTCATTGTCCTTTTGTTTTTGTCTGTGTCTTTGAATGTTGACCAAACCTGAAAAGTATAATTAACGGGAATGGTTTGCCTGGGCTAGGCTTGCATGAATTATTGAATTTCATTAGGTGAAGGCAAATTCACAAATAAGACCATTCTAAGTGCCTTTCACTCTGTCCGTTGCATATGAAAAATAAATGTAATTAATTTTGAACAGAAATTCTGGGTACAGCTATGGCTGACTATTAATTCATGTGGCAAAAGTTATGTTTAGTGGAGTTTTATTATAGAATGAGGGAAAGGATGGAAAGTGGAGGGGTTGAGCTAGTTAAGGATTTTGGGGGGGGAATAAATATGCAGGGCTTTTTTGTGTGTGACAGTACTCACTGGTATGGTGTACCGACACCTCTTTTTTCACTGCCTGTGGCAGACATTTTGTGCTGGCACCTATCGCACCTCATTTTTTTTATCAGAAAAAGTACTGTAAATATGTGTAAAAGCAATACTGGCAGATAGACAAAATTATAGATAGATCAGTTAAGGAAAGAAGACAGCTAAGGGCCAAACTGAATGTGATGCTGTATGATTAGTTCAACTACTAATAGCAGTTGCCACAGGGGTAGCCATTTTGATCAGATTCAGAGGGAAGAGGCTTTAAATCTTCCTTTCTGCTGTCCCAGATAAAATTTTCCCCCTGTAATACAGCTACAATTTTTTTTAAAAAAAGAAACACCAACTTCAGCTGACCCATTTAGCATCATGTCTAGTTTGACCCCAAAAGGTCTATCTCGGATTTTTAAATATCCCGCAGAGATGGAAAAGAAGGCTTCATTTCCAATTTTTACTGGAATATTATATATTAATAACTTAATAAATCATGGGGGGGCTTTAGATTGTTGGGAAATTTATGGAACCCTCACAAAACTAGGTTTTGTGGCTTTGGGGGAGCCATGAGATTTAAATTGGTATACAATCCATTTTAATTACATTCTTATTCCAGCTTTCCTCCAGGATGGTCAGGGTGGCATATAGGTTTCTGCTACCTCTTCATTTAATCCTCACAGCAACCCTCTGAGGGAGGGAGGTTGAGAGACTGGCCTGAGATTCATGGCTGAATGAGGACTTGGCCTAGAACTGGGGAGATCCAGATTAACATTCTTAACTAGTATACCACACTGGCTCTTCATATAGTTTATACTGCAGACATGCTCTTATCATGAGAAGCAGGAAGTCAGTTGGGTAGACGTTCACTAATGCTTTTCTGGCTGTAAAGAAGTTATTGGAAAGCTTCCCAAGGCTCATCTGTGGCAGTGATTTCAACTCTGTGTTCCCAAATAAGACTATCAGAGTTGCTAATTCTGATATTAGATTCCATTAGAAGGGAGGTTGGTGGTTGTCTAGTCAAATTAACCCCTTACATGATTCAAGATCCGCAATGCAAGATGCAACTGTAGCATCCCTGACAGACGGCTGTCTGGCCTCTGCTTAAACACTCCAGTAAATAATGGTCCACCACCCATTGAGAAGTCCACTGTTTAAGAGCTTTTATCATTAGAAAGTTTCTCTTGATGTTTAGCTGATGCTTCCCTGCCATTCCTACCCAGTGGTTCTAGTTCTGCCATCTAGAACATCATAGAACAAGTCTGTTTCATGTTCTGGAGAGCAGCCTTCAGATATTTGAAGACTGCTGTCATGTCTCCTCTTGAACCTCTCTTCTCCAGGCTCAGCACTCTCAACTGTTTCAACTTTTCCTCATTAGACTTGGTTGCCAGACCCCTCACCATCCTAGTCATCCTCCTCTGGGTATGTCCTTAAAATGTGGCACCCAGAACTGGACACAGTACTCCAGATGCAGCGACATGTAGCATATTCTGAAAGTATATCCTTCTCTTTTCTTAACTGAGAGAAGCAAAGCTCTATCTGGAGTTGCCCAGAGAGTTCAGTTACTGCTGAACTGTTTGTGATTCCTGGCCACACTTAAGAGAATAAAAACCTTGTTTCTGCACCAGATATCTGTGCGTGAAACCCTGAGAGGTCTGTTTTTTAAAAGAATTCTTTCCTAATAATTGAGATGTAACTCAATACAACTTTGTAATACAATTTTTCCCCATCAAACTGTGGCAGGGTGGGGGCGGGATTTGCTACAAATTCTGCACAGATGGCATACTCATGTAGGCGTCTGCATTTCCAAATATGTTCATGTTCCATGCTGTTTTTTTTTTTAAAAAAAGAGAAGACAGAAAAATGTGGAGATTTTTTTCCTTTGGAAAATAGATCTGGTTTGTTTTTTTAAAAAAAGAACCCTCTTCTCTTCTTCCCCCACATTCCAGTTAAAACCATGATCCCTTCTCCTTTTTTTGCAAAAGTTATGTATAACCCACATTATAGCCATTCCAAAAGGCTGTGTTGTAATGTCATTGCCAAATTTGGCTCAAAAATTGTATGTGGCAGAGGGCCAGTTCAAAAACTCCTTCATGTTTTTTTCAGAGGTTCAAGTGTACCCATGGATGCCACACAGAGGAAATGTGTGGATAGTGTCACTAAATAGTTGAGTCACTAGGTGGACTCTGGAGTTTCCTCCTGCTGTTCTGTTTTTGCTTAGGAGAGACAGTAAAGTTCTTGTCTAGCTACCTGGATGGTGTGTCCTCTGAGCCTAAAGTAACAGGAAGATGGAACTTTGACTTGGTGTGTCCATGAATACAAGTATTGTCTTCTCCCAGCAATTTAAACACAAGGACATTAGGAGAGCCCTGCTGGATCAGATGAAATGCCTGTCTAGTCCAGCATCATGTTCTCACAGTGGCTAGCCAGATGCTATTTTTATTTTATTTATTAGATGCATTTGTTACCCATCCTTCATTAGAAGTACCCAGAGCAGATTACAAAATACTACTACAGTATAGTACATCACATAAGTAGTCAAAAACACCTAACTCACTCCATCATAATCAGTACAAAATCTAATAGCAGATCAATTAAACCAATCAAACATTCCCAAAAGCTTAGGTAAAAAGGTGTGCCTTAGTATGCCTTGGGAATATATACAGAGTTAGTGTCAAGACCGCATCTAAAGATGTCTGAGGACTACCACTGACAAGGCCCTGTCACATTCCACCACCCCACCTATGGGAAACCAGCATGCAGAACATGACTTCAACATCACTTGCCCTCCTTGTGTTGCCCAACAACTGGTATTCAGATACATAATGCCTTGTCATCCTGGCTAGTAGCTATTTCCTCCCTGAATTTGTCTAATCCCCTTTTCAAGCCATCCAAGTTGGTGGACAATACTACAACTAGGTTAGCTACGTGGTGGGTGTGTGGTGTGTGCAGAAGTACTTCATTTTCTCTGTCCTGGATTTCCAACATTCAGCTTCACTGAGTAGCTCCAGGTTCTAGTGTTTTGAAAGAGGGAGAAAAATGTCTTCCTATTCACTTTCTTCACACCATGCATAATTTTAAATACCTCCATCCTGTTCCCCATCACACCTTTTTTCTAAACTACAAAACCCCAGATGTTGTAACCTTTCCTCATAGATGAGTTACTCTGCCCAACAATAAAGCTAGGTGCCCTTGTCTGAACATTTTCCAGCTCTACAATATCCTTTTTGTGAGGTATCCACCAGAACTATACACAGTACACAGTATTCCAAGGGTTGTTACATCATAGATTTGTATAATGACATTATGATTTTGTTAGTTCTATTTTCAATCTCTTTTCCTAATGATCCCTAACATGGAATTTCCCTTTTCCACAGCTGTTGCACACTGGGTCAGCATTTTAATTGAGCTAGCCACCATGATCCCAAGATCTTTTTCCTGCTTAGTTACTGCCAGTTAAGACCCATTAGTGTATACAGCCCTGGGCTCCTTCTGGAAGGAAGGGCAGGATATAAATTAATAAACAAATAAATAAAATACATACATATACATCAAATTAGGATGTTTTTGCCCCAGTGTGCATCATTTTACACTTGCTTACATTTAATTGCATTTGTCATTTTAATGCTTATTCATCCAGTTTGGAGATATCATTTTGGACTCCTCACAAACATGCACCATGCACTCCCTGGCCCTTCTGACCAGGCAAAAGTGGCTTGTTGAGTAGGGCAGAGCTGCTATGCTACCTGCCTAGCAAGTGGGGTACTGTTGCTTACCTGGAGGTATGATACCGCAGGGAGGCTATGCGCTGCAGCGAACTGTTGCTCCTGATGGTGCATTTTTCACATGCCAAAATCCTTGCAGCTTCATCCCTCCCAGTAAGCAACAGCACCTCACCTGTCAGGAAGCTCCACTCCATCTTGCAAGCTACTTCTGCTACCAGGCATAATGTTACGGCATTCATAACAGTCGTTTTTTAAAATGCTAGGTGCTATAGTCTACTATCAAACCATGCCTATTAATGGACAGCATATTGAATAGAAGGCAGCATAGAAAATCCCAGCCAATTGCCATTTTTCAAAGTACTTAATTAAATGGTAAAAATAGACAACAAAGCAGCAATAATTCTGTTGAGATTTACATTCTCCATAGGGTAAATAGAATGTGGGCTGGAGAAGAAACAATTATATTCATGATCATCCTAGAATTATTGTACCAAAGGGTCTTTTCAACTTAAGCTATTCTGGCTATGAATCGATCTTGCCACCATGTTTTCTGAAGTATAAACCTGTGGCACCTTTCAGTATCATTAGTTTATACTTCAGAAAACATGGTGGCGAGATAGATTCATAGCCAGAATAGCTTAAGTTGAAAAGACCCTTTGATAGAATAATGCTAGGATGATCATGAATATAAATGAGTTATGAATATTGAGTTATTACTACACAATAAGTATTTTATTATACTCTGTTTACCCAGAGAGCCCCCCCTCTCTCTCATTCTCTCCCTCCCAGTCGTGTTCTTGTATTGTAAGAAGAGGAAGGCAAATCTTTGATGCCAATCAGCAGAGCCCCAGAAGCAAGATGTAGTTTCTTATTCACTTTTTCCCATCTAGCAAAACTGTTTTTAATTAAGCATTTGGGATTTGAATTATTAAATAACAGAGCAGTTTCTATCTGCCTTTGTTCCCTAGCTAATGCGCCTGCCAGACCATTATTGACCTATTTTTTTAAAAGAGATTGGATAATGAAAGCAAAATGGGATTTTTTTACAAACGTGGCAGAGTAAGCCTATTCTACTCTAGATCTTAAAATACTGCATGTGGCAGTTGTTTGGGTCAGACTTTTCCAGTCTGTCTCAATATCAGCAGGAATATAATAACATACTGCTAGACTGACAGCTCTGGTTGCCAACATCTTTTGGTCGCCATGACTATCACAAGCTGAGATATCTGAGGAATATTTAACCACCAGTTCCTTTAGGATATTTCTTTAGAACTTTTAAATGTTTACTTATGTGGTATAAAGTCCTCACAGGATATTACTATATCAATTTCATGTGCTGTATATATTTTTTGCCGTGTCTCCATGCATTGACACATCAGATTTTCTGGTGCTAACTTTATCATGGCAAAAGTTAATGTAGGAATAAGGTTTTACAGTGGTTGAGATGTTGATCGGTAGAGCCTGTGGGGTGGCTGTATCCATCAGCACTGCATTTGTTAAAGTCTGGAGCCAAGTGCTCACATAATAGAAGAAGCTACATCACTTTGTGAACTAAACCGTATACACTGTTTTGAGGAGTAAAGGAGACGTGTTTGGTTCTGTTGTTTGTTTTTAGTTCTTCCACCAAGTCTCATGGCTTTGCTAAATACTTAACACTCACAAAGTGTCTGTTAGTGTTTCCTTGTTTTGTTCCCATATTGATGAGTTCATATTTATAAGATGCATACACTGTGCATATTGCTCCCAAGTTCCTGTGTGCCAAATGCCAACAAAATAATAGCTTAATCTACAATCCAATAAAGATGAAATATTAGGAATAAAATGAACTCATAATATTGAATTAAATGAAAATTGAGTTGTTTTACTGTACTTATAGACCAGCCTTTCTCCAGGGAGCTCAGGGTGACATATATTTATAGTTCTTTCCCTATCCCGTCCATTTTTTCCTCACAACAACCTGTGAACTGGGCTAGACTGAAGAGATAGAGTTGTATTCAGTATAGCACGAGGAAACTGTTCCATCAGCCCAAGGATTTCTCCCTTTCTGCCCCCCCCCCGCATGCTCCCTAAATCTGTTCTGGGATTATCCCCAATCCTCCAGAGCAGATTTAGGTTAGGCATATTTAGTCCCATTGTGTTAGAGCTAACCCTTGCACTAATGCAAATAGTTCATGGCTGAGTGGGTATTTGAAACCTGGTGTCCCAGGTATCTCTCTAATCACTACAACACATTGTCATTGCACCTCTTGTAACTCCCATATTACAAGAACACTTTTTGTACACTTCTCTTCAAAGTATGTATGGAAGTGGTATGCCTCTTGCTAGAGTGAGATACACAGATTCCCCCTTTGTCACTAGAGGCCCAAGTTGTGATGTGGGGTGCATTTTACCTTGGGTTTAAGTTAGGAATGGTCAATTATGTCAGTTTTGGTTTCTCTCCGTTTTTCATTTTTCTAGTCTTAAGTTCAGATCTTTGCATTTCCATATCTATTTGTGATTTTTTTAATTTAAAAAGTCCTCATGAAAATTCATTGGCATTTAATGTGAATTTCTTTTAATTCACACATTCTTGTATGCAGTGTTCACACACACACATTTTCAAAACAATTTCCCTTAATATAATGCATTTTTGTATGCTCTTTTCACTAATATATAAATATTTATGCACACTTTACCCTTGTCTGTGCATTGTTGTACAGATTACTTGGCTGGAGAACTGCATTGCAAAATTCAGAAAAGTGTGAATCTCGAACAATGGCTGTGTCATTGTATTGTTTTGGAAAGGGCTAGTTTTGAAGGTTTAAGTACTAGATTGCTGTTTATGTGCTTAGTAGAGAGCAGAGCTTGGAAAAGTTACTTTTTTGAACGACAACTCCCATCAGCCCCATCCAGCATGGCCACTGGATTGGGCTGATGGGAGTTGTAGTTCAAAAAAGTAACTTTTCCAAGCTCTGGCTAGAGAGATGCATTCCCAGCCTGCCAGCATTTCAACATACTAGTGTTTCATCCTTGGATCCTTCTTTCCTTCCCCTATTTACCATATAATTTACATTATCAGTCTCCAGGTACTGGAGTCCCTCTACAGCAGTCTTTCCCAAACAGTATGCCTCCAGATGTTGTTGGACCACAACTCCCATCAGCCTCAGCCAGCATTGCCAATGGTCAGGAAAGATGTGAATTGTGGTCCAACAACATCTGGAGGGACCACTGGTTGGGAAAGGCTGCTGTACAGAAGTAAAATTGTATTTTATCTCCATTGGTGTTTAGGGTGTGGTACGATGGGAGGAGTTAAAAGAAATGAGTGTACCAATAGGGTTTTCACTTGATTCGTCACTTGAGGTACAAAAAAAATGCTATATGTGACTCATGGTTAAATGAAAACATGTTGTGGTAGGCCAAGAGCGATTCGCTTCCTCAATCATCCCCTGAGGAGGTTTTGTATAATTCCATGTGTTTGTTTTAAAAGAACTCTTTTTTAAAAGCAGTGGCACGTGTCCCTGTTTCCTTTTGTGCTTTTCAGCAGAGAGGATTTTCTGTCCAGGAACTTGTCAAGAAAATGTCAAGAGCAGGCCTTCTTGGGTTGGTGGTCAAGGTGAAATATATTACATGGTCGACATCCATTAGGATCAGGATGAAACAATCCTCTAGAGGCAGATGTTGGCAGTGTTTAGAATCCTGTTGAAGCACAAGAATGGAATGTATGTGGATGTAGGGTAGGAACAGAAGAGGATGTCTCTTATAAGTCTGCATGTGTGTGCTGTTGTTGATACAGTTCCACGTGCTGGTCCTAAAGGAACCCAAGATTAGGGTCTATGTAGTTGTTTAAAATTTTATTGAGTAGCCAATCATTTTAATGATTGTTTTGTACTTTGTAATGTTTTTATATTGCTGTACATTGCCTTGATATTTATGAATGGGTGGTATGTAAATACTTCTATAAATAAATAGAATAAGAGTAAATAAAGAGTAGCACACGAGTATGCATATGTTCCCAAATAAGATGCAGTTAACTCTCAGGGCTGGCCCAAACCATTTTGCTCTCTGAGTTGAAAGACAAAATGGTGCAGCACCCACCCATTCCAAGTATAGAAGGTGAGTGGATTAGACGTTGAGTTCATCTTCAACCCTGGTAAAATCCACAACTACCACATGACCGGACTGTAGGCTAGCTTAGGAACAGAGGAAGCTGCTTTATGCCAAATCAGATCATTGGTCCATCTAGCGCAGTACTGCCTACACTGTCGGAAGGCAGAGCTGGGGTCCCAATCCCGGGGAGCTGGATCCCAGAGAGTTGGGAGAAGAGTATTCGGATGGATGGCAGAGGGAAGGGGGAGGAACTTCCCCCCTTTGGAGCGAAGACGAAACAGGGGAACTGCCAGTGATAAGGTCGCTTAGCAACGGAGAGCCTGAGCCCTCCCTGGACATTCTCACGCCTCCCCCTCTTTCAGGCTCAGAGCAAGAGGGGAAAGAGGGAGGGCTGCTCACAGCCGAAAAGCGGGGAGGCAGTTTACCATCAGCCCCTCCCCTATCCCCCATCCTGGAATCGGAAACTTCAGAAGAGGAGGGGGTGATGCTTCCCCCCTCACCGCGCACACGCAGACAGCTGAAAAGACAGGAGAGAAAGGGGGGAAGGCGGGCAGTACCTGAGGGGCAGTTAAGGAGGAGCGAAAGATTGCGCGCCCGTTTGGCCCCTTCTTAAAGAACAGGCGGGAAGAAGTCCCTTGCTCTGTCAACTTTCTCCCAATGCCGCAGGACCTGTATCCCTGTATTGCTTCATGAGAAAACGCAGTCTTTGTTTGGACATTACCCTAATAAAACACGAATTAACTACAGCCGTTGGTCTGGTTCCTGAGTCACATCCTGGGCCTGACATACACAGACTGGTAACAACTCCCCAGGGTTTCAAGCAGGGGACATTCCCAGTCTTGCCTGGAGGTGCTGGGAATTGAACCTGGGACCTTCTGCATGCAAAGCAGATGCTTCATCACTGTGCTACAGTCCTTACCCCATAGATTAGGAGATGTAGGGTAATCTGTGTGGTGTCAACACCTTGCTGCTTCTGCTGCTGCTCCCCGCCTCTCAGCATCTGCTGCTTGAGGAGGCTGTCTCATTTTGCCTAATGGTAGACCAGGCCTGATTACTCTTTTAGTCCTAGAAGCCATTGTTGTTGGTCTGCCTGACAAACCCCCCTCATTTTTGCAGCCCCAGACCAGCAGCAAAAAAAAGGGAAGGTTTATTGAGTTCTTGTGGGTCACAAGTTGTAGACACCCACAGCAGTGTCTGCTTTCACCCTTAAAATATGGTTCTTAATATTTAATGTGACTCTTTTATGTGGCAAGTGGCCTGAACCTTACTTGTGGGATTTTTTGTGTTGTTTCCTTTTCTTCTGTGAACCATCCCTACTGCCAACTGGCAGAAGGGCCTTATGTTAATAACAATAACAATCTAATAGCTTTCTGTTACAAAGTATATCCCCTGGTGGTAACTTGCACTCTGCCATCTAATGACAGAACTACATATTATCTGTAGTTCCGTGGTCCTTTTTTTACAGATGGCGTTTGTTTTACAAAATCTAGCTGCCAACTGCCATTTGAGGGGAAACCAGGGATTGCAGGCTTCTTACAGTTTCACCTCCAGCCATTTTCCTGCCCCAAAATTGCCACCTCCAAACGCTTTTAGTCCTGCTGTCTTTGGAATCAGGAGAGTGCTTCCTTTGCACTCATGTTGCTGGAAACAGCATGGTCCTTACCAACAAACTGCAGACAAGATTGGCAACAAAGTCTGAATTGACTTTTCACATAGCTCCAGAATTCTTTCAAGTTCATCCAGGCCATTCTGAAAATTTGGTAAGTTGATGTTTTTGTTTGTTTATAATCTACTAAGTTAAAATGGACTGACGCTTCTCTTGCACCAAGTGTGAGATGTCCTTGCAAGTCTGAGAACAGATGGTAATAGGGAGGCTTGAGTTTAAATAAGAATTACTATTATTAAAGCTGAAGCCGCCTTTCTCTGCTACAGTTTATGTAAGTGTTGTAGCTTAGAGCTGTTGCTAGGCATTGAAGCCTTCCAAACAGACTGCAAAATTTCAGAGCTCTAGGTGTATATATGGATAAGGAGTTTTATCGCATTAAAAATGATTATGACTTACCCCAACGTAGTTTCTAAATGTGCTCATCCAACATATTAAAATCCATAATGCAGATTTCTCTGCCAAACCACAAAGATCTAAAAGAAAGTGTTAATAGAAGCAGATTTGAGAACCTGGGTTCAATTACCTGTGTAGCCACAGAATGTAGAACCATTCCTATAGAATGAAAGGGAAGACTGAAGGTGATGTGTGTGTGTAGGGGGGGAGTCACATTTCTTATTTTTTTTCTCCTCAAATAAGAAGCTTCCTGCATGCAATATCTCTAGCACACCAGAGAGAAACCTATGGTTCAGCTTTCCTACAAGCTGTTCTAGTTTTTTATGTTTATCAAAGATGCAATCCCCCAGTTTACCATCTGCCTGCATGCAGTATTGCTTATAGAAAAACAGCACAATTGATACTATTTGCTGACCACCCTTGATCTCCTCTTCCATCCTTTTGTTTCATATTAATTTAGGCAGGAGCGCATCTCAGGGCTGCATGCCCTTTTGGGCAACTGCCCTGGGGCCATATGCCAGTCATGGGCGGAGGCAAAAAATGGGCAGAGCAACAAAGGTCTACTTTTGTACAATAGGCTAGTTTCTGCATATACTCTCACACCCCCTCTGTATCCTCCATCCAGATGTGCAAGACTTATTATCAAAGTGCAAAGACATATTCCAGCCAGGGACAAACACTCAGTGATGGTGTGAAGCAAGTCGGCGGGTGGCTGGGGACAGACTGGCCTCCAAACGTGTGGTTCCCCATCCCTGACACATTTTTAGAATGAGGGGATTGTTTGAAAATGGCCTCATGTTAAATTCAAAAATACCTTTTCCTCATCAAGATGCAGCTCTGGGGGGAAAATGGGTTGGATTAAGGAGCTGACTGTTCATGGCACTGATTGGCAGGTGCTGTGATGTCATTAAGAAATTTCTCTATCCTAGGAGAATGTTTGAACTGAGAAGGGAGGGAAAGTTGCATTATCTAATGAATACATGGCAAGTAGGGTTACCAACCATACTCTTTTAAGAGTACATGAACTCTTTTTGAGATGGTGCAACAGCATACTCTTACTTTTCACTTATCAAAGCCAAATGTACTCTTTTTGAAATGACAAAATGATGGTAACCCTAATGGCAAGTTAATTCTAAAAATGAAATAACAGACAGTCTGCCTGAAACATGGGGGAGAAGCATGGCAGACTGCTCAGCCAGTGTTCAGTTTGCTGCTTTGCACAGCTGTTATTCCAGTGGTGACACCAGGTCACCCTCCAGCCACAGAATTAACTATGAGCTTTTTAAAATATCACCTCTTATCACCTTCATACCATAAAGCCAAATAAACATACAACACATCTAGTCTTTCTGTTGTTTTTGTACAGCATCCAAAACAAATATCTAAAAGAAATATCCAGAATCATTGCAGTTGTAATTGTGATCAAAGGCAATTAAGGAGTTTCCCCTGGATTTCCTGGCATTTTGAGGAAGTTTGATCTGAAACAGCCAAGGGTGGAGAATGGAGGGGATTAATTCATTTATTAGAGAGCTGTGATTTCTAAGAGGGAACTTGCCCATTTCCAGGGATTGTGCTAAAAGGAAGGGCAGTTTTTTGGAATTCCAAGCAATTTCCTCCTTGTGTGGATTAGCCTTCTTTCTGTTATATCTACATAGGCAGGCGCGTGAACTTCTTGAGTATCTGATTTCTTTCTGCTGCATAATTAATTCAGATCTGTTGTTCCCATGATTACTGCTAAAATGATGTCTTCCTTCATGCCAAGTACTTTCAAAAATAATGAAGGTAGTATTTTTTTTAAAAAAAAAATTCCCCAGAAGCAAAATGGAGAATAACAAAGAGGGGTATGGGGGAGGGGGCAAAGGTTTCACCCTGTCATTGAGATGTAAGGGGCTTAAGGAGAACTTAATGAGAGAAGCAATGTGGTGTAATAGGCAGAGTGCTCAACTTGCACCAGGAAGCAGTGGTACTGTCATGGCAAGATTTTGGGGCAGAGGTCCAGGGCCGCACTCAACAGGAGGGCCCTGAAACATAGCAGGGCTGGCATAACCACATGTTGAAGTAAGTGAAATAATAAAGGTTACTGTCTTAAGGAGGGGGAGGGTGGAGTGTAAGATTCCAAAAGTCCGGAGTCCAAAATTACTAGAGTTGTGTGCAAATGGCCTCTACCTGTTTATAGGCAGAGGAATCTCTCTTAGAATTTCTTGGTGGTAGAGCTCACTATTAGCAGTGACAGTAGCACAACTTCCTTTTTTTCTAAGCTTTTTTTTCCTGGAAATGACAGCACAGCAACTGGCCACCATTTTATATCCTCCGCAGTGCCTTACACTTAGAGCCATTTTGGGCATTGGGGTGGTGGAGGAATGGTGGTTGCCACACACATGCATGGTGGAGAATATTTGGGGGGAAATTCTACAAAGTGCCCTTCTCTTTTCTAGGAAGGTGGTGGGGGGAGAGAAAAACCTCATGGAAATGGTTTCTGAGAAATTTTGGCTCAGTTCTAAGACTCACCTAACTTCCTCATTTCTAGGGAGACTTGAGTTCAAATTCCTACTCAACCATGAAGCTCACTTGGTGGCCTTAAGCAAGTAGTTGTCCCTCAGCCTATCCTACCTGATAAGGGTGTTGTACAACTAAAATGGGATAACTCCATGGACATCAGCCTGAGTTCCTGGGAGGAACAGTGGGTGGGATAGAAGTGTGATAAAGCAATTGATCCATAGTCAATTTGTTGAGCACTTTAGCTCTATGATAAAGAAATCCAGTGATGGAAAAACTTAACATGTTTCCTTGAGCAAGATAGCTATGCAAGTGGAATGCAATGATTTTGTTTCTTCTGCCAGCCTCTCTTGCTCAAAACATGCAGTACTAGAGAAGGGGTCATCCTGCTGCTCTAAATCACAGCCTGAGGGCAAGGGAAAACATTTCCTTAATAGTGGACAATGTCACATAGGTCTCTAATCCTAAAGTAGTTAAAGTTATTCTAGTTTAAATCCATACCTCTAATTAATCTGCTTAACAATGTAAAGAAGTTCATGCTTTAGAGGAGATTTCTTTTTCCATTCCCATGGGACAATTGGCATCTGTGGGTCTCCTGGGAAATCTACGGACAGTTTTTAGTTTTGCTAATTAACCTATAAGCAGCAGGGGGGTGTAGAATTATACTCTCCACTCAGCACTTTAGCTGTCTGTAATTATGGAAAGTTTGCAGCACAGTGACACATTCTGATCCTTTTTACCATAGTAATTTACAGTGACGTGGGTTTTATTGCTGAGGCTATAATTTTGTGTTTCCCGAAATAACTGTTAAATGTTCATCAAGGAGCAAAGGCCTTTGGCTGTTTCTTTGTGGAATTCAAGTGCTGTGTTGTGTTTCTTCTGAAACATGCACAAACACATAGATGGCGAAGCACGCTATTGATGCTCTTTCATCAGAGTTGGGAGGACATCAGGAGAGGAGTTCTGGTTCCCTTACATGAGGTTAAGTAACACTGGCAAGCATAAGACAAGGCCAAGAATTTTTAGCATCATATAAATCAATTTGAAGGGCTGCTCTCTTCTTACAGGGAAATTGACACAAGTGTCCTCACTTCAGTCACCAGGTTTACTTTTAGGGTTTTTACAAATGGTGGGTGCAGTGAGAGAGCCGGTCTTTGTTAAAACAAATGTACGAGCAAACAAACCTGGTGGACATGAAATGCTATTAGAGCAACAGTTAGGATGGACAATTAGACTATTTCCAGTTCATGTCAGTTTCACATGTGTTCATAAGTGTCAAACCATCTTAAATACTTATTTTATCTCAATGTACACACTTCTAAACTGATTTAATCCTAAATATGTATTTTAATTCATTTTGTTACATTTTTGAGCCAAGATCTGTATCGCAAAATTCAGACAAGTGCAAAATCCAAACAATAATTATGTTCCACTAGTGTATTAGTCCAAGACATTTGAATTGTGTTGGCTCACTTAAATGCAGCCTGAACAAAATTCTTGTCCATTCCAAGCAGTGGTTTTCAAACCACCTGTCCTGTAGGCACCTTCTCTACATGGATTGTTACACACAAGTTCTCCACGCAGGTTGCAGGTTTCTTATGTATTTACTTTGAAACTGCTGTGCATTACAGCAAGTTGTGGGGTGCATCTAGCCTTAGATTTTAGGGCATGTACTTAGTTGACATGGGGGTGACATTGGCCATTCTCATTCTGAAAGGCAGCTCTGCAGAGTGACCATTTTCTAATTTCCCATTTAACATTAATACCATCCCTGACATTTTGGTTTTGGTTTTATCCTAGACATGTGTTAAAATTGCTGGCAGTAACAATAGAAAGAGATGAAAACTGGGCCTCATGGACTAATAAATCACTTTCTCATTCTCTCCCAACATTCATTCCAAGATTCCAAACCCTTCATTAAGAAAGCTGAAACACCCAGGGAAGTAAGAAGTAATATTGCTAGTCCATCTCTTGACCTACCCTCTGTCCAACAATCTGCTGCAAATACACTTTGCAAGGGAAGAATGGCAATAAGAGAGAACAAGTTTTGCCTTTCAAGGAAGCTTGCCCCTTCTTTTATTTTTATTATTTATGTATTAAATATACAGTGCCTTTCATTTTCCTTCAGATCCACAGCCTGACCAATGATCCTTCAACAGTGGGGTTTTTATCCTGACAATGTGACAGTAACTTTAATGGTTCACAGGTGGTGGCCAATGGTAAGGTAATTGTGTCCTCAATAGGGCAATTTCTTTCATCTGTGTAAACTGGGAGCTTCCACAGCACAGGGGTTGAATACTTATGCAAGCAACATGGTTCCATTTTGTGTTTCTTACAGACATTTCCCATCATAAAACCAATGTCACCTTACAATAATTGATTTTGATTTTCAGTGTTTCAAAATAAAAAACCATACAGAACGAAATTACAATGTACCATTTGTAATTCAGTAATATGAGAGCGTTGGTCAGGGGTCTGATTACTTTTGCAAGGCACTGTATATTTTAGTCTGTGTTTCATCACGTGGTTGCAGGGAGAGTTACAATGTAATTTTAAAAGAATCAGTTCCAAACAACTCACAACAGATTTTTTTTAAAGGACTAAAATTAATTCCTAACAACTAGTGCTGTGCTGAAAATTTGCCCTGTATTTTTTTACCATTTCCCATCAATAAATGAAAGAAGAAACTTCATCTGAAAATTATCAAAGAGGGAGAGAAAAAATTAGCGGCATTGTTGTTGGTGGGTTGCAGTTTTGTTGAGCTTGCCTCATGTGCAAGGTGGTCCATGGGTTTTGTGAGTGTCCTTTCATTCTGCAAATCATCTCTCTGGTGGCCTGCATTCTTCTCTTGTTTGCCTTTCCTGAAGACCACATGAAGTCCTCAGCTGGACTTTCCTGTAGCTTCATGGAGCTTTTTGAGACCACAAAGTGAGACCAAAAAGGGTGCACTAATGGATGGTAAGGGAGGGAGAAGACTCACCACCATGCCCACCTTGCAACATATCCAGTGAATTCTAAAACACCATGAGAATGAGGCCCCAAAATAGAAGCCACTTCTGCATGAAAGAAATCTGCCAAGAAACTGGAAGACAAGCTTTAGCACAGCTCCTAATAAAGCTACTCTCTCTGCTCCCACTGACAGCTGCAGCTATCATCCCATAAATGCCCAGGCAAACAGGCAACTCTTTGGCCACATTCACAGCGCACCTTGGTAGCACTGTTATTCCACTTTAAACAGTCATAGCTTCCCCCAAAGAATCCTGGGAAGTGTAGCTTGTGACGGGTACTGAGAATTGTTAGGGGACCCCTATTCCCTTCACTGAGCTACAATTCCCCAAGTGGTTTAACAATCAGCCTCTCTTCCCAGAGAACTCTGGAAAGCAACAGCTCCTTTAAAACTCCAAGCTTTGTATACTGAAAATCAATAAAATGCATTAAAAAAAATTCCAAGCAAAACCTTCTTGAATCAGGGAGATGAATGTAAAATTAGAATGTTAGACTAGATGGACCTGGGACTGCTCTATGAAGGAGATTCCTGTTTCCATTAACATCTCCTGACAATTCCAAAGGTGATAGTTTCTTCTGGTTGTTTGTCCCCCAACAGTAAGAGGCATTCTGTCTTTGGACATATACTTCATGAATAAACAAGGTCATCCTAAGTGACCCATGATCTTTTATCATTCTTATCGGCTGTGGATTTGGGCTGGGAGCCCTGGGACAGAGAGCAAGTTGGAAGATGCAGGTTTGCGATGATTGGGTGTACTGGGTGAGCTCATCCAGTCTTTGAGAAAAGCCATGTGCAGCAGACCCACCACTGCAGTATTAAGGGATTCAGTGCATAGCCTGTAAGATCAGATATGTCTTTTTATTATTGTTATCAACTTTATAGCCACTGATAAATGGCTGTAGTGCCCTGTAGCTGTTGCTAAATGTGAGAGCCACTGATTTTGAGAGAGAGAGAGAGAAGGGCTCCCACATTGAGACAGCCCCAGCTGCTGCTGTTGTATATAAGTGTTTTTCCCCCTCTGAAGGTTTCATAACAGGATTAAGCAATTTCAAAGTCACACACGTTACCTTGGAAACTGTAAATCATTGTCATGAGTAGCTTCTCAGTCAAGGAGTTTGCACTGAGAAAGATTCCTTATTTCAAAATAACTTTTCTTTTTTTGCAAGACAATTTTTTTTGGTTCTGAGCTTCAGAATCCCTTCCAAACCCTGTGGATTACTGATTTACTTGGACTAGAATGGAAAACAAAATTTGCAGATTTAAGTTATGCCCCAGTGTTTGGTCTCCCCCCCCCTGCCTTACAGAGCTGAATTGGGCTAGACTTGCAAATAAAGTCCACTCTGATCTAAACCTGGGTTAGACATTGGAATGTTAGTAGTAGTGCTAAATCGGTGCCTGGATGTGGTAATGGACTGGATGAAGGCCAGTAAACTGAAGTTCAATTCAGATAACTCTTAGCTGGTGGTACATCTGCCCAAGAGAATGGTATTCAAGCTGTTCTGGAGGGGATGGTAGGGTTAAATTCCCCCTAAAAGGTCCAGGGTTGTAGTTTGCAAGTGGTTGTTGATCTTTGTTACTAGAGGCACATGTAACCTCTATGGAACAGAGCACCTTTTTAGCAGCCAGCTATGACCTTTCCTGGACAGGAATAGCCTTGCTTCAGTTGTGTATCTGTGTGCCTGTATCTCTAACCTGGATTTTAACAGTACACAGTGCTGCTTTGAAAAATGGTTGGGAAACTTCAGTTAGCTTAGAACAGGTATGGCCAACAGGGTGCCCTTCAGATGTACTTGCGCTACAACTCCAATCAATGGCAACGGATTATGGGAGTTGTAACCCAAGAACATCTGGAGGACACCACCTTGGCTACCTCAGCCTAGAATATGGTTGTGAGATTGCTAACTGGTACCGGATGATGCAGTATAAACCTATTACATCAGTGCTTTCTCAAGCAGGTTAACACATGTACCTACCCAGACCTGGAGATCACCTTATCAGAGTCTTAAGATGAAATATGGGAGGAGGTAAACGACATGCAAATGAGATTCTTCAGGATATATGCAAGTACAGAGTTCCACCATGGCCTTTTGAAAAGGAGAAACATAGGCTCTGGGCACACTAGTAGCTTCAAAAGCAGCAAGAATGGTTTTTCTGGCTGTGTATTGAAGCAATTCTGCCTTCTGCTGGATACACCACCCCTTCCCCACTGCTAACTTCAGACCTTTCAGAACTGCCCACAGCAAAGTGTTGGGCCAGCTTGAGCCTATAGCAAAGCATTTCCATTAGCCACACCTGCAGGAGCAATGGGTTGATCCACCAATCAGTTGTGAAATCTGTCCGAAGCTGATTTTTTTAAAAAAAGAACTCAAGCTGATCTGACCAGTTTTTAGAGCAAAAGGGACAGGGTTTGACTCGCGTAATGTGCCCCTGTTCTCAGAAAAGCGATGTGGAGACACAGTGGAACCTGCACAACAGTAAGTGTGTCTCTACCCATACAGTGGCCATTTCCCCATCTCTGAAAATGCAAAAACTATGTCACCCAAGTCTGTATCCATCCTTAGGGAAACACATAGGTTCCTGCCTAGCACCTACAAAGACTCATTTGCATGACTGTTACTTCCTCCCATGTTTCTTATTAGACTCTTACAAGATGCAGGCTCATGGCTTTGCCATTAGCCACCTTTTTTCTACCTACCCACCCTTGCTTTGTTTACCATCTAGGTCAGCCTTTCCCAACCGGTGTGCCTCCAGATGTTGTTGGACCACAATTCCCATCTTTCCTGACCATTGGCAATGCTGGCTAAGGCTGATGGGAGTTGTGGTCCAACAACATCTGGAGGCACACTGGTTGGGAAAGGCTGATCTAGCCTGATGATGATTTCTAGAGAACTTGAAAGCTTGCATCTACTTTATTGTGACACAATAATTTTCTTTCTTTCTTTTCCAGCTCTGACCTATTGATACCATGGCTACAAGTGCTGTTCCAAGTGAAAACCTTCCTACATACAAGTTGGTGGTGGTTGGAGATGGAGGCGTGGGGAAGAGTGCCCTCACCATTCAATTTTTCCAGAAGATCTTTGTGCCAGACTATGATCCAACCATTGAAGATTCTTATCTGAAGCACACAGAAATAGATGGGCAGTGGGCCATTTTGGATGGTGAGCCACCTATTCTGAATTAACTGGCTTTGATCTGATGCTGCTCAACTCTTGTATGTGCATAGATTCCATATACCTTACTGCATATATATATATTGTATGTCACTACAGAGTAAGCATAGAACAAAATCAACTGGAGCCATTCTGATTTGTCATATATTTCATCCAGAGTATATTTCTTGAATTGTCCTTGTACTTCTTCTAGAAATGAAAGGCATAATAATAGTAATAATAGTAATAAATAATAATAGTAATAAATAATAATAGTAATAGTAATAGTAATAGTAATAGTAATAGTAATAATAATAATAATAATAATAATAATAATAATAATAATAATAATAATAATAATAATAATAATAATAATAATAATAATAATGTTTTTGACAGCCACTACCTCTTTCTTTGCACACTGCTGTTTTCTGCTCCTGGGGCTGCATGTCCAGTTGCTAATTTATTTTATTATTTATTTATTTATTTTATTTTATTTTATTTTATTTGTATCCCACACTTCCTCCAAGCAGGAGCCCAGGGCGGCAAACAAAGCACTAAAACACTTTAAAACATCATAAAAGCAGATCTTAAAATACATTAAACAAAACAGTGTTAAAAACATTTTAAAAAACAACCTTAAAAAAGGGTTTAAAACATTATTAAAAACATATTAAACAATTCTGACACAGATGCAGACTGGGATAAGCCTTAACTTAAAAGGCTTGTTGAAAGACGAAAGTCTTCAAAAGGCACCGAAAAGATAGCAGAGATGGCGCCTGCCTAATGTTCAAAGGGAGGGAATTCCACAGGTTAGGTGGTGCCACGCTACAGGTCCGTTTCCTATATTGTGCAGAACAAACCTCCTGATAAGATGGTATCTGCAGGAGGCCCTCACCTGCAGAGCGCAGTGATCCACTGGGTATATAAGGGGTAAGACGGTCTTTCAGGTATCCTGGTCCCGAGCTGCATAGGGCTTTGTTCACCAAAACTAGGACCTTGAACTTGGCCCGGTAGCAAATGGGCAGCCAGTGCAATTCTTTCAGCAGCAGAGTGACATGTTGGCGATACCCTGCTCCAGTGAGCAGTCTCACCGCCACATTTTGCACCAGCTGCAGCTTCCGGACCAACCTCAAGGGCAGCCCCACATATAGCGCATTACAGTAATCCAGCCTAGAGGTTACCAGTGCGTGGACAACAGTGGTCAGGCTATCCCGGTCCAGAAACGGCTGCAGCTGTCTCACCAGCCGAAGCTGGTGAAAGGCTCTCCTAGCCACTGAGGTCACCTGGGCCTCTAACGACAAAGATGGATCCAGGAGCACCCCCAGGCTACGGACCTGCTCTTTCAGAGGGAGTACGGCCCCATCCAAAGCAGGCAACTGACCAATTATCCGAACTCGGGAACCACCAACCCACAGTACCTCCGTCTTGCTAAGATTCAGACTCAGTTTATTGGCCCTCATCCAGCCCACTATGAGTCCAGGCAGTGGTCCAGGGCTTGCACGGCCTCTCCTGAATCAGATGTTACAGAGAAATAGAGCTGGGTATCATCAGCATACTGCTGACACCTCGCTCCAAAGCTGCTGATGACTGCTCCCAAGGGCTTCATATAGATATTAAACAGCATGGGGGACAAGATGGTACCCTGCAGCACCCCACAGCACAGCTGCCAGGGGGCCGAAAGACAGTCACCCAATGCTATTCTCTGAGAATAACCTTGGAGATAGGATTGGAACCACTGTAAAACAGTGCCTCCAATACCCATTTCACCAAGTTGGCCCAGAAGGATACCATGGTCAATGGTATCAAAAGTCGCTGAGAGATCAAGTAAGAACAACAGGGTCATACTCCCCCTGTCCTTCTCCTGATAAAGGTCATCCATCAGGGCGACCAAGGCTGATTCAGTCCCATAACCAGGCCTGAACCCAGACTAGGATGGGTCAAGATAATCAGTTTCATCCAAGAGTACTTGCAGTTGCTGCGCCACAAGCCTCTCAATCACCTTCCCTAAGAAGGGGGTATTTGCAACCGGTCGGTAGTTGTCACAAACCCATGGGTCCAGGGTGGGCTTTTTCAGGAGCGGTCAAATCACCGCCTCTTTCAAGGTGGCTGGAACAACTCCCTCTCACAATGATGCGTTGACCACACCCTGGATCTACTCCGTCAGACCCCCTCGGCAAGCTTTAATAAGCCAAGAAGGGCAAGGGTCGAGAGCACATGTTGCTGGCCGCATCATCGCAAGCACATTGTCCACGTCATCAGGCTGCATCAACTGAAACCATTCCCAAGAAGTTGCAGCAGACGTTGCACTGGACACCTCATTGGGGACTACAGTAGATGTGGATGGGGCATCAAGACTGCTACAGAGGCGAGCAACTTTACCCTCAAAGTGCCTTGCAAACAATTCTCAGTGGGCCTTCGAAGGGTCTAAGACTCCATTTCCTGGAGTTGATGTCAACAGACCCCTAACAATACAGAAAAGCTCCACCGGACGGCTATTTGTGGATGCGATGGAGACAGAGAAGTGAATGAGCTCAATAATAAATAATAATAATAAAATTTTATTTATGAGTTGCCTATCTGGCCGAATTAACGGCCACTCTAGGCGACGTACATCAATACAATAAAATACAATATAAAACAGTGAGGGCCACAATCAATAATTAGACTAAACACTACAATTCTGATTAATAACAGTATTAAAAGCTAACCCACCCCAGGAATCCCGTAGGCCTGCCTGAACAGCCAGGTCTTCAAGGCTCGGCAGAAACCTATCAGGGAGGGGGCATGGCGAAGGTTGAAAGGAAGGGAATTCCAGAGGGTGGGGGCCACAATCGAAAATGCCCTCTCTCTAGTCCGCACCAGCCTCGCTATTTTAACTGGTGGGACTGAGAGAAGGTCTTGTGTGGCTGATCTCGTCCGGCGGCATAATTGGTGATGCTGGAGGCGCTCCTTCAGATAAACTGGGCCGAAACCGTATAGGGCTTTATAGGTCAACACCAACACCTTGAATTGGGCCCGGTAAACAACTGGTAGCCAGTGTAGATCTACTAACACCGGAGTGATATGATCACGGCGACGGCTGTTCTTAATCAATCGTGCCACCGCATTCTGTATCAGTTGTAATTTCCGGACCGTTTTTAAGGGTAACCCCTCGTAGAGTGCATTACAGTAGTCTAAGCGGGAGGAGACCAGGGCATGTATCACCCGTGGGAGCAGATGGACAGGAAGGTAGGGTTGCAGCCTCCTTATCAGATGTAATTGATACCAAGCTGCCCAGCTCACTGCTGAAACCTGAGCCTCCATGGACAGTTAGGAGTCAAGAATGATCCCGAGGCTGCGGACCTGGTCTTTCAGGGGTAATCTTACCCCATTAAACACCAGGTCTATTTCTCCTAACCTTCATTTGTGTACATGCAATGTGTACACACACATGTGGCTGGAATCCAAGAATTAATCTCATTAGACTAAATTGGTTTACCTTTGCTTTAAGCGGTCTTGAGCAGATACCTTAATTTAATCTCTTGTTTCTTGCTACCACAACCACCGCCACCAAGCATCTTCTGTATGTTTGCTGAATCCAATGCTATCAGAAAGACGGCAAATTTTTATTTTTTTGATAGAGGCCAGTCTGATGGTGGTGGCCTGAACCTGGAGCCAAAGTGAAATGCTTTAAGAAGGCAGGAGGACAGAAGGCTCTTGAGCTATTTGCTCATATGAAGGGTTGGAAAACAGCTGAGGGCCTCTCCAGATTACCTGTTTATTGAGCATTCATCCTGATTTGCTTGCCCAAAGCTTAGGCAGAGGCTACACAGCGTCTGTTCTTTATTGAACATTCATCCTGATTTGTGGGATGTTTATATACCTTCCCATTAATCATTCGTTCATTCTACACTTTTCAATGCATTTCCCCATCACTTTCCTAATCATAAAAAGTTCATTTTTAAAAATAAGTGGATTTGTTATGCTAAAGTGACAGAGCCCTTTAATCCACTTTAACTGTGCAAACCTAAAGTTCTGGTGTGTTCTTGAACCCCTTCTGCAAAATAGTGACACAATGGAGGCCCCCTGATACTGGTAAAAAAGATTGGGAAGGAGGAAAAGTGTCTTATTTGTTTGGGTTTTTTAAAGCTGCAGAAAAACTCGTGAGAGAAGGTTTAAGTACAGCATGCTTTGTCTCCTATAGATAATCCACTGCATGCCTTCACAACCTTCTGAATTTCAGCTGAAATTGTAAGCCGATTTGATTGGAAACAAACTCCACTGAAAACCATAAGATATGAGCAAATCTGGTTAGAATGAAGTACTGTGTCCATAAAACCATAATCATGAGGGATATGTAGAATTTCAATCCTTTGTGATTATGCTCTCATACTAACGGCAGAAGTATGCCTTTGTCCTTATTGGCTCAGAAGTAAGTTCTACTTGGTTCAAATTAGCTTTGTCCCAAACAAGTGCACGTAAAGTTGTAGCCTAAATTCTTCCCGTAAGTTCTCTCAGCAGTTCTTGCTGTTGTGTTTTGCTTGGCCTACTTCCAAATGCTTCAAGCTAAAACCATGCTGGTTTGTCTGTCTTGCTTCTGCACAAATCGTAAAAATCATAAAAACAAGTTGGGAATAATCTGACTAGAAAGTTAAAAGATCAAAGATCATTTTGAAAGGTCTTCAATCTTGCATGGTTGCCGTCATTAAGGAACTTGTGTTTTAAAACCTGAACTGCATGCAAAAAAAATTTTTTTTAAAAAACTGAATTCTAAATAAACTAAACTTTGTATTCTATAGGTCTTTTTTAAAAAGAAGATTATCATTTTGTGATTATTGGAAGAAGATTTGCCCTTAAAAAAAGTGAATGTTGCTTAATAGGAAAATTGTACACTCAAGCAAGACTTGGATGTGCAGTGCAACCCTATGCATGCCTTCAGTGGGACGTAGGTTGCTTCCAGAGGGGGTCTTAACCTTGGTGTTGCAAATGGGTCGCTGGTGATGGGCTTTTTTAACATCAGATTTTCTTCAGAAAGGGTAAATCCAGATGAAATGAGGGAGAAAAAATATGGGATGCTGATGACATCACGTGAATGCGGCAAAGGCACAATAAACACCCATCTGGAAGCACCCTTATTCCCAGGGAAGGTGTGTGGGGTTACCGCCTCAGACATTTCTGTGTCCAAGGCAGAAAATCCACCCCCTCCATTAATTAACATGGAGCACAATATACCTGGAAGTCTCCTTAAAATGAGCTGTACAGGGCTGTTGCATAGCTCCTGTTCATCTCAATATGTTTCTGCAAAAGAACTGTTTTGCCCTCTGGGTCAGAGCACTGCCCCAGATCTGCCATCCCTTCATAGCACTCCATGTCTACACTTTACAAGAGGTTAATTAAGTCATATTGCACCTCATAGAAGAGAGGGATAATTTTGCATCCTGATGTTTAGTTTTGGTATTAGAGTTTATTCTATTTCCCCCCTTCCAAATCCCTTTCTCTCTCCTTGAAGAAGAAAAGGTTGCCTCTTCCCAGCCCATGGTTGTAAAACTTCTAAGGGTTTCTTGTATCTTGCGGAATGCCATCATATCATTACAAATATAGGATCAGAGCAGCAAATTACAAATTAGACTAAAAGCAAAGTAGTGGTTCAGAATGACATCAGTGTAATAGCACTACGCGGCCCTAAAGACTGGGGTGGCGGTGTTTGTTTCTTTGTTTGTTTTTGCAGAGGTATTCTGCAACATGTCATTGATCCAACAATAGTACATTAGTGGTGGATTTATACAGGACCATCCACATGTCATTCTGCTTCATTCATTGTTCAGCAATGCTTCCCCAATATTATTACATGATTGCCATGTGGAGGGACATTCTTGCACTACAGTACAACAGAAGCAGGACAACTCTCCCTCCCCCTGGAACATTTGTGGTATAAAAGGTTTCAGCAGAAGGCTTTGCGACATGCACTGACTGGAAATGAAGCAGTATGTCCACCCTGGAACGTTGTAGGCATAGTATTGAAAACGGGATTGTCCACTCCAGTACTATGATGAGCTCAAATGATCATGAATGCACAATAAAAAGCATGTCTGGTGGGGTCCTAAATAGACGTCTCCTTGCATTGATGCTATAAGATACATTACTTCAAAATTATTTAAAAAGCTAATCTGTAGGGGTCTGAATCCAGCTTTACCTTTCAGCAAGCCATGTGAATTTAACCAAGCAAATGGGGGTGGGGTCAGGTGGGATGATAAATTAAGAGTATAGTTCACCAGATCCATGCACAGAAACTAGAAGAGGTCTGCTGTTGTCTATCCCTGTAATCCTGGCCATGCTTTACAGCGGGCGAAAGAAATGGATCCAATGTGGACAGCCACACAGTCATGATGTTGCTACATGGTGATTGGTGATTTCTGTCTACTACAGTATTGCCATATGTGAGTGATGTTGTGATTAGAGAATAGTTAGTATTGCTGCTATTGTTGAAGTTGTTGTGTTCATCCTTCTCCTGATTCTTCTGCTGTGCAGTTGAAATGCTACTCTGTGAAGATAGGATTGAATGTAGTGATGCAGTCAGTTGTGGCAATCTTACTGCAGCCAGAGGATCAGATTGCCTGTGGCATTACAGCAATTAAATTGCTATGTGGAGAGATGAACAACTGCCTTCACAGAGCTACAATTCCCAGCATTCTTAAAAAACTGGTTCCCATGATGTTGTGGATTGGTTGCACTTTCAAAACCACATATATGCATTCAGGAATTTTCATTGTTTCCATGAGAAGACTGTTCCACATGCCACCCCTCAGCACTTAAATCCATTTGCAAGGTCTGATAGAGGAACGAGGGTGTGATATTCAAAGAAAGCAATTACAGTGTAAACCTTTTTTTCTTCCTGAGCTTTGCTTTTGCTTAATGGTTTTAGAATAGTCATTTGGGGATGGCCTTCAGGTCATGCCTTTCTCAATCTGGCAATGAAGAGTTATGTAAAATAACTTTTATAAGAATGGAAGAATGTTCTCAAATCCTCCCCCCTCAAAGTATGCCTCAGAATAAGAGCCACATAGGCTGCTAATATATGGAGCAGGATTTGCCTTCCTTCTTAGCCATTTCTGTGTGGAGCAAAGCTAATGCTGCAGAGGGAAAAAGCTAGAGAATATAAAGACATAATGATGTAATATAAGCATGTTATGAGGTAATCATAACAGCACACACTTATTTCACCAAATGTACACCACAAAGATACAGTGGGACTGAACATAGAAAAATAGTCCTGTATGGTCATCTAGGCCATAGTCCTGTATGGTCATCAGTTTCTGACAGTGACTAGCTGAATGTTTTTAGGAAGCATGCAACCAGAGTATGCAGGCCACAGCCCTTTCCCATTCATGTTCTGTGCCTGGTGTTCACAAGTGCACTGCCTCTGACCATGGAAGTACCACTTAGTTTTAATGGCTAATAGCCAGGGTAGGTCTATCCTCCATGAATCTGTCTAAATACTTCTATAACAACATAAAGGGGCCAAGCTCTGCTAGTTCCCAGCATGAAGGTAGATAGGATTGGCCTCTGCTCCCCATCACATGTGTTTGAGCATAGCTTTTTGAAGTAAAATAGGTTAGGATTTTTTTCAGGTACTTACTAGCTCTTTAATGCCTATTTGACCAAAGTGTATCATGTGAAGCAGTTTGGACTACATGGCCTACTCCATGGTCCAGAGCCATCTTGGTGGGGCAGGGAGCTGCCATGCTGCTTATTTGTTTAACAAAAAGTAGCTACTAATATGCTATGTGACAAATATTATATCTAGCTTGACCTTCAAATGCTTCATTTTGAGTATTAATTTATTTCTGTACTGCAAAAGACAAGAAGGTGGTGTTTGTACATAACAGAAATATTACTGCCACAAGGCTCAAGCCAATCTTCAGTCTAGTTTACTGGGTTGTACTTGCTCATTCTCACAGTGCAGTGTTCATCATTGTTAAAATCTAATAATCTGGGGAACTGAGACCAGGGCTGCCATTCTAAACTCATTTTAAGTCCTATTCATAGGTGCCTCCACACATACACAAAAGTGATGGAGGTGGGTCTAAACCTCACTGGCCCTGTTCCTGACATCGCCACACTATCCCCAACCCCTAACATCCATTTGTTGAGATGAACATGTGATAAGGAAGCACCTACATGGATATAGCTGTACACCCCTAAACCCTTTTTACATTTCTTGCCAAAAGTGTAGATGGGGGGGCAGGGCTAGCACCTCTTAGCCCCACCTTCCTCCAGCCTATGCTAATGGAAATGTGTACGAAGAAGGCTTTGCTCTCAAATAAATGTACTTAGAGTTGGAATGGTACAGTCAAAGTAATATTTCAGACAGGGTTATTAAGAATCTTCTGCTTTTCTTTTCCTTGCCACCCCTAGTCCTGGACACTGCAGGCCAGGAAGAATTCAGCGCAATGAGGGAGCAGTATATGAGGACAGGAGATGGGTTCCTTATAGTTTATTCAGTCACAGACAAAGCCAGCTTTGAGCATGTGGACAGGTTCCACCAACTCATCCTCCGAGTCAAAGACAGGTGGGTGCCTTTGAGGTGTGAGTGTTTTGAACTCTAATGAATTGTGCTGGGGAGCATGTATCTTTGGGCTCTTTACCTGGAGAGATTTTGCTTTTTTGTATGACTGTCAACAGAGGGGTCATTGCATTGATTTACATCCTATCCTGATCTCAGACATTTTTAATTACTTTATATTTTTATGAGCCATTGTTTAATCCATTAATTATATTTAAATATATCCACACATTGCCAAAACCTATTATAAATGCCCTTTGTAAAGGAGCAGCATGGTGTTTCCTTACATGTGAGAAATGCTGGAGGGAGCATGGAAGAGGAGAATCTCACTCAGTGAGCTTCCTTAAACTTTCTTGGCTTAAGATCCAAGCCCAATTTAAGATGCTTTCCCAATTGCCCAGCAGCCCCCTGTGCCTCAACCCCATTTTTTAGAGGTTGCAAGTGACTGAAGGGGAAGGATGAATGCTGCCCTGGGCTCCTACTGGGAGGAAGGGTGGGATATAAATCAAATAATAAATAAATAAGTAAGTAAGTAAGAAAGGGAAACTTTCCTTCCTGGAATTTAAGTTAACATCCCAGGGTCCAATTCACTGATTTAAACTGAGCAGAGTTAGCTTCAGTTCTGATTGCAAAAATGAAAGACACCCTGATTACTAAATATTTCTTTATATTTATTTATAAATATATTTGTATATTGCTATTTCATTAAAAACATCAAAGTGGTTTACAAGTTAAGAAAAAACCACCATACAATAAAAACATTAAAAATACAATAGAAACAAAATTTGCTTATTTTGCATACTTATTGGAAAGAAAAGGTGAGCAAATAACATGCACACACTTGCAGCAGGTTCCATTTGAGTAGTACCATATCCATTCCAATCGATCAGACTCAATACACTGCCTGATTTCCTCACTGAATTGACTGAAGTTGGTCATTGAGAGTGAGACTTAAAACTTCTACCTTCTGGAATAGTGGGCTGGTTCATACCTGGCATCTTCATCACTTGATTACTGCAGCATCAAGTGAAAACTTCACATGTAGAAGCCATCCAAAATATAACACCACAGATCATATCAGTTCAAGCCCAAAGCTTTTTAACAGAGCAGTCAGTCCATCCATTCAGGCCGCAGCTAGCTTGGCCAGTGTTCAAAGATGATGGGAGCTGTAGTCCAGCAACATCTGGAAGGCACCCTGTTGGCTACCCATGCTGTACATAGGATTCCAAATGCAGCTGCACCATAGACTCCTTTAAAAGCTTAACAATACTGGATTAGTTCCTTTTCTAATAACGGTATTTGCTTTTAAACAACCACCACACACTGGTGTTTTCACTGAGTCATCCACCACAACCCCAAGATAGCTGGCCTGGCTAGTCACCACCAATGCAGATCCCATCAGCTCAGCTCTGTGGATTTGTGATGGTTTGCTTCGGTGTGCATCACTTTTCACTTATTTACATTGAACCTTCTTCATTATTTTGATGCCCTTTCACTGAGTTTGGCAAGATCACTTTGGGGATCTTCAGACTGCTTGGGTTTTTACCATCCTGAACAATTTTGTGTCATCCAAAAACTTGGCTATCTCCTGCTCACCTCTCATTCCAGATCAGTTATGACCAAGATAAACAGCATGGGTCCCATGCAGACCTCAGTTGCATACAAGTTAAATATTATTGCATGAAGAACTGTACATAAGCTTGTTAAAGTGTCACTTTTTTCTTTTTTTTGCACTGTGTGAGATTCTTTAATCAAATAGCAAGTTATTGGGTTTTTAGTTTTTTGTTAAATACTAGAATTAACATGACACCAAAGGAACAGAGAATTTTGTACTGATGCTCTCCCATTATTCTGTTCTTCCAGAGAATCTTTTCCAATGATCCTGGTGGCCAACAAAGTTGATCTAATGCATTTGCGAAAAATCGCCCGGGAGCAAGGAAAGGAAATGGCAGCAAAGCATAATGTATGTCTTTGGTTTCTTCCCCACGCTGTTTTCTTGGGCCATTGAATGGCTTATAAGAGCTAGTGTGGGTTAGAGATACTCTGCATTAGAGATACTCTGCATGTCTAAGATTCCTGGTTCAATGGCATTTCTGTTTAAGATGTTAGTTGCTAAGCAGTGATCTCTACCATACACCAACTACCAGTAAAGGCACACCATACTAGGCTTGAATCCTTGCAGTTGGGATGCTAATAGAAGAGTCTGCCACTCTTTGGGATTGTGATGAACATGTCAAGCTTTTGTGGCATTGTGTGATTGTCACAGACATCAGAAGACATCTGGATAGTCTAGTATAGAGTATGGGGTGGGGTGGGGTGGGGTGATTAGATGAGGTGTTACATATGGCTGGTTAGCAACAGCAGGAGGTTATGGATGGAGGAATTTATTTCTGACCAATGTCCATAACTTCCTTATGTTTCCAGATTCATTTGTGGATTTTTAAAAAATTGTTCTTAAAATAAAGAGTTTAAATGTAGTTCCTCTCAAAATACATGTTTAATGCTACACTCTGATACACACTTATCTGGGACTTGCTTCTGAGTACACATTCATAGAACTGCTGTAAATGTGTCTGAATACACATCTTAAACTGTCACAAACTGCATCATAACATTTAAAGGCATTAGTCCAAGAGGTGTAAACTAATGTCTCTGCACTACATGGGGTAGCGCAGTTGAGACAAACCTGAAACCCACTACCTACATTTTTAGGTGGTAGACTGAAACACAGATCTAATGAGGTAACATTTGCATGAGAGCTACATAACTTTCGTTTGGTGCTACCTTGATAGAGCTGTAAAATCTCTGTACATTGAAATGATGGAGAAAGATTTAGATTTGTTAGGCACTGGAGAACATTTGGGGAACAAAGGAAGCCTTTCTCAAACAGAATGGCTCTGTTGTAATGCTACCATTTATTTATTTAAAGAAGTTATATATCACCTTTCATTTAAAAAAGAAATATCAAGGTGGTTCACAAACAAACAAAACAATATAATAAAACCAGTTCAATAAAACAGTGAAGATTTCAATCCCAGCAACTAGGATCTTTTACTAAACTTTTTCTTTAGAAAATGGAAAATAGAATGCCAGTGTAACATGTCGTGTGTCCATGTTTAGAATATTGTGTGTCACTGTGGTTGTCAAACTAAAAAAAGAAGATATAATAGAGTTGAAGAAAGTACCTGAAAAGGGCACCTTAAAATGATCAAGAGAAGAAAACATCTTCCCTGTGAAGAAAGATTTAAGAAGATGGGGCTTTTAGCTTGGAAAGAGACAACTAAGGAGTGGTAATGGAAATGTTTTAAAATTATAAAAAGTTATAGAGCGAACAAACAGAAAAACATTTTATCCATTTCAAAGTACTAGAGCTTGGGGCCATCCAGTTAAATCAACTGGTAACAGATTTAGGACAATAAGTGCTTTTTCATGCAACAGAGCAATCGTGGTTGCAGTAAAAAATCAATTGTTGTGTGTGAATAGATTGAATGTTTGTATGCACATGGTTCTAATTGTACCAAACCAACCAAGTATATGTCTTTTCTATGATATAGGAATGTACTATTTATTTATTAAGATATTTTTATATTGCCCTTCAACAAAAATGGTTACAAGGTGGGCTACAAAAATTAAGGCAAAATGAAGATATAGTAACATACGCTGAAGATATACTATTGTTTTTTGGGGTACATCAGCAATTTTCAATATTTCAAATGAAAAATTTTGAACAATATCCTTTTTGTATGGTGATAGCTGCTATGTTGCTTTGTGATGCTGTGTTTTATTTGCTTCTGTTGTAATCCACACTATGGTCCTACAGGATGAAGGATGGTTTAAAAAGAAAATAATAATATGGGTCTCCTAGTAAAGATATATCTATTCTACAGAAAGCCATTCCTTCTCCCCAGGGAACTCTGGGTACTGTAATGTACCCAGGCTGTGGTCTGAAGGCACATAAGTCCAGCTCCGAGCTGAAGCGAAGCAGGGTCAGATGTGGTCAGTGCCTGCATGGGAGACCGCCTGGGAACTATATGTAAGCCGCCTTGGGTTTCTATCATTGAAAGAAAGGTGGGGTATAAATGTAATAAATAAAATAAAATAAATTTTGTGATGGGCAGCAGAGCCCTGTAACGTTGCCCTCACCAAACTACCCATTCCCGAGATTATTTCTGGGAAGCCATGCCAGTTAAACTTGTAAAAAACTGATCCAAGGTTATTGTTCAGCTATGCCACTAGAGAGCACCTTTATCAAGCCATCATCTGCCATGTTGGAGTGTACACAATGTAGCAGAAGAAACTCCTGAACATGTTGCCCATCCTCTTTTTATTGATGATGTTATTAAGATTCTAATATCTTTGTAACTCTCACTGTGAACAGCTCATTAATCCTTCTGAGCTTCCAGTTATCCAACTGTTTTAGGCTAATGGAGAAATAAAATAAAACTGTAAATGGAAATAATAATATACTAAATATTCATTATAACAAAGAACAAAGGTGGTTTGTATTAAATATACTAAGTACAAACCACCTTCTTATTTGTTATAAAGGCATCCCTACCATGCAATCAAATGTTTTCTTTTTTTAGGTAAATAATTTCCCCCTATAATATGCATATTAAGAGTTACTGGGCCTTTATTTTTCAGATTCCATATATAGAAACCAGTGCTAAGGACCCCCCGTTGAATGTTGACAAAGCCTTCCATGATCTTGTTCGAGTAATCAGGTGAGCCATCACACTCTTGAGTTGGCCAAATCTTGACATGATTTGCAAGAGTTGAATGACTCAGTCGTCCATGTGCAGAACCAACAGCTTGTTTGTATCTCACTGCTGAACACCAGACATCTATTTTTACATGCATTTTTCTGCACACAAATGATTGTCTTCATATCTTTTGTGCAGAGCATATATATTCAGGTCACTCTTGGAACATATCCCATTGATCTCTGTGGTCCACTTGATCAACTTCATGTGAACACAGTCAGCTTTGAGTTCTGATGATGTGACTTCATGGAACAATGAAGTACTCATTTCAGCCAAACATACCTCTTCCAGTTCAGCCCACTGTATCCCCTGATTGTTTAAGGTCTATAGTAGTGACTGTTGGACTTTCTCCCCTCTGGGACCTATTCCATTCCACCTTTTTCTCCTGTGGAATCTTGTTTCTCTGCTGGGCATTTTGAGACATGCCCTGAGATTGATGCTCAGTGTTCACTGAGCGGTATCCAAACTTCTTAAGCCTGGTGTCACTTCCAAGCAAGCTTAATATGCCCAGTGTTCTTCTATAGCTGCATACTGATCAGTAATAGTGGGCAAGGTGATTTTCAGGGAAGAGTACTGTCATGTAGGAATCCCTGTAAGTTTTAAAGAAACTTCAGTTTTCCCCAGAACCCTGCTTAAAACCACTAGTTAAGAGCAATGGTCTGTTTCTAAGATGACAGGTGCCAATCCAGCCTGAAAGTTCTTCTACATAACCCAAGATTTAAGGACTAGATGTGGGTTCTCAGGCAGAGGAGGGAAGGGAGGTGGCAAAGAGAAACTGATTAAGTAGCGCAGTCTGTTATGAGTGTTCTCTACAAGTACTTTTGTAGAAGAGGCCCAATGTTAATCCATATTCTGCTAAATGGTGTGGAGTACACCATGCCTCATACGAAATTAAGCAAAGTGTTAGTCAAATTGGATTTTGTGTAAAGAAAAGTCCAGAATCTGTGCATAATGTGCCCTCTTACTAACTTTGCAGCTTAATTTTAGCATGCTTAGAAGTTAAATTTGTTGCTTCTTAAGTTTCCATTATTCTTTCTTGTATTATAGTGTCTGGGTTTTTGTTTTGTTTATTTTTTGGGGGGGTGGCCAAAGTCCATAGGCACTGGATGTCTTTGTCCATTTATTTAACCACCAAGTTGCTTTACTTACCCATTAAGTAGTGAAAACACTGCCAATACTCTTGAGAAACCACTGTGGTGGAATGATCGAACAATGAATCTGTCCCTTCTAATTGGGATTTTATTGTCATTGGCTAAAGGTTTTCTTCAAGGGGCTTATTTTGCTAAATTGCTACACATCCTGCCTGCTAAAGCTGCAATGCTATGTACATATGTTACCTGGGTGTAAGCCCCATTGAACTCAATTGAACTTTCTTCTGAATTGAGATGTCTATGATTCTGCTGGAAAACAACTCAGCCTGGAAAATGTGCTTGTTCTTATTTTTGCCTCAGTGGTGATTGTCATTTTATACTGTATTTCATAGCATCCTTTGCAGAGTGGTTTTGCTCTTCATTGGAGTTTAGCAGCGCTTGCACATCACTGGCCTACACTGCTTTTTGGATATCTCACATTTGAGACATTTTTTTATTAAAATTTCTGACCCACCCTATATCTAGTGATCTCAGGGTGAGATACATATTATATAAAACAACCCTTCAACATATAAAACCAAATAAAACTACAGGTCCTGAATAATATACAACTCCAGAACTTTGGTGGTGCATGCAATTCTCATTTTTTAACAGAAAGATACAAAAGGTAGTTAAAATGTCACCATAGTTCCATTCTACATTTTTCAGTCCTTTTCTTCTTCCATACTGGAAGTACAAAAGAGTGGCAAAGCATGCCCTGTGCTACTTCTAGTCTCCCTCACCCCCATAGCACATATAGTTTCACTTCAGTTGAATCTGGTAAACAGAGAATTGCCTTGATATGAGCTAGGGACATAAGCCTGCAGAAACACTACCATTGTCACAGACATTTCTCCAAGCAGCGGTGAGAAAAGGAGGAATACATGGCACTTCCTTCTTCCTTGCAATGTTATCTTTTGCTGACTTGCGTCTGCTTCTCAGAAAAGCAGGTGGCACTACCCACTCATCCTAGATCATCTCCTTTGGCAGCAGAAATGGGAAGTGGGCGGTGGGGAGAAGTCACTAGGGGAGTACAGATGCACGCTGGAACCATGCCATGTTGCTTTCAGATCACTTCCCCCCATCAGGAAACTTGGCAGCAAGGCTCCCTCACAGCTGAAGTAGTACTGCATCAAGCACAGGAGTACATGTGGCATTGTGGCAAGCTGGACAAAAGTGTCTGATTCCGCCCAAGAAATCTTCCTTCTGATAAGGACAGTGATATATGTGAATGTTCTGGTTTTCTGTTTGCTAATAGCCCTTTGGCTTCTAGGGCACCTCAGCTGTTGGAGTTGATCTGTTGAGAGCTGGGTTCAAAGCCTCAACTTACCTCAGCATTCTTTGTGAGGAAAATATGGAATGTACCCATGTGTGCTGCTTTGAGCTCCCAAGTAGGAAGAGTAATTTAATGTAGCTGGGCTGTTGAGAAGGGCAGCTGGGGGGGGGAGCAGCCAGCTGTACTAATGGCTCCTTTGATGCCATTGCTGATACCAGGTTGGCTCAGACGTCCAGCACAACAGTGCCAATCTTGGTGCATTTTCCTATGTGACTCTTATACATTGACTTTGGGTCTCCTGCCTGCTGCTGTTAATCTTTCTGATCAATGTTCATGCAGAAGAGAAAGTCAATGAGAGGCATTTATTGTAAGCCACCTTGAAGACTGTTTAATTGAAAGGTGGGATATAACTCTTCTAAACAATGTGAGTGAGAACTCCATCCAGTGCAGGTTTTGCATTCATATTATAAGCCTTATTGAAGCATGAAAATACCTGTGACAGCTCCGCCCCATTTTGCCAGAATACTATGTGTGCTCCTATGGCTGATACAAGACTGAAAGATGTGGCAGTCTCCCTGTTCTTCTATTCTACCTTTGTATTATCACAGGTAGAAAACCAACCGCTTACCCCTTAGACAATGAAGGCATCTGCTTAGCTTATTTCTTTGGAATTCTGCTGCCACTGTTAAATATTCCCTTATTCACATATCATTGCACACTCACATATAGTAGCTGGGTGAGGGTGTTTTCAGAGGATCTGCTTGTTGAGTATTCATCCTGATTTGTTTATAGGGAGATTAGGTGACCTTGCATCAAAGCAAATACTATCCCACAATTTTGGTTACATTTTCCTGTCACTTTTCTTACTGCAAAAAGTCCAATCTTTTGGAAGTGGGTTCGTTGACCATGACCTATAATTGTGGAACTGGAATTTCTGTTATGTGATTGAATCCCACCCCAAAATAGCGACAGTCTGGGAGCACCCTAACAGACCAGGAGACTAATTTAAAAGTCATACAATTTATTAAAACTTGTTTAAATTATCATATAATAGGTTTATTTACAGGCTAGATGTTAAATTACACTTTGTTAGCTTTTAAATGATAGTTACTTCTAAAGGGATCTTTTGCCTAGTTCTCTTCTCTTCTCTGTTCTTAACTAATAGTCTTTAGGTTCTCCTACCTAGATAATTCACAGACTTGCCAGAGGACTTTAATCTGAAAGTCTTCCCTTTGGTCAAGGTTCTCTTCCCTCTCTACCCCCCCCCCAACTTGGAAGTCACAATTACTAAAGAGGAGACTAGCTGTTTTTTGCATGCTGGCAACTGAAGATATATTTTATCTCTGTCAGGCCTCAGTTCGGAGTCAGTCTTCTGTTATACAGTTAACTATTTACAAACCAAACTGTTTTTATAACAGTGCAACATTTACTTAGGAAATTTTTACTTCATACTGTTATAGTTTCTGCACAAAAGGTCTGGGCTGCACATTGCGGGGGGCCCATCCACCCACCTGAGACTGAAGTCGTGCTGATCCATTGGAATGTTGATTATTTAGCTCCATTCAGCACTGAAAATTACATGATAAAAAGACATCTTTCTGGTTTTCAGTGTGACTCATAAGATATTCTGCAGATCCAATTTGAATTTCATAGGGTAGATACAGCACCTGTGTGATTAAGATGCTCTACTGCATCCCTAAAGACGGGTAGTTGATTTTACCCAGTAAGGATAAACATTTCAACCCAGAAGTAAGGTCCACAAAGTCCAGTGATTCAGGCTTCCTAATAAGGATTGGATATCTGGGCAAATAATTGAAATCCTTCAATTTGCATACTTCATTGGGGCCATTAAAACTGTTATTTTTTGAAGTTTATGTTATATCTATATATTTGTCATGTACTGTGGTTTGGGACTCATGAGAAGAAGTGGGTGAGGCAGGGCACAGTTTAGGAACCCTATTATGACACCCATGGTGTTCCACAGAGGGGTATATTCCTTGCTCCTCTGCCTTTGCTGATATTCTTGAACCAACCAACCCAATTTGGGAAAAGGTGAGAGGCTGTTGGCCTGGAATTTTTAAAAATCTGGCACTGGGTGGGGTAAGGATAGAGCCTGGGTGGGCTTGGCAGATCCTGCATAAATGTAGATCCCTAGCAGTGGTGGTGACTCTTTTTCAGCCTAGGGTCTGCATTCTGTCATAGGCAACATTGCAGGGGCCGCATTCCAGTGATAGACAGGGGTAGAGGCAAAAGTGGGCAGAGCAACAGATACGATTCTTACCTTTTTGCAGTAGGCTACATTCCAGCCACACAAAAATCGGTGGTTATTCTATATATGCACACCACATGCATATCTGTCTGTCCTCCATCCAGGCAACCAAGAGGCATTATCATAGCTCTAGGATACATTCCAGCCATGCAAAAGCACTCAAAGACAGTGCAGAGCTGGGCTGCTATGGGATGTGGCCTGGGCAGGGAAGGAGCATAGCCAGGAGTCAGTCCTGAAGGTAAGAGAGAGAGGAGTCTGGATGGCAACATTTGTTCCCTGGGATCCCCACCCTGGGGTATGTATAGGCAGACACAGATACACAAGAACTTTGGGACTCAACTTCTGTCTGGTAATTGGCCTGGCTAGTTGTTTTGGTGTGTTGCGTTTGCATCTGTGGCAATGTACATACATTCCAGATCACATATTGTAAGATGGCACAAGCCATCTTGATAGTAGTCTGGTAGTCTGTATCCAAGAATTCAGTCACAGGCAGTAATCCTACAGTTTAAAATGTCTTAGCATGCATTGTATATTTAATTGTATGGGAGGCAACACCTGATCCTCTCTGACAAGGAAGCAAAAATCCTGACTGTGCTGGGGTGGGGGTGGGAGGAACCTGGTGCAAAACCTGAAAAAGAATGGGGTGTTAATGCTTCCTAAATAAAAATATTTTAATCAGAGGCTTTCAAAATGAAAGATCTGTTGCAAGCTTAAGTAATAAGGGAAATGGCTATCGATCGATCGATCAGTCGCTTTCTGAGAAGCAATGCTGATAGGCATACCTATTTCTTTATTTGATTATCCCTTGCAATCTCATTAGCTACATGTCACAGCCACTTGTTTGGTAAGGCTGTGGCTTATAAAGGTCACATGCCTTCTAACAAAAGTAGTGATTTCAAAAAAGGTCAAATTTCCCTTTTTATTATGTTGTTCTGCAGCGCCCTCAATTCTGTAAAGCACTGAGATGGAAGCATGGCCTAGCACCCTGTGCTATGACCCATCACTCATTCATCCCTGTGTCATTTGCTGTATAAGGAAAAGGATTCCTCTGTCCGTCCATCCATTGCAAAACAGATCTCTGGGCTACTGTCCAATTTTCATTAGCTATGGGCCCTTAGCTGTAGATAATCTGGCCCAAGTGACTTTGGATTTGTATATAGTCATTATGTCACACCAACCATTCAGCCAGGAAAGATAACCCAGCCTTGCCTTGCAGTTGTATTCTCTAGGAAGCTTTACTAGAATAGAGTCTCTGTATGCCTGCCAGCCCCAGTTGCACAAAATAGGGAGCATAGGCTTTGCTTCTATAGTGTACAAGCTTTCCAGTCATTACAAGACTCTTCCAGCTTTTTCTGGCTGGCAGAGAAGGGATGAGAAAAGAGGAGGATTCAGTGGGTGATAAATGCTGCTTCTCTTGGTGGGACACCTAAACGGCATCACACACTTCAGAACCAAAGTTGTAGCCATGCCATACCACAGTACCATTTTGTTTTGCCCTTTCAACAAAATTCTGTACAGAAAAGTCCCTATGCTGTTTTCTACTATATGAGTTTTCTCAGCTGTCAAAGCCCAAAAGTTGGCACAAACACAAAAACTGAAGACAGAAAATAGTTGTTTTGTTGTTGTTGTTTTGCTAAAATAATTAAGCAGTGTGAGAGAGGCAATGTTATCCTTGGTGTATCCAGCATATTTCTTTTGTTCCACTAAAGTCTCTACTCACAGCAGCATTTGAAACAATAGCTGCCAGTGTGGTAGGGCAGAGCTGCAAATACACCCTCAGACATAGCTGCAGCTTACTTGGACGGGGTAGGTCAGGGCAGCACCAAGGGTGGGGTATTGCTCACTCAGGAATGCTGGATTGGCTCTGCTGGTGTGTCTATACAGCCCTGCTGTGCCCTACTTTTGTTTTGTTCACGTAAGGTGCAGTAACACTGGTGTCAGGAGAGTGGCTCCCCCCCCCCCAAGCACGCTAGTGGTTACTGCATTCAAGTCTTGCAGCCATGCTTCTTTCTGCCAGCATTTTTGTTTTTAATCCAAAACCACTTCAGAAGGCTGTGAAATTAAGGCTTTGAGCATACTAGTCACCTACAGCAAAGTGTTCCCATTGGCCACACCTGGAGGGGTAACAGGTTGATCTGCCAATCAGTTGTGAAATCTGTTTGAATCTGAATTAAAAAAAAAAACTTGCACTGATCCCATCAGGTTTTATAGTAAAAAGGGGTGGGGTTTGGCTAGTGTTGTGCATCCCTGTTTTCTGAAAAGTGATGTGGAGATGCACTGGCAGTAAGTGTGTCTCTACTAAGTGAAGAAACTCTGAAGGCGAAGGAGATTGATTGATTCTTTCCTCACCATTTGTTCATTTTTAATTTTTAAATTTTTATGTTTTCCCCAAAATACCCACCCTCAGCTTCTTTTTCTCTCCTGGATAAAAGATTCTGGTACCCATCTGTATTCAGAGAGAGAGAGAGAGAGAAGCAGCTGGGGTCAAGAAGTGGTACTGAAACACAAAGGATTAAGCAGATATGACTTTTTTTTCCCAAGAAGCCAAGTGCAAAGAGCAGGCTAGGTACACTTTTGAGGCTGGGCTGATTTCTCCACAGCAAGGTCCCCGGTTCAGCGGGGCTCTAATTAGTAGAATACTTAGCATAATGGTTAGAATCTGCTTTCCCTTCGGGGCACAGCTCTGTACCAACTGTTAGGCAGGAAGTCTATTTCACTCTAAAGGCCTCTTACCGCAGCTCAAGGCCTAACTAATGTACACATGTGTGTAATGAAACCCTGACAGTTTTTAAAGGGGGGGGGGGCTTTTCAGGAGACAGCAGGGAAGGGGGGAAGTAGTTGCATAACCCTTTCTGTATTCACCACTTTACTGATCTAAACTATCAGCACACAGTTGCTGTTCCAAACATGTGTGCAGGATCCCAAACACACATTAATACTTCTTAAAGAGATCTTTTTGTCCTAAAAGCACATTTCTTTTATGTGCAGGCAACAAGTCCCAGAGAAGAGCCAGAAGAAAAAGAAAAAGACCAAGTGGCGAGGGGACAGAGCAACCAGTTCCCACAAACTGCAGTGTGTGATTTTGTGACTGTCTCTTCAGTGTTTCTCTCTTCCCATTTCTACTTGAACCTAATTTGAAACTAAAAGAAGAAATCAACCCTTGAAGCGCTGTACCACCTAACTGCAATATAATGTTTCAAGAACGGCAACCCTTGCACTGAAGGACTCAACAGGGATCAGAGCCTCAAAGGCATTTTTGAAGCTCAGCCAAGAGACTGCTTGGCAAAGGTGCTTTTTAAAAAGCACCCAAAAAGTAGGAGGCAAACTACTAGAACTGAAGTATCTCTCTTTATTTCATAATGGAGGCACAAAGTTCTGGTTATACTTGCACACATTTCTGGGTATGGTCCATTTCTGTACAGTCATTAATGATTCCATTTTGTACAGTTGGTGGGGGCTAGTGACGGTCAGAACTTCCTTGCTCAGCAAGCGTGGAGCGAGAAAGAAATAGAATGGATTTGTGTTTTCTTGCACTGTACACTCCCAGAAATACTCGGCAATGCAGCCAAACTACAACTTCATATGAAATTGCAAGATTTGAAGGAAGAAAATGAATTCCAGCTGCTCTGAAGAATGCCAGACATTGTGTCAGATCCTGGAGAGTAGCCAGCTCTCAGTCTGTAAAACGCCAGCAAAGAGGATGGAGGGATCTGGTTGGTTTATTTGTTGTCCTTGTCCTTGTTGTTAATCCCAATTTGTGTGTGTGTGTTTTTGTTAGCATGTCAAGGCTGCAATGAAGTAAGAATGGAGAGAGGCAGCCATTTTGCTAATCCTGAAAATATTTAAATGAAAACATTATTTACAAAATAAAGAATAAGAGCATTTTTTTAGAGGGAAACTTTATGCTGACATAAATTGAACACAGTGGGTATCTGGCTATGCATATTGAGGTCAAAAGGTGAGGTGTGCAAGCAAGCTCAGTTCAGATTATTCATTCATATTGCTTTGCTTTCACTTATTAAGTCAAACAGTTGTGGGGTTTATTAACAGATTCCACCTCTGTCCCTGCTTTCCTTCAAGGAGCTTAATGTTGCATACATGGTTCTTCTTATTTTTATCCTCACAGCAACACTGCAAGGTAGATTAGACTGAGAAATGGCGACTGGCCCAAGGTCAGGTGACCTCTACTTCCTTGAAATCAGTTCTCATATTGCATCATTTTTTCAAAAACCTGCCTGCTGAGAAACTCAAGCATTAAAATACTGGGTTACATGTTAGTGGAAGGCATGACCAACATGCACTTAACCACACATACAGCGTGCTGTCACCACACATATAGCCCATTCATGCAAGCGCACTACATTCACACACAGCTTTCTCTCACTCTGAAGAGCAAGTGCTTCCTCTTCTCCCCATAACAGTGCTATAATGGGAGAGGGAGGGGAACACCCCGTCTGAATCTTCAGCGATTGTTACCTGAAGAGCAAGCAAGAGGTGCATAGTGATGAGGAAGGAGATAGCTTCCAAAGGAACCTCTTCCTGGTCATGCATGAGCTCTTCTTCCTCTTGTGAATCACCGCTGCTAGGTCAGAGGTGCGCAGAATTCCTGAGCACTTCCAATCTAGCAGTGGTGATTCATAAGAGGAAGAGGTGTTTTTCCAAGGTCATGAAGAGGTCCCTTTGGGAAGGTATTGATTTGGCTAGGGGCTTAGTGTGCCTGATCCAGGAGGCAGGTTTGCCATCCTTGCCTCCTGCAGTGCTACTCTATGTCATTTTCAAATTGCATTAAGTTTTCCTCCATACCACAACACTTTTTAGCATGAAACCATAATATTCAGGACGTTTTTCATAATGTAATGTAAAATAGCATTCCTAGTGTGTTGTGGTCATCAATTAGGCATAGAGGCAGATAGATGCAAGATCTTCTCTGACATTTCTTGTGAATAATTGCACGAAATTGTGGCTAGATATGGGTGGTTATGCTTTGTTTACTAAAACCTGAGTCTTGCTTCTTGGCCTATGGTTCCTTGTTATAGCAAGTCTTGCTTAGTCAACGTTTGATCAATCCTTGGGCTCAAAGAAAAAAAGAACTGAGAAGAGACTTCAGTGTACTTGAAGAAAGCAAAAGAGCTCTAGGAAATTATAAAGAAGGTAGGAAATACTACACACAGCTCCCAGTATTGTAGTGACTTGTGCAGAACAATCTTAACCATGTCTATTCATTTAATTCAATGTGTCTTACTCCCAAGTAAGTGGGGTTAGGATTACAGCCTGGGTGACTGAGCAGCATTACAATTTCTGCACTAATTAATTGCAGACAGACATGGGCTGTGAATTATATTGGTCACCGAAGTGCCGTCTAACTCCATATCCACACCAGACATTTATTCCACTTTAAATAGTTATGGTGTCTCCCAAAGAATCCTGGGAAGTGTAGTTTGTGAAGGATGCTAAGAGTTGTTAAGAGACCATTCCCCTCACAAAGCTCTTAGTTCCCACAATTCTCTGGGAAGAGGGGCTGACTGTTAAACCACTCTGGCTATTAGAACTCTGTCGGGAACAGGAGTCTCCTAATAACACTCAGCACCCTTCACAAACTACACTTCCCAGGATTTGGGGGGGAAGTCATTACTGTTTAAAGTGTAATAAATGTCTGGCCTAGATGTGGCCCTAAACCAGCATCGCTTTGGTGATCTTCCCCACATCCTTGCTATATGGGTTAGAATGACACATGGTGATAGGGAGACTCACCACAAGATAATATCCATTGGCTATGCCTAGTCAGGCTGATGGGAGATATAGTTCAGCAACATCTGAAGGGCCAAAGGTTCCTCATGCCTGGGTTAAATGAACCTACTGTGTGTTGAGGATAGGAACCCCTTCACTGTAATGGAGCTAAGGTACCAAGCAGCACTACAGTCATTTGAACAGTCATTGTTTTCCATATTTTGTTGCAGTTGTGGCCCTCTGCACCTAAATAGCTATCAGGGGGAGACCATCTTAAATCAGCTTACATGGTACAGCTCCATGCAATAAGCTGCTAGTACACTGCTGCTATGTTTGGAGTGTGTGTTTTTCATGGTGAAAAGTTCCCAAATCCATGCAGTGACCTGGTGTGTACATAAACAGCGTTCTGAATTGGGATGGTTGCCATGGGGAGCAATTGGAAGCAGTCTCCATGTGGCAAGCTTTCATGAACATCTGCTCTGAGGCTAACTAGATCCCAGTTAAGAAGCATGCTTTCAGGGCATATGTGAGAGACACTGACTTCAACATTTCAGATTTCTCTCACTGCCCCGATCCTCCAGCGGAAACAGTAATTAACATGCAGTGACTGTATGGACGCAACTTCTCTTTGGCATTTGACAATTAGAGGAAGGAATTTCTGAGACAGAGTGAGGGTCTTTGGTGCACATTTTGCATCTTAATAACATGAGTGCCTTTTCTGCTCTCAGCAGCCCCAGTGACTGAGCTGTGGGAACCAGCCAAAAAGTCTGGGCATACGCTTCTGGTACAGCAAACTTTTTTTCTGTAACTTTAGACTGAAAACTGACTTTTGCAAAACGAAAGTGTTAAGGATGCAGCACAACAACAAAAAGCAGGAAATTCAAAAGGAGGGCCACTGCACCCATCCCAGTTCACACCATTGTGGAGAGGGAACAAACACAATGGTGTGAACTGGGTACCCAGCAGGATCCTCCCTTTCCTTTCTGAACTTCCTGCCTTCAGTCACTTTTCATTCCAAGTTTCTGAGCTGAATGCCTGTCACTGCTCATACATTCAAGATTTATGCTTTCCTTGCTGTCTCACAGATACACCCCCGATTCTTACTCCTGTGGGGGGTCTGGGAAAGAGGAAAATATCTTTCATTTCTGACTGCCCTCTTGTTTATTTAAAATAATCCAAATGATGTGTAGGAGTGGGGAACCTGCAATCCTCCAAATGTTACTGGACTCTGACTCCTATGAGCCCCAGCCAGCATAGCCAATGGTCAGGAATGATAAGACATGTACAGGACCACAGGTTGCCCATCCCTAATTTAAGGGTGTTTGTAGCAGCAATTGTTATATTTATCATGAGGAAAGTAATTTGTGCTGCATTCCCAGCTTTAGTTGTTGGAAAGTGGCTCTCCATGTATCTGCACATCTGAATAGTAACTATTATTATTGTTTGCATAGCACAGTCAATGTGTATTGATATTGAAACACACTCCAGTTCTTGCCCAATTCCAGAATAACTCAGAATTTGGTGGTACTTTTAGGGGCTTGGCTTCCATGGATCCACGGAGTCTGTTCCCCTGCCCCCAACAGGTGCCCAATTCGGCCAGATGATTTCATCTGTGATTGTTCCTCTGCTTCATTTTATTGATCAATGCTTACAGAGCTTTGGAAAATGTGATGATGTCACATCATGCTTCCACCCCCACTGCTCCACATCTACAAGGCAGAGCAAATACAGGTCAGCAGCAACTACATGCTTCCATGTAACATGTACACTGAACCTGGGTTTAGTCTCAAGTGGATCAGGACTGGACTCTTGAGCAAGTGCATGTGTGGTGTGTCCAGAGAAGCTGGGTATCTATCCTATAGTATACCTGTACTAAGTGAATCCCCCCCCAGCAGTATAGCATGTCAGGATGCCTAGATTTCTAGCAGGACTGGAAAAGTGTTCCCTATTCAGGTGTAATAGCATGATCCAGTCCTCCATTAGAAGTGCATGAATGTGCCATTACATGGTTCTGTAGAGGCCTTCAGAGCCACAAATGCAAGTGCAAAGTTGTGTTGACTCTAAGTTAAAGTAGTTGAACTAGTGCCAGGCAGTGCCCCTGTAAAGGAATAACTTGTCTTCTGCTTAAATTGAGTTTGCACAATAAATGGAAAGAGGGAGGGAGGGAGAGAGAATGTCTTTTTGGTTGCTTGAGCCAAACATCATGTAAGGAAATTAAATTTCTTTTACCATGTGCCCTGTTCTTCACTGAACATGATCCTGATGGAGGAAGCATAAAGACACTGGAATTTCAAATCAGATGATAACATTTCCTTTTAATTATATCTTAAGATGAAAGTATTGCTGGATATGCTTTTTCACAGGAACCCTGCTGAAATATTACCAAGAGCGGGTGTGGCATGTGACAAACCATGCTGTAGCCATCAAGAATTCCAAGTACATTATCCATACATTGTTGACCGACTGAGCTCTTTTCAGCTCTTTGCCATCTCTCTTCCTCCTTCTACTTGCTCTTCTTCAGCCACCCCAGCTGAGATGAGTTTGTCCTTCTCCCCTCTTCACCCATCCAGATGAAACAAGACTATAATGATGGCAATGGTATGTACCGGAGTTGTGCAGAAAGACACAGAATATCTATGATTTTCTTTGCATTTGCAACAGGCAGTGTGTGTGTAGCAGGCTCTCTAAAAAGCACCGGCAGTTGAAAAGCCCCTACTTAAGTGGCAAGCTTGTGCTTTGTGAAAAAAATGAAAAGGTTGCAAAAGTCAAATTAGTTTCTTGGAGATTGATTGAGAAAGATGAGCTGCAAGAGTCGTCTCAGCTTGGTTTTGCCTTTTATTGTCAAAAACACTTCAATTTTTTAAAAAATGTTGCAGTCTGTCTTCTCAGTCTGCAGCCTCGTTTTCAAGATTCCAAGAACTGTGTACCTCCAACCCCCCACCCTAGTTTGGTACAAGGAAATCCAGCACTGTCTAATACAGGGAGGAAAGCAGTTAGGAGATTATTTGCTTGACCTTGTGCCATAGTAAAACTACTATATACACATGCACATCCTCCACATGCAGTTAAGTGTGCATTCATGTGTACTTAAGGGGATTAGTTGCTAGCATTAAATAAATAACCTATCATTCACACCCAATATATGAAATGGTAGGCGTGCATCAGCCTGGCTTTAGCAGCAAAATTAACAGAGAATGATATGCAAATTAGTATTTCAGTTAGTCTTTATGATCACATGAGCAGGAACTTACACTGTGCTCAGCTCCAGGGATCTTTTCCATTAGCATATGCTTGAAAGTGATTATATATATATATATTTGTTGTTGTTATATGCCTTCAAGTCGATTACGACTTATGGCAACCCTATCAATCAGCGACCCCCAATAGCATATGTGTATATACATACACACACACACACACACACACGAGGGCATCAAGGTTAAGTGCAACCTGAAACATGCTCAGCCCCTGTGAGGCTCTAATGGCAGCCTGTGATAGCATAATTGTCTTTTTGCACTGGAAACTATGACTGCAATGTCGCTAAAAAGGCCAAGTGAGATAACTGTCTGTCATTAAAAGCCCTGTGCACTGGGGAGTGAGAGGGGGATCCATATGCTATTTCCTGCAGAAATGCATTCTGTATTAATTACCCTTTTCTTCATTGAAACCAGGGATGGAGAACCTGTGGCCCTCAATATTGCTGGACTTCAGCTCCCATCATTCCTGACTGTTGTTCAGGCTGGCTAGGGCTTGTGGGAGTCCAGCAACATCTGAAGGGCTGCAGGTTTCCCCATCCCTGATTTTAAAAAAGACCAGAACAGAGCTTTACCTTCAAAGCACATAAGGCTCTGGTATAAGTCATCAGCATGAAAGGAAACGCAGGGCAACTTTGCATGGCCATTAGGATGGGATACTGCTGACTTCTCTTTAGCTGCATCATGTAGCAAGGTGATACTGACATGAATAAGAGGGGTTGCTACACAGAAGGAATTGTTGTGACTAGTGCGCACAACCAAAGTCACCCTCTTTCCTCACATCAGTGCTGGGATCCAAATGATGCCTCAGGGTCTGTTCAGCAGCAAGGAGAGCTGTGTCACACAAGGACTAGCCATGATGGCTACATTGTATTAACAGGGTCAGAGACAGTGGAAGAAGGCTACCGCAATCATGTCCTCCTTGCAGGCTTCCCATAGTCATCTGGTTGGCCACTGTAAGAACAGGCAGCTGGACTAGATGGACCTTTGGTATGATCCAACAGAGCTCTTCTTATGCTCATATACATCCTCCCATCACTTTTAGGGTGTTTTACAATCCTTTCTGGCTCACAGGAGCAGCACAGTTATACATTGACCTTTTCTTGCAGACCTTGTTTCATAGGCATTGAAGCATGTTTCAAGCCACATCTGTGCTACAGTGTTATTTATTTTGACGTAGGTCAATCCCTGAGATAAGGCTGCTACCCAAGGGTTATCAGACTTTTCCCCAGTGAGCCTTGCAAAATCAAGGCCCAAAGTGTTTGACCTTCTGCAAGTCAAAACAAAGACAACCCATCTGACAGAGCTTATCCAGGCATAGAACAAAAGCACACCAGGACAAAAGAGAGGGAGCATGTCTCCAGAGAAGAGCACCCAGGAGATTAATCCCAAGAAAGCAAAACAGCTGCCAAAACACACATATGTGATCATTGGTTTCCAGTGCTGTCAGTCAACATAACATGTAGGGAGGCTTACAATCACTCTTGTTACATTGACTGGAGATGTGGCGAAAGATGGGCTGAGAAAGGGGAATCTGTTTTCCTTTCTGGTCCAGTCAAGGGCACATACTGGCTGCTCATGTCTCCATAGGAAGGCTGATGTTACTCTTTTAGCACTTTGGGTTTAATGAAATCCAGTAAATGGATACAAAACAGTGATTTAACAAGCACTGATGCAGCTGACTGAGGTGGCCAAAATGGCTCCACTCCCATTCCACATGCAGAAGTCAAGCGGCAGTTTAATCTTGATTTAAAATTGGTGATGGGGTAGCATTCTCCATCACACTTGAGGATAGCAAGCTAACTTAGGGACCACATGGCAGACCATTTAGTACACACAGCACTGCCCTCCAACATCTCACCACAATATCTATCGCCTGGGGCAGCAGTCTCACTCTCCCTAATAGGAGGGCCAGCCCTGCATACTTCCATGCTTTGGAAAGTATCCTGGACTGCTGCTTTTCCCAAAACACATTTGTCAGAACTCCAAAACCTTTTTTGACATTTATGCAAAATTATAGTTTTTAAACTGCTATTCAGGCTTTTGAGTAGGACAATAATAGCCTTGGGACACTCGCAGACACCAAGGGCCAGCCCTTCTCATTGCTGGGGATCAGGCAGAAGTGTTTACACATATCTGAATTACTCCTTAAACAAAAAAGTTAGGATGAAACTTGTTTTGGTATTGTAATGAGTAAGCAGCATAAGAGAAGAGATTGTAGCTGATGGATAAATACATGCATTCTGGAGATATACAGAAGTTCACTTCAGATAAGAGAGAACTATTCAACTGATAATGTACAATATCTTTCACAATTGATAGAAACCCACTCACTCTCCATGCAAGATCATTTTGTTCTGCCTGCTCACATGCACTTCAAAGGGATTCAGGTGTCTGATTCAAATGTTTGCTGTGCAGCTGCTAATTACTTCTGAAGGGAGCTTGAACTGTTCATCTGATTCAATAGGATTCTTTTTTAAAAAAAACAACATGTAGTGCATGGAAACAAAGATGTTTGAGGGTGTTTAGCACAGGTATATATGTCTATCCTGTGGGGAAGAGGGGAGAAAAGAAGAGAAAAATCGTGCTGAAGGTAAGACTTTGTTCTAGGGGACCACACCACTTTGGCCCCATCTGCAGCACTATACATTTAAAACAGTATCATACCATTTAAACAGTCATGACTTCCCCCAAAGCATCCTGGGAAGTGTAGTTTGTGAAGGGTGCTGAGACTTGTTAGGAGACCCCAATTCCTCTCACAGAGCTACAATTCTTAGAGTGGTTTAACAGTCAGTCCTTTTTCCCAGATAACTTTGAGAATTGTAGCTCTGTGAGGAGAATAAGGGTCCTAACCACTCTCAGCATCCTTCACAAACTACACTTCCCATAATTGACCATTTTAAGAAAAGGGTAATTTGTGGAATCCCCTGAAGTCACATGAGGCTGTAAGTAGCCAGGAAGGCTTGAGACTGCTGTACAAATTACTGACTCAATGTACAGATTACAGTTGTCTTTTATGCTACTCCTCATTCAATGTTTATGCTTAGTTTACAGACACCCCCCTTTTACATCCAGCACTTCTCATTTTAGAAATTAAGAATATCATACATTAGCACATTCCTTAGATTTGTCTTTTTAATCAAGAGGACTTTGTGTATTATTGTGTACATATGGAGAGAGGAAAGAATGGTTTACATTTTGGCACAGTCAAGCAACAGATAACAAGAACGATAAGGACAAACTGGGAGGTTTTTTTTCCCCCTGCCAGATGTTTTGTCCAACTGGATCTTCTTGTTGGAACATTGGATTTGGCAGCCTTGTCTCTCAGTCATGTACTGTCAAGCTGCACAGACACTTTGACCAAGAAACTAAGCAGCAATTGCAGCCAAAAATTACCAGCCAAACACCTGCAGCATAGACATATCCCACCAAAAGTTCACCATTTTAAAACCAGGGAGGGGGTAGCTCTCTGCAACTAATATAGTTTCAATCTGAAATCCATTAAGCTAAATGCACCTCACCAGGAGTGGTATGAAAACTCCTTTATAAACCTCCTCCTTTTGCTTTGTTGGACTGCAAATACTTGGTTGGCAAGCTCCATTCAATTATGTAGCAAGGATTGGGGTAGGTTATAAGTTGTGCAGGCCTGTGATACAGCACAGTTTCTGAATAAGGGAATTCTTTTTGGCCATGAAAGCCCAAAAGCCAGGCACCATGACCAGATACAAGCAGGCCCTCCCAGAGGCCCAGAGGCTTGGGCCACTTCCAATCTTTGAGGCCCCTAGCCATGATAAAAAAATGACAACACGCAAAACCAAAATAAGATACCAAAAGAATAAAGAGTGAGTGGTTTGTTTATAATAAGCTGACTTACAAAGGCTTGTGCACAGTAAGAGGAACTGAGGGAACGGCTCTAATGGGGTCCAGTAATAGTCTTCATGGCATACCAATAGAGTTGCTATAAGCTACTGAGACTGAATCTGTCCAAATTTTGACAAATATTTAACAACAAATACGGTAAACTAAACAATGGCCCACAGACTGGAAGCGTTCAATATACATCCCAATTTCAAAGAAAGGGGATGTCAGGGAATGCAGTAATTGTCGAACTATTGCCTTAATATCTCATGCAAGTAAAGTAATACTCAAGATTCTACAACAAAGGCTCTTACCATATATGGAGCGAGAAATACCAGTGTCCAAGCTGGATTTAGAAAGGGAAGAGGCACCAGAGATCATATCGTAAACATACGTTGGATGATGGAACAGACCAAGGAATTTCAGAAGAAAACCACCCTGTGCTTTATAGATTACAGCAAAGCCTTTGACTGTGTAGATCATGAAAAACTTTAAATGCTTTAAAAGAAATGGGGGTGACACAGCATCTGATTGTCCTGATGCACAACCTATCCTCTGGACAAGAGGCTACTGTAAGGACAGAATATAGAGAAACTGATTAGGTCCCAATCAGAAAGGGTGTGAGACTGGGGCATATTTTATCACCCTATTTGTTTAATCTATACACAGAACATATCATACGGAAAGCGGGATTGGAACAAGATGAAGGAGGTATGAAAATTGGAGAGAGAAATATCAATAATTTAAGATATGCAGACGATACCATACTGCTAAGAGAAACCAGTAATGATTTGAAACAAATGCTGTTGAAAGTCAAAGAGGAAAGCACAAAAGCAGGACTACAGCTGAACATCAAGAAGACTAAAGTAATGACAACAGAATATTTATGCAACTTTAAAGTTGACAACAAGGACATCGAACTTGTCAAGGATTATCAATACTTTGGCACATTAACCAAAATGGAGACAATAGTCAAGAAATCAGAAGAAGGCTAGGACTGGGAAGGGCAGCTATGAAAGAACTAGAAAAGATCCTCAAATGCAAAGATGTATCACTGAACACTAAAGTCAGGATTATTCAGATCATCATATTCCCGATCTCTATGTATGGATGTGAAAGTTGGACAGTGAAAAAAGTGGATCAGAGAAAAATCAACTCATTTGAAATAGGGTGTTGGAGGAGAGTTTTGCGCATACCATGGACTGTGAAAAAGACAAATATTTGGGTGTTAGAATAAATTAAACCAGAACTATTACTAGAAGGTAAAATGATGAAACTGAAGTTATCATACTTTGGACACATAATGAGAAGACACAGTTTACTAGAAAAGACAATAATGCTGGGAAAAACAGAAGGGAGTAGAAAAAGAGGAAGGCCACACAAGAGATGGATTAATTCCATAAAGGAAGCCACAGACCTGAACTTACAAGATCTGAACAGGGTGGTTTATAACATATGCTATTGGAGATCGCTGATTCATAGGGTCACCATATGTTGTAATCAACTTGAAGGCATATAACAATAGTCTTCATTAAAATGTAGGAAGGAAGCCATGCCGTAAATCTCATGGTCTTGATATCTGTATACTAATACCCAGAGTATGGAAAACAAAGAGGACGAACAAACTCTTCATACAGGAGAGTAAATAAAACTTGATAAGTATAACTGAAACTTGGTGGGATGACTCCCATGAGTGGAATACAGGAATTGAAGGATATAACTTTTTAAAAAAGAACAGAAGGAATAGAAAGGGAGGTGGAGGCATGCTATGTGTTAAAGATATATATCCCTACATAGAAATACAGGAGGATGAGCTTGGCAGTTCCACCAAGAGTATCTGGATCAAAATAAACAGGGCAAGGAATAAAAGGAACATGGTAGTTGGGGTCTACTACCGACCACCCAATCAAGGAGAAAACGAGGACGAAACGTTTGCAAGGCAAATAGCCAATGTTTCGAGGAGGCATGATATAGTAGTAATGGGGGACTTTAATTACCCTGATATCTGTTGGGTGACAAATTCTGCCAAACACAGCCCCTCTAAGAAATTATTGACTTGTACTGGAGATAACTTTCTTCTAAAGAAAGTGGAGGAAGCAACTAGAGGATCAGCTATACTTGACTTGATTGTAACCAATAGAGATGACTTGGGGGATGAAGTGGCAGTTACGAGAACTCTGGAAGAAAGTGACCATGCTATACTTGGCATCTTGATTTTAAAGGAAGCAAAAGCTGAGAGTAGCCATACATGTACCCTGGACTTCAGGAAAGCTGATTTTAATAAACTCAGAATAATGGTAAATAAGGTTCTGTGGTGAGTGACTCTAATGAGAAATGGAGTCCAAGATGGGTGGGAATTTATAAAAGAGGAAACTCTAAAGGCACAATGGCAAAGAATTCCATCAAGGAAAAAAGGGGGAAGGCAGCAGAACAAGCCAATGTGGCTTCACAGAAAGCTTAGAGATGACCTGGAAATAAAAAAGGACACAAACAGGAAGTAAAAGGAAGGCCAAACCACACAGGAAGGCCCCACGAAGGTAGCATGGAATTTGCAAGGATGGTGTCAGAAGGGCTAAAGCTGGGAATGACCTGAGGTTAGTGAGAGATGCCAAAAGCAACAAAAAAGCTTTCTTCAGGTATGTCCATAGTAAAAGACAGAGAAAAGAAATGGCGATACAGCAACCAATTGAGGATGGCAAAATGATAACAGATGACAAAGAAAAGGCAGAAGTGCTCAATTCCTACTTTGGTTCAGTTTTCTCCCAAAAGAGGGTCTATGACCCACCTGGGAAACATGAAGTTGAAGGGTCAGGACTGGACCTTGAAATTGATAGACAAATGGTCAAGGAATACCTAATCACTTTGAACGAGTTCAAATCTCCAGGGCCCGATAAACTGCATCCTAGAGTATTGAAGGAACTAACTGAAGAACTCTTGGAACTGGTATCTATTATCTTTGAAAAATCGTGGAGGATGGGTGAAGTGCTGGATGATTGGAGGCAGTGGCGTACCTAGCGTATTTGACACCCGGAGCGGATCTTTTTTAACAACCCCCTCCTCTATACGACAAAATTATTTTCAGTAATAATCATGAAATGAAACAAATAATAATAATGGCCAGAAAGAAACATGGACAGTGAAAATTTTTCTTTTATTGAACTTCGTAAATATAATCATGCCAGTGAAATAAATAAATAAAAATAAATAAATAAATATTACAGTACAAAAAAGGAAAAAAAGTTTAATTACATTAATGTATTTTTTGAAAAAAGGGAAAAAAACTTATACCTACATATTGGTCTGTCGCACTAATGAATAATAACATTACTGTTTCTGTTTTTGAGCCTTACAGTAAAATGTTCCCCTCGTACTACAGGCAGCTAGAAGTCACCATGACCATAAAACCACTTCTACATATCATAAGAACATAAGAACATAAGAAGAGCCTGCTGGATCAGGCCAGTGGCCCATCTAGTCCAGCATCCTGTTCTCACAGTGGCCAACCAGGTGCCTGGGGGAAGCCCGCAAGCAGGACCCGAGTGCAAGAACACTCTCCCCTCCTGAGGCTTCCAGCAACTGGTTTTCAGAAGCATGCTGCCTCTGACTAGGGTGGCACAGCACAGCCATCACGGCTAGTAGCCATTGATAGCCCTGTCCTCCATGAATTTGTCTAATCTTCTTTTAAAGCCATCAAAGCTGGTGGCCATTACTGCATCTTGTGGGAGCAAATTCCATAGTTTAACTATGCGCTGAGTAAAGAAGTACTTCCTTTTGTCTGTCCTGAATCTTCCAACATTCAGCTTCTTTGAATGTCCACGAGTTCTAGTATTATGAGAGAGGGAGAAGAACTTTTCTCTATCCACTTTCTCAATGCCATGCATAATTTTATACACTTCTATCATGTCTCCTCTGACCCGCCTTTTCTCTAAACTAAAAAGCCCCAAATGCTGCAACCTTTCCTCGTAAGGGAGTCGCTCCATCCCCTTGATCATTCTGGTTGCCCTCTTCTGAACCTTTTCCAACTCTATAATATCCTTTTTGAGATGAGGCGACCAGAACTGTACACAGTATTCCAAATGCGGCCACACCATAGATTTATACAACGGCATTATGATATCGGCTGTTTTATTTTCAATACCTTTCCTAATTATCGCTAGCATGGAATTTGCCTTTTTCACAGCTGCCGCACACTGGGTCGACATTTTCATCGTGCTGTCCACTACAACCCCGAGGTCTCTCTCCTGGTCGGTCACCGCCAGTTCAGACCTTATGAGCGTATATGTGAAATTAAGATTTTTTGCTCCAATATGCATAATTTTACACTTGTTTATATTGAATTGCATTTGCCATTTTTCCGCCCATTCACTCAGTTTGGAGAAGTCTTTTTGGAGCTCTTCGCAATCCCTTTTTGTTTTAACAACCCTGAACAATTTAGTGTCATCAGCAAACTTGGCCACTTCACTGCTCACTCCTAATTCTAGGTCATTAATGAACAAGTTGAAAAGTACAGGTCCCAATACCGATCCTTGAGGGACTCCACTTTCTACAGCCCTCCATTGGGAGAACTGTCCCTTTATTCCTACTCTCTGCTTTCTGCTTCTTAACCAATTCCTTATCCACAAGAGGACCTCTCCTCTTATTCCATGACTGCTAAGCTTCCTCAGAAGCCTTTGGTGAGGTACCTTGTCAAACGCTTTTTGAAAGTCTAAGTACACTATGTCCACTGGATCACCTCTATCTATATTCTTGTTGACACTCTCAAAGAATTCTAATAGGTTACTGAGACAGGACTTTCCCTTGCAGAAGCCATGCTGGCTCTGCTTCAGCAAGGCTTGTTCTTCTATGTGCTTAGTTAATCTAGCTTTAATAATACTTTCTACCAGTTTTCCAGGGACAGAAGTTAAGCTAACTGGCCTGTAATTTCCGGGATCCCCTCTGGATCCCTTTTTGAAGATTGGCGTTACATTTGCCACTTTCCAGTCCTCAGGCATGGAGGAGGACCCGAGGGACAAGTTACATATTTTAGTTAGCAGATCAGCAATTTCACATTTGAGTTCTTTGAGAACTCTCGGGTGGATGCCATCCGGGCCCGGTGATTTGTCAGTTTTTATATTGTCCATTAAGCCTAGAACTTCCTCTCTCGTTACCACTATTTGTCTCAGTTCCTCAGAATCCCTTCCTGCAAATGTTAGTTCAGGTTCAGGGATCTGCCCTATATCTTCCACTGTGAAGACAGATGCAAAGAATTCATTTAGCTTCTCTGCAATCTCCTTATCGTTCTTTAGTACACCTTTGACTCCCTTATCCAAGGGTCCAATTGTCTCCCTAGATGGTCTCCTGCTTTGAATGTATTTATAGAATTTTTTGTTGTTGGTTTTTATGTTCTTAGCAATGTGCTCCTCAAATTCTTTTTTAGCATCCCTTATTGTCTTCTTGCATTTCTTTTGCCAGAGTTTCTGTTCTTTTTTATTTTCTTCATTCGGACAAGACTTCCATTTTTTGAAGGAAGACTTTTTGCCTCTAAGAGCTTCCTTGACTTTACTCGTTAACCATGCTGGCATCTTCTTGGCCCTGGCGGTCCCTTTTCTGATCTGCGGTATGCACTCCAGTTGAGCTTCTAATATAGTGTTTTTAAACAACTTCCAAGCATTTTCGAGTGATGTGACCCTCTGGACTTTGTTTTTCAGCTTTCTTTTTACCAATCCCCTCATTTTTGTGAAGTTGCCTCTTTTGAAGTCAAATGTGACCGTGTTGGATTTTCTTGGCAATTGGCCATTTACATGTATGTTTAATTTAATAGCACTGTGGTCACTGCTCCCAATCGGTTCAACAACACTTACATCTCGCACCAGGTCCCGGTCCCCACTGAGGATTAAGTCCAGGGTTGCCGTCCCTCTGGTCGGTTCCATGACCAACTGGTCTAGGGAATAGTCATTTAGAATATCTAGAAACTTTGCTTCTTTGTCATGACTGGAACACATATGCAGCCAGTCTATGTCCGGGTAGTTGAAGTCACCCATTACTACCACATTTCCTAGTTTGGATGCTTCCTCAATTTCATATCTCATCTCAAGGTCTCCCTGAGCATTTTGATCAGGGGGACGATAGATCGTTCCCAGTATTAAGTCCCTCCTGGGGCACGGTATCACCACCCACAACGATTCTGTGGAGGAGTCTGCCTCTTTTGGGGTTTCGAGCTTGCTGGATTCAATGCCTTCTTTCACGTATAGAGCGACTCCGCCACCAATACGTCCTTCCCTGTCCTTCCGATATAGTTTATATCCAGGGATAACCGTATCCCACTGGTTTTCTCCATTCCACCAGGTCTCCGTTATGCTCACTATATCAATGCTCTCCTCTAAGACCAAGCACTCCAGTTCTCCCATCTTGGTTCGCAGGCTCCTAGCATTAGCGTACAGGCACTTGTAAGCAGTGTCTCTCTTCAAGTGTCTTTGGCACTTGTGGTTAGGCCTGTGGTAATTTTGCTCTTCTGAATTTATATCCTGTGCCCCTGCTCTCACAATGCCTACTTCTAGGCCTACCCCTTTTAAAATTTCATCATTTCTTTGGTTTTTATCCCAGGGGGGAGGTTTATTCTGAACCGGACCTTTCTCAGCTCCTGTCGGGTTTCCCCCCTCAGTCAGTTTAAAAGCTGCTCTGCCACCTTTTTAATTTTAAGTGCCAGCAGTCTGGTTCCATTCTGGTTCAAGTGGAGCCTGTCCCTTTTGTACAGGCCCGGCTTGTCCCAAAATGTTCCCCAGTGCCTAACAAATCCAAACCCTTCCACCCGACACCATCGTCTCATCCACGCATTGAGACTGCGAAGCTGGGCCTGTCTGGCTGGTCCTGCGCGTGGAACCGGTAGCATTTCAGAGAAAGCCACCTTGGAGGTCCTGGCTTTCAGCATCCTACCTAGCAACCTAAATTTTGCTTCCAGGACCTCACGGCTGCATTTCCCCATGTCGTTGGTGCCAACGTGCACCACGACCACTGACTCCTTCCCAGCACTGTCTACCAAACTATCTAAACGACGGGCGATATCCGCAACCTTCGCACCAGGCAGGCAAAACACCTTGCGGTCTACACGCCCATCACACACCCCACTGTCTATGTTCCTAATGATCGAATCACCCACTACAATGATACAATGGCCTCCTCCACACACCTCTCTGCCTCTCTCAGCTTTTCCAGGTCCGCCACCTTGGCCTCAAGGAAATGAAGTCGTTCCCGGAGAGCCAGGAGCTCATTGCACCGAGAGCACACCCACGACTTCTGTCCAACCGGCAGATAGTCGTACATGCTGCAGGCGGTGCAAAACACTGGAAAACCCCCACACCCCTGCTGGCTTCTTACCTGCATAGTTTTGTTTAAGGTTTATTACGTCAATGGGTTGGAGACTGCGGTTTAGTTGAGGTCAGAGAACAGACGGGCAGAGTGGGTGGCCCTGGCCTCCTTGCCCTGCTGCCGAACTCGCTCTGCTGCTTAACTCGCCTTGACGCTTTGTCAGCTGGGGCCTTGACGCTTCGTCAGCTGGGGCTCCCTCTAGCTCGTGGAGCAGGCTCCCTCGCTAGGGTGCTCTGACTTTATATGTGTGGCTGGTTCCTCCCAGCTACTGCTGCCAGCCAGTGATGTGTTACTTGAGGCTGATGGCTATCAGCTGATGGCTATCATCAATGATTTACAGCCTATTCTGGACAACAATACACCCCTCCCGCAGGCCCTGGGTGCTAGACCTGTCCTTGCTTAGAAACAGCCCTGTAACCTTAAACAGCTACTTACCAGCAACAACAGGCCATATAACAGAGATACAAATGGAGGGACCAGATCCTGTGGCAGACCCATATTCCATTTCTGACCTTAGTGCTGTTTTATCTAGCAACACTATTGCAGGACCTAACAATGTCACCCACAACATAAACATCAATAGGACTATTGCTGGCTGGGAGGTAGACACCAACCGTAACCTCCCTAACCTTTTTCTGCTGTACCTCAAAAACAGCAATCTGTTGCCACAGCTATAGCTGGTTTCCAAGGGGCAAGCCTATTTGGCAGTAGCCAGCAGGTCGGCCCCAGCCCAGGGAAACATCAAAGGAGAGTGTCACGCCTTTGATTTGTTCCTTGAGGTTGTGATGAGAGTGAGGGAACCTCATGTGGATCATTGGCTGTGGATGAATTTGCTCCTAGCTGAGAGATTGGAGAGGGGCAGCAGAATGTGAATTAGCCAGACTTACCAGTAAAAGATGGAATGTTGGCTTCTCCAACAGGCTGCTGCTCTTGAGGTGCAGCAGATGTTGATTACCACAACCATTACCAGCGCAGAGAAAGGTGGTTGAACTTGAACTATATTTACCTATACAATTCAAATGTGACACAGACAGTATATGTTCTTTGTACTTAGGAACTGCTTTGTCTGTTAAATCTTGAGTAATGTCTTCTGAAGCTCTCTAACAAGAGCACTGTCTGGGCTATAGCTCGGTGGTCAAGCACATGTTTTGCATATGAAAGGTCCTAGGTTCAATACCCAGCATTTCCAGGTAGGGTTGAGAAAGACCCCTGCCTAAGATCCTGGAGATATAGTCAATGTATAGCTGACTAATAGCCTGACTTATTATAAGGCAGCATCCCCTGAAGATCTGGATCTCTTTTACTACCTACAGGCCCATGCTGCCAGCTTAAACCTTGAAAAGTTTCATTGATGAGTACATCTGTTCACGCTCTGCCTATGACAGTTACTATTTATGTGAAGTAACCTTATGCCTATCTAATGGTAAACTAATAAGCTATATGAACAAAATTTAATAATTTCAGATCAGAAAACACTTTAAATTAATGTTAGATGAAAGTAATCCTGTTTAAACTGAACTGTGTTTCCAAAAACTTGAAATTAGTACATCATCTGTTATTTTTGTCCATTTAACATAATTATTAAAGCATTCACCACAGGTCTCTGAAGAGGGATGGATATAAAGGAGGACAAAAGGAAATACACATGTAGTCTTTCAGGAGTTATTGTTTCTCATGTTATATGAAGTCATAAAAAAATCCAGAAAAAGTCATTTCAAGGCCTACAATCCAAGAATGTTTTGCCAGGGAGGTTTTATGCCACCATGATATAAAAACAGAGAGAGAAAAAACCCTGTCTCTGCCATTTGGGCTCCTGCTGGGATGAAGGGCAGGATATAAATCAAATAATAAATAAATAAATAAAATTTCTGTAATTCAAGAGTTTGCTGCCAAGGACAAATTTCATTCCTCTACAGCAAGACTGATAAATGCCTAGTTATTCTACACACACACACACAAAATCTTTCCTTCTTAAAGGGAACAAGACAGCTTATACAGCATCATTACATCCTTGTAGAACAAAACAAAAAATATTCTTTTTTAAGTTAAACAAAAACGTGCAGAAAACCAACATGGCACCATCAACACTTTCCAAGAAGGGAAAGAAATTATTAGAGAAGAAAGTGGAAATTAAAGCAAAAGAAGCCAGCTCTGCGTACAAGATCAAGCCAACTAAATCTAAAACTAACCAGCTCTGGCTAAAGTTCTCTCACTTTCTTAAGTGGTCAGCTTTGCTTCTGATGCAAGATCAAACAAAGCTCTTTGTAATTACAGTCTCTCAAAGAGATCTTGACCCTTCAAATTAGTACCATAAAGGGAACTGTTCGTCTTGTTCTGTTTCCAGCCCCCCATCTCTACGGCCACCAAATAAATACTGACATACATTTGATGATCTATGCAACACATTAAAAAGGGTGAGAAAGATATGAAAATCACTTCCCCAAGTTTGCAACAACAGCCCTCTAAGCACTCTTGCAACGCAACCACAACTAAAGACCACATATTTTTAAATATATATATATATAAAGTGAGTGAGCAGGGGGGGAATGGGGGTGGTGGTAGAGCAGGGAGGGGGGTGAGAGGGAGGAACGAGAGAGTGGGGACAAGAGATCGGGGGTGGGGGTATCAGGACAAGTGAGGGAGTGTGCTAGCGCGGGCAAGAGAGTGGGGGTAGGGATGTTAGGACAAGTGAGGGAGTGTGTGAGAGGGGATGGCTCAGCAAGCGTGGGCAAGAGAGTGGCGGTGGGGTGTAGGACAAGTGAGGGAGTGTGTGAGAGGGGATGGCTGAGCGAGCACGGGCAAGAGAGTGGGGGTGGGGGTGTTAGGACAAGTGCAGGAGTGTGCGAGAGGGGATGGCTGAGCGAGTGCGGGCAAGAGAGTGCTGGTGGGGGTGCTAGGACGAGTGCGGGAGTGTGTGAGAGGGGGTAACAAGTTACTTCCAAGCTCTGGGCTCATGCCAGCCAGTAGTTGAGTATATTTGACAATGCACCCCCTTATTGCGTGCACCCGGGGCAGACCACCCACCCCACTCCACCCTTGGCACGCCACTGACTGAAGGAGAGCTAATGTTGTTCCTATCTTCAAAAAGGAGAAACCTGAGAACTACAGGCCAGTCAGCCTGACATCAATCCCTGGGAAAATTCTGGAGCAGATTATAAAATGATCAGTCTGTAAGCATCTTGAAAACAATGCAGTGATTACCAAAGGCCAACATGGATTTATCAAGAACAAATCCTGCCAGACTAATTTTATTTCATTTTTTGAGATATTATTATTTGGTAGCCTTGGTAGACTGTGGGAATGCTGTGGTCATAATATATCTCGACTTCACAGCAAAGCTTTTAATAAAGTGTCCGATGATATTGTGATTAGCAAGCTACCTAAATGTGGGCTGGATGGAACTACTATCAGGTGGATCAACAGTTGACTACAGAATCATACCCAAAGAGTGCTTATCAATGGTTCCTTCTCAAACTGGAGGGAAGTAATGAGCGGGGTACCACAGGGCTCAGTCCTGGGCCCAGTGCTCTTTAACATTTTTATTAATGACTTGGATGAGGAGGTGCAGGGAATGCTTATCAAATTTGCAGATGATACAAAATTGGGAGAGATAGCTAATACCCTGGAAGACAAACAAAATTCAAAAGGATCTTCATAGGCTGGAGCATTGGGCAGAAAACAACAGAATGATAACAGGGACTTAACAGGGATAAGTGTAAAGTTCTACACCTAGGAAAAAGAAACCAAATGCACAGTTATAAGATGGGGGATACTTGGTTCAGCAATACAACATGCAAGAAGGATCTTGGAATTGTTGTTGATCACAAGCTGAATATCAGCCAACAGTGTGTTGTGGCTGCAAAAACAGGAAAAAGCCATTTTAGGTTGCATTACAGAAGTATAGTTTCCAACATGCATGAAGTACTGGTTCCCCTGATTTCAGCACTGGTTAGGCCTCATCTTGAGTACTGCATTCAGTTTTGGACACCACACTTTAACAAGGATGCAGACAAACTGGAATGGGTTCAGAGGAGGGCAATGAGGATGATCAAGGGACTAGAAACAAAACCCTATCAGGAGAGACTGAAACAACTACGCATGTTTAGTCCTGAGAAGAGAAGACTGAGGGGAGATATGATAACACTCTTCAAGTATTTGAAAGACTGCCACACAAATGAGGGCCAGGATCTTTTCTCGATCGTCCCAGAGTGCAGGACACAGAATAATGGGTTTAAGTTACAGGAAGTCAGATTTTAACTAAACATCAGGAAAAACTTCCTGTTAGAGCAGTACGACAATGGAACCAATTACATAGGGAAGTGGTGGGCAATCCAAAACTGGAGGCCTTCAAGAGACTGCTGGACAGCCACTTGTCAGGTATGTTTTAATGTGGATTCCTGCATTGAGCAGGGGGTTGGATTCAGTAGCCTTATAGGCCCCTTCCAACTCTACCATTCTATGGTGAGAGCACCTTCATCATAGTCCTGTGTCATCAGAACCAATTTATTTTTATGAACATTTATGAACATTTTTAACTCTAACATGACAAAATCTATATCAGTTAACAAAAGGAGTTATAACTTTTTCCAAATCACCTCTCTTATTTGCTTAAATTTGCAGGTCTAAGCTGAGAGAGTTTGCCACATTTTGGTCTGTTGCACATAAAAGTTACTTGTGCAACTTATCAAATGCCAATTGATGTGTCTAAATGTGAGACCGCCTCTGAGCTTGAAGCCAAGACCAAATGGCCCTCCTGCCCCCCCCCCAATTGGCCTTGGGTACAGGTGCTTGATAATCCTCTACACAGGCAGGCGAATTGGAAGATTCATCAAGTATCTGATGGACTTTGTCCAGCTTTGTGGGACGAAAGTTGTGCAGGTCTGTTTTGTCAGAAAGCTACTATTTACCTGCTTGTGATTTTTTTTCCCAGGCTGGAGTTCTTAGCTTAAAATAAGAATAAAATAAAGCTTCAAACAAACAAAAAAGGTGCAATAAAACTGGGAAGAGAGTAGTGTGATGTTCCTATATATTAGTGTATATATGGTAAGTGCTGGTTGTTTAGAGTATACATGGTAAGTAGTGAAAGAGGAGGGGGAGTGAATGGGCAATAGAATGCTTGATGATTGGCTGAATGTTTAAAATGGCTGACAGTATAAATGAAAGGGTGACAGGTAAATCTGGATGAATGTGAGGTGGTGAATTGTGGAATCTGGGGGGAGAAGAGAGAGAGTGGATTGCTTGGTGGGGTTTAGAGAGTTGTTTGCCAGGAGAGAGTGAAGAAGGAGGGAGGTGGAGTTCGGATTAGTATTGAGTAAAACCATATGCTTATGTGCCTTAAGAAGAAATCTTGTTAATCTTGTTAGCTTTGTTATCTGTAATAAATACTTAATTTGGTTTACCAAAGGCCTGATCCTTGGCTGGGGTTTCACAGACCAGAAGGGAGGGTAAGGTAATGACCAAGGCTGAAGGGGAACTGTAACAAATGGTGGCAGCGGTGAAGAGAATAACAATACCAGTATTCAGAGTCTCTGGGAATACTAGTATTGGGACGTTACTGGTGGTTGCCTAGCAGGGGGATCTGTTGAGATCTGTGCTAGAGCGGGGAGAGAAATCATAAGAGAGAGCGGTCCGGACTGGTGGAGTCCCTGGTGGTGCCTAGAGACAGGCAGTAACCACGAGCAGGTAGGAACGTGACAGGGAGAGCCAGGGAAGGACGCCTCACATGTGGTGGCAGTAGCGGTGGGATACGAACAACAGAGAATCCAGATACGAACCAAAGAGAGTCCCAAAGACACGTGGTGACAAAGGAGACTACGTCACAGGTGTTGGCTGTAGCAGTGAGATACGAATACTAGACAATCCCTAATAGTTGTGTGGCAAACAGAAATAACAAAACAAGATTTCTTGTGAGAGTGACTGGCAAAGAGTGTGTGGCAAAGAGTGAGTGAACTCAAACACCATGGCTGAATACATAAAAATGAAAAGAGAGGAGCTGGTGGAGAAGTGCATAACATTCAATTTACCTCAGGAGGGTAAAGGGGTAGATGAATTGAGGGTAGCACTTATAGGATTTGCAACTGCCCAGCAAAAACAACCTGTCAGAGAAGAGACCCCAGAAGGATATTTAAGCAATCCCACTTATATAGAGTACTTGAGAGAGAAGTTGAGGATGGAAGGTGCAGAGAAGGAAAAACAGAGAGAGTTGGAAGCTGAGAGATTGAGGATGGAGGCTGAGGAAAAAGACAAGCAGAGAGAGTTGGAAGCTGAGAGATTGAGGATGGAAGGTGCAGAGAAGGAAAAACAGAGGGAGTTGGAAATTGAGAGAATGAGATTGGGGTTTGAGGAGAGGGAGAAGCAACGAGCATTGCATGCTGAATTACAAGTAGAAAAGTTAAAATTTGATAGAGAGAAATTTCACTCTGAGGAGACAAGGAAAGAGAGAGATGGAGCAAAAATAAAAATTACTCCAAAGGACTTTGCTGTCTATGAGCCTGGTCAAGATCCTCAAATTTACCTCAGCACCTTTGAAAAAGCAGCTCAGTTGTGGGGGCTACCTGAAGATAAATACATGCAGTATTTATCAAACCTGATTAAAGGGGAATTGGCTGAGGTATACCAATATTTCCCCTCAGACAAGCCCGTCACCTATGCTGAATTCAAAGAAGCAGTGTTTAAAAGATTCAGACTGGGGCCTGATTATTTTAGAAAGCTTTTCAGAAATTGCCAGATACAGACAGGGAGGTCTTTTGTGGAACTGGGAGCAAAGTTGATGGATATATTTGGAAAGTGGATGAGTAGTGCCAAAGCTCAGTCAGTGGAAGAGGTGAAAAGCCTCATGATACTGGATCAATTATACCATCAGTTACCACCAGAAATAAGGCTCCTGGTCAAAGACTGTTCCCCTACATCTGTGCAGGAGGCCGCAGAGATGGCGGATCACTTCGCCTCTAATAGAACTGGCTGGGTGGGGAAAACATCAAGAGAGTTTAAACCCAGACCATATAGTGCTGGCAGAAGGGATGTGGTACCACAGCGAGTGAGTCCTCCATTAAAATCTGAAGGGCACAGGACACCCCAGAGTGGATCTGTGTACCCTAAAAGTGAGGAGAAATTATGCTACAAATGTGGTAGACCGGGGCACCTACGTTTTCAATGTGAGGTTGCCAACCCCATTAGTAATCCTGCTCAGACAAGGGCAGTGAAAACAGAGCCCAAGGCTTTAGAAGCAGCGAAAAAGGTTCAGTTTTGCCAGATAAACTGGACAGAAGTAACAGACCTTGATTCAAGTCTGAGAGAGGAAGTGAGTGTACAAGGGGCAACTTATTGGGCATTGCTTGACACTGGTGCCGCTCAGACGTTACTGAGGCCAGATTTAATAAAATCTGAAGAAATATTACCTCAGGAAACAGTGACTATCCAAGGAGTGAGGGGTCAACCAGAGAGTTTGCCTGTGGCCCTAGTGAAAATGGAATGGAGAGGCCAAAAGGGCCAATATAAAGTTGGTATTAATGCCAGCAACAAGAACCAGTAATACTGGGAAGAGATGTTATGGGGGCACAGGGGAAAATATATGTAGTGACCAGACAGCAAATTGGCAGAGAAAAAGAAGCCATATTAAGGGAGGCTGAAACAAACAGGGTGGAATCTGTTAACCAGCCTCAGATCACCATAGCAACCACTAGCAGGCCTGCTGAAGAAGACAAACTGTATCAGGTGGTTTCTGATACGAAAGAAGCAGATCAATTCAGGAAAGAGCTGCATAACGATACCAGTTTGAATCAAATAAAGGAACAGGCTCTGGCCCAACAGATTCCTTTCACTGACAAACTGAGGAATCAAGTTGTGTGTGAGAATGGGATTTTATATAGACTGTGGATGCCTGCTGAGAGAAAGGATGAATGTGAACCAGTGAAACAAATGATGGAGGTGGTGAAAAAGAATCTCAGTCAAGCACAGCAGAAGCAAAGTTACTGGTATGACAGAACAGCCAGAGAACGTGTGTATGATGTGGGAGATATGGTTATGGCGTTCATACCCAGGAAACATGACAAATTACAGGCTAACTGGGAAGGACCATATACCATCAGAGAAAGGCTTGACACAGTGACATATGTAATCACCACAGACCAATTAAACAAAAGCAAAGTGGTTCATGTGAATATGTTGAAGCCTTACCATACCAGGGATGCACAGGTGTTGCAAGTTACCTTATTCCCTGAGGGAAGTGGGCCTGAACTTCCAGATTTGGTACAGGAAAGCAAAGACAAAGGAGGGGTAGATCAAGTGGAATGGTCAGAGGAGGTAGAGGAGGAAGTAAAAGAAGAGATTCTGAGAGTTTTGAAAACCTATAGGAATCTCTTTAGCAACAAACCTGGCCGAACCAGTATAGTTATACATTCCATTGATACTGGAGATCATGCCCCAATCAGATCTGTTCCGTACCGTGCGAATGGGAAAGTTTTGAATGAGATCAAAAAGGAGGTGGAAGATATGCTGGAATTAGGAGTGATCAGGGAATCCATCAGTCCCTGGGCCTCAAGTATTGTCCTGGTTCCGAAAAAAGATGGAACAACAAGGTTTTGCATTGATTATCGGCTAATCAATAAAATTACTGTTCCAGATGCGTATCCTATGCCTAGGGTAGACGCTATGTTAGAGTTATTGGGGGCAGCAACCATTATCTCTACACTAGATCTCTGTAAAGGATTTTGGCAAATGGAACTAGACGAGCAATCCAGAGCCAAAACTGCCTTCAGTACACCAGATGGGTTATATGAGTTTGTGACCTTACCCATGGGACTAAGGAACTCACCAAGTTCATTTCAGAGGCTAATCAATACTGTGTTGCGAGGCATGTCAGATTTTGCAGTGGCCTATATCGATGACGTAGCCATTTTTAGCAAGTCGGTGCCTGAGCATGTCCAACACCTGACAACAGTATTGGAGGCCTTAAGAAAAGCAGGCCTCACAATAAAAGCTAAGAAATGCCAGTTTGGACTAAAGGAAGTAATCTATTTAGGACATAAGGTGGGGAGTGGGAAAATCACCCCCTTATGGAGCAAGGTGGAGGCAATACAAGCGTGGCCGATCCGCTTAACCAAAAAACAAGTAAGGGCATTTCTGGGTGTGGCTGGATTTTATAGGAAGTTTGTGAGAAATTTTGGGGAAATAGCAACCCCCTTGCATGAATTAACAAAGAAGAAGTGTTCTGAGCGTGTGGTATGGACGGATGAATGTCAGAAGGCTTTTGATCTACTGAAGCAAGCCTTGTGCCAAGGACCCATATTAATAGCACCAGACTATGAGAAACCATTCATCGTGGCTACAGATGCGTCGGACCTCGCGCTGGGAGTTGTCTTGCTACAGGAGAGAGAAGGCACTAGACATCCAGTGGCGTACCTGAGTCGCAAGCTGACGCCGAGGGAGAAAAACTATTCGTCGGTCCAGAAGGAGTGCCTAGCGGTCGTGTGGGGACTGAACAAGTTGCGCCCATACGTGTGGGGACGAAGATTCACAGTGACTACGGATCATCGGGCCTTGTTATGGTTGCAGACTATGAAAAGCCATAACACTATGCTGCAGAGGTGGTCCTGGGCCCTACAGGACTATCAAGTGGACTTCCAGTTCATCAAAGGCAAGGACAATGTACTGGCCGATGGACTTTCCAGGCAAGTGGCTGGGACTGCAGTGACGTGACCAGACAGAGGAACAAAGAAAGACATTTTCCCCATAGAGACTTTTATTTGTTAACGCGACGTATAAATCCTGGAACAGGAATAATACTCTGCCGTTGTTTAAGGGGGGGGAAATGTGATGTTCCTATATATTAGTGTATATATGGTAAGTGCTGGTTGTTTAGAGTATACATGGTAAGTAGTGAAAGAGGAGGGGGAGTGAATGGGCAATAGAATGCTTGATGATTGGCTGAATGTTTAAAATGGCTGACAGTATAAATGAAAGGGTGACAGGTAAATCTGGATGAATGTGAGGTGGTGAATTGTGGAATCTGGGGGGAGAAGAGAAAGAGTGGATTGCTTGGTGGGGTTTGAGAGAGTTGTTTGCCAGGAGAGAGTGAAGAAGGAGGGAGGTGGAGTTCGGATTAGTATTGAGTAAAACCATATGCTTATGTGCCTTAAGAAGAAATCTTGTTAATCTTGTTAGCTTTGTTATCTGTAATAAATACTTAATTTGGTTTACCAAAGGCCTGATCCTTGGCTGGGGTTTCACAGACCAGAAGGGAGGGTAAGGTAATGACCAAGGCTGAAGGGGAACTGTAACAAATGGTGGCAGCGGTGAAGAGAATAACAATACCAGTATTCAGAGTCTCTGGGAATACTAGTATTGGGACGTTACTGGTGGTTGCCTAGCAGGGGGATCTGTTGAGATCTGTGCTAGAGTGGGGAGAGAAATCATAAGAGAGAGCGGTCCAGACTGGTGGAGTCCCTGGTGGTGCCTAGAGACAGGCAGTAACCACGAGCAGGTAGGAACCTGACAGGGGAGCCAGGGAAGGACGCCTCACAAGTAGCAATAAAATTCCAGCATAAACCACAGTTTTTGTCTAGTGCCAAAAGGAGAACAGGGACGGTGCCAGACAAACCTTCCTAGGACCTGTTGTGCTCAGGTCCTGCTTTCAGGCTTCCCATTGGTTTCTGGTTGGCAACTTGAGAATAAGATGCTAGACTGGATGGGTCTTTGGTCTGATCTAGCAGACTCTTCTTATGTTATTATGGGCAGCATATCTGAAAGACAGACACAACAATTGTTTTATCACTGACGTGTTTGCCAGGCTCCTTGGCAAGGAAGGGCAAGGCATTAATTTAATTAAAAATAAATAAATAAATTGAGAAGGTGCTCTGTCTAGTTATCACTTGCTTCAAGTCTGATGGCACGAGAATTGCCACGAAGGCCTGTCTGGGAATGTTTATGCATTACTGAAGCTGTTTCAACCTAACAACCTAGAGACATCCCAATACTCTATCTAAATATCTGTATCCCGGATCAGGTGAGAGTTTCTCTTTCTCCTTCCTAACTCTTCACTAATTCTTCTCCATTGGTGGATGTTGTTGCTTTAATTCCATCTTTTAGAATTATTTTTCTTGGGCTGGATACATTTATGAGGTGTGCTGTTGTTTTTTACTGTGAGGTGTTTAAGCCAGGGGTTCCCAAACTGTGGCCGATGGACCACTAGTGGTCCTCAAGCTTCATTCAGCTGGTCCATGGTGGATTTGTGGTTGAAGATGGGAGACAGCACATCTAGTGCATTAAATATTCATTTTGATCTTAATTGTATTGTTATTGCTTCTATTGTTTCTTATATTGCATTCAAATTGTATTACAATTTGTTATACTATAGTTCATTCAAAGTGTCATACGATAATATATATATAAGAGATAAAAGAAGCAATAAAAATACAATTAAAAATCATACAGCATTTGGCATAACACATTACAATTGCTACAACAGGCATAAGAATCATTAAGTGATCTGCCAAGACCTTCAATAATTTTCAAGTGGTCCATGGGGACAAAAGCTTTGGAACCACTGCTTTAAGGGACACGGATCCATATATGCAATTTAATATTACTATTATCTAGCTACTCTGAGCTCTGCAGAACAGGGCACAATATAAATCCATATACATGCATGGAAAAATCCATGCAATGTCCAGGCATACAGAAACCACCAAATTCAGGTAACACGCGTTGTGGTTTTAAGAGTTATTACCAAATGAACCTACCACCAATATTTTTTTGTCCTTATTCAATGCCCTTGTTTACCCAGAAGTCATCATGCCACCAGCTTCTTGTCTTGCTTCCAGTATCCACTTCTAGTAGCTAGAGGTCCATGACCTATGTTTGGCAATTAATTGTTGCTCACCATCTTCCTAATCAATCACTGTCAATTGCTGTGGGGTTCACCAATCCTTTACCTGCAGAGCCAGCAAGAGCTATTAATAATGCATCCAGAACAGTGCTCCCCAACCTTTATGTGTATGGGACCCCCTTTGTAAGCTCCAAAAAATTCACAACCCCCCGCCATGGTAATTGTAATTTTAGTCTGTGTTAATTTAAAAAAATGGTGCGTGGCAAAATCACATCTGCAAATATCCCTTTCCATTAAAAGCTACCTGCAGACAGGGAGGTGTTGCTTTATTTTCTTAATGCAAAGGTCCAATCAAATTGGTATACCCCTCCTTCCCACAGTCTGAAGATGCACAGTCCTGTCTCCCAACACCAGTGGGTTACAGTGTTGGACTGAGACCCAGGTTCAAATCCCCACCCAGCCATGAAGCCTACTGGGTGACCTTGGACCAGATACAGACTCTCAGCCTGACCTATGTCACAGAGTTGGTGTAAGGATAAAATGGAAAGGGGGAGACCATGTGCACCACCTTGAGCAACTTGGAGGAAAGATGCAATATAAATGCAATAATTAAACAAATAAATACATTTCAGCTGCAGTATGTGGACCCCAGCCTGAGCCTACTTCTGAGCTTAATAATAATAATAATTAATTAATAAATAAATAAATAAAAAGAAGCGGCAATGTGGTAGTGGTGGGGATGCTACATTGTGAAGACAAAAGGGTGGATAGATTGAGGACGGGGGTTAGTGCTTTTAGGCCTTGGGATGATCATCAGAACGTATTACTTGGTTAGCATGCAGTTGGGGAACGAGAGCGGAGCAGAAGACCAGCTTAGGCACACATACACACAAATACACCTGTCCCTCCTGCAAGCATCCGCAGGTGTGCATGCATTCGGGCACATGGGAGGGGGAAGCCCTCAACTCCCGTAGCATCTTGGAGAGAGATATTGGGGGGGGGCGGAGGGTAGGTAGAAGAAAGGGGGGATGCTGGTATACACATTTAGCCTCAGAGATGGGGAGGAGCAAGTCCTGAGCTCTCACTACTCCTTGGCTCCATCTGGACGGCTTCGTAAATAAGAATAATTTTTAAAAGGCAGTGGCAGTGAAGCAGGAGCCAAGAAAGATAGGCAGGCTGGCTGCCAGGAAGGAAGGGGGAAAGCAGCCTTTCCTTGAAGCCTTCCTTCTTTTGGCAGTGAGGAGACAGGAGTGCAAGGAGATGAGAGGTGGTGATAGTAATTCCCTCTTCTTCCTGGTAGCTCCAGCCTCAGCCTCCTTTGGCATCTGCCACATGTTTTATCGGCAGATGCCTGGCCTCAGCACGCCTGAAAGATGCTCTGCCACTTCAGCAAAAGCCGCCCGCTCTCATTTGGAGCAAGGGGGAGGTGTCACCAACAGTGGCAGTGGGGAGCAGACAGCATCCAGGGAATGAAGACTTTTTTTTAAAAAAAATTAATTTCTTTACTGTTTGCAGCCCCCCTGAATTACTTCGCGGCCCCTCAGGGGTCACAGCCCCCAGGTTGGGAACCACTTATTTAGAGTGCTAATTCAGCAGGAAGCCCTCCCATTTCCCGGGTCTGTTCCTGCTGCTGCAAGCTAATAATGCTGAACGGTTCAAAATAAAGAATAGGGATTAGGGCGTAAATCAGAGGCCATTACAGGCAACATATATGTCATCATGATTAAGTGATCCCCTGATTTCCAGAGAAAGATAAGGGCCAAAGAAGAGTGGGTCCCTTGATAGCAGCAGGTAATTCTTATGGATGTTCCCCAGTAACTAAAGCATTACTCAGGATAAACCTGATGTGCAGATTTTAGGAGCAAAGTCATAACTCTGCCTTTATAAATGAGCTCTGCTCAATGATGTATATTTACAGTGGTTATGAATGATTAGTCTAAAAACCCATCTGCAGAGTATCATTATGAAGCAAGACTGCATATGGAAGCAAGAAGAGAAGAATTGTTCTGAAAGTAAGTACAGCAGTGTGAGTTGGACAATCTGCAGGCCCAGAGTTAGCCTTGCCCTGCTTCATTTTCCTCAGCAGCCAAGAGGGTGATAGGGTTGCCAGGCTCAGGGCCTGAGAATGATTCTGTATCTTTAAGAGAAGAGAAAATTCAGCCAAGTGCAGGTTTTCTTGCAACACTGTAATGGGAAAAACTACAAGGTGAAATTCTCCCTTCCTTTTAAAGATACAACTTTTAAAGATACAGAAGCAGTGTAAACCCACACTGTTGGGGATGTCTAGTGCCTTAATGCGACCAGCCTAATTATTTTTCAGTAATGGCATTCCTTTAAATTACAACTTGTATTCTAAATATGTATACAGAACTCTCTCATTTCTTTCTTGAGAGTGTTCACTGCTTATTAACAAACAGCTCTCCAGAGTACTCCTTGCTCTAAAAAATATAAGCAAACACCAAATTCAACCTGCAAAGAATAAAACTGCAACCAAAAGAAAGAAGTACAGAAAAATTATAACTTTCCACCTGAAACTGGTAGATGTTTACTAATCTATGATGTAATGAACTAACTTTGAACTTGGTGGTGTTTATTGTATTATGGAATCATCAGAAACAATCTGAGACATGGCAACATATGAAGCTGACTTATGCCGAGTCAGACCATTAGTCCATGTAGCTCAGTATTGTTCACATAGACTGGCAGCAGCTCTCCAAGGTTTCAGACAGGAGGCATTCCCAGTGTTACCTGGAAATGTCAGGGATTAAAAATGAGACCTTCTGCATGCAAAACAGATGCTTTACCATTGTGCTACAGCCCTTGCCCAGTGCTTTACAAAGAACTGTTTAATTTCCTTCTTTAGAACAATCTAAAATGTTCATTACAAATATAGATAAAAGGAAACATGAAAAACAAGTTAACATACATTTTTAAAATATAAACAACATCCACAATTTTACAACAATTATACATACTTAAATTACTTGTTAAAATTACATGCCTGGGCAGGCTTGCCAAAATGAAAACGTTTTAGGAGTCACCAAAAACAATACAGCAAATGCACCTGCCTGCCTAATATTAATGGGCAGGGAGTTCCAAAGAATAGGTGCTTATATATTTATGTTCTTATATATGTATTTGCCAACTGAAAATAATGCTAGATGCATATGACAAAGTGGTCTCTGGTCTCTGATCCACAAAGGTTTATGCCACAATACATCTGTCTTTTAAGTTGCAAAAGAATCTTTTTTATATTAATTAAAGGCAGTGTTATAAACATAGGAGAACTTTTCTCAAATACATTCTAGAGAGTATATCTTCTTTGGGACCCTTAGAGAAGATCCACTAGTCTTTCATGAATGCTGGTTTCATTTGTTTTAAAAGTCTGATTACCTTTGAAATCTGTCAAATATAGTATCCAGCTTTTCCAGCTCAGTATAATGTGTTTATACTGAGAATTCTCTTGTTGAGTTGCATACAGTAGCTCTTCAAAATTATGGCATGTGATTATCTAGGTTGTGGGTGTCAGAGAAAAAAAGTGTCGTGACAGCTGCCTTTATAATACCATATATGAAACTGAACAAAGACCTTTTCTCTTTCTGAATCTGCCAGCCTGTCAATCTGCGGAAAAGAAATAACCACCCACTCTCCTCCACTTTCTTGTTATACACTGTCTTTTTTCATAAAGGAACGCATTGTTTAATTTAAATTCACAAAAGTTCATTTGTGTGGAGAGGTGAGAGTTAGAGGTATATATATCTATATGTTAGGTCATTTACAGATGCCCTTACACAGATGGTTGCAGGCTCAAAGAAATCATTCAGCTTTGGCAAAAGTTTTTTTTTAAAAAACAACAACATGAAATAGCTACTGATTCTACAGTTTACACATTTTGTGATACAATAGCAAAGTGCAGTGGCTGAGATAGCTTGGACACACCAGGAGACTTCCTCCACTATCCCACCTGTTAAAATGTAATACTTAAAAAGAGCTGTCAAAGTACCTTATTAGGCCAAAGCCTCTCAGAGTTTTCCACCACTAGGATCATAGAATCATAGAGTTGGAAGGGGCCTCTAAGACCACTGAGTCGAACCTCTAAGGCCATTGAGTCCCCTGCTCAGTGCAGGAATCCAAATTAAAGCATACCCAACAGGCCTACCATTGCCTCTGGGCTCTTCAGACTAGGGCCGGCTCTCTCAGACCTTCTTCATCCAATCATGTGGTTGGGTACCTGACCATGTAAAGAGACTCAGTAGGGTTGCCAGGCTCAGGGCCTGAGAATGATTCTGTATCAGAGAAAATTCAGCCAAGTGCAGGTTTTCTTGCAACCCTGTAATGGGAAAAACCACAAGGTGGAATTCTCCCTTCCCCCTGCACAACTTTTAAAGATACAGAAGACCTTTTGGAGGCTGGGCCTGGCAACCAAGAGGTCTTCTGTATCTTTAAAAGTTGTGCAGGGGGAAGGGAGAATTTCACCTTGTAGTTTTTCCCATTACAGGGTTGCAAGAAAACCTGCACTTGGCTGAATTTTCTCTTCTCTTAAAGATACAGAATCATTGTCAGGCCCTGAGCTTGGCAACCCTACTCCTGAGCACTGAGGTCCCAAAAGAAATGATCTGGAGCCCAAGTTAATGCCATCCAACATTTTCTATCCTATTCTCAAGTCCAAAAATATGTTGCCAAAGAACAAACATTGCTCCAGAGGTTGCCAATGTTTTGGGAGCCAGTGGGCACATCTGGAACTTAGAGAAAGCACTGTGGGTGCCAGTCACAAAATGGGTGCTATGGGGAGTGATAACACAAAACAGCTGACATTGGGGCATCACAAGATACAAAATGGCTGCTATATCAAGAAGAGCAGGAAAAAACCCAGCTACATCAGCCACCACTGTGTTCTTTCTTCCATTCTGAACAGAAGAGAGGGAGCAGAGGGTGGGTGTCCAATCCTGGCATTGAATGAAAAGTGGACATGTTTAAGAGTGTGTGCTCAATGCAGAAGAAGGCTAACCAGTACAAACAGGAACTGAGCAGGAAGAGCAAGCAGGCTCTCATCCACTGTGGATTTTTGAGGGATATTTACTGAGACTTTTTGCTGGCACCGTAGGAAGTACTAGCAGGCACACTGGCACCCAAGGGTGTCACTTTGATGACGACTTCATCAATTAATTAGGCTTCTAATGATAATACTTCAGAAGGTTGCACAGACTTTAACGTTGATAAACTTCTAAGGAGAGGTAGTTTCCTAACTGCAGTGCAGTCACCATGAACACTGCCTTGTGAACCTTAGTGCCTGGTGTTGTTGAGAAAGTGTTCTTGGTCATTCTCACAAATCATTTAAGGGTATATGCTAACTCCTAAGTGTGTTGGGCCTAAATCAAGTTAGTATCAAAAGTTCGGTCCAGTTCTAGAATACAAAGTACCACTGAAGGCATGTTTGTATAACCAAAAATGCACCATTGTGAATATGATGATCAGCTTTTCAATTTTGAATGCCTTGTGAATATGTTCCTAATAAAGAAAGCAAAACTGGGAGTAAACAGCCTATTTAATATTTTTATGGCTATTAGCTACCGGGCCAAGTTCAAGGTTCTAGTTTTGGTGTCCTATACAGGTTAGGACCACGTCTTATCCCTTATATTCCCAGTTGATCACTGCACTCTGCAGGTGAGGGCCTCCTGCAGATACCATCTTATCAGGAGATCCGTTCCGCACAACATAGGAAACGGACCTTAACTGTAGTGGCACCTACCCTTTGGAATTCCCTCCCCTTAAATATTAGACAGGTGCCATCTCTGTTATCTTTTTGGCATCCACTGAAGACTTTCCTCTTTCAACAAACCTGTTAAGTTGAGACCTTATCCCAGTCTGCGTTTGTGTTGGAATTGCTTTTTAATTATTATTATTATTATTGTTGTTGTTGTTGTTGTTGTTATCTTTATTTATACCCCACCCTTTTTCCAAACTGGAACTCAAGGTGGCTTCCAGATAAAAATAAGTACATATCATTAAGAACCTATAAAAATATAAAACATATAAACATATAAAATCAACATTAAAACAGGATTAAACTGAGACTTCCGGGAAGTGGTGCTGGCTGGTGGTTGTCTCTGAGGGAGCTCTGCCTCAGAGGAAGCTTTTTTCAGGTTAAAAGTCAGCCAGGAGGAATCTTGGACTGGCTTAAATGTTCTCCAAGGTACAGGAGAACCGATCAGATCTTCCACAAGACTTCGTTGAGCTGTCGGCGGCTGGAATTGATCAGGAAATTCCTGAGATAAGAAGGCAAGCCGATCGGCTGAAGACGGAGTCAGGATTTTCACGCAAGCTGGACTGGAATGAAGCGAAGCGTTTTTTCTTTTCTTAAAAAAAAACGTTCTTAACCAGCGAGCCCACTTCTGCCTAAACCTTATCATTTGGCTTAAATTACTGCAATAAAAGGGATTTGTTTATGAATCAGCAATTGAGAAACCTGGGTGAGTCATACTTTTTCTCTTTTAAATATAATTAAGGAAGAAAGAAAATATAAACAACTTATTTACTTTTCTACGACAAAAAGCTGGCTTGAATTTGGACTTTTAAAGTTTAAAAACGGATGAGAGGTAATTATTATATTTTGGACTATTTTTCTCTTTGGACTATTTCTTGTTGGATGAATCCGCTGCTCGTATATGCTACTAATTGTTTAGTCTTGGCAACCAGAATTGTTTTGCATTCTTGGATGCAGATAAGGACTGTGTTGTGCTGGCTGGATTCCAATTACAGGCCTGGAATATTAACTCTTCTTTTTGGTGGAGGGAAAAAAAGAAGAAATAGACTGCCCTTAGGTTCTGAAACAGTGATTAATTTTAGAAATTAAAGGCCTCTTTTTGAAAATGACAACTAAAAAAACAACTAAGGCCCAGGGGCGAAGAGGTTCTATTGATACACAGGAAGAGGATATACCCCCAGAAATGTTTCAAAAAATAATGGAAGGGATTAATGCTATAAAACAGGAAATTAAACAGGAAATGAAAATTGAATTGACAGATATAAAAGACTATATTAAAACACAAGTGGATGAGATTAAAGGGACAATTGGGCAAATAAAGGAGGATGCAAAAAATACTAAAGAAAAGGTACAAACCTTGGAGAATAGAACAGATATACTAAATCTGGAACTAGAAAAAAATTTGGACTATTTAGCTATGACTGAAATGAGAAATAAAGAGCATTGTTTGAGATTCCGTGCAATCCCTGAGGAAACAGGTGAAGACATTAGAGACAAAATTGTTAATGCTTTAGTAAAATTTCTGGACTTGAATGAAGATAGGATGGAATTTGAAATAGACAAAGTTTATAGAATTAACTCCAGATATGCAACAATGAAAAAAATTCCAAGAGATGTGCTTGTTCACTTCGTAAAGAAAACGACCAGAGATATGGTTTTACAGCAACACTTTAAATATACCTTTAAAATTGATGGTAAGGAAATACTGGTGATGAAGGAAATTCCTATTAGACTTTTACGTAAGAGAAAAGAATATGCTTTCCTTACAGAAAAACTTAAGCAATGCAAAATTCAATTTAGGTGGGACGTTCCAGAAGGAGTGATTTTTACATTCAGACAACAGAAATATAGATTGAATACTGTTCAAAAAGCAAGGGACTTCTTGAGAAAAGCTTCAAAAGATATGGAAGAAGATAAACTCAAAGATATGGATACAGTTCCTGGGAAACAAAGTCAACAAGGATACGCAGAGGAGGGGAAGGAAGATGATGGATCAAAAGGAGCATCAGGCAAATTTTAAAATACACGCTTAACGATGGATTACAAATACCTAACTTGGAATATAAATGGAGCCAACACGGCGCAGAAGAGAAAGAAAGTGTTTCATTATTTGAAAAAATTAAAATTGGATATAATTTGTCTACAAGAAACTCATATTCAGAAGAAAGATTCTAAATATTTGATTTGTAAAAATTTGGGTGAAGAATTTATTTCAGCTGGACCAAAAAAAAAAAATGGAGTTGTTCTCTATATTAACCCACAATTGTTTCCTAAATTGGTATTATTGGACGATAGTGGTAGATTTGTGGGGGTTGAAATTACTTTACAAGGTACAAACATTTTGATAGTGGGTATTTATGCCCCCAATGAAGATAAAACAAGGTTTTATACAGGACTTATGGAAAAATTGTCAGAGTTTTCATATGAGCATTGGTGTGTCATGGGTGACTGGAATGGGGTAATCTCACCAAAAATTGATAGGCTTTCTGAAAAAAATATCAAAGAGACACAAGGTAAATTACCGAAGATTTGTTTTGAACTCATGGAACATCTAGAATTGGTGGATACCTGGAGATATATAAATGATAATGCAAAGGAATTTACTTATTTTTCAGAAAGACATAAAACATTTTCGAGGATTGATATGATTTGGATGTCAAAAATTTTAGCGAAGGATATTTTTAAAATGGATATATTACCAAAAACTTTTTCGGACCATAATCCTGTGATATTAACTTTAAAAAAAAAAAATCTTGGATTTAGATGGAGACTAAATGAATCTTTATTACAGAATGATAAAGTAGTACAAGAATGTAAGAAGAAATTAAAGGAGTTCTTTGAATATAATTTACATAAAGGAACAAGTGAAAATATTGTTTGGGATACAAGTAAGGCATTTATGAGGGGATACTTTATTAAATGTAATTCTGAATTTAAAAAAAAGAAACAACAGAAAATGCAATTAATTTTGGAAGAAATAAAACAAAAAGAGGAAGAATTGAAAAAGAATCCAGCTAAAGTTTCTATTGTAAATCAAATTAAAATGTTACAGAAGCAAGTATCAATGTTGACAGTTAGAGAAATTGAAAGGAAATTAAATTTTGCTAAACAAAGGACTTTTGAATTTGCAAATAAACCTGGGAAATGGTTAGCATATAAATTAAGAAAAGAACGTCAAAAAAATATTATTTTAAAGATACAAGAAGGAGATGAGACGCTGACAGACAATGTAAAAATTAAAAAGATTTTTCATCAATATTACTCAACATTGTATAAGTGTCAAGAAATTCCATCTGAAAAAATAGAAGAGTATTTATTTAAACAGAATTTGCCTAAAATTACAGATTTTCAGAGACAAGTTATTAATGGCCCTATTACGTCAAGAGAGATATCTGAAGCTATAAATAAAATTAAATTAGGAAAGGCACCAGGACCAGATGGGCTATCTGCAATGTATTATAAATGTTTGGAGGAAGAACTCCTGCTACCTTTACAGTCTACAATGAATTCTATTTTGCAAGAGGGAAAGATACCGGATAGTTGGAAAAATGCTAATATAACATTAATACCTAAAGAGGACCAAGATTTAACTAAAACAAAAAATTATCGGCCAATATCTCTACTGAACAATGACTATAAAATTTTTACAATGATTTTGGCTGAAAGATTGAAAATAATATTGCAACAATTTATTCAGGAAGATCAATCAGGGTTTTTACCTAAAAGACAATTACGTGACAACGTCAGGAATGTTTTGAATGTGTTGGAATATTTAGAACAACGAAATGATAAACAAGCAGCTCTGATTTTTTCAGATGCTGAAAAAGCATTTGATAATTTGAATTGGAAATTTATGTTCCAGGTTTTGGAGCAAATGGACTTTGGAGACAACTTTATAAAATGGATTAGATCGATTTATACATCACAGAAGGCCCAGATAATTGTTAATGGAGACTTAACGGACTCATGTGAAATACAAAAGGGTACAAGACAGGGATGTCCATTATCTCCCCTTTTATTTATTTTGGTTTTAGAAGTGTTGCTTAGAGATATAAGGCAAGATAAAAGGATTTCGGGATTAAAAATAAAAAAAGAAGAATATAAATTGAGAGCATTTGCTGATGATTTGATAATTGTACTAGAAAACCCTTTGGAAGGAATTCATATACTGATGGACAAATTAAAAGAATTTGGACCTTTAGCAGGATTTAAGATCAACAATCAAAAAACAAAGATGTTGGTGAAAAATTTAACTTTAAGGGAACAGAAAGAGTTAATGGACAAGACAGATTTTACAATAGAAAAAAAGTTGAAATATCTAGGCATCATCATGACAAATAAAAATTCAAAGTTGTTTCACAATAATTACGAAAAATTATGGACAGAGATTAAGAAAGACTTGCTAAGATGGGATAAACTACAACTGTCATTAATGGGTAGAATATCTGTGATAAAAATGAATGTATTACCGAGAATGATGTTTTTGTTTCAAACAATACCTGTAATATCCTCTGATTTACCTTTTAAACAATGGCAAAAAGATATTTCTAAATTTGTATGGCAAGGAAAAAAACCAAGAGTTAAATTTAAATTACTTCAAGACGCTAAAGAAAGAGGAGGACTGGGATTACCAAATTTGAGACTTTATTTTGCTGCCTGCTGTTTAGTCTGGATAAAGGAATGGATCTTATTGAGGAATAAAAGACTATTGGATTTGGAGGGCCACAATCTGAAGTGGGGATGGCATGGATATCTATGGTATGACAAAGTAAAAGTAAATGTAGACTTTAATAATCACTTTATAAGACGTCCTCTGTTGAAAATATGGAATAGATACAAACCAAGGTTTTATTCGAAAATACCATTATGTGTCTCAAGTCAAGAAGCTTTTTATAGAAGAGAAATGTCTGGAAAAGAGAAATGGTTAACTTATCAAGAACTATTAGAAAATGTACATGGAGAATACATAATGAAAGAGAGAGAACAATTGATAAAGGAAGGATATAGTTTTCATTGGTTTGCCTATTTACAATTGTTAGAAAGATATAAAATGGACAAGAAAATGTATGGGTTTGAAATAAATAAATCTGATTTTGAAATAGGTTTGTGTACAAATGATGAAAACATAATTGCAAAAATGTATAAACTTTTATTGAAAATGGATATGGAGGAAGAACAAGTAAAAGAGTGCATGGTAAAGTGGGCAAAAAATTTTGGTCATAACATACAAATGGATCAATGGGAAAATATGTGGAAAAAAGGCTTGAAATTTACATTATGTTATAATCTTAATGAAAATTTTTATAAAATGATGTACCGTTGGTACATGACTCCAGAAAAGCTGTCAAAAATGTATAGTAATGTCTCTAATGTTTGTTGGAAATGTAAACAACAAGAAGGATCTTTTTATCATATGTGGTGGTCATGTAAAAAGGCGAAATTATTTTGGGCACAGATAGGTAGGAAGATGCAAAAAATTCTAAAGATAAATATTCGGTCAAAACCAGAATTTTTCTTATTGGGTTTTATGGATAAACAAATAGAAAAGAAATATGGAAGAATAATATTATATATGATTACGGCAGCAAGATTATTATATGCACAAAAGTGGAAAATGGAATCAACACCAACAATGGAAGAATGGTTATTGAAATTAATGGACTTAGTAGAAATGGATAAATTGACATGTTTACTTAGAGAAAAATCGACAGATACATTTCTTAAGGAATGGAAACCTCTCTTAGACTTTTTGTTGAAAGATCAAAATAAAATGATGATACTGGGATTTGACGATTAATTAAGACAGCCTATGGAGAAAAGGGACTCTGTATGTATACATTAAGGGACAGGTTTGATGTATATTATATACTTATAGCTGATCTGCGACAAATCGGAAGTCAACTATTTTATTTTCATTTTTTTGTTGATGTATTGTTATGTCTTTTTGACTTTGTTTTGTTTGTTTTTGGAAAAATTTGAATAAAAATTATTAAAAAAAAAAAAAAAAAACAGGATTAAACTATTAAGATGTTAAAACCAATAAGATATACTCTTAAAATACTGCAACCCAGTTTAGGAGCATACAAGTAAAACAATAACATACAGTATCCTCTTCAGTCACTACCCTTAAAACCTTCAGTTCCAAAGGCCTGTCTGAAGAAAAAAGTCTTTAGCTGTTGGCGGAAGGACTGCACAGAGGAGGCCATTCTTGCCTCCCTAGGGAGGGAGTTCCAGAGCCTAGGGGCAGCCACCGAAAAGGCCCTATCTCGTGTCCCCACCAGTCGCACTTGTGAAGGTGTTGGGATCGTGAGAAGAGTCTCTCCTGAAGATCTCAGGGCCCGGGCAGGTTCATATAGGGAGATACGTTCTGACATATAGCCTGGACCTAAGCCGTATAGGGCTTTATAGATCATAACCAGCACTTTGAATTGTGTCCGGAAACAGACTGGCAGCCAGTGGAGCTGTTGCAGCAGGGGAGTTGTATGGTCCCTGTAACCAGCCCCAGTTAACATTCTGGCTGCAGCTTGTTGCACCAACTGAAGTTTCCAAACAGTCTTCAAAGGCAGCCCCACGTAGAGCACGTTACAGTAGTCTAAGCGGGATGTAACTAAGGCATGTGTCACCATAGCCAGATCAGACGACTCCAGGAACGGGCGCAGTTGGGGCACTAGTCTTAACTGTGCAAAAGCATTCCTGGCTACCGCAGAAACCTGGGCCTCCAGGTTTAAGGCTGAGTCCAGGAGCGCACCCAAACTGCGAACCTGCGTCTTCAGGGGGAGTGTAACCCCATCCAGCACAGGCTGAACCCCTATTCCCTGATCCGCCTTTCGACTGACTAGGAGCACCTCTGTCTTGTCTGGATTAAGCTTCAGCTTGTTCACCCTCATCCAGTCCACCACTGCTATCAGACACTGGTTTAGAACCGAGACAGTTTCCTTGGAATTAGGTGGAAAGGAGAAATAGAGTTGGGTGTCATCTGCATACTGATGGCACCGAACCCCAAACCTCCGGACAACCTCTCCCAGCAGTTTCATGTAGATATTGAATAGCATGGGGGACAAAACTGAACCCTGAGGGACCCCACAGGCCAACAGCCAAGGAGTCGAACAGGAATCCCCCAACCTTCTGGGTTCGCCCCTCCAGGAAGGAATGGAGCCATCATAAAATGGTGCCCCCAAGTCCCATCCCAGTAAGGCAACCCAGAAGGATACCATGGTCGATGGTATCGAAAGCCACTGAGAGGTCCAACAGAACCAACAGGGACACACTCCCCTTGTCCAGTTCTCTGCGTAGGTCATCTACCAAGGCGACCAAAGCCGTCTCCGTCCCATAACCAGGTCTGAAACCAGACTGAAATGGATCTAGATAATCCATTTCATCCAGAAATCCCTGTAGTTGGGAGGCCACCACACATTCTATTACCTTGCCCAGTAATGGGATATTAGACACTGGCCGATAATTATCCATAATAGAGGGGTCCAGGGAGGGCTTTTTCAACAAAGGCCTTACAACTGCCTCCTTTAGGCACATTGGAACTCTGCCTCGTTGTAGGGAGGCATTGACCACTTCCTTCACCCACTCGGCTAGGCCCCCTCTGGTACTTTTAATAAGCCAGGAAGGGCAAGGGTCTAACAGACATGCGGTGGGCCTCACCTCTCCAAGGATCCTGTCCACATCCTCGGGTTGTACAAGTTGAAAAGAATCCATTATTATTGGACAAGCAGGAGCCAAAGTTACATCCACTGAGCCTGTATCAACTATAGCATCCAAGTCGGAACGAATCTGAACGATTTTGTCTGCGAAGTGCCATGCAAATTCTTGACAGCGGGCTGATGAGTGGTCTATATTACCCTCTCGGGGGCCAGAATGTAGGAGACCCCTGACCACTCGAAACAGCTCTGCTGGCCGGTTCCCTGCAGACACAATGGTGGCTGAAAAGAATAATTTCTTTGCTGCCCGCACTGCCATGGAGTAGGCCTTCAGATAGGCTCTAGCCCGTGTTCGGTCAGACCGCTCCGAGTCTTCTGCCAACGTCACTCTAGTCTAGGCTGGTTTGGCTCCATTCCGTGAGAGGGGACGCTCATGTTTTTAAACTTTTTATTTCTTTTTTTAAAGATCTTTTTAAAGCTTTTTTTTAAAGTTTTTTAAGATGTTTTCTTTTAATGTATTTTAAAGTCTGTTTTTAGTGCTTTTAAAGTGTTTTTAGTGCATTTGTTTGCCACCCTGGGCTCCTACTAGGAGGAAAGGTAGGATATAAATCAAATCATAAATAAATAAATAAAATATAAGAGATGGGATTTTAAAAGAACTCATTTTCAAAATGGTTGTACTTTCATGAGAAAGACATTTTCACAGGTAGTCTATTGCAATCCATGTGTAATTTTCCCACTATGGAATTATAACTAGGTTTTTTCCCTATATTAATATTGCAAATATATAATGCAGAAGACAGAGCAAGAAGCTGTGAACACCACAGGAGTGCCATATTTGTATGCCCTTCCTCTTATGCCATTAATACTATCCAAAGACATAACAATACAACTGCTGAAGCTTTTGGAAACAAGTTGTGGCAACAGTTCTATGTATATGAAAACTGTCATTTTAATGTGCCCCTGAAGCAGAGAAAGAACTTGATTCAAAATGCTTTGAGCTTAATAAAATGTCCACCTAAAGGTTTCCTCCTCCCTTCCTTTCCCTGTAGACAAAAGATTGTGATCATTACCAACAGCACATCCATGATAAAGGGTGTTTCCAAATAAAGACTTAATATCACAAATCATTGCTAACACTTTTTTTTTTTAATTTAACAGATTTTCTGTAGAAAGGGTAAATCTGGATTAAATGTGGCAAGATGATGGAAGAAATACTGCTTCCATGTGTTCTGGCTTCTAGTGCTGGTCTTACTCCAAGTAAGATGAGAACCAATGAGTAAAAATTGTATGCAATTTACATAGTGAACAGCACTTCTGAGAGTATAATAATATATCTAATTTAAAAGGAATGTATAGTATACACTACTTATTGATGACAAAAAAACTAACAGATTGATGCACACTGCCTATGCATGTTTATTTCTTGGCAGAATTAAGTCTAAAAAGGGCTCTTCCTACAGTATTATAATGATAGGCTGTTAAAAAAACCCAAAGCTCTAACATTCCCAGGATGAGGTCCAGCTAAGATAAGGATTGTTAATCGATCTGGACGCATCGGAGCTGTGCAACAGGAGGGGAGTTACCGAGACAGTTACCCACACAGGGAAATTGGAAGTACAGACACGAGAGGGGAGCCAACCTGCTGGTTGGTCTAATGACCCCTTTGACAAAGAGGAAAAAATGCTGTTACATTCCTTTGGTTCTCATTCATCCAGAGGTTGGAATGAAATTTTAAGTGGACTTGAACAGTTAAAGCTGCAGCTTGTCAGTATCCATGCGCAGGCCCCCTTGATTCCATCCTTAGCTCCTCTTAGAAGCCCTAGAGAAACAGAGGAGGTGGAAGTGATAACACACAAGGGGGAAACTCCAATTGCAACCCAAGGGCATATAGCGGATCAGGTCGAACCATGCGGCCCAAGCATGGTAATGCCCCTCATGATAGGGATACTTGATACAGTAAAGGTTATTAGGGTTAATAGTATATCTTCCAATTCTTGGCTTAAAATGAGGTTTCTGGAAGAGAATGAAATGGGCACCATAGAACGCCCTCATGGTACTATCGGACCCCCTCGCCTTTCCCATGCGGCCCCTGTAGAGGTAAAGGCACTCAGCTCCCAGAACCTGCCAGCCATTGATGGTGAGAATGGCAGCGTCCCTAGGACCCATGGCGGCCAAGTTACGGTCACAGTGGGGAAAGGATCGTCTGCCCTTGCCATTGACTCTTTACACCCTGTAGCGAATGGCTGTGTCTGTGTCTCTGGGGACGCCGACACAATCCGTCCAGACTGACAACTATCGATCCTATCATGGAACATCATGGGCTGGGCCAATAAACTCCAGGAGGCGGACCTGAGCCCATTTCTTAAAGAGTTTAAGATACTTTGCCTCCAGGAAACGTGGATATCCCAAGAAAACCCATTGCTCCTCAGTGGTTTTCGTGCTTTCTCCACCCCTGTGGTCAAGCATAAAGCTAAAGGCCGGGGTAGTGGCAGCCTTAGTATTCTTCTCTCTGTAGATCTACCAGTAGAGATCCAATCTTTAAACACGAATTGTGTTCAGTATGTTCAGTGTCTGAGGCTAACCGGGAACTTTACAGGTCCTCTTATTATCATAAACGTGTATTTCCCCCCTGCTGTAGCTAGGATGGTAGGCCCGGGCTGTATTTGGGACCAATTATCAGAATATTTGACACAACTGGAGTGTCAGTTTCCCTTTTCCGGAATGATTGTGTGTGGTGATTTTAATGCCAGGGTGGGGGGTATTGGGTTGGAGACAGGGAGCACCTCGAACCAGGGCCCCTGTACTTATGCTCCCCTGAGTGACAGGGTGTCTCAAGACCACGTGTCTAACAAACAGGGCTGAAGGTTAGTTGCACCATCTGGAATGTTTGCATGGCTCTTCTGTGGACGTGACCAGAGGAGCTTTTACCTAGCTAACCAGCAGGGGTGCCAGTGTAATAGATTTTGTGTTTGTATCTAGTGCTCTGCTTCCGGATGTGTGTAGGTTTGATGTTGTGAATAGGACCGAAAGTGACCATTTCCCCCTCTTGACATTGTTAAGACTCTTGCAACCTATCTCCCAGCCTCCTCCACTAAATGGGCATTCAAATTGCAGAATGGAGAGTATGCTGGTCCATTGCTTTACACTCGTCCGTTACACATCTCTTGGCCAGCAGTGCTCTCCACTCGCTTAGACAAGAAATACTAGACCTGGAGATAGACGCCTTGAAGCCATACCAACTTATTCTGTCCCTCCTTAGTTTTTCTGCTGACCCAGAAAAAACAATTTACAACCTCTTGGCTCTCGGGTAACAGATGGTTCGATTATGAATGCAAATGTGCTAAGAGACGGTTGGCGAACTATGCCTGGAGGGCAATAAGAAATCCGGAAAAATTTATACATGCCCCCTTGTGCTTCTGCGATCTTCATACAAGCTACTGTTAATAGTCAGAGATCCATCTTGAGCATGTTTTCTAAAGAAACCAGATTTTATTCAAGCTACTTTGAACAAATTTGGGAAATCTAGAACATGAAATTGCCTGGAGTGGTATTTCACTTCAAGAAAGAGTGTTTGTACCTGCTGTCACTTTGCCCCTGGGTCTCTGTGAGGTGGGAGCACTGCTTAACTTGAAAGCTTTTCTCTTCCCCCTCTCCCCATCTTTAAGTACATCTTTCCCTTCATTTCAGGAACTGCCTTCTGGGCTCAGCATTTGCAATAATAACACTGTGCTCAGATATAGGGAATGTGTAGCTGCAGATACTCTCTCTAGTAAGAGTTAGCAGATGGGAAGGTTGCACTATTTCAATGCTTTAAAGAAAAATACGTTTAAATAAAGAAAAACAGATAAATGGGTGGGGGCAGAGAAAGACAGGGGGAAATAGAAGGCACCCTCTTTTTTTAAACTTTGTTACTGAGTTTGCTGGATGCATATGTCAGGTCACAACACAAGATGGTGGCGTTGATGGGGAGCAAGATAAAGAAAAAGTGGATTAAACCCAGATTAATGGTACATATAAATAGACATAATTTGACCAGTGGAAAGTGTGCCCCTTGCATTTTGTTCAAATGACAAATCATCTCTTCAGAACATAGCTCTAGCAAAACTATTTTGTCTGTGTTTGAGCATGTAACGGAAGGCTTAGAGGATGCCCCAGTTAGGAAGCTACAGAAGAACTTTATTCTCTCTCTTAAACAAGAACAGAATAGTAACAAGAAACTCCTGACTCCATCCAGTTACAACTAAGCCCAGTGCCACGCAGTGACTAAACAATATATTCACCCTATCCTATCCACACACAGCAGAACCTAGCTGTATCCAGTACATTACTGACTGGAAAGTACCGGTAATATAATGAACCACCCCCAACAGTTTTTCAACATTTAAAAAATCAATTCTGCTTTTTCAAAATGGGAACAGGGATTGAATATATATTTAATTGAACTAAACTTTCAGTGCTTTAAAACAATGTAGAGGTCCATCCTTCCTGAAGCATGGGTGCAAGATCAAGAGCTGATACCTGAATCAGTATTTGATCTGCTGGTCAATCAAATTTTATTGTTAACTCAGTGGTGGGCTGGATGAGGGCCAATAAACTGAGTCTGAATCCTACCAAGATGAAGATGCTGTGGGTTGGTGGTTCCTGAGTTCAGCTAACTCATGGGTTCTCAACAAGGGGGGAATTCCCCCCGGGGGGGGAATTTTAGGGTTCCAGGGGGGGAATTGGGACCACTATTCAGCAAAGTGTGATGTCCTGTAGATTATGTACAATCTGTAAAATTGTAGTTTGTTTTTAATTTAATCTGCAACATTCAGTAAAGTTTATTGAATGTCACAGATTAAAATCGATTCTTGGACATGCAGCATTATTTTCATTTGCAAAATTAAATTATTATTTAAAGACCAGAAAGTGCTCCAAGAAATTCTGTTATAATATAAACCAAGAAACGTCAACACGCTACGAGAGACTGTCTTGGGAAGGGGGGAATTATATTCTGAACAATGGTGAAAGGGGGGAATGGAGCAAAAAAGGTTGAGAACCACTGAGCTAACTGGTCAATTGCCTGCTTTGGATAGGATCATAGTCCCCTGAAAGTACTGGTTTGTAGCCTGGGTCATCCATCTTTGTCGCTAGAGGCCCAGGTGACCTCGTGGCTAGGAATGCCTTTTACCAGCTTCAGCTAGTAAGACAGCTGTGGCCATTTCTGGACCAGGATAGCCTGACCACTGTTGTCCATGCACTGGTACCCTCCAGGCTGGATTACTGTAATATGCTCTATATGGGACTGCCCTTGAGGTTGGTCTGGAAGCTGCAGCTGGTGCAAAATGTGGCAGCGTAACTGCTCACTGGAGCAAGGTGTCACCAGCATATTACCCCGCTGCTGAAAGAATTGCACTGGCTGCCCATTAGCTACAAGGGCAAGTTCAAGGTTCTGGTTTTGGTGTACAAAGCCCTATGCCGATTGGGACCAAGATACTTGAAAGATAATCTCACCCCTTATATACTCAGTCGATTACTGCCCTCTGCAGGTGAGAGCCTCTTGTAGATACCATTGTATCAAGAGGTCCATTCTGCACAACATAGAAAGCAGACCTTTAGTGTAGTGGCACCTACCCTTTGGCATTCTCTTCCCTTAAAAATTAAACGGGCACTACCTCTGTTATCTTTTCGGAGCCTACTGAAAACCTTCCTCTTTCAACAAACCTTTTAAGTAAAGATCTTATCCCAGTCTGTGGGCTCATTTACATGGTAGTTTACTGTGTTTTTGGTGTTACTCACATTTCCTTTTAATTCACGTAGTTCACATGATGTTACTGGCAAACAGAAGCTATCACACAGTTTTTCCCCTGTAAATCCGTCAGAGCTTGGAAGATTACTTTTAAAAAGTAATTAATTACAGTTACATGGCCCCCAAAAATAGTAATTACCGTTACAATTACAATTGCTCTGAAAGTAACTGATTACTTTACTTTTCCTCCAAAGTAATCACTACAATTACATTTCAATTACTTAAAAAAAAACGCCTACAAGGTGCTGACCTTGGCTGCTGCACATCTAAGTAGCCTAAAACAACATTAAAAATAAACAAACACATACAGAGGTAGTAGAATAATTATTTTTATTCATAAGATAGCAATGGGGGTCTCTCCGCTGGTAAGGGTGGTGGGGAGGGAGGCAGAGGCCACAGCTCAGATTTTTGCACGTCAAACCAAGTGCAACCCCCCCACTCAGACAGACAGCATAATCTCTCTCACTTAACCACCTCCCAGACCCTGCCCTGCCACCAACTAAGGGACACTCACTCAAGCAAACATTTTCCCCTGAGATGCAAAAAAGTTAAAATACTGCAAATGCAGCACAGTAGCCAGAGAGGGTGGGGGAGGCCACTTTGTGTGCCAAGTGCAAACACAGTATTCTCTCTCTCTCTCTCTCTCTCTCACACACACACACACGTTGTCATGTTTCACCTCCACAGTTCTTTATCTCCATTCTGCTGCTGCCTCCTTCTCCTCCTTTATCCATGTTCTTGACCTCCGGATCCTTTTTCCCTTCACTCCATTCTTCACCACCACTATCCATTTTTTAAAACAATTGTTTTCTCCACTCCACCCCGTCTCACTCTCCGCCTCCTCCCTCGTCGCCTCCTACCCATCCACAGAGCATGAGGAAAGAGCGACACTGCACAGAAGCCCAGTTTGAGGCACATGACTTTTATCCACAAATCAGAGGAGCAGAAGATGTCCCCTGCTCCCCCCCCAAGTAATGCCCAAAAGTAATTCTGGAAACATTACAAATACTCCACAAAAGTAGTAAAATTACTCCTAGTTCTATTACAATCAAAATGTAAAGGAATTACCCACTCATTACTCAAAAAAGTAATGAATTACAAGTAATTTGTTACCTGTAACTAGTTACTTCCAAGCTCTGAAATCCGTACTAACCCAATCTACTGATAATATGAAAAGTTTAGAGCAATGTGGCTCCACTCCACTCCACATGTCTTTGCAAACAATTTGCTTTGATGATTATTAGTGGGCAGGTGAATTGTCACATTCAGCTGCTCCCCTTTCTCTTCCCACTACCTCTGCCCCTTTTTCATGAAATGAATTCCATTTTGTTTCCAGTGGTTTACCTAGCAACTTCCGACTGCTCTGTCCTCCCACCTTCACAGTTTGCTGCAGCCCTCCCTTCTTTCCTTCCTTTCTTCCTGAGTAAACTTCCTTCACTCCTTGTAACTAGCAATGGAATTGCCATTGGATTTTATAATTCTTTCGCATATTCTTTATTAGGGTTGCCAGGTAAGAAGCATCCCAAACCCTGAGATTTCAGGGGCGGGCCCTAGTGATGTCATAGGGTGGGGCCTGGTGATGTCACAGGGGCAAGCCCTAGTGATGTCATTAAGCATGATACATTAAGCATCAACCACAGGTACTTGGAGCATACAATTCAAATGAATATTTCTCTGATTGGAAATTAAGATAGAAATCTTAGCTAACAGATGGGGTTCTCAGGTTCTCAGCTGAAGTGATGGAATCAATCCTACTCACCTGCTTAGGCAGCCTAGGTAGGGAACATTTAATCTAGCCTACTTGCTTCTGGCGAGAAGGGTTTAAGTGCGTTCAGGCCAGGCCAGTCACCAGAAGGTGACTGTAGGAAGAAAGGAGCATAGTGTTGTGGATAGGGTTTACAGACCTCCGGCTTTTGGCTGGACAGTCCAGTTTGGGGTCCCCTCTGGGTCTCTGGGTGACTCACCTTAATCCCCGGACTTTCAGCTTTCATTTTTTTAAAAAATAAAGTTTCTATGTGGTCTGGTTCCTGAGATATACACGAAAACATCAGCCGCCACCCCCGCAACTTCTATTAGTTGCTCTAAATTCTGCTCTAATCCCTGCCCTTTCAGATTTTTAGCTAATAAGAAGTCAGGGTTGTGATTGACAATAGTAAGAGCTAAACCTCATTTCAGGTTCTGAGAACAGTTACCTTTTCCTGTTTCCTTTCACATCAGGAATTCAGTAAATATATAGCTTTCAGCAGCATAAACATGCATAGGATTGCACTACAACAGAAGATCACAGAAGGATATTGCTAGGCATAAAAGTGTACATATAAGGTTTTTTTAATTACTTGCAAAAATGGTATATTATACTTTTTATTTTTCAAATAATTTTTGAACAGAAATTTTAAGCGTACATGCTTCACTGTTATACTTTTCTAATTAAGGAGTAAAACAAAGTTTAAATTTTACAGGACTGTGGAATAGGGCAGCTTATTTGTCTTATTCATAACCTGTTTTGAAAACCTTTCCAATATGAAATTTTTCTGGGAGTAAAACTTCAATGCTAATTCCACATACCTGGGAGCTAACCCCATAGAATTCAGTTGGACTTACTTTTGAGTAGACATGGTTAGGACTGTGCTGAAAATCAATGGGACGTTTGAGTGAACATAGAAAACGGTTGTGTTATAAATCTTTCTCTCCCCGTCCAATCCTTTAAAAAAAAAATGCAGTAAGGCAGGGATTACGTAGGTGTCACTGCTTTTATTTGGCAGGAAACTAATAGTTATTTTTTTAAAAAAATGCTCTGCAATGGCCAACTGGTTTTGACAATAACTATTATAAGGGGTGTATGTATTTTTACATCTCCAGTGTGTGTGTATATGGAATATTTCCAACAGCCCTGTGATGTAGAGTTGGAAACCAAGGCAGCTCACAACAAGAAATAAATCCCTTTAAAATCCAGTAACTATAAAAGAACTATAAACAGTTGCAAAACAGCTTAAAGTGGCATGATACTGAATTTTGGATTGGGTAAGTGAAATTCCTTATCGTTAAAATGCAGTCCTGTGCATGCTTTCCTGTCTGAGTAAGCCTCGTTGAATATATTGGGACTTGCTTCTGAGTAAACGTGCAGAGGACTGCACTATAAATATTTTTACAGGTTGTGGAAGTAATAAACATCTTTGACATTCATGCTTATATAAATATTTCTTCATAATATGTCTTGATATGTATCTGATTTCACATTGTAAATTATTATTTACAAATGATTATTTCCTCTACATTTTAAGTGTGCCCTTCTTCCTTGGGGTGGTCATGGTCCCCCACTGTTCTTTTCACCCTGAGATTAGGCTGAGAGATGATTGTGATGCCCTTCCCTGGCTCTCCCTGTCAGGTTCCTACCTGCGCGTGGCTACTGCCTGTCACTAGGCACCACCAGGGACTCCACCAGTCCGGACTGTCCTTTTTTATTGTTTCTCTCCCCGCTCTAGCACAGATCTCAACAGATCCCCCTGCTAGGCAACCGCCAGTAACGTCCCAATACTAGTATTCCCAGAGACTCTGAATACTGGTATTGTTATTCTCTTCACCGCTGCCACCATTTGTTACAGTTCCCCTTCAGCCTTGGTCATTACCTTACCCTCCCTTCTGGTCTGTGAAACCCCAGCCAAGGATCAGGCCTTTGGTAAACCAAATTAAGTATTTATTACAGATAACAAAGCTAACAAGATTAACAAGATTTCTTCTTAAGGCACATAAGCATATGGTTTTACTCAATACTAATCTGAACTCCACCTCCCTCCTGGCAAACAACTCTCTAAACCCCACCAAGCAACCCACTCAGTTCTCTTCTCCCCCCCAGATTCCACTCTCACTCTTCCTTTTATACCTTCAGCCATTTTAAACACTCAGCCAATCATCTCGCATTCTACTGCCCATTCACTCCCCCTCTTTCACTCCACTTACCATGTATCTTCCAAACAACCAACACTTACCATATATACATTAATATAGGAACATCACAATGATGCGTAGCCCATGGTCACCAAGTAAACTTTATAGCTTATATCCATTTAAAATTTTAATTTAAATGATTTATATGTGGGCAAAATTTATGAAGTAATGGAGATCCACTTAATACTTTTAAAGCACATCCAACTCGCATTTAAAGCACATGACTTCCCCTAAAGAATCCTGGGAAGTGAAGTTGGCAGCCAGTCAGCCAAGCTCACAGAAATCCCCTTGCAACACAACATGACCCTGGGGCTACAGTTAGTGCAGAATGCTGCAGAATGCTTGCTGACATGACTGAGACCCTATCAGAACATAATATGCGGATGACACGCAGCTCTATCTCTAATTTAAATCTTCACTAAGGTCGGCTGTAGAAACCCTGTCCAAGTGCCTGGAGTCGGTGAGTGGCTGGATGGGAAGGAATAAGCTGAAACTGAAACCTGACAAAACCAAGGTACTGTTCGTGGGAGACAATGGAAGGTTAGGGGATCTCGACCTGGTGCTTAATGGGGTACGATTGCCCCTGAAAGACCAGGTCCTCAGCCTCGGGGTCATTCTTGACTCCCAACTGTCCATAGAAGCTCAGGTCTCAGCTGTGAGCCGGGCAGCTTTGTATCAACTTCATCTGATACGGAGGCTGTGCCCCTACCTCCCCAATCATCTGCTCCCATCAGTGGTACATACCTTGGTCTCCTCTCGCTTAGACTACTGTAATGCGCTCTACGTGGGGCTACCCTACCACGCCTGATCAAAGGCAGCCGCCGGCGGGATCACATAACTCCAGTGTTAAAAGAACTACACTGGCTACCAGTGGCTTGCCGGGCCCAATTCAAGGTGTTGGTTTTGACCTTTAAATCCCTATACGGTCTCGGCCCAGTCTATCTGAAGAAGCGCCTCCAGCATCATCAGCTATGCCGCCTAACAAGATCAGCCTCAGAAAGCCTTCTCTCTATCCCATCACTGAAAACAGCCAGATTGGTGAGGACTAGAGAGAGGGCTTTTTCATTGTGGCCCCCACCCTGTGGAACTCCCTCCCTCATGATCTCCGCCTTGCCCCCTTTATAATGAGTTTCTGCCGGGCCATGAAGACCTGGCTCTTCAGGCAGGCCTTTGGGGAGGATTAGATTTTATTATTATTATTGGTGTAGATTTTAATGTTTACTGGATTGCTATGTTATTAGATGTGTAGATAGATTTTATTATTATTATTGGCTCAGATTCTAATGTTTATTGCACTGATATGCTAATTTGTACGTCGCCCAGAGTGGCTGGATAACCAGCCAGATGGGTGGCTAAGAAATTTAATAAATAAATAAATAAATAAATAAATAATATCTCTGCTCTGAAATCTGTACTGGTTGCTGATTTGCTACCAGGCGAAGTTCAAGGTGTGCTTTCCATGTTACGGGTGCCACATAGTACTTGTTCTGCTCTTGTAAGAATGTGTGGCAGCACCTACTCTTTGGAACTCCCTGCCTATTGACATTAGCAGGTGTCTTCACTGTACTCTTTTTGGCACCTTCTAAAAATATTTTTGTTTAGGCAAGCCTACCCAGGCATGTAGAAACTATTATGCTTTTAATCTGTTTTTAACTTGTTGGTTTTATTATGTTGAATGTTTTTAAATACCTGTCTTTAACTATTTTTGCCAATAATTTTATTGTTTTAATTCCTGCCATAAACCACTTTGAGGTTTTTTTTTTTTTTACAATAAATCAGTATATCAATGTAAATAAAATAAATAATTTTTGGAGTCACTGTGGCCCATGGGTCTCTTTCCTCTTTTGTACTGAGTCAGACCATTTGGTACCAACTAGCTCAGTACTGATGACATGGACTAGCATTGGCTCTCCAGGATTCCAGGCAATAGTCTCTTCCAGAGATTGAATTTTGGACCTTTGCATGCAAAACATGTGCCCTACTACTGAGCTGCAGTGTTTTTAAAAATATATCTTTTAAAATTGTTCTTTTCAATTCACTAATGAATGCAGAGCATACTAGGGCAGATCCACACCATTCATTTAAAGCACATTCAACATACATTGGGAGCACATGAATCCCACTACAGAATCCTGGGAACTGTAGTTTGTTAAGGGTGGTAGGAACTATAACTATGAGAGGGAAACTACACTTTCCAGGATTCTTTAGGGGAAGTCATGTGCTTTAAATGCAAGTTGGATGTGCTTTAAATGTACTGTGTGGATCTACTTAAACTTTGCCTGCATGTAAATCATTTTAATTATTTTTAAAAATGGAAATGAGCTATAAAGTTTACTGGGTGACCATGGGCTACTCACCATCTTTCAGCCTAATTTGCTTCTCAAGAGTGAAAACAACAGAGGGGAATTGTTTAGGCTTAAAGTATTTTATATGGACACAAACCCCTCGCCTAGAGAATATTGGCAAACACATCTCAGAAATGAACAGGTCCCCTGGCTCTCTTGGTATCAGGTCGGGAATTTTATAAGGCGGCCTGATATCAAGAAAGAAGCTCTGAGAGACCTTACACCATTTGAAATATTACTGCGGTCCATAGATGACATAGGCAGGGGATTGGTGTCTTGTATCTACACACTTCTTTTTCACAGAGATATGGGCTCCCCAGATGGTTTGAGGAGAATGCGGAGAATGGAATGGAGTATAGAGACTGAAGAAGCAACATGGACAACTATGTGGACTAAATACCATTCAATATCAGCGGCCACAAAGGAACTAATGTTAAAAGTGGTACACAAATGGTATCTTATCCTGGTCAAGTTGTTGCATATTAATAAAACCATCTCCCCCCTATGCTGGAGAGGATGCTCAGACAACGGTTCTTTCTCCCACATGTGGTGGACATGTGTTAAGGTGGCTGAATTTTGGGACTTGGTGTTTACAGAAATAGAAAAACTCACAAAGCAGGTGATATATAAAACCCCAGAATTAGCCCTGTTAAATCTATTCTGATTGGAAACCAGACCCTTAAGCATAAACAGTTGATTAGGTTTCTTTTAATTACAGCTTCATTAATAGCACAGTTTTGGAAGGATCTGAAAGGTATACTTATGTTGTTGTGGTACAGTAAAGTCTGGCAATTAGCCTTAATAGAGAAATTGTCACAGAAGTTAAAGATAGCGAAAGGACAGAAATGCAAAAGCTCTTTTTTGGCAGAATGGTGGAGCTTTATTACACATACTAATGTAGCAGACAATACAAACAAGGTTCCCAAGGCATTTCAAAATTTATGAGATCTATAAAGGTGACCAAATAATGATATCAGATTATGTGCCTCTATATTTATGTGCAGGAAATCTTATTTTATATATATGTTGTCTACCCTTGACTCTCAATGGATATATGACTTATTTTTCTGAAAAATAATATTGATTTTTTTAAAAAAAGACAAAAAACAAAAACAGAGGGGAACTACAACCACCTCAAGCAAGAAGGGCACACTTGAAATTTAGAGGAAATAATAATGTACAACCATAGTGTGAAATCAGATAATTATCAGGACATGTTGTTATGTGCCTTCAAGTCGATTACAACATATGGCGACCCTATGAATCAGCGATCTCCAATAGCATATGTTATAAACCACCCTGTTCAGATCTTGTAAGTTCAGGTCTGTGGCTTCCTTTATGGAATTAATCCATCTCTTGTGTGGCCTTCCTCTTTTTCTACTCCCTTCTGTTTTTCCCAGCATTATTGTCTTTTCTAGTAAACTGTGTCTTCTCATTATGTGTCCAAAGTATGATAACTTCAGTTTCATCATTTTACCTTCTAGTAATAGTTCTGGTTTAATTTATTCTAACACCCAAATATTTGTCTTTTTCACAGTCCATGGTATGCGCAAAACTCTCCTCCAACACCCTATTTCAAATGAGTTGATTTTTCTCTGATCCACTTTTTTCACTGTCCAACTTTCACATCCATACATAGAGATCGGGAATATGATGATCTGAATAATCCTGACTTTAGTGTTCAGTGATACATCTTTGCATTTGAGGATCTTTTCTAGTTCTTTCATAGCTGCCCTTCCCAGTCCTAGCCTTCTTCTGATTTCTTGACTATTGTCTCCATTTTGGTTAATGTGCCAAAGTATTGATAATCCTTGACAAGTTCGATGTCCTTGTTGTCAACTTTAAAGTTGCATAAATATTCTGTTGTCATTACTTTAGTCTTCTTGATGTTCAGCTGTAGTCCTGCTTTTGTGCTTTCCTCTTTGACTTTCAACAGCATTTGTTTCAAATCATTACTGGTTTCTCTTAGCAGTATGGTATCGTCTGCATATCTTAAATTATTGATATTTCTCTCTCCAATTTTCATACCTCCTTCATCTTGTTCCAATCCCGCTTTCCGTATGATATGTTCTGTGTATAGATTAAACAAATAGGGTGATAAAATATGCCCCAGTCTCACACCCTTTCTGATTGGGACCTAATCAGTTTCTCTATATTCTGTCCTTACAGTAGCCTCTTGTCCAGAGGATAGGTTGTGCATCAGGACAATCAGATGCTGTGTCACCCCCATTTCTTTTAAAGCATTTAAAGTTTTTCATGATCTACACAGTCAAAGGCTTTGCTGTAATCTATAAAGCACAGGGTGGTTTTCTTCTGAAATTCCTTGGTCTGTTCCATCATCCAACGTATGTTTACGATATGATCTCTGGTGCCTCTTCCCTTTCTAAATCCAGCTTGGACACTGGTATTTCTCGCTCCATATATGGTAAGAGCCTTTGTTGTAGAATCTTGAGTATTACTTTACTTGCATGAGATATTAAGGCAATAGTTCGACAATTACTGCATTCCCTGACATCCCCTTTCTTTGAAATTGGGATGTATATTGAACGCTTCCAGTCTGTGGGCCATTGTTTAGTTTACCGTATTTGTTGTTAAATATTTGTCAAAATTTGGACAGATTCAGTCTCAGTAGCTTATAGCAACTCTATTGGTATGCCATGAAGACTATTACTGGACCCCATTAGAGCCGTTCCCTCAGTTCCTCTTACTGTGCACAAGCCTTTGTAAGTCAGCTTATTATAAACAAACCACTCACTCTTTATTCTTTTGGTATCTTATTTTGGTTTTGCGTGTTGTCATTTTTTTATCATGGCTAGGGGCCTCAAAGGTTGGAAGTGGCCCAAGCCTCTGGGCCTCTGGGAGGGCCTGCTTGTATCTGGTCATGGTGCCTGGCTTTTGGGCTTTCATGGCCAAAAAGAATTCCCTTATTCAGAAACTGTGCTGTGTCACAGGCCTGCACAACTTATAACCTACCCCAATCCTTGCTACATAATTGAATGGAGCTTGCCAACCAAGTATTTGCAGTCCAACAAAGCAAAAGGAGGAGGTTTATAAAGGAGTTTTCATACCACTCCTGGTGAGGTGCATTTAGCTTAATGGATTTCAGATTGAAACTATATTAGTTGCAGAGAGCTACCCCCTCCCTGGTTTTAAAATGGTGAACTTTTGGTGGGATATGTCTATGCTGCAGGTGTTTGGCTGGTAATTTTTGGCTGCAATTGCTGCTTAGTTTCTTGGTCAAAGTGTCTGTGCAGCTTGACAGTACATGATTGAGAGACAAGGCTGCCAAATCCAATGTTCCAACAAGAAGATCCAGTTGGACAAAACATCTGGCAGGGGGGAAAAAAACCTCCCAGTTTGTCCTTATTGTTCTTGTTATCTGTTGCTTGACTGTGCCAAAATGTAAACCATTCTTTCCTCTCTCCATATGTACACAATAATACACAAAGTCCTCTTGATTAAAAAGACAAATCTAAGGAATGTGCTAATGTATGATATTCTTAATTTCTAAAATGAGAAGTGCTGGATGTAAAAGGGGGGTGTCTGTAAACTAAGCATAAACATTGAATGAGGAGTAGCATAAAAGACAACTGTAATCTGTACATTGAGTCAGTAATTTGTACAGCAGTCTCAAGCCTTCCTGGCTACTTACAGCCTCATGTGACTTCAGGGGATTCCACAAATTACCCTTTTCTTAAAATGGTCAATTATGGGAAGTGTAGTTTGTGAAGGATGCTGAGAGTGGTTAGGACCCTTATTCTCCTCACAGAGCTACAATTCTCAAAGTTATCTGGGAAAAAGGACTGACTGTTAAACCACTCTAAGAATTGTAGCTCTGTGAGAGGAATTGGGGTCTCCTAACAAGTCTCAGCACCCTTCACAAACTACACTTCCCAGGATGCTTTGGGGGAAGTCATGACTGTTTAAATGGTATGATACTGTTTTAAATGTATAGTGCTGCAGATGGGGCCAAAGTGGTGTGGTCCCCTAGAACAAAGTCTTACCTTCAGCACGATTTTTCTCTTCTTTTCTCCCCTCTTCCCCACAGGATAGACATATATACCTGTGCTAAACACCCTCAAACATCTTTGTTTCCATGCACTACATGTTGTTTTTTTTAAAAAAGAATCCTATTGAATCAGATGAACAGTTCAAGCTCCCTTCAGAAGTAATTAGCAGCTGCACAGCAAACATTTGAATCAGACACCTGAATCCCTTTGAAGTGCATGTGAGCAGGCAGAACAAAATGATCTTGCATGGAGAGTGAGTGGGTTTCTATCAATTGTGAAAGATATTGTACATTATCAGTTGAATAGTTCTCTCTTATCTGAAGTGAACTTCTGTATATCTCCAGAATGCATGTATTTATCCATCAGCTACAATCTCTTCTCTTATGCTGCTTACTCATTACAATACCAAAACAAGTTTCATCCTAACTTTTTTGTTTAAGGAGTAATTCAGATATGTGTAAACACTTCTGCCTGATCCCCAGCAATGAGAAGGGCTGGCCCTTGGTGTCTGCGAGTGTCCCAAGGCTATTATTGTCCTACTCAAAAGCCTGAATAGCAGTTTAAAAACTATAATTTTGCATAAATGTCAAAAAAGGTTTTGGAGTTCTGACAAATGTGTTTTGGGAAAAGCAGCAGTCCAGGATACTTTCCAAAGCATGGAAGTATGCAGGGCTGGCCCTCCTATTAGGGAGAGTGAGACTGCTGCTCCAGGCGATAGATATTGTGGTGAGATGTTGGAGGGCAGTGCTGTGTGTACTAAATGGTCTGCCATGTGGTCCCTAAGCTAGCTTGCTATCCTCAAGTATGATGGAGAATGCTACCCCATCACCAATTTTAAATCAAGATTAAATTGCCGCTTGACTTCTGCATGTGGAATGGGAGTGGAGCCATTTTGGCCACCTCAGTCAGCTGCATCAGTGCTTGTTAAATCACTGTTTTGTATCCATTTACTGGATTTCATTAAACCCAAAGTGCTAAAAGAGTAACATCAGCCTTCCTATGGAGACATGAGCAGCCAGTATGTGCCCTTGACTGGACCAGAAAGGAAAACAGATTCCCCTTTCTCAGCCCATCTTTCGCCACATCTCCAGTCAATGTAACAAGAGTGATTGTAAGCCTCCCTACATGTTATGTTGACTGACAGCACTGGAAACCAATGATCACATATGTGTGTTTTGGCAGCTGTTTTGCTTTCTTGGGATTAATCTCCTGGGTGCTCTTCTCTGGAGACATGCTCCCTCTCTTTTGTCCTGGTGTGCTTTTGTTCTATGCCTGGATAAGCTCTGTCAGATGGGTTGTCTTTGTTTTGACTTGCAGAAGGTCAAACACTTTGGGCCTTGACTTTGCAAGGCTCACTGGGAAAAAGTCTGATAACCCTTGGGTAGCAGCCTTATCTCAGGGATTGACCTACGTCAAAATAAATAACACTGTAGCACAGATGTGGCTTGAAACATGCTTCAATGCCTATGAAACAAGGTCTGCAAGAAAGGGTCAATGTATAACTGTGCTGCTCCTGTGGGCCAGAAAGGATCGTAAAACACCCTAAAAGTGATGGGAGGATGTATATGAGCATTTCTCACTCCATATATGGTAAGAGCCTTTGTTGTAGAATCTTGAGCATTATTTTACTTGCATGGGATAGTAAGGCAATAGCCTGATAATTACTGCTTTCCCTGGAATCCCCTTTTTTTGGAATTGGGATATATATTGAACGCTTCCAGTCTGTGGGCTATTGTTTGGTTTTCCATATTTGTTGACAAATGTTTGTCAAACTTTGGACAGATTCAGTCTCAGTAGGTTGTAGCAACTCTATTGGTATGCCATCTGTTCCTGGTTTGTTTCTTCCAAGTATTTTAAGAGCAGCTTTCACCTCACATTCTAAAATTTCTGGTTCTTCATCATATGGTTTCTGAATCTCTCATCCTGGCATCTCTTTTATAGAGTTCTTCAGTGTATTGCTTCCATGTTCCTTTTATTTCATCTCGGTCAGTCAGTGTGTTCCCCTGTTGATTATTCAACATCCCTACTCTTGGTTTAAATTTCCCTTTCATTTCTCTAATCTTTTGGAATAAGGCTCTTGTTCTACCTTTTTTGTTGTCCCCTTCTATTTCTGTGCAATAACTATTGTAATAGTTCTCTTTGTCCCTACATATTAGTCACTGTATTGTTGCATTTAGGGTTCTGACCATGCTTCTATCTCCTTTTGCTTTTGCTTTCCTTCTTTCTTTAACCATTTTAAGAGTTTCTTTAGTCATCCATTGAGGTCTTTCTCTCCTTTTAACTAGAGTAATTGTCTTTTTGCATTCTTCCCTGATAATGTCTCTGACTTCAGTCCATAGTGACTTTGGGATTATGATTGCTTTGTTGTTCTTCTTTAGCTTTACTTTGATTTTCGATACAACCAGTTCATGATCTGTACCACAGTCTGCTCCTGGTCTTGTTTTTGCAGAAAGTATGAACTTCTCCATCTTCTGCTACCAATTATATAATCAATTTTATTCCTATATTTACCATTTGGTGATATCCACATGTACAGTCAACTTTTCGGTTGCTCAAAAACTGTGCTTGAAAGGAACAAATTATTGGCTTCATAGAATTCAGTAAGTCTTTCTCCTGCTTCACTTTTACCTCCTAAGCCCCATTTCCCCACAATTTCTAGTTCTTCTCTGTTCCCTACTTTTGCATTCCAGTCCCTCATGATTATCAGAACATTTTGTTTTGGTGTGTGATCAATTTCTTCCTGTACTTCTGCGTAAAATCTGTCCAAGTCTGATTGAATTCAATGGGGTTTACTCCGGGTATGTGGGATTAGCATTGCAGTTTTACTCCCAGAAAAGCAAGTATTGGATTAAAGCTTCGTGTTGGGAGGGTTTTCAAAACACTGCCCTCTTCAAAAGCCCAGGAAAATGTAAAGTTGTTTGACTCCTGCACACAAGAGAGAAAAAGACTGAAAGCTATATACTACTTAATTTATGAGATTTTCAGATAAGCAGGAAAAAATAACAGTTTGCTGGCCTGGCAGTGGGGTCTTGGTACTGCCTGGAGGTCAACAAATCACAACCCTGACTTCACTTATTGGATGCAAACCTGAAAGGACGGCGTTAGAGCAGCCAGCTACAAGCTCATTTAACAGAAGTTGCGGTGGGGGCCTGATGTTTTGGTGTATAACTCATGAACCATACCACCTAGAAACTTAATTTTTTTAAAAAAAATGTAAACTGAGGATCAGGAGATTAAGGAGACTTGCCCAGAAACCCGGAGAGGACCCCAAAAATCCAGAGTCTCCAGGTGAAAACCGGAGATCTGGCAACCCGATTTGGTATAAATGATAGTCTTGTCAATGTCAATAAGTAAGTATACATTTATTTCTCAAAGAAGCATTCAACAACATTTAATAATTTTTCTCTGAATTGATAGTTTCCTGCAAGCTCAGTGATGTAATGTTAACATTTATCCTGAAATATAATTTATGTATTCTAAACCAGGATATTAGCTAATGCCAGAGATACAGAAGATTACAAACCGACCCACCCTGACCATCCTTTCCTGACATGCTGAATTAATCCTTAAGGAAAATCCGTACTATGTTTGTGTTGGTTTCCTTGTTTTGTGAGCTATACAGAGAACTCCTGTTGCCAGGCAGCTATATAACTAAGATTAACAGTGCAATCGAATACATGTCAACTCAGAAGTATGCTCCATTGGGTTCAATGGCACTTACTCCCAGGTAAGTGTGTATTGGATTGCAGCCTAAGTAAGTAAGGCTGCAATCCTAGCCATGTCTACTCAGAAATCCTAATTAATTCAATGGGGCTTACTCACAGGTCCGTGGGGTTTGCAGCAATTTTGTCTGTTTTGTGAAGGGGGTTACTTTAAAAAAGAGATATATTTAATCAGATAGTGACATTTTGTCCATGAATGTGTGATACAGTCAGTACTTAATTTCTAAGACTTCCTACCTTGATGCTCAAGTGGGCCCAGAAGCCTCATCCTTGGAACTTAACAACCTACTTCTAATCAAAAAAGATATCCAGCAGTTAAACAAGGGCTCTCTGCCAATGCTCTGAAGCATTCCCCTCTAAATTATTATCTCACATGTTCTAAAGCAAGCATTCAAAATAAATGCTGGAGCCTGGGCTCTGATTCAAATTAAGCTCAGGATACCATCTATTTCAATCAGAAACATGTACATCTTTACAACTTGCATTTTGATAAAGAGATGCAAAGGAACTCAATCTTATTTGCGTGCAACGAGTATTAGATAGCACTGTAATAATCCCATTTGCTGGTTCCCCAGCACTATTAAAATAAAACAGCATAATCTCTGGTTCCACTTCTCCCTTCACCACTCACATCCGTCTCTTTCTGAGCTACCCATAAATTAATCCTCTTCTGACTTTTTCTTTTCTTTATTGCAGCACCAGCAATGGAATCATGTGCAGATGTGTCATGCCTCAAGACAGACAGAATATGAATTTTAAAAAACCAATATATGCCTCTTCATCAAGACCATCGTACAAACAGGTTAGAAAGGTATCAGCTTTGTGTTAGTCAGCTTCCAGTGTCTGTATCTTCAGTTACACTGCTTTATAACAGAAGATTAGGCCACAGGCTAATCTATGGGAATATCAGCACTACACATTTATTTATTTATTTATTATTTAATTTGTGTCCCGCACTTCCAGCAGGAGCCCAGGGCAGCAAACAAAGCACTAAAAACACTTTAAAACATCATAAAAACAGATCTTAAAATACATTAAAACAAGACAGCGTTAAAAACATTTTTTTAAAAAACTTCTTTAAAAAAGGGTTAAAAACATTATTAAAAACATATTAAGCAATTCTAACACAGACGCAGACTGGGATAAGTCTCAACCTAAAAGGCTTGTTGAAAGAGGAAAGTCTTCAAAAGGCGCCAAAAAGATAGCAGAGATGGCGCCTGCCTAATATTCAAAGGGAGGGAATTCCACAGGTTAGGTGATGCCACACTACAGGTCCGTTTCCTATATTGTGCAGAACAAACCACCTGATAAGATGGTATCTGCAGGAGGCCCTCACCTGCAGAGTGCAGTGAGTATATAAGGGGTAAGACGGTCTTTCAGGTATCCTGGTCCCGAGCTGCATAGGGCTTTGTACACCAAAATTAGAACCTTGAACTTGGCCTGGTAGAAAATGGGCACCCAGTGCAATTCTTTCAGCAGCGGGGTGACATGTTGGTGATACCCTGCCCCAGTGAGCAGTCTCATTGCCGCATTTTGCACCAGCTGCAGCTTCCGGACCAACCTCAAGGGCAGCCCCACATATAGCGCATTACAGTAATCCAGCCTGGAGGTTACCAGTGTGTGGACAACAGTGGTCAGGCTATCCCGGTCCAGAAACGGCCGCAGCTGTCTCACCATCCGAAGCTGGTAAAAGGCACTCCTAGCCACTGAGGTCATCTGGGCCTCTAGTGACAAAGATGGATCCAGGAGCACCCCCAGGCTACAGACCTGCTCTTTCAGAGGGAGTACAACCTCGTCCAAAGCAGGCAACTGACCAATTATCCGAACTCGGGAACCACCAACCCACAGTGCCTCCGTCTTGCTAGGATTCAGACTCAGTTTATTGGCCCTCATCCAGCCCACCACCAAGTCCAGGCAGTGGTCCAGGGCTTGCACGGCCTCTCTCAATTCAGATGTTACGGAGAAATAGACCTGGGTATCATCAGCATACTGCTGACACCTTGCTCCAAAGCTCCTGATGACCGCTCCCAAGGGCTTCATATAGATGTTAAACAGCATGGGGGACAAGATGGTACCCTACGGCACCCCACAGCACAGCTGCCAGGGGGCCAAAAAACAGTCACCCAATGCTATTTCTGAAAGTGACCCTGGAGATAGGATCGGAACCGCTGTAAAACAGTGCCTCCAATACCCATCTCACAAGGTCGGCCCAGAATGATACCATGGTCAATGGTATCAAAAGCCGCTGAAAAATCAAGTAAGAATAACAGGGTCGCACTCCCCCTGTCCTTCTCCTGATAGAGGTAATCCGTCAGGGTGACCAAGGCCGATTCAGTCCCATAACCAGGCCTGAACCCAGACTGGGATGGGTCAAGATAATCTGTTTCATCCAAGAGTACTTGCAGTTGCTGTGCAATTTACACATGTAAAATTGTTTAATATAGGAATATACAGGAAGCTGCCTTATACTTTTACTCCATCTAGCTCAGTATTATCAACACTGACTGGCTCTCCAAGGCAGGGATTTTGCCCTTGGGCACCAGATTGCCCTGGTCCCACAGCACCGTAGCCCAGCACCACCCAATACAGGTGATGCGGGGCTAATAAGCCTGCCCACATGCCCCACCTATCTTTCATGTCATATGAATGACAGGCATGCATGCAGCACACATGCCTGCCATCAACCAAGATGGTGGTGGGGACATCAGCTCTTAGGACACAGCGCACATGGCATTCACACTCACAGGAGAAGTAGGTGGGGCAGGCAGGTGGGCTTTCTGAAGCCTGCACTGTCTATATTGGGGTGGTGCCTGTGAGTGCCTTTTCTGGGATCTGCAGCAGGGTCGGGTTGTAGGACCTGACACTGCCGTAGAACACAGGAGCACCACCCTCCCACCCTAAGGAGGGGCCCTTCAGGGGCCCTTTTGGGCTGCAGGGGCCCTCACCCAGGGACCATCCTGGCTTCCTTCTGATGCCGTCCCTGCTGTAGGGTTTCAGGCAGGAGGGATTGAACCTGGGACTATTTGCATGCAAAGCATGTGCTCTACTACTGAGCTATCACCCTTTTGCCCTAGTCTTTCCTCTCCTCAGGGAAACTGTATGGGGGCTGGAGATCACTAACCAACTTTTCAGAGATTTTAGTTTCATGAATTGAAATCATGATTTATAGAAATCATTTATAGAAACCATGGGCTAGAAAACAGGTTCAACTCTTTCTCTCAATAAAAGCCAGAAATTCATCACTGATTCAGGCTGTGTTCACACTCCCATTTACACTGTACCCAGTGTGTTCCAACAGCTGGTTTGAGAAATAGTGTACACACATAAGACACAATCCACATCTATTCTGTCATTTCTTATGAAATACTGCATTTGATGTGTTTCCCCTAAACCAGCTTTGACTCGAATTGAGAAAAATAACAACCTAGCGACATTTTAAGCCAGTAGTGCACACAGACATATTCTTCATCATTCTGCTGGTGAAATGAAGATGGTGTGGTGTCAGGTGCTACGGAGGCACTTACTTTAAATCAGCATAGGAAAAGTGTAACGGAGAGATAAAATTAAGGGAAAGGACCATGCAAATCTTCCACAAGTACTCCCACAATGCTTCTCTCAGTGGATTTACTCTGGAGTTATGTCCTACCTAATGGCATTCAGAATTTGACTCTGGGCTTTTAGAGGTAAGTGACAGTGATTGCAGGCTGAACCCAATGCCAAAAGGAGGGATTAGTCTTTCCCTAAGTATTTCAGACACAGGGTCCTGACTGATTGCTTTTCACAGCTGAAAGCTAACCACCCTTAGTTCATTGTGTTTGGAAATTAAAATGGAATGTTTGAGGAATGATTGATGAGTTACAGATGGCCATTTTGCATTTGAAATGAATGAAGAAGATGACCAACAGATGACAGAAAAAGCTGGTGGGTGAGGGTATGTGAACATGGATGGTAAGAAAGAACATAAAACGATAGTGTGTTTTGGGGAATTGGTCCCAAATTTATTTATTAATATCCATCCATCATGCGCAATTAAATATATATTTTTAAAGGGGGGCATATCTGAAATTAAGTACTAGTTTATGCACTTATATTTTATGTAATATTAACTTCTTTTTCTCTTCTTTGTGATACATTTTTGAATTATAAGTTGTATAATAAATAAATAATGATAATAATAATAATAATAATAATAATAAACAATCAATTCTTGTAGCCCCTCCCAGTGTCCCTGATGTTGCCCTGCACACAGGGGCATGAAGAAGGGATTAAAAGGACAGTTTTCTTGTTTGTTTGTTGCATCTCTAAGAAGTGCAGGGCAATGCAGGGAACAGAATACTTTAAAGGTCCACCCAGTCCACAGCGATGGAACCTCCTGGGTTCATGGCATTTGCTTTAGCATGCTGCTGGTGTTGTGCCTTGTTGCTACGTTCAGGCAATCTCTAAACTATGGTTTGGAGGATCAGGAAATTTTCAAGGACATAACCATCCCTTCCTTTCCTTGCCACTTCCCTCTCCCCTCAAATGTTGTGCTTAATATGTTACTTCCTGGTCTAATCAAGCCATAGTTTGCCATTACCTGTAAACTATAGTTTGAGTGAGCTGTCCAAACCTAGTAGAAAAGAAAGAAGATGCTGAACAGTGAAGACCTAATACTCTTCTGGCTTTTGACATTCTAGTGTTTTCTTCCTCTCTTCACCACCTATTTCCAACAGGTCAGCAAAGGCACATGTACCTGTAGGGTGCTGATGTAGCACCCTCTCCTTCAAGCCTACTTTACTTCAGCTTGACTTCTGGAAAAGAACAAATATTTAACTGAAAGCCCCATAAAAAAAAAACCCTAAGGTAAGGGATGGCAATTCATCATGTGCTCTTAAGTCTGTCATAGGGCTAGGGGTACTTCCTATTGTGATATACTGTCAAGCTGTATATGTTCAATATGCTTTCTCTGCCTTTCCCTAGAAATGCTTTGCTTCTCATGTATTTACAGGGCTTGAAATTGTTTCAATGTGTTTGCTTGTTTAAAAAACTGGAAGTCATCCATGTCTAACTGCTAGGTCTCAAGGCATTGTAACGGCATCCTCTGCTGTGCATTCTACAGGCTTCTTTGAAATGATGGGGATTTTGTTCTTTTGCTTTGGAAGAGTATCCCACACTCTAATAGATCAATCTGAAAAACTCTCCTTAAACCTGAATTTCTACAATAGCAACTAGTAGCTTAATTAATAGCAACTAGGCTTAATGGACAATATAAAAACTGACAAATCACCGGGCCCGGATGGCATCCACCCGAGAGTTCTCAAAGAACTCAAAGGTGAAATTGCTGATCTGCTAACTAAAATATGTAACTTGTCCCTTGGGTCCTCCTCCATGCCTGAGGACTGGAAAGTGGCAAATGTAACGCCAATATTCAAAAAGGGATCCAGAGGGGATCCCAGAAATTACAGGCCAGTTAGCTTAACTTCTGTCCCTGGAAAACTGGTAGAAAGTATTATTAAAGCTAGATTAACTAAGCACATAGAAGAACAAGCCTTGCTGAAGCAGAGCCAGCATGGCTACTGCGAGGGAAAGTCCTGTCTCAGTAACCTATTAGCAGAGCTTGGAAAGGTTACTTTTTTTGAACTACAACTCCCATCAGCCCCAGCCAGCATGGCCACTGGATTGGGCTGATGGGAGTTGTAGTTCGGAGGGGTAACTTTTCCAAGCTCTGCCTATTAGAATTCTTTGAGAGTGTCAACAAGCATATAGATAGAGGTGGTCCAGTGGACATAGTGTACTTAGACTTTCAAAAAGCGTTTGACAAGGTACCTCACCAAAGACTTCTGAGGAAGCTTAGCAGTCATGGAATAAGAGGAGAGGTCCTCTTGTGGATAAGGAATTGGTTGAGAAGCAGAAAGCAGAGAGTAGGAATAAACGGACAGTTCTCCCAATGGAGGGCTGTAGAAAGTGGAGTCCCTCAAGGATCAGTATTGGGACCTGTACTTTTCAATTTGTTCATTAATGAGCAGAATTAGGAGAGAGCAGTGAAGTGGCCAAGTTTGCTGACGACACTAAATTGTTCAGGGTTGTTAAAACAAAAAGGGATTGCAAAGAGCTCCAAAAAGACCTCTCCAAACTGAGTGAATGGGCGGAAAAATGGCAAATGCAATTCAATATAAACAAGTGTAAAATTATGCATATTGGAGCAAAAACTTCATTTCACATATACGCTCATGGGGTCTGAACTGGCGGTGACCGACCAGGAGAGAGACCTCGGAGTTGTAGTGGACAGCACGATGAAAATGTCGACCCAGTGTGCGGCAGCTGTGAAAAAGGCAAATTCCATGCTAGGGATAATTAGGAATGGTATTGAAAATAAAACAGCCGATATCATCATGCCGTTGTATAAATCTATGGTGCGGCCGCATTTGGAATACTGTGTACAGTTCTGGTCGCCTCATCTCAAAAAGGATATTATAGAGTTGGAAAAGGTTCAGAAGAGGGCAACCAGAATGATCAAGGGGATGGAGCGACTCCCTTACGAGGAAAGGTTGCAGCATTTGGGGCTTTTTAGTTTAGAGAAAAGGCGGGTCAGAAGAGACATGATAGAAGTGTATAAAATTATGCATGGCATTGAGAAAGTGGATAGAGAAAAGTTCTTCTCCCTCTCTCATAATACTAGGACTCGCGGACATTCAAAGAAGCCGAATGTTGGAAGATTCAGGACAGACAAAAGGAAGTACTTCTTTACTCAGCGCATAGTCAAACTATGGAATTTGCTCCCACAAGATGCAGTAATGGCCACCAGCTTGGATGGCTTTAAAAGAAGATTAGACAAATTCATGGAGGACAGGGCTATCAATGGCTACTAGCCATGATGGCTGTGCTGTGCCACCCTAGTCAGAGGCAGCATGCTTCTGAAAACCAGTTGCTGGAAGCCTCAGGAGGGGAGAGTGTTCTTGCACTCGGGTCCTGCTTGCGGGCTTCCCCCAGGCACCTGGTTGGCCACTGTGAGAACAGGATGCTGGACTAGATGGACCACTGGCCTGATCCAGCAGGCTCTTCTTATGTTCTTATGTTCTTATGTTCTTATGTTCTTAGGAGAGATAACTATTGAAAGGTTTCTGCAGGTGCTATTTAAATACTAGGAGTCTTTCTCATTTGATAATGCTACAGTTAAAGATACACTAATACAGGCTCCATGGAGAGCCCTTTAATTTAAAAATGATTCCTCCAAAAAGGAGGTGCATAGCTTAAAAAGCATAGCATTCTATGGGCACTCCAATCCCACAAACTTGCTTAACCTGCAGTGGTGCGAGAAGTGAATCAAATCGTGAAGCACTTCCAGAGTGTTGTTATCTTCAGGTGGGATTCAATCACATACTGACAAATTCAGGTTGCACAATTATAATTGATTGTGCGGTCTTGCACAACAAACCTGCTTCCACAAAAGATAAGACTTTTTGCAATAAGGAAAATGATCTGAAAATGTGGGCAGTGTTTTGATGCAATGTCATCTAACTTCTCAGACAAATCAGAATGAATGCTCACTAAATAGCCAATGTCATCTAATCTCCCTGCAAACAAATCAGGATAAATGCTCTTTAAAAAAAAAAAAAGTCATCTGGAAGTATCCACAGTTAGATTAAAGGCACAGAAACTGTGTAAGTGATAGATCCAAAAAAATGTTAAACAGACCAAGAGTATGGGAAGGGGGGTGCATAACAGGTTAAGCTAGATAGCCCCCTATGAGCTTTTTTACCTCAGATTATGTTTTGTGAAAGGATTTCTGAGGGTTTGAGAACATACTCAAATTGGTCTTGTTTTTGTACAACAGTTCTCCAAAAACTGTACGTTTTCAACATTTCTGATCCTTGCAGCCCTGTCATTCAAGCTTCTTCCATTACCACCTGCTCTTGTCAGCATGCTTCTTATGGTGACCATGTGCTATACACTTCTTGACCAGTCACAAAACTGGTAGCTTCCTTTACTTCCCTTTTCAGTCACATACTACATGGCTCAAGGTACAGCAGAGGAAGTTGATGTTGGGCCCTTCACACAAATAACTGAGCTGGATCAGAGACATTTCCCCAGAGTATAGACTCATAGAATAGTAGAGTTGGAAGGGGCCTATAAGCAGAGCTTGGGAAAGTTACTTTTTTGAACTACAATTCCCATCAGCCCAATGAACTGGCCATGCTGGCTGGGGCTGATGGGAGTTGTAGTTCAAAAAAGTAACTTTTCCAAGCTCTGCCTATAAGGCCATTGAGTCCAACCCGCTGCTCAGTGCAGGAATCCAAATTAAAGCATACGTGACAGATGGCTGTCCAGCTGCCTCTTGAATAACTCCAGTGTTGGAGAGTCCATCATGTCCATAGGAAATTGGTTCCATTGCTGTACTGCTCTAACCGTTAGGAAGTTTTTCCTGATGTTCAGCTGAAATCTTGCTTCTTGTAACTTGAGCTCATTATTCTGTGTCCAGCACTCCGGGATGATCAAGAAGAGATCCTGGCTCTCCTCTGTGTGATAACCTTTCAACAGTACTATCCTATCTCCCCTCAGTCTTGTCTTCTCCAGGCCCACTTCTTTCAGTCTCTTCTCATAGGGTTTTGTTTCCTGTCCCCTGATAATCCTTTTTGCCTTTCTCTGCACTTGTTCAAGTTTGTCTGCATCTTAAAGCACAGTACTCAAGATGAGGCCTAACCAGTGCAGCCACATCACACTATTGGCTCATATTCAGCTTCTGATCAGCAATTCCAAGATCCTTCTTGTGTGTGGTATTGCTGAGCCTATCTTATAACTGTGATTTTGGTTTCTTTTTTTAGGTGTGGAACTTTGCATCATTCTGTTGTTTTCAGTCCAGTGCTCCAGTCCATCAAGATCACTTTGAATTTTGTTTCTGGCTTCCAGGGTATTACCCATCCCATCAAATTTTTTGTCAGCTGCAAATTTGATAAGCATCCCCTGCACCTCCTCATCCAAGTCATTAATAAATATGTTGAAGAGCACTGGGTCTAGAATCGAGCCCTGTGGCACCCTGCTCATTACCTCCCTCCCCCCCAGTTTGAGAAGGAACCTTTGATAAGCTCTCTTTGAGTATGATTCTGTAGCCAAGTGTGGATCCACCTGATAGGTGTTCCATCCAGTCCACATTTAGCTAGCTTGCTAATCAGAATATCATGGGGCACGTTGTCAAAGCTTTGCTCAAGTCAAGAAGTCCACGGCATTCCCAAACTCTGTCAGGGAGGTTACTCAATCAAAAAATGAGATAAGATTAGTCTGGCAGGATTTGTTCTTGACAAATCCATGCTGGCTTCTAGTAATCACTGCATTGTTTTCAAAGTGTTTACAGAATGACCACTTTATAATCTGCTCCAGAATTTTCCCAGGGATTGATGACAGACTGACTGGTCTTTAGTTTCCAGGTTCTTCCTTTTTACCCCTTCTGATGATAGGGACAACATTATTTCTATGAATATGTGAAGTACAGCAACACTTTGCAAAATTTACACTAAAAAACTCCAAACATAATTGTGGAATAATGGCACTGACTTCTGCAGAATAGTCTCCAGTGGACCTCAGAAGTGTCTCAATTTGCACAAGATAAAACAGTGTGAGGTGAAATATATTCTAGCAAAATTCTAGGTGTGCTCTATGTTTTTAATTGATTGTGAACACCTTGCCTTAAATAAAGTGGTTTAAACATAGCAGGCTGAAAACATGCATCCTCTTTTTTCCAACAGCTAGAGTCATTGATTTTACATCAAACTGCAGTTTCAGATTCAACTGTTAATGCACCCAAAATAGAAATAGAATATAACCTCCAATTTGAAACACAAAAGGCTGTCTTCACCATCATATGACATTGACCAGTAAAAAGACTTTGAAATTAATGAAAATAAATTTGACACAGATTTCTAGGATGAATAATGAGGGAAATAAAATTTTCTAGTTTAGATTCTCTGTAGAAACATTAGTAACACAGGAAAGAAGCAAAGTAAGAAGAACACCAACAAACATACAAAAATATAATTCTCCATCTTTGGAGATGGCAGGTGTTGCCACCACTCACCATATGCTCAGAGGCACATGTTACCAAATTCTTGCAAGCTACACAGCAAGTGGATTGGACTGTGGAAGACCAACCCAAATTGTGTTTGCATTTTGACAAATTGTAGGGCAGTACAATATCTCAGAGAGGAGGTCAGGTCTCCTGCTCCCCTGGTGCATTCACTATAGCTGCCCAATTTCCCTGCTTTTTAAAATTTGATAGAAATATCTGTGGGCAATAGGTACGTTCTTAAACCACAAAGTTTTTTGCCTATTAGTGAATCTTCAGTGTGGGCATGAAATGTTGAGTGTCTGTCAGAGAGAACACACACAAAACTGGAGGTCAGGAATGGAGAATTACTCTGGACAGTGTTTTTTGTGATGGAACTCACAGACATGGAGAACCAACACTTTTTTCTTTTGGCTCCCCATGCTGGCACCCACAACATTTTGCTTCATTTTTTACAACAATAACAACAACAAAGCCCTGCTTCTGGAGGATAGCATAGCTGACTGGCTGGAACAGCACTAGAGGTTGCAAGATTTTGCTGCCAGTACTACTTGTTCCTTCCAATGGAAAATTTTATGACCCCATGTTGTTCAGTATGGTAGTGAAAAGAAGCTACACAAAGGCAATGTAAAAATGTATGCATACGTAGATGATTCTTTGGGCATGCAGAAAATCATTACTTGATTATGAAGAACAAAAAGTAGCCAACCCCTACCCTCCTCTCAAAAAACCTGCTGGTAAGGGCTGAACAAAATGCCTGGGACTTCTGTAGAAGGATTTTTAGAAACAGCTAAAAGGCCTTACAGTGACATGAGCCTCATGAAAAAAGAACTCTTCAAGACAGATTGGGAAAAGTGGGAATTGACCCTCTGTGTTCCTCAAGTTGGGGTCTGAGTATACAGCTGGCTATGCAGCCGGTCCCAAAATGTCTCCTCGTCCTTTGATCTACATTACTAAAGCACTCAGGTTCAGGGACAGCTGCACATCAAGATCCAAACAGAACAGGAAAGGAGGGTAACCCTCTACATGTGATGTACCACTTTAAAACAGGGGCAGAGAATATGTGGTCCTCCAGATGTTATTGGTCTCCAATTCCCATCAGTCCCAGTCAACATGGCCAATATGCTCAGTGATGATGGCAATTGTAATCTGAATATCTGGAGGGCCAGAGGTTCCCCAATTCAGGTCTAAATCCTTCTTCTTATACTGTACTATTAAGGTTAATTGCTACACCACTATCCTTCCCACCACCACTTCCAACAATCACTTTAGGATTGAGTCCCCCCCAAAGATCCTTGTGGGCTGCTAATTTCCACCTACTTATGCAAGTTTTTGACCCAAGAGTCTATTGCCCTGGCGATATGAATACCATAACCACATGATAGCACCACAGGAAAGCATTGACTCCTACACAGTTCTCTCTCTCTCTCTCTCTCTCTCTCTCTCTCTGTGTGTGTGTGTGTGTAAAAAGAAGATACACTTTACACAGTATCCTGAGTCCACCAATGTTTGTCATAGTAAGCACATGAAGTATGAATGGGAGATTAAAGTTTTCACTTTCACAATGGACATGTAAGAGGCAGATGCATGTGATTGTTCTCTCATGCACAATCATCCCTGAATGTTTGGGACAGTATACTTCCTCCTCCCTCAAGAAACAGTATTGGAACACTGGTTGACTTGAATTGCCATGTAAAGTGTGAAATGGCTATAAGATCAAAACCATGGGAGGGTCAGGACTGCTGTTGATTCTGTTATGACTCACCACTGAAACTGAACTGCAAATGACAAGCTGTGCACTTGGACTAATACCCATTGCTTTCATCCCAATTGAACTGTAGCCACGAAATATTACTGGCCCACACTGTTTATATATATTATTCCTGGGAAGGGGTGAATGAAAGCATATTTTCTTTTACTTCTTTACTGGCTTTTATTACAACTGCCACTTTACTAGATGGGCTCATGTAGTGGCAAATTTAACATCTACAGATTCAGAGTATTTATGTGCTCCAATGTAGCTTTATTTCTACTTTTGTGGGCATTAATTCATTAAGTGTGGGTGTATCTCCATTTTTCTCTGCACACACACCTTTTTTGTGTATACAATTGCTCAGTGTTTAAATATTGCTCCATGGCTAACTAAATGCCATTTCTCATGTAATTTGGAGTCTCATGCATTGTTCCTGTTGCTCAGTTCTACATCGGCACATTACTTGCTACAATCCACTCAACAATTATCTACCAGTTCATGCTGAATGTAATGTTGAGTAACAGAAGGTGGCAGTGGATACTATTCAGGACCATATTTTGAGGGCTAGCTGTGTTTTCTGTATGAGTATAGAGCCAAGAAACACCAGAGGTAAAGCCTCTGTCCTCACCACCTTGGAAGATGGACCAGTGCACTGGTGGGTCTACTCCTCAAACTGCTATTGGTGGGAGCAGTTTGTGCTCAGAATCTGGGACAATAAAAACTGGATGGACCACTTCCAGATGAACAGAGGCACCCTTTTTGAAATTGCAGGAGGCAGAGAATCATTATGCAGGAAGCCCTGTCCATTGAGAAATGTGTGGTTATAGTTGTATAACTGATTTTCGAACTGAAAAGACTACAGTTCAGAATCACTCACAGGGTCCACAGTGGTACAGTGGTGATCCTGGGTGGCCATCTCCTGAGCAATGCATTTAAAAGGTCTACTTTCCAGTGGCTGCTGTAGTGCTCGTCCTGTGACATTATAGTAATACAGCTTGACCCTCCAGAATATCGCCACAATTGGCAAAACCACACACCCCTGAAAAGATAGGAGAATAGTGCTATGGACTATCTGTACCTTTGAAGCTTCTCTTCCAGCTTTAAAAAAGTTGGAATTTCTGCAGTGTTCTTTTTTTTAATGGAAGATTTCAAGAGTGTATTTGGGAGGTGGCCCAGGAAACCTGAGGCCCTTTTGAGCTGGGTATCAGATCTTCTGCCCTTTTCCCTCCCTTTTAAAAAACTTTAAACGTTGTTTATGGGACAGCAGGGCACACTGCAAAGAGCGATGCTGGTGAGATCCCAAATACATGCTCTCTTAATTTGCCCAGACAGAGAGACAGAGAGATCTGATATGCAAATTTTATACAAATTTGTATCATGGGTCTGTGCCTCAAGTCCTTTTTAAGTACCTTTTAAAGTTTCTCTGGCTGAGAAAACTTGGGAAGATGACAGCAATGTGCTAACCTTTGTAAAATACATGAATGAGACATAGAAATTCCATATTAAACAGCTAGTGAGAAAGCAGCCAAGTCTATGCCCTTCAGTGTGATGTCACAAATGAATGAAAATGGATAGGGTGAGGACTTGAAAAAGCCATTAGGAGCAGCATATTGTCCTCTAGTGTGTATTAAATATCTCCAAGGGCATTTCAGACACCAGTTGGTGCAGTTTTGCAACTTATCCTGAGTATTGCCCTTGATTATTACTCCAGTCTACTCTGTAGCATCTTTAGGACAAACCAATTTAGGCTGCAATCCTATACACACTAAGGCTGCTGTCCTATGAATACCTACCATTGATCTTGGTGGGGCTTACTTCTGAGTAAATATTTGTGGGATTAGCTGTGAGATGGCCCCTTTAATGCCCCCCCCCCAAAAAAACAGAAGTCTCCTTTCCTCCTCATCAGCCTGGTTATAGAGAGGGGTAAAACCAATAAAAGATTTCCAGGATGTAAACCATGTTGCTTACCTGCAAGTAAGCACCACAGAGAATACAGACTTTTTGAATAAAGGTGTACAGAATCAAACTTCCAAGGTTGCAGTCCTGTGCACATCTACCATTGGTCTTGGTGGGGCTTCTGACTAAAATGTACATGAGATCATGTGAATTATGAAGTTTGGGGAGAAAAAAAGAGACAATACTCTGATTATGTTTGGGAGGGAAAGGGCGAAAAAATCGTTAAGAGGTCAGCCAAGATCCTCAGCAGTTTTCAAGTGGTCCGGGGGGGGGGGGGAATTGGGAACCACTGACCTAAAGGTTGTTCTACATTACAACCTTCCTACACAGAGAATCTCCATAGATGAAAATAAGTGTGAAGTACAGCACAAATATCTCTTCCATTTTGAGTATGTTTATCAAGCAGCCAATGCATACAGCAGTTGCCCAGTCCATGGATTTGTCAGTTTTCAAATGTGGAGGTTTGGCACAGGTGCCTTCTATTTTATTATTTAGTAAAAAGGGAAGGCCAGAAGAAAAAGAGCCACTTGTGTATGTGTGGGATTGTTTTTTGGGGGGTGGATCCAAAAAGGAAACAAAACACAACAAAGAGAGGTCCCTATAAAGAGAACCGAGTTGAGTGCTGGAGAATGAAAAATATTCCAAATGGACAATGAGATTCATTGTACCAAAAGAGACTCACACAGCCAAAGGTTTCCAATCTCATCATTTGAAAGAGCCAGCACTTTGGCTCTTTACAGCAGTCAACAAAGCCCTATGCAGAAAGAACAGACTGAAGAAACAATTGAAGATCAGGTATAATCCTAGATTGACTTTTCTGTCAGTTAACACATCAAAATATTTTTTTCACTAAATGAATAGCATAGAGAGCATGTCCTATAGCACCACCTAGCAGGCTGAATGAAAAGTTAATTATGCACCCTGACCAACAATCAGTAATGTTAAAACACTGTTAGATTTAGCATATCACAGTTTGTTTATATAAATCTTTGGTACAGCTGCATTTGGAGCCCTGTGCATAGTTTATTTCATTTCAGTGTTTACCCCACTTTCCTATCTGGAAGGAAGCCCAAAGCAGCAAGAGCAAACAATAATATGAAACTACAATCAAACAATATGAAATCAAACAATACGAAAAGTTTATAGTAAAAATGCTGCAGTAATCTCTAAAGTTTAAATTCAGTGCAATGTAAGAGTTCTTGTCAGTCCATCTAAAAAAAAGAAAAGAATATGGTAGAGCTAGAAAAGTGCAACCAAAATGATCAGTGAGTTGAAGCACCATCCCGAGGACTTTTTGGATGAACAAAAAGCTTGAGAGGGAACATTAGGAAAAATTATAAAATTAATCATCTAATATCGAACAAATGGTTTATTGATTCACATATTTATTGAAGCTGTAAGATCTCTGTGAAATTTCTATACACACACACAGAGAGAGAGAGAGAGAGAGAGAGAGAGAGAGAGAGAGAGAGAGAGAGAGAGCTTGGAAGATTACTTTTAAAAAGTAATAAATTACAGTTACAGTTACATGGCCCCAAAAAGTAGTAATTATCATTACAATTGCCGTGCTTTTGGCGCTCCTTACTCTGCTGGTAAGAGAGGGAGGCAGAAGCCACTGCTCAAGCTTTCTGTACCAAACACACACACACACACACACACTTTGCATGCCAAACACACACACACTTTGCGTGCCAAACACACACACATCATTGTCTCTCACCTCCGCAGCCAGGTCTTCATGTCCATTTTGCCACTGCCTCCTTGCCCTCCGGCTCTTTTCTCCCTCCACTCCCATCCATTTTTAAACAATTGTTTTCTCCACTCCACCCCATCTCACTCTCTACCTCCTCCCTCGTTGCCTTTTATAGAGCACGAGGGAAGAGCGATGCTGCACAGAAGCCCAATTTGAAGCACATGATTTTTATCCACCAATGAGAGGATCAGAAGACGTCCCCTGCTCCCCCCCAAGTAATGCCCAAAAGTAACACTGGAAACATTAAAGTTACAGCTTAAAAGTAATCAAATTATACCTCATTCTATTACAAGCAAAATGTAATGCAATTACCCACTTGTTACTCATAAAAGTAATAAATTACAAGTAATTCGTTATTTGTAACAAGTTACTTCCAATCTCTGTGTGTGTGTGTGTGTGTCTCTCTATCTATCTATCTATCTATCTATCTATCTATCTATCTATCTATCTATCTATCTATCTATCTATCTATCTATCTATCTATCTATCTATCTATCTATAAACGTAATTGTGATTAACCAAACAGAGGTTTTTATTGTATTAACAAAATGTTTCAGCTTCCGCCTTCATCAGCTGCTAACATACAAATGCTGTTACCAAGGTGGCAGTTATAGAGCTTTGAGGATGGAATGCTCAGAGGGGCTTCATTTGCAGAAGCTAAGTAGTGGTGGTACTGTCCTCCAGGTTCAGGCCATGTGGTGCCAATGTGTCCAGAGAGTATATCCAATAGTTCTCCCTTTTGGTCAATGCTGCTGGATCTGCTGGCATCTCTATCGCTGTAATGGAAAAGTCCAACAGGCTGTGACCCTCGATGTTAAAATGCTTTGCAACTGGTTGCTCCACTTTTTTTGTCAAAATTGCCGACTTGTGGTTCCTGAAGCGCATGCATAGTCAGTTGTGGTCTTTCCTACGTATTGGATATGACATCCTGGTCTTTTGCACTCAATGATGTAAACTATATTGCAGGACCTGCAGGTGATGTTCTGTTTGATGTAATATGTCCTGCCTGTCCTAGTGCTTGTAAAAGTGGCTGTCTCCCTGAGGTACACACAGGTGATACAGCGTTTGGAGTGACAAGGATGAGACCCTGGATTGGTGATAGGTGGCTTAAGCACAGCTCTCACCAACAGTCTGCGCAAATTAGGAGGTTGGCGAAATGCTATAACAGGAGGCCTGCTGATGGCTCTGGTAAGATGTTCAGAGTTTGCCAGCAATGGGTAGCTCTCCTTGATTGCTCGGTGATAGTTAGGAGATGCTGGATGGAAATCTACCACAAATGGAATCCGTTGCTCACTGCACTTTGACACCTCAGTATGATGGAGGAGGTTTTCTCTGGACAGAATGGAGGCTCAGTGGATGTTGCAATTCATAATATGTGGAGAATATCCTGTTTGAAGAAGGTGTTCTTTAAGTTCACTGATCCTTCTCTGGTATTTATCTTCAGTGTTGCAAACAAGTTTGATTCTCAGAGCTAAGCTATACACAATGTTCTTCTTTATATGCCTAGGATGGCAGGATTTCCAGTTTAAATAGGTGTGGGCATCAGTGGGTTTGCTGTAGAGATCAGTGGCTATTTTGTTGTTTTCAATGGTAAGAAGGACATCCAGAAAAGGAATGTGCGGATTGTCATTTGTACTATTAAATGTAAACTTAATAGAGGGATGGACAGAGTTGATGTAATTTTTAAATTGTTCCAAACTCTCTTTACCATTCGTCCAGACCATAAAGATGTCGTCAATGTATCGCCACCATATAAGTGGTTTGTTGATGGCCTTTTTGAGGATCTCCTGTTCCAGTTTACCCATAAAGAGATTTGCATATGATGGAGCCATGCGAGTCCCCATAGCTGTGCCTTGTAGTTGCAGGTAGTGTTCTCCATTGAATGTAAAGTTGTTACAAGTCAGGACTGAATCCCATCATTATGTGGTATATTGGTGTAAAGAGATGTGACATCTAAAGTAGCTAGTACAGTATTGTTGTGGAATTGATACTGCTTGTTTAAAGACTCAATTTTAAGCAAGAAGTCCTTGGTGTTTTTGATATACGATGGGAGGTTTTGCATCAAGTTTTGTAAATTTAAGTCAATGTACAGAGAAATCCTTTCAGTAGCTGTGTTGTTACCTGAGACAATTGGGCGACCAGGATTGTTGGCTTTGTGGATTTTAGGCAGCATGTAAAACCTTCCAGGGGTGGGATTTGGATTAACAAGGAGATCAGCAGTTTCCTCTTTAAGAAGTTTCCTACTTGTAAGGTTTTGTATAGATGTAATGATACAAGTATTGAGATCTATGGTGATGTCTTTCTCAAGAAATTTATATGTTGTTTCATCCTTTAGTTGTCTTTGACCTTCTGCTATATAGTCTGTAGTGTTAAGTACCACAACAGCACCACCCTTATCTGCAGGCTTGATGACAATATCCCTTCTCATCTGAAGGTTCCTCAGGGCTATTCTTTCTTCTTCTGAAAGGTTGTCATGAGTAGGAGTTGGTGTGTGATTGTTGATGACTCTGTTTATTGATGAGAGAAAGGTTTCTAGGACTGGATTCCTGTTAATGTTCGGTGTCCATGTTTTAGGTGGCAGAAACTGTAGCAGAGGATCTCTATTGTAGAGGTCATTGTTGTTCTTAGAGTCATCTCCCTGTTCTTTGACTGCTGAGATGTGTTTATATACCTACCTCTAATTTGTTTTTAAAAAATTTGGTTTCTTATTTAAATTAAATTTCTTGTTCAAATGGTCTTATCTAGGGTGTCCAGGTGTTCGGTTTTCACCCAGAGACTCCTGTTTTTGGGGGTCCTCTCTGAGTCTCTAGGTGAGTCAACTTAATCTCTGGACTCTTAGCTTTCATTTAAAAAAAGTTTCTAGGAGATCTCGTTCAAAAGATATAAAACAAAATGTCACACACACACACACACACACACACACTTCTGCTAGTACTGGCTGCTCTAATCCCTGCCCTTTCACATTTTTAGCCAATAAGTGAAGTCATGGTTGTGACTAACAAAATTTGTTGACCCCTGACAATACCTAAACCACACTTCAAGTTCTGAGAACGGTTTCCTTTTCCTGCTTGTTTCACATCAGGAATTCAGTAAATTGATAAATTTATAAAATTTCAGCTATAAGTTTATACTTTATGTTTATACTGTACTGTACTTTCTCTGGACAGGATTGGGACTTGCTTCTGAGTAAATATGCATAGGATTGCACTACAATAGAAGATCAGAGAAAGATCTTGGTGGGCATACACAGTAAACAATTTTAATTATAATTACAATAAAAGCATGCATGCAGGGTTTTGTAAGTACTTGCAAAAATGGCAGATTATACATTTTATCTTTCAAATAATTTTTGAAGAGATGTTTTTAAAAGTGTACATGCTGCAGTGTTATACTTTTCTAATTAAGGAGTCAAACAAGTTTAAATTTTACTGGACTATTGAAGAGGGCAGCTTATTTGTCTTATTCATAACCTGTTTTGAAAACCTTCCCAATATGAAGCTTTCTGGGAGTAAAGCTGTGGTGCTAATTCCACATACCCAGGAGTTAACCCAATTGAATACAGTAGAACTTACTTTTGAGTAGACATGGTTAGGATTGCTGAAAATCAATGGGACCTTTGAGTGAACGTAGAAAAGGACTGTGTTGTAAATTTTTCTCTCCCCCTCCAATCCTTAAAAAAAAAAAGCAGGTAGCGCTTACTTAGGTGTCATTGCTTTTATTTGGCAGGAAACTAATACTTTTTAAACTATTATATGGGGTGTATGTATTTTTATATCTCCAGTGTGTGTGTATATGGAATATTTCCAACAACCCTGTGAGGTAGCCTTGGAAACCAAGGCAGCTCACAACAAGAAATAAAGCCATTTAAAATCCAATAACCATAAAACAAGTATAAAACAATTGCAAAACTGCTTAAAGTGGTATGATTCTGAATTTTGGATTGGGTGAGTGAAGTTCCTTATCACTGAATTCCAGTCCTGTGCATGCTTCCTTGTTTGAGTAAGCCCCATTTAATATATTGGGACTTGCTTCGGAGTACACATGCATATGACTGCACTATAAATATCTTTACAGGTTGTGTAAATAATAAATATATTTGACATTCATGCTTATATAAATATTTTCTCATACTATGTCTTGATATGTATATGATTTCACACTATGGTTGTACATTATTATTATTATTTGTTGTTGTTATGTGCCTTCAAGTCAATTACGACTTACGGCGACCCTATGAATCAGTGACCTTCCAAGAGCATCTGTCATGAACCACTCTGTTCAGATCTTGTAAGTTCAGGTCTGTGGCTTCCTTTATGGAATTAATCCATCTCTTCTTTGTCCTTCCTCTTTTTCTACTCCCTTCTGTTTTTCCAAGCATTATTGTCTTTTCTAGTGAATCATGTCTTCTCATGATGTGTCCAAAGTATGATAACCTCAGTTTCATCATTTTAGCTTCTAGTGACAGTTCTGGTTTAATTTGTTCTAACACCCAATTATTTGTCTTTTTCGGAGTCCATGGTATCCGCAAAGCTATCATCCAACACATATTTCAAATGAGTTGATTTTTCTCTTATCTGCTTTTTTCACTGTCCAATTTTCACATCCATACATAGAGATCGGGAAGACCATGGTCTGAATGATCCTGACATTACTGTTCAGTGATACATCTTTGCATTTGAGGATCTTTTCTAGTTCTCTCACAGCTGCCCTAGTCCTAGCCTTCATCTGATTTCTCGATTATTATCTCCATTTTGGTTAATGACTGTGCCAAGGGATTGATAATCCTTGACAAGATCAATGTTGTCATTGTCAACTTTAAAGTTACATAAATCTTCTGTTGTCATTACTTTAGTCTTCTTGATGTTCAGCTGTAGTCCTGCTTTTGTGCTTTCCTATTTAACTTTCATCAGCATTCTTTTCAAATCATTACTGGTTTCTGTTAGTAGTATGGTATCGTCTGCATGTCTTAAATTATTGATATTTCTCCCTCCAATTTTCACACCTCCTTCATCTTGGTCCAATCCCACTTTCCGTATGATATGTTCTGCATACAGATTAAACAAATTGGGTGATAAAATACACCCGTCTCACACCCTTTCCTATTTGGAACCAATCAGTTTCTCCATATTCTGTCTTTACAGTAGCCTCTTGTGCAGAGTATAGGTTGAGCATCAGGACAATCAGATGCTGTGGCACCCCAATTTCTTTTAAAGCATTCCATAGTTTTTCATGATCTACACAGTCAAAGGCTTTGCTGTAAGCTATAAAGCACAGGGTGATTTTCTTCTGAAATTCCTTGCTCCGTTCCATTATCCAACTTATGTTTGCGATATGATCTCTGGTGCCTCTTCCCTTTCTAAATCCAGCTTGGATGTCTGGCATTTCTCGCTCCATATATGGTAAGAGCCTTTGTTGTAGAATCTTGAGCATTGCTTTACTTGCATGGGATATTAAGGCAATAGTTTGATAATTACTGCATTCTCTGGGATACCCTTTCTTTGGAATTGGGATATATATTGAATGCTTTGTGTCTGTGGGCCATTGTTTAGTTTTCCATATTTGTTGAAATTTTTTTGTCAAACTTTGGACAGATTCAGTCTCAGTAGCTTGTAGCAATTTTATTGGTATGCCATCTGTTCCTGGTGATTTGTTTCTTCCAAGTATTTGAAGAGCAGCTCTTACCTCACATTCTAAAATTTCTGATTCGTCATCATATGTTTCCTCCGTGAATGAATCTCTCATCCTGGCATCTCTTTTATAGAGTTTTTCAGTGTATTACTTCCATCTGTCTTTTGTTTCATCTCGGTCAGTCAGTGTGTTCTCCTGTTGATTATTCAATATCCCTAGTCGCGGTTTAAATTTCCCTTTCATTTCTCTAATCTTTTGGAATAGGGCTCTTGTTCTTCCCTTTTTGTTGTCCTCTTCTGTTTCTATACAATAACTATTGTAATAGTTCTCTTTGTCCCTACGTACTAGTTGCTATATTGTTGCATTTAGGGTTCTAACCATGTTTCTATCTCCTTTTGCTTTTGCTTTCCTTCTCTCTTTAACCATTTTAAGAGTTTCTTCAGTCACCCATTAAGGTCTTTCTTTTTAGCTAGAGTTATTGTCTTTCTGCATTCTGCCCTGATAATGTCTCTTGCTTCACTCCATAGTTCTTCTGGTTCTCTGTCAACTAAGTTTAATGCCTCCTTATTTGATCTTTATATTCTTCTGGGGTGTTATTTAAATTGTATTTTGGCATGATGATTGCCTTGTTGTTCTTCTTTAACTTTACTCTGATTTTTGATATGACCAGTTCATGATCTGTACTGCAGTCTGCTCCTGGTCTTGTTTTTGCAGAAAGTATGGAAGTTCTCCATCTTCTATTACCAATTATATAATCAATTTCATTCCTATATTGGCCATCTGGTGATGTCCATGTGTACAGGCGTCTTTTTGGTTGCTCAAAAAATGTGTTTGCAAGAAACAAATTATTGGCTTCACAGAATTCAATAAGTCTTTCTCCTGCTTCATTTCTGTCTCCTAAGGCCCATTTTCCCACAATTCCTAGTTCTTCTCTGTTCCCTACTTTTGCATTCCAATCCCCCATGATTATCAGCACATCTTGTTTTGGTGTGTGATCAATTTCCTCCTGTACTTCTGCGTAAAATCTCTCCTTATGCATTTGCCATTGGAGCGTAGACTTGGATGATGGTTATGTTATTAGGTTTCCTGTTTAATCTAATTGGTATCACTCGCTCAGACCTTGCATTATAGCTCCTAATTGCTTTTGCTACATCACTTCTCACTATTAAAGCAACCCCGTTTCTTCTGAATTACTCATTTCCTGCATAAAATATTTTGTAGTTGCCTGATTGAAAATGTCCCATTCCCGTCCATTTTAATTCACTCACACCAAGTATAGTAATGTTGATACTTTCCATTTCTTGCTTGACAATTTCTAACTTTCCCTGGTTCATGCTTCTCACATTCCATGTTCCTATTGTGTACATCGTACAACTCTGGACTCTCCTTTCGCATCTGTGAGCATCAGCCTCTTGGCTTACTTTCGGCTTTGACCCAGCTGCGGCATTAGTCACAGCGCTACTCGTACTTTAAATTATTATTTACAAATTATTATTTCCTCTACATTTTAAGTCTGCCCTTCTTCCTTGAGGTGGTCATGGTCCCCCTGTTGTTTTCCCCGAGGGGCAGATTAGGATGAAAAATGGGGTGTAGCCTGTGGTCACCGAGTCAACTTTGTAGCTTATTTCCATTTTAAAATTTAATTAAAATAATTTATATGCAGGCAAAGTTTATGAAGTAATGGAGCTCCACATAATACATTTAAAGCATATCCCACTCGCATTTAAAGCACATGACTTCCCCCAAAGAATACTGGAAAGTGTAGTTTCCCCCTCACAATTATAGTTCCCACCACCCCGAACAAACTACAGTTCCCATGATTCTGTGATGGGATTCATGTGCTTCAAATGTATGTTGAATGTGCTTTAAATGAATGATGTGGATCTGCCCTAGTATGCTCTGCATTCATTAGTGATTTGAAAATAACAATTTTAAACGATACTTTTTAAAACAGGGCTATAGCTTGGTGGTAGGGCACATGCTTTGCATGCAAAGGTCCAAAATTCAATTTCTGGAAAAGACTACTGCCTGGAATCCTGGAGAGCCAATGCTAGTCCATATCATCAGTACTGAGCTAGATGATATCAAATGGCCTGATTTGGTATAAGGCAGATTCCTTTGTGCCTAAAACAGGAAAGAGACCCAAGGGCCACAGTTACTCTGAAATTTATTTATGTGTTTTATTTACAACATTTTACAACTTTATTCTAAAAAACCTCAGAGCAGTTTACAGAAAGAATTAAAACAATAAAATTATTGGCAAAAACAGTTAAAGGTATTTAAAAAAATTCAGAATGATAAAACCAACAATGAGCTAAAAACAGGTTTAAAAAATGCAATAGCTTCTACATGCCTGGGTAGGCTTGCCTAATCAAAAATGTTTTTAGCAGGTGCTGAAATGTGTAGAATGAATAGGCTGGGAGTTCCAAAGCGAGGTACTGCCACATAAAATGATCAATTTCTTACAAGAGCAGAACAAGTACTGTGTGGAACCTGTAACATAAAAAGCACATCTCGAACTTGGCCTGGTAGCAAATGGACAACCAGTGCAGATTTCAGGGCAGAGGTATTATGTGCTGATAGTCTCACTGATGTCAGCAATTGTGCCACAGCATTCTTTATTAACTACAGTCCCCAGGTCAGGTTGTGCTGCATGGGGATTTCTGTGACCTTGGCTGACTGGCTGCCAGTAATGTTTTAGTTTTGGTTAGGAACCCTGAGTGGTTGTGGGATGCTGAGTTTTTTGTCTTACTCATAACAATCTTGTTGTGGTTGGTATGGTATCGCATTTAGGAAATCATCACTGTCTGTCTTTTTCTTTTTCTATTTGCATTTCATTTACCTCTGCCCTTACTCCCTTACATCCATAGAAGCAACAACAGTGGTTCCATGGAGTCAGCTCAACCCCCTTAAACCCACTGATGATGCACCTTGTTATTTGCATCATGTTTTGTTTCTTGCCTAATAGTGGTAAAAGAGAATTCATATACTGGGAAGTGTGACTTCAATTGCTGATGTTCCCAAGCTACTCCATATGAAGGTAAACCAAATCATGTGTGTTTTCTTTCTGTCAATTATTACTCAGTGGAATTGGGTTGACTGTCAAATTGTGTTTATAGCAGCCCACAGAGAAGGCAGGAAAGAGTAGAAAATCTTCTTACCTCTTACTCATTTCTCAATGAGTCAGGGAGGGGGTGTTGCTGTGGTCTATAGGAGCTCCATCTCCCTCTGCAAGTACCCTGTCCATCTGACTACTGGTCTGGAGTGTTTGCACCTTATGTTGGGTCAGCGGGACAGACTGGGGATTCTGTTGGTGTACCACCTACCCCGCTGCCCAACAGACTCCCTAGCTGAGCTGATGGAGGTGGTCTCGGGTGTACTGTTGAGATTCCCCAGACTGTTGGTTCTGGGGGATGTCAACATCCATGCTGAGGCCACATTAACCCAGGGCGGCTCAGGATTTCATGGTCTGCATGACAACCATGGCACCGTCCCAATATGCCATTGGCCCAGCACATGTAGCAGGGCATACTCTAGACTTGGTTTTTGCATCTGGACATGGAGTTGGTGATCTGAAAGTCCCTCTGTCATGGACAGATCACTGCTTGCTGAAGTTTAGACTTACAGCGGCTTTTCCCCTCTGCAAGGGTGGGGGACCTATTAAGTTGGTCTGCCCCCAGAGACTAATGGATCCGGATGGTTTCCAAAGGGCTCTGGGGAGTTTTCCGGCTGATAGGGCTAGCGCTCCTGTCGAGACCCTGGTTGAACTGTGGAATACAGAAATGACCCGGGTGGTTGACATGATTGCTCCTGAGCACCCTCTCCTGTGTAGAGCTCGTATGGCTCCATGGTATACCCCAGAGCTGAGAGCAATTAAACAATATAGGAGACGGCTTGAGTGCAGATGGAGGCGAACTCCTAATGGATGCAATTATACACTGGTAAGTGCCTATGGTAAGCTGTATTTAGGGGCAGTGAGGACAGCAAAAAAACAATATTTTGCTGCCACTATCAAATCATCAATCTGCTGCCCAGCAGAGCTCTTCAGAATTGTCCGGGGGCTATTACACTCTGGCCCCAGGGACATGGTAGAACCATCTGAGGCCCGCTGTATGAATTTGCTAGGCACTTCCAGGATAAAATCTTTAGCATCCACCAGGACTTAGACTCTAGTGTTATAGCAGGTGAATCAAGCAAGGTATCCAGAGCACAGCCTTGTCCCAACTTCTTGGATGAGTTTCAGTTGGTGCAGCTTGAGGACATTGACAAGGTGCTTGGACAGGTTTGTGCAACCACTTCTGTACTGGATCCTTGCCCTTCTTGGCTAATAAAGCTAGCAGGGATGGAACAGCCGGCTGGGCCAGGGAAGTGATTAATGCCTCTCTGCGAGAGGGGGTGGTCCCTGGCTGCCTGAAAGAGGCAGTAGTGAGACCACTCCTGAAGAGGCCCTCCCAGGACCCAGAAAATCTTAATAACTATAGGCCGGTAGCAAATGTTCCTTTCCTGGGCAAGGTGCTGGAACGAGTGGTTGCAGGCCAGCTCCAGACACTCTTGGATGAGACTGATTATCTAGATCCATTTCAGTCGGGTTTCAGGCCTGGTTTTGGTATGGAAACAGCCTTGGTCGCCCTGTATGATGACCTTTGTTGGGAGAGAGACAGGGGGAGTGTGACTCTGTTGATTCTCCTTGATCTCTCAGCGGCTTTCGATACCATCGACCATGATATCCTTCTGGGGAGACTAGCTGAGTTGGGAGTGGGAGGTACTGCATTGCAGTGGTTCCACTCCTACTTGGTGGGTCGGCTCCAGAAGGTGGTGTTTGGGGAACATTGCTTGGCACCCTGGACTCTCCAATATGGGGTTCTGCAGGGGTCAGTTCTGTCCCCCATGCTGTTCAACATCTACATGAAACCATTGGGTGCGGTCATCCGGAGCTTTGGAGTGCATTGCCATCAGTATGCTGATGACACACAGCTCTATTTATCCTTTTCATCTTCTTCAGGTGAGGCTGTCAATGTGCTGAACCAGTGCCTGGCTGCGACAATGGACTGAATGAGGGCTAATAAACTGAGGCTCAATCCAGACAAGACTGAGATGCTGCTAGTGGGTGGTTCTTCTGACCGGATGGTGGATGTCCAACCTGTTCTGGATGGGGTTGCACTCCCCCTGAAGGAGCAGGTTCGTAGCTTGGGGGTTCTCCTAGAATCATCTCTGTCACTTGAGGCTCAGGTAGCCTCAGTGGCACAGAGTGCCTTCTACCAACTTCGGTTGGTGGCCCAACTACATCCCTATCTGGACAGGAATAACCTGGCTTCAGTTGTCCATGCTCTGGTAACCTCCAGATTAGATTACTACAATGCACTCTACGTGGGGATGCCTTTGAAGACGGTTCGTAAACTGCAGCTTGTGCAAAATGCAGCGGCCAGATTGGTAACAGGGACCAGACAGTCCGAACATATAAAACCGATTCTGGCCCGCTTGCATTGGCTTGCCTCTATGTTTCCGAGCTCGATTCAAGGTGCTGGTTTTAACCTATAAAGCCTTACACGGCTTGGGACCACAATACCTGATGGAACGTCTCTCCCAATAAGAACCCACCCGTACACTACGTTCAAGATCAAAGGTCCTCCTCCAGGTGCCTACTCCAAGGGAAGCTTGGAGGGTAGCAACAAGGGAGAGGGCCTTCTCAGTGGTGGCCCCCAAATTATGAAATGATTTTGCTGACGAGGTGCACCTGGCGCCAACACTGTTATCTTTTCGGCGCCAGGTCAAGACTTTCCTCTTCTCCCAGGCATTTTAGCATGTGTTTTTAAATTGTTTTTATATTGTTTTGAATTTTAAAATTGTGTTTTAAATTGTTTTTAAAATATGTTTTTAAATTGTGTATTTGTTTTAATGTGTTTGATTGCTGTAAACCACCCAGAGAGCTTCGGCTATGAGGCGGTATACAAGTGCAATAAATAAATAAACCTCTCTCTGCAGTGAAGGGTCAAGTCTGTAAAGAAGTTTGGAGCAGCCACATTAAAAGGTAGGCAGTGCATTCCAAGCAGGGGGTTGTCAACCCGGCTTTGATATGGATATCTTTGCAGAGAATCCCTAGTCAAGCCTTACCAACAGCACAATCCTAACAATATCTACTCAGAAGTAATTCCTGTTGATTTCTATGGGGCTTAGTCCCTTAGTAACTGTGTTTAGAATTGCAGCCTTTAGGGGCATCCATCTCTTGAGTGCTCCCATCTAACATCTCCACAACATTATGCTTTCTTCCTACAATGGCCTTCTGGTAACTGGCCTGGCCTGAGGACACTTAAACCCTTCTTGCCAGAAGCAAGTAGGCTAGATTCAAACTTTCTTACCCAGGCTGTCTAAGCAGGTGAGAAGGAATGATCCCGTCACTCCAGCTGGACCTGGACCTCATTTAGCTAAGATTTCTATCCTAATTTCTAATCAGAGAATTTGTTTTGAGTGGTATGCTCCAAGCAACTGTGGTTGATGCTGAATGTATCATGCTTAATGGCATCACTAGGGTCCACCCCATGACATCACTAGGACACGCCCCTGAAATCTCAGGATTTGGGATGCTTCTGACCTGGCAACCCTAGTCTTATCTGATTCTAAATTTGTATGACTACAGTGTGTAACCTGCCCTGGGGTCTTATGGTGCAGGGTAGGTAAGAAATCTTATGCTGAAAAAATAAAATACTAAACAGTCAAGCAAAGGGACCATTTGGTTAGATTTACAACTGTTACATACAGTTATTTACATAACATATAAAGCCCAAAAGGCAGGCCCTTTCTTTTGAGAAGAGATGTTGAAGAACATGGGGATCATAGGGGCTGCTACAGAAAATGGGCTCTCTTGAGCACCATTCCTGAACTTCTGAGGGCAGTGGAACCACCAAGAGTCCCCCGCCCCGCCAATTTTAAGAAAGGAGGCAATTTTTCAGGTATTTGGGGCCTAAGTCATTTAGAACTTTCTAACACTAATGTGAGCTCCTTGAATTGGGCCCTGAAACAAACTGACAACTGGTGAAGCTGTTTTAAAACAGGAGATATACACATTCTAAATGGAACCAGGGAGTTCTAAATGGGAGTTCTAAATGGCAGACCAAAGTTCAAATAGGAGACCAAGGCTAGGAAGAGGGACCTTGGGCCAATCACTGTCTCTCAGCCTAACATTACCCTACACATACAGGCCCCATCTGCAGTATACATGTAAAGCAGTATCATACCACCTTGCTTCCCTCAAAGAATTCTGGGAACTGTGTTTTGTTAAGGGAGCTGAGAGGACCCTCCTGCTTCCCTCACAGAGTTACAATTCCCAGAGTTGCCTGGCAAGAGGGATTAATGCAAATTGTAGTGCTGGGGGGGGGGAATAGAGGGCTCCAAACAACTCTCAGCACCCTTAACAAAACACAGTTCCCACAAGTCTTTGGGGGGGGGACCATGACTGTTTATAAAGTGGAATGATACTGCTTTAAATATATAGTGCAGATGGAGCCACAGTGTGATGCAATAATTCAGTCTGAAAGTTACCAAACATGGAGTACAATTCCCAAGTAATCTCTGTCCAACAGGGGCCATAGCTGGCGAACCAGCCATAGCTGGAAATAGGCACTCCTACCCACCATGGCCACTTGAGCCTCCAGTGATAATGGTGGAACAAGAAGTACCCCCAAGCTACAGACCTGCTTCTTCCAGCGGTGTAATCTCCATCCAGAACACACAGCCTCCCCACCTCTTGGAACCCAAAAACTCTATCTTACGAGGTTTCGGTTTCAGTGCATTGGTACACATCCAGCCTACCACCACCTCCAAGAATAGCAGTGCCAATAAATATAACTGTGCCAATAAAAATGTGTTTTCTTAAAAACCAAGAACTTGCTAGGGAATGCTGTGAGAAACTTGGGTAACAGTGAGAAACTTGCTCTTGATCATATAATAAAGCATACAGAGTTCTGTGTTCTATTACAGAACAGAGTGTGCATAGTTTTCACAGTATTTTGAATATATTCTCAAAGAAGATTCACATTACAGTACATAGGAGAAGGAAGGTTAATCTTGCTGTTCTTTCCAACTCCCCCCCCCCCAAACAGATCCAGCTTTCCACTGCTGGCTTTTGTTTTTGTTTAAAATGGCAAATATTACAAAATAGATATTCACAAAATAGTGCAGCTTTCTTCAACCCGATGCCCTCCAGATGTTAATGCTTTCTCTTCAGAAACAGTTCATTCATGAAGAAGGCAGTTGTAGCACAAATAACCACTTCAGGACATGGAATAATGGGCTCAAGTTAAAAAAAGCCAGATTTCGGCTGAACATTAGGAAAAACTTGCTGACTGTTAGAGTGGTACAACAATGGAACCAATTACCTAGGGAGGTGATGGGCTCTCCAACGGAGGCATTCAAGAGGCAGCTGGACAGGCACCTATCGGGTATGCTTTAACTTGGATTCCTGCATTGAGCAAGGTGTTGGAGTCAATGACTTTATAGGACACTTCCAATTCTATGATTCTATGTCAACCCAGACACAGTCTCAAAGGAGGCTGCAAACACCCCACAAAATTCTTCAGCAACCCTTCTGATGGGTAAAAGGAATGTAGTTGTGATTATTTTCTGAAGCGAATTGCCCTTATTGCATACCTGTACGCTCACTCACACACACCTTTTAATAATATTAATCCCATAACAAGGGGATATAACAAAGCAGAAGGCTTCAATAGGGCCTTCAGAGAGAGGGACACTCTCACAGAATACCCCTGCTGTTGGAGGTCTCTTCCAGCATGTCTATGATATATGGTTGTTCTCGCGGGTTGCACAGCTGTCGGTAGTAGGCAGTGGCAAGCCAATTTCCCAGTCAGCATCCCAAGCCAACTCTGCAGCTTCTAAGGCACAGTTAAATCAAACATGGATACACACCTTAATGTGGTGACAGGGTTTGAAGAGTGTAGAAGAAGCTGAGCAATGCTGTCAGGAGTCTAGACCAAGAGGCTAGACTCCTAGCAGGGGCACCCAAGGTGGAATGGTCAAAGCCATGACACCAAACTAAGATGCATCCAGACTCAGAGGAAGACAGTGGTAAACCACCCCTGAATACCTCTTACCATGAAAACCCTATGAATAGACTATCCAAAATGCAACATGAGATAATGCTGGAAGATGAGACCCCCAGGTCAGAAGGCACTCAATGAGCTACTGGGGAAGAACAACAGACAAGTACGAGTAGCGTTGTGACTATGGACACAGCTGGGTCAAAGCTGAAAGCAAACCCAGAGGCTGATGCACACAGATGCGAAAGGAGAGTCCAGAGTTGTACGGCGTACACAATAGGAACGTGAAATGTGAGAAGGATGAACCAGAGAAAGTTAGAAGTTGTCAAGCAAGAAATGGAACGTATCAACATTACTATACTTGGCGTTTGTGAATTAAAATGGATGGGAATGGGACATTTTCAATCAGGCAACTACAAAATATTTTATGCAGGAAATGAGAAATTCAGAAGAAACGGGGTTGCTTTAATACTGAGAAGTGATGTAGCAAAAGCAATTAGGAGCTATAATGCAAGGTCTGAGTGAGTGATATCAATGAGATTTAACAGGGAACCTATTAACATAACCATCATCCAAGTCTATGCTCCAAGGGCAAACAGAGAAGAGAAATTGGAGAGATATTACGCAGAAGTACAGGAAGAAATAGATCACACACCAAAGCAAGATGTGCTGATAAGCATGAGGGACCGGAATGCAAAAGCAGGGAACAGGGAAGAACTAGAAATTGTGGGAAAATGGGCCTTAGGAGTAGAAATTAAGCAGGAGAAAGACTTATTGAATTCTGTGAAGCCAATAATTTGTTTCCTGTAAACACATTTTTTGAGCAACCAAAAAGACGACTGTACACGTGGACATCACCAAAAGGTTAATATAGGAATAAAATTGATTATATAATTGGTAGCAGAAGATGGAGAAGTTCCATACTTTCTGCAAAAACAAGACCAGGAGCAGACTGCGGTACAGATCATGAACTGGTAATATCGGACATCAGAGTAAAGCTAAAGAAGAACAACAAGGCAATCATCATGCCAAAATACAATTTAAATAACATCCCAGAAGAAAATAAAGATCAAATAAGGAACAGATTTGAGGCATTAAACTTAGTTGACAGAGAACCAGAAGAACTATGCACTGAAGTCAGAAACATTATCAGAGAAGAATGCAAAAAGAAAGTTAAAAAGACCTCAGTGGATGACTGAAGAAACTCTTAAAATTTTTAAAGAGAGAAGGAAAGCAAAGGCAAAAGGAGATAGAAACATAATGCAACAATACAGTGACTAGTTGTAGGGACAAAGAGAACTATTACAATAGTTATTGTATAGAAATAGAAGAGGACAACAAAAAGGGAAGAACAAGAGCCCTATTCCAAAAGATTTAGAGAAATTAAAGGGAAATTTAAACTACAAGTAGGGATGTTGAATAATTAACAGGGGAACACACTGACTGACTGAGATAAAAAATAAAGAGAGATGGAAGCAATACACTGAAGAACTGTATAAAAGAGATGCCAGGATGACAGATGCATTCATGGAGGAACCGTTACGATGAAGAACCAGAAATTTTAGAATGTGAGGTGAAAGCTGCTCTTCAAATACTTGAAAGAAACAAATTATCAGGAACAGATGGCATACCAATAGAGTTGTTACAAGCTACTGACACTGAAAATGTCCAAAGTTTGACAAAAAAAATTCAACAAATATGGAAAACTAAACAATGGCCCACAGACGGAAAGCATTCAGTATATATCCGAATTCCAAAGAAAGGGGATCCTAGGGAACGCAGTAATTATAGAACTATTGCCTTAATATCCCATGCAAGTAAAGTAACGCTCAAGATTCTACAACAAAGGTTCTTACTGTATATGGAGTGAGAAGTGCCAGATGTCCAAGCTGGATTTAGAAAGAGAAAAGTTACCAGAGATCACACCGCAAACATACGTTGGATGATGGAACAGACCAAAGAATTTCAGAAGGAAAACACCCTGTATTTTTTGGATTACAGCAAAGCCTTTGACTGTGTAGATCATGAAAAACTATGGAATGCTTTAAAAGAAATGGGGGTGCCACAGCATCTGATGTCCTGATGCTCAACCTATACTCTGGACAAGAGGCTACTGTAAGGACAGAATATGGAGAAACCGACTGGTTCCCCATCGGAAAGGATGTGAGACAGAGGTGTATTTATCACCATATTTGTTTAACCTATACACAGAACACATCATACGGCAAGCGGGATTGGACCAACATGAAGGTGTGAAAATTGGAGGGAGAAATATCAATAATTTAAGATATGCAGTCGATACCATACTACTAGCAGAAACCAGTAATGATTTGAAAAGAATGCTGATGAAAGTTAAAGAAGAAAACACAAAAGCAGGACTACAGCTGAATGTCAAGAAGCCTAAAGTAATGACAACAGAAGAGTTATATAACTTTAAAGCTGACAACAAAGACACTGAACTTGTCAAGGATTATCAATCCCTTGGCACAGTCATTAACCAAAAGGGAGACCATAGTCAAGAAATCTGAAGAAGGCTAGGACTGGGGATGACAGCTATGAGAGAACTAGAAAAGGTCCTCAAATGTAAAGATGTATCACTGAACAGTAAAGTCAGGATCATTCAGACCATGGTATTCCCTATCTCTGTGTATGGATGTGAAAGTTGACACTTTGAGAGTGTCAACAAGCATATAGATAGAGGTGATCCAGTGGACATAGTGTACTTAGACTTTCAAAAAGCGTTTGACAAGGTACCTCACCAAAGACTTCTGAGGAAGCTTAGCAGTCATGGAATAAGAGGAGAGGTCCTCTTGTGGATAAGGAATTGGTTAAGAAGCAGAAAGCAGAGAGTAGGAATAAACGGACAGTTCTCCCAATGGAGGGCTGTAGAAAGTGTAGAAAGTGGAGTCCCTCAAGGATCGGTATTGGGACTTGTTCATTAATGACCTAGAATTAGGAGTGAGCAGTGAAGTGGCCAAGTTTGCTGACGACACTAAATTGTTCAGGGTTGTTAAAACAAAAAGGGATTGTGAAGAGCTCCAAAAAGATCTCTCCAAACTGAGTGAATGGGTGGAAAAATGGCAAATGCAATTCAATATAAACAAGTGTAAAATTATGCATATTGGAGCAAAAAATCTGAATTTAACATATACGCTTATGGGGTCTGAACTGGCGGTGACCGACCAGGAGAGAGACCTCGGGGTTGTAGTGGACAGCATAATGAAAATGTCGACCCAGCGTGCGGCAGCTGTGAAAAAGGCAAATTCCATGCTAGCGATAATTAGGAAAGGTATTGAAAATAAAACAGCCGATATCAGGTTGCAGCATTTGGGGCTTTTTAGTTTAGAGAAAAGGCGGGTCAGAGGAGACATGATAGAAGTGTATAAAATTATGCATGGCATTGAGAAAGTGGATAGAGAAAAGTTCTTCTCCCTCTCTCATAATACTAGAACTCGTGGACATTCAAAGAAGCTGAATGTTGGAAGATTCAGGACAGACAAAAGGAAGTACTTCTTTACTCAGCGCATAGTTAAACTATGGAATTTGCTCCCACAAGATGCAGTAATGGCCACCAGCTTGGACGGCTTTAAAAGAAGATTAGACAAATTCATGGAGGACAGGGCTATCAATGGCTACTAGCCGTGATGGCTGTGCTGTGCCACCCTAGTCAGAGGCAGCATGCTTCTGAAAACCAGTTGCCGGAAGCCTCAGGAGGGGAGAGTGTTCTTGCACTTGGGTCCTGCTTGCGGGCTTCCCCCAGGCACCTGGTTGGCCACTGTGAGAACAGGATGCTGGACTAGATGGGCCACTGGCCTGATCCAGCAGGCTCTTCTTATGTTCTTAAGTTCTTAAAGTTGGACAGTGAAAAAAGCGGATGAGAAAAATCAACTCATTTGAAATGTGGTGTTGGAGGAGAGCTTTGCGCATACCATGGACTGCAAAAAAGACAAATAATTGGGTGTTAGAACAGATTAAACCACAACTATCACAAGAAGCTAAAATAATGAAACTGAGGTTATACTTTGGACACATCATGAGAAGACATGATTCACTAGAAAAGACAATAATGCTTGGAAAAACAAAACGGAGTAAAAAAAGAGGAAGACCAAACAAGAGATGGATTGATTCCATCAAGGAATCCACAGACCTGAATTTACAAGAACTGAACAGGGTGGTTGAAAACTGATGCTATTGGAGGTCGCTGATTCATAGGGTCACCATAAATCGTAATCAGCCTGAAGGCATATAACAACAACAAACATATGTCTGCAGCTTGACAGAAACAGAGGGATTGGAGGCATGAGTCAAGACATTCCTCTTTATGGCCTACATAGAGTTAATTTATTTATTTAATTAATTTGTATCCCGCCCTTCCTCCCAGCAGGAGCCGCATATAAAACACCGCATATAAAACACAAAGAGGTTATCAGCGTAACCCTATGCTTGTTTACTCAAAAGTAAGCACTGCTGAATTCGATACAGCTTACTCGTGAGTAACAGCATAGGGTTGCAGTCTTAAAAGGAGAGGCGATCTCAAATTATTTCTACACAAATAATATCTGCAGGCATTTCCTTTCTTTTCTCTTCACCCCATTTTTTGCATTTCAGTTTTGCTAAATTAATCTCCGTTGTAGCTGCTGCGAGTCTTCTTTAAGTGTAATACACGTCTGTCTTTCTCTCCGCCCCATCCTCCTAACTAAGGATCTGCCTGTGGGCCAGAAAATGAGAATGGAAAGGGTTAAAAACTCTGAAAAGGGCCTACAAGGCCTCGGGGCTTTGAGCCCCATTTTAGCGACAAGCGTCCTCGTCGCCAACGCAGCCCTGAATTCCCGCTAGCCGCTTTCTCCCGGGGCCGTGGAGCACGCCGCTTTCACGACAGTTCACCTTCTTTACGGCACCCACGTGTGTTTTTTTCTTTCTGGGATGTATATGAAAGCTGCTGCTGGAGTGTGGGTAGGTTCCAGTGCGGTTAGAATTTAGGGTGTTGCTAAAAGAAGCTTTGGTCCGTTTGTGTTAGAAGGTTAGGGTCCCTATCTTTCATGTGTGCGTCTGTTTCAAGTGATAAAAGGGAGCTGGTGAAGCTTTTTTTTTAATGCACTTTTGCAGGTAATAGCGCTTTGCGTTGTGCTTCAGAAGAGTTGTCTCCAAAACGGAGGGGGGGCGCAAAGGAGCTGAGGCATGAATGTAGTTAGATACAAAATTAATTAATATTGGTGGAGTGGATCCTATAATTCCTATAAACTAGGAATAGTGTAGATTGCCTTTTTGCCTAATTGCCTGACCTTATTCTGGCAAATTAGTGTTTAAGGTAGCATCTATTTTATGATCTATTGGTGTCGCATTGTAAAAATATGACAGTTATAGTTGTACTGCAGGGACATTATACCAGCCTTATAAGCATGTACTGTTGTTACTTAGGTTCCTTCTAGTTGATCTGTTTATTGAGTATTCATTCTGATTTGTTTGTGAAGTGGTTATACAGTGTCACATCAAGCAATTGTTATCCCATTTCCCTTTTCATTTTTCAAAAAATCCAGTGGGGGAGGAATGGGTTTGTTGTGCAAGAGTCCAAAATCTGAATCTGTCAATTTGTTATCACTCCAAAATAGAAACAGTCTGGAAGTACTCTTAACATATTGTGCTTTCAGATGTTTGCACAAGAGGATAGTGTGTAAAGGCAGTAAATGGTGACTGTGCAAAGTGAAGTACTGTTGAAACTGTGGCCTGCCTACTTATATATTCCTTTGCAGCAACTGGTGTTTAGACATATTACCACTTTGCTACACTGCTATATGCTTGAAAGACCTATTTCTGCTGCAGCTGGTTGGTTTGCAAAAAGGAAAATAGATATCAACAATCTTTAGGTGACCTTTCTGATCTCTGAAGTCCTTACCTGGAACATGATATTACTGCTGGATACAGTCAGAAAACAAAGTTTATAGACAGAGTAATAAAATATGTTCAAATAAAACAGGCATTTCTACCATCATTATAACTTTATAAAAATTACTGGGCTTTGTTGTGTGTGCCAGTGTAGTGCAATGCTATATATATGTATTGACCAGCACTTCCTCCAAAGAGCTCATGACAGTGCATATATCATAGTTTTCTCACCACCAATTTTATATTCACAACAACCCTGTGAAGTAGATTTAGTGAGTTAGTGACTATTCCAAGTTAAACCAATGAACTTTATGGTTGAATAGGGATTTGAACCTGGATCTCCAAGTCCTAGTTTGACATCCATTAGACAATATGGGAGAGCCAGTGTGGTGTAGTGGTTAAGGTGTTGGACTACAACCTAGGAGACCAGGGTTTGAATCCCCACATAGCCATGAAGCCCACTGGATAACCTTGGGCCAGTCACTGCCTCTCAGCCTCATAAAAACCCTATTCATAGGCTCGCCATAAGTTAGAATCAACTTGAAGGCAGTACATTTCCATTTTACACAATATGGGCTCCTGAAACTAACTAGTGACAATGTATTTAGTATTCTACAAAACTAGGAAAACAAATAGTAAAGCTGGTTTTTTGAGATACCAAAGTCTCTGCCTTATAAAATGGAAGGTCCAGACAAAACAATAACCTTGGGAAATGGAGTCGATATTCTAGCAACTGACTTGGTGTTCTGGGGCCCAGACTCCAGCTCAGCCTTGTACACAGTTTCTTAGACAAGTTTTGTCTCACTGGTTTGCTTTCTTTGAAATGGGTTTTCAGTTTGCAGCAGGAACTCTGGGATTGAAGGAGTGGTTTCAAACCCCAGCGCTGCCTTTTACTCTGCGTTTTGAGTGAATAACTTGTCATTTCTGATTAGCCAGGCTCCCACTGCAGCTGTGATGAGCCATGGACTCATGGCAGCCATTTTGGTGGTGCCCACAACAGTTTTTCAAATGTCCAAATGTACTCATGAGCTCCAAAAGATTAGTGACCCCTCAACTTATAGTATAAGCAGCATTTGTCATGTGTTTCTGATTTCTGAATGTAAATTCCTCTGTATATTTAAATCAACAAGGTGTTTTGAGCAGGAATTGAGATTATATGCAAATATATTAATTCCTCTGTCTTGAACATGAACAGGTTGGAAGCTGAATATGGCAGTTCGATTCCTTTGGAAGACAATGGCCATTGTGGAGAGGCACAGGACTTGTTTTCTGGCAATTTCCTGTGCTGGACTTTTTGGTGCTAACCTGACTTTTCACATCTTACCTGACAAGACAGTCAAACCATTGTATCAGGCTTGGGCCAAGGGGAAACCAATGGAGCTTTCAGAAGAATTACAGATCCTCTTCAATGACACCCTCAGTGATGTCAGAGTGAAGTCGGCAAACAATTTTCAAGCCTTTGTGGCCTTCAGCTTCCATCCGGTGAGCGCTGGACTTCCATGGCTACCTGCAGGCTGTGTTGTGGGCATCCCTGCCAATTTCATTGGTGCAACCAATGATGATGATAGGATTAGCAATCACATTGTCATGGTTGAAGGCAAAAAAGTGGATTGGGAAAGCACAGAAGGCCTGGCTTTGCAGGAAGCCCTGACACTTTCTCCAGAGGCTCAAAAGTTTGCCATTGCAAGAGAGCTCATGTACTTGCAAAGCAATAGCTCCTTTGTATGTGCCGTTGTTGCCCCCATTTGTCTAGCTGGGACTTACATCTCAGGGATAGCCATAAAGCAGCTCTTGGGCTTGTATTCTGGTCCAGTGCTCTTACGAGGTCTTTACAACATAGCTGTTGTGGTGATTGGATTTGTGGGCTATTGCCTCTCGTATGATACTCTGAGTCGGGCAATTGATTATAGGACAGACAGAAATACAGCTTCCGTTTCCACCAGCTTTGCCAGAGGTGGGGTGGAGTTCTATAATAAAATCCTGTCCCAGAACAAGACTCTTCGTACACTCATGGGCAAACGAGGAGACCAGATATATGCCCCAAGTGGTAATCTTTTCCCAAGATGCTCATTCAGATTAAAACATGTGCCATACACTTCCAGAAGAGACTTGATTATCAATATTTTAAGCATGCCACAGGCAAAGGGGTGAGGGCATGATTTAATTTTAAGCTTGTAAATTATGCATTCTCTTTGGAACACTGCAGCAATTCCATTTTGGGGAAGAAATGACTTTATTTTATTTTTCTTTCTTTATTCATTTGATGCCTGTCTGAAAAAAATTAAAGACACGTCAAAGGTTCTGTGTCCTACGTGCCTCTAAATTCCATCTTGAAACTCTAAGGGAGTGTTACTTCCCAAGCACTGAGCTGGAAGAGCTAGCATTCCCTTTATTTTGCATATTACTTTGAAAGAACATAAAGTGCACAGGTCAGCATATAGGATGATGTGATCTTGTTAATATAAAGAGTGAATGGTGTGCAGTGGTGTGTATATTCTGCCAGGTATTTATTTATTTATTATTTGATTTATATCCTGCCCTGCCTCCCAGCAAGAGCCCAGGTATGTGCAAAACTGTTGTATAACTTGGGCCCCATCTGCACTATACATTTAATATATGGACTGCCTTCAAGTCGATCCCAACTTATGGCATACCTATGAATAGGGTTTTCATGGTAAGCGGTATTCAGAGGCGGTTTACCATTGCCTCCCTCTGAGGCTGAGAGGCAGTGACTGGCCCAGGGTCACCCAGTGAGCTTCATGGCCGTGTGGGGATTCAAACGCTGGTCTCCCAGGTTGCAGTCCAACACTCTAACCACTACACCACACTGGCTCAAAGCAGTGTTTAATTGATTGATTTAACAATCAGTCCCTCTTCCCAGGGAACTCTGGGAATTGTAGGTAAGGGTCTCCTAACAACTCTCAGTACCCTTAACAAACTATAGTTCCCAGAATTCTTTGGGGGAAACCGTGACTGTATAAAGTGGCAAAATCACATAAAGGCAGTGGGAAGTTTCTACCCTCATGAGTTGAGGAAAGTTGAATATGTGCTGCCCCCATGTGACAGTATCTCTGAAACTTTCAACACAGCTTATGATTGACCAAGGCAGTTAGGGCTGTGCATGGGTCTCTGTTGCCCCCCCCCCAGTGTATACCTGCATCTCATGTAAACTCTCTTCCTCCATTTCACTGCCTTCATGTTATTTATTATCCTAACCACTACCATAACATCCCATATTCTTCAAAAAAAAAAAAAAAGCATAATTCATCCCACAGGACAGAGTCCCCACAGTGAATTTGCTAAGCCCTTTCCCATAAGTTCCTGCCGCTGCATTGGCTCACAGCTAGGCATGTATTGTGCTGAGTGCACTGCATTATGCCTTCCTGCTACTGTGAGAGTGAGATCCTTCTGTGTCTCTTACAAAGGCCCAGTGCACAGCTTTCCATTGTGTTGCAGGAAGGCAGGTGTAGGGAACCTTTGGACATCCAGATGTTGCTGAACTACAACTCCTGCCATCCTTGGGATTAGCCATGCTTGCTAGGGCTGATGGCAGTTGTAGTTCAGCAATGTGTAGAGGCCCAAAGGTTCTCCACACTTGCAGTAAGCTCACAATCAGGCGGGGTGAATGGAGGCTCAATAAAATCCCTATGGGATGTCCTGTTGTGGATGTAGGAAGGAATGGATCATACCCCAAATCTTGCAAGAGTTATGCAAAGTTCAAAACAATGTACAGTTAATTGGCATAATGAAAGTTCTGGGTGCAGAATTTGTGTGAGCTTTCCTATGATTCTTTGACTGAGGTGATGATAAAATGAAGGATTCCCCCCCCCAAAAAAAAAGACATGGTCAGTTCTAGCTGAAGAACTATTTTAATAAAGAACTGGAAGAGTTTACAGTAATGCAATCAGAAAAAAAAGTTATACAGAAGTATTGGCTTGTAATTCTATCACAAATACATTCCCGCGTCACCAAGAGTTAGCAAAAGAAACCAATTTTTAAAGATCAAAAAGCAAAGGAATCTGCAGTTATACTGCTGTGTCCCCCATCCCCCCAATTCAACACTGCATCAGTTCATGACATTAGAGACTGAGCACATTCTAAACCCTGCTGCAATACATGTGGATGGGCTTTAGCATCATAACTGAGCTTCTACAATTCTCATCACATAATGTTTCCCAGTGAATCTGACCTTTGCGATTTAGTTGTGCATCAAAGCAGGAGTCATACCACCAGCACCCTCCGTGGACATCTGCACAATTTTCGAAGGTAGATCTGTCATTGTCTTTATCTTTACAAGAAAACTTCATGTTGTCATGCATGTTTTTGGTCCGGGAAGAACTAAGAGAGTCGCCTGCATTACCCTCATAGGTCCCTAACTTCAGCATATATTCTTTGTTCTCATTTCTCAGGACAAAGCTATCATATTCTGCATATCTATGGTTGCCATCAGCATCAGCTAAATTTATTCTGACTTTATACCATTTCTGCTGGCTAATGAGGGAAATGTACTCAGTGCCCAACCAGTGGTCTCCCACCAAGTTTCCAAACCCATACTGATAGGTTGTCCAGGTCTCTGACCATACGAGTTCAGTATTGTGGGTATTGTGTTGGATCACTGTCCACCCATTGCATCCATCCATGTGGCACCAGACCACAAGTTTGATGCTGTTCTCTGGACGTATTATATAAAGGCCGCTCTCCCGGTGGCCTGCTTGGAACATTTCATCACAGTCCCGCATGTAAGGAATAGCTAGGGAACAAAAGATTTTTTTTAGATAATCTGTTACAGCACACAACTAGATTCTGTGTTATGCATCACCTTAGAGCAGACCCATTGAAATTAACGAACCTGTTAAGCATGTCTATTAACTTCAATGGGTCTGTTCTGAGTAGGTCTAGCGTTGAATGTCACCCTATGTATATAAGCCTTGTGAGTTCAAATTCCCAGTCAAACAAGTACATCTATATCTGATGCTGAACTGTAAGAGTTTTGAAATCTTTTTTTCAGTCACCTGCATAATAATTATCAATCTGTGATAGAGGGAAGGAAGATAAATCACTATAAATGATTGCACTGGGATTTGTACTCAAATTTTCCAGATTGAATTTCAAAACATTTTCCCCTGAAGGCAAAGCAGCACATTACACTAGCTGCATGTAACATTAACCCAACACCATTCCACTCCAAAGCATTCTTCGAAGAAAGTGATTTGAAATGGTCCTTCTTCCATCACTTCATGGCCAATCTCCCAGTTCTGAGGATGCTTTTGAACACAGATGTGGACTTCCAGGTCCTGCAACCAATCCATTATATACGGTTTGCCTTGCCAAACTGTGGATGCAGCTTATAGCAGGGATGGGAAATCTATGGCCCTCTAGATGTTGGGCTCCACCTCCCATCAGCCCCAGCCAGCATGACCAGTAGGCAGGGGCAATGGTTTCTAGCAAAGGGCCAAAGGTTCCCCATCCCTTATTTAGAGAGAGATTCTTTCCTTTTGTCTTTGTAGGCCCTTTCTAGCCTATAAAGCCCCATTGCTTGGAAGCTGCTGGTTAGAACAGCCAACTTGTACCCCTTGCTTTCTGGCAACTCTGGAAGATAAAAAGATCTCAAAATGTTTATCCCCTATCCAGTATTGCTCAGGCCTTTCCCGTTTTAAAATAGGGGGACTAATTATTTTTCCTAGCAATGAAAATACTAGAAACCTAGATCAGTCCAGGGACCAGTACACTGCCTCACGTGGTGGCCTGCCTCATATCCTGAGTTTTGTTGTCTCAAGGTGCTTTCAGGCATGGATGATTTAGCAGCACCAAATTGTTGCTGTACTTCTTTAAGCAGGAAGTGGGATAGAAATGGTTAAATACACTCTCCCCCCCTTCACTGCACTCCAGATTATTATTCCCGACTTGCAATGGGGGGTGGGAGAAAAGATGCTCAGAAACAAAGGATTATGGGGAAAGTGTGAAGAACGATCATGAGAAAGAGGTAAAAACTGGAGAGGTAAGAGAAATGAGTTTGGCGGCAGCAGGTGTTGCGATGAGGTGAAGTGAAAACTCAGCTGGTATGGTTTTAGTTGCCAAAGCTGCCAGGAAAGCCTGTCCCCATGCTATTTCTCATTTGCATGAAATAACTTATTCAGAAATGTGTCAGATCTCATGGTTCTTTGCCTATTTTGGCAGCAAAACCAAATATGTGTGGTATCTGTCACGAAAAGAGCAAATCTTTAAAGCTTATGGTGTATAGATACCTTTAATGAATATCTAGAGCAGAATTTCCAGCGAAACATTCCTTAGTATAGTCCTAATACTGCCTGCCAACATATGTTCTCATCATCTGTCAGAGCACCTCACCAGGGGGAATAGTTTTCAGCCTCCTTCATAGCTCTTCTTGTTGTGTTTTGTAAATTCTCTTCTCTTTCTATTGACTCATGCAGCTTAAGCCATTCTATCCCACCAAAAGAAGGCTCAAACGTCCCTAGCTGAAACTGCAGCTAGTTTTGCCACCTCCTAAATACAAGCACTTGAAATATATACTACTCTATATAACAGCTACAGAATATTATTTATTTATATATTATTTGATTTATATCCCGTCATTCCTCCCAGCAGGAGCCCAGGGCAGCAATATCAATATTGAATTGATATTCAATATCTGAATATCAATTTCAGAATATCTATTTGGCAGGGTTACTAGCCATTCACTTAAATGGTACTCCTACTTTTTTCAAGACAAGGACAAAAGAAACTTTGGCCACTCTTTAATCGTGTGTGGTACCTGTTATTTAGGCCACTGGATTTAGCTATATTTGCTAAGCAAACCTTAGATCCATTTGAATTTGCACCATCATGCATGATTAAGGTTTTTAGAAATGACAACTGATGAATTACCTCACTCTGCATTTAAGAACCTAAGTATTGCTAAGAAATGTATAGTACACTGTGTGTGTGAGCGAGAGCGAGAGAGAGAGCTGCAACCTTGTAAACTCAATATACATAAATTAAGCAAATATAGACAATTTTCACAGTGAGCATATTATATTATTTGTTGCTCTTCTAAACCACCTTTTATTCAAACAAATCCCAAAGCAGTTTACAAATAAATAAAATAAAAATAAAAACGATTGATGAAGCAATTTTAAACAAAAAGAAGCTGTAAATACTGTGGTGAGGGGATATGCATCTGCAGACATTATACTCCCCAAATTCCAAAACCTTACATCTAATCAGTACCACCAAAAGCCTGAATGAACAAGTGTGTTTTGCTTGGAACTGGAAGCCGATCAGTGAAGAAGCTAACCACCTCCAGGGACTGGGGATTACAGAGAAGGTCTTATCCTGTGTCACTGTACAGCAAACCATCCCTGCCAACAGGATAAGAAGGACCTCGTCTGCCAATCTCAGGGTTCCAGTTGGCTGGTTAAGGGAAAGGCACTCCAACAGGTATTTTGTCCCAAGCCATTTTGGGCTTTGTATATATTAATGCCTTAAATTTCATCTGGTAACACATAGGAAACTAGTACAGACTACGCAAACAGGTCTAATATGATCCTGCATAGATGCTCTAGATAGCATCTTCGTGGCAGTGTTCTGCAGTAACTGAATTTTCCATACTGTCTTTAAAGGTAGCCCTGTGTAGATCACACAACAGTAATCCTGATGTAAGGTTACCAGAGCATGTAGTACTGTGCCTAGATTCTCCCTAGGAACAGCCAAAGTTGACAAACCAAACAGGGCTGATACATGGGACTCCTAGCCAGCAAAGCCACTTGGGCTTCCAGTGACAATTATGGATCAAAGGGTACCCAAGCTACAATGTCCTTCTTTGGGGGAACGTGACCCCATCTAGAACAGGCTGTTTACCCAGTTCCCAAACACAAGAACTGCCTATCAACCCTGCCTCTGTCTTGTCAAGATTCAGCAACAGTTTAATGGCCCTCATCCAACCCATAACTGCCTCCAAGGATTGGTTCAGTGTCATCACAGTTTCATCTGTTCAGATGGTATGGAGAGATATAACTGGGTGTGATCTGTCCACTGGTAACATCATGTCCCAAATTCCCTGTGGGCAAAAATATAAAAACAAAAAACATGGGAATGATCTCCTATACGTATTGGGCCCATGATGGACTCAGACAGCCATGGTTGTGATGGATGGCCATGAAGTGCTGAACTGGCCCTGATAAGGCAGCCTCATCCTGTTTGTTGAGGCTCCTCAGTAAAACTATCTGGGGTACTCCAGCACCACCTCTGAGACCACCTCAGCCAGGGAAGCTGTTAGGCAGTGAGGTCGGCATTACAGCAACAGAATCCTTGTTATATCTCTTTGGCCCAACACCAAAAGTAAATATTTTAATCGGTGCCCAGGCACATTGTTTTCCTAGCAAGAGAGATGGTATATTTATGAATGGTGGTGAATTATAAGGGAGGGTTTGTCATTTTACACAATTCAAACATTTTTCAAAAGTGGATTAGACACAGATTGGAACCCATGATATACTGGAGAGCATTCATGAATGGAGGCCAAGGACCAGAGCCTGCAAGTGGCAGTTTTCTGAGGGAATGCACCCACTCCTTTAACTATTCCACAACCCACCGTTCCCTAGTCAGGTGTCCTACAGATGCTTTGGGCTACATCTCCCATAATCACAGACTATTCGCCATTCTGACAGGGGCAGGACTTTTGAAGTTATAGCCCAAAATATCTGAAGGGTACCAGGGATGAGGAAGGCTGTCATAATCCTTGCATTTTTCCTCTGTCTTTACTCCTTTTGTAACTACAGCAGAGGCTATTAGATGGTGCCTCGTTTTAATAATAATGCTGTTTTTGCAACACTTTTTTTCTCCAGTAGCTGAACTACAAACATATATAAATATTGGAAACAAGAACAGAGGACAAATTCTTCTCTAGAAGGTGTTGTTTACCTCATAATTCTTGATCTTCAGTGACATGAACTTCTCTGTGATGATGTTATAAAAACATGTCATATAATTCTCAATGGATATCAACAAACCATATAGGGATATTTTATATGGTGAAGCTGCTGAAATCTCAGCATACAATTTGAAATGTGTTTTATAATTTTTCATTAATAATGGTTAGGAACTGTATCCATCTAAAGAACCACCATACATCCTTAATGTTTAGACATTTGCTAGGTACTTAGGAGTGACTGGAAATTGTAATCTGAAAATGGAGACCAATAATCCAAGAGATTATTTAGATATTTCTACAAAGATTATATTTTCAAGCTGTTTAGAAAATGTGAATTCAGGCAACATCATCTGGAAACTAAGAATAAAATTAAGGAAAAACCCAAACTGAAATTTAGACACAACATTTTGAAAATAGTTAATTCGTAAACCTACTGTAAATGGGGGAATGGAATATACCTTTGCAAAGAGTACTCCAACAGAACTGAGACTGGGTGTTCAAAGTCATCCACCCCCCTGTTGGCATTCAATAGTTACTGGAATTCACCAACTTAGAAAGGAGAAATAAATAAATCCAGGGGAGCATTACTAGGGGAAAATTAGGCAGACAGCAAGGCATTAGGAAAGGCATAACTTTACAATAGGGATGAGCAACCTCTGGCCCTCCAGATGTTGCTGGATTCCAACTCCCATCATCCACAGCCAACATAGCCAATGGTCAGGGAGGGTGGGAGTTTGAGTCTAGCAATATCTGGAGGGCCACAGGTTTCCTACTTTTGCTTTTCAGCATCTCAGCTATATTAGAAATAAAGGTTGCTCTTGTCTGCTTTTCCATAATGTGTTTCCAGTTCAGAATACCAGAGTTTTTAATCAATTTCTTTAGAAGTTATTTTAATTTTTTTAAAAACCTTAACAAAAACAAACACAATTGCATAACTAACAATCATGTAACATTACAAATAATTAAATATAAATTACCTTTTCTTCCCACAACAGTTTTCCAGTTCACAATTTCAGTGGCATTCTTGACCATACCTAAGTTGACAACTTCGCTGAGGTGTTTCCTCAATGAAGCATCATCCACTGGAACACCATCCATTGAACTTGTTAAATGGATCAGGAAAAGAAGAACAACTGTAGCAAGCAGGACATTTGGGGGATGCATTTTGCAGACAGAGATCTGAAAGAGGCCAGACACATGTTAATAAGTGGTATCTGCAAAAGGTTCTAACACCTCAGGTGCAACTGACAGCTTGATAACTTACAGTGCTTTTTTGGAGCTAAATTCAAATGGAGAAAGTGCAGGTTCCTCATTTATGTTTTATATCATGAAGATAAGATCCTGGATGACTAAACTTGTTACTGGTTAACTTTAGCATGCAATATTTGCCAATGCTGAAAACGATCACCATAACAGCTGCTACACTCTTCAGTGCTGTTGACTTTCCTGCCATAGTGCCTTGCTTGAATTGCAGTTTGTTTGATTATACTTTGTAAAATCAATATAACATGTTTCCCAGAAGCATCGTTAAGATGAGGCATTTTATAAGAATTAAATGGTCTTTGTAAGTTAAGACAGAAAGTCCCTGAAAGACAGAAACCATAGCTTTCAAATAAATATTCAGTTGTATATTAGCCCAGTGCTAATGAGGGAAGGTGTCAGGACCCCATCCAACTAGACCCTGAAGAGATCTTTTTGGAGGAAGAGACTTGGGACCCTACTTCAGCTGAAGACTGGAAGAACCCACAGTAGTCCAAAGACAGCCTGAAGAATCCCATCTCATGTTATGTTTGACCTGTCCCCCCTCCCACAGCAACCCATTTGACTCTATCCTAAGCCCTGCCTTGATCCCCAATTCTACTGCATTGGTCCCCAGGCCTCAGGTGCAAAGGTGGCTGACGATCCAATAAGCAGCATGTCATTGCTGAGTGTTCATTTTGCTGCCAGACATCTCTTGCTGGGGGTCTATGCAGGAGAAGGGAGACGACCCAGCTGTACGTAGTGACTTGGTAGAGGAGGAGTTGGCAGTGACTATCTGTCTCTTTCATTCTTCTGTGGACCCTGAACAACTCCTTTCTGAGCTCATTAATCGTCAGCTTTTTCTTAGCTAAACTTCTGCTCTGACTTCAGCCTCAGCACCATCTGTTGGTCATTGACATGAGGGTGCCCTCTGTGAATAAATACTGATACCAGTAATGAAAGAGCTAGTATAGCCATATAGCTCTTGGGCATGCCCAATGGGATCTGATTCCCTCCACTCCTTTGAACAATAGACATCCCTGCCATATAACAATCCATGTGAAAAATCTCCATTTGAGAAATAGAAGCTCAAAGTCCCCTTATATTTGCACAGTATTGGCTGTACAGTGGTTGTGTCCTTGCCTTGGTGTTTTGACAGGGTTCTCTAAGATTTGCACTGTGTCTGAACATGTCAAACACATCTCTCTGTCTGTGGCATCCTTTTGGGCTGGATTGTAAATATTGATCTGTGTGAAGTTGATGGATAGATGGGTTTTTTCCTCCAAAAGAATAAAGTCAAGGTACTAAATGAACATTGTGTATTTTTATAGCATAGATATGAAAGGATTTAAAAACCAGGAATAAATTTATGGCCTATGGTCCTTAGCATATACAATAATAACCAATCCTATGTGACTTCACAACACTGAAAAAACAATGTATATAATAACACATCAATGTATTTTAAAATACATAGCTGTGCTGACCCTAACCTTGCAAAGACTGAGTGAACTACAGCAATGAAATACTAAGATATGATTTCCCAAAACTTTGATCCTCTGTAGATGAAAATGAAGATGAATTTGATGTTTACAACAGATTATTACAGAAAACATGCCAGATACATTTTGACTTCCAAAGTTTTTTTCAGTGTCATATGGTTGGAAAGGGGCATCTCCTTGTAAATGAGCTCAGAGGGCAATTCATGTGATGTATTATGCTGCTGCAGAATTTTGTAGATTAAGAATAGTCTTACATGGTTTTTCCTTACAGCAAATGATTAGACTAGATGGTCCATCCATCTTCTTTTTGTTCCTTCCTTTTGGCTTTTGAGCTCCTTGCAACAGATTCAGTGGCTCTGTTTTGAGCTTCTGCCTCAAGAAGCAGTCAAGTTGCACATTAGAAAATCCATGCTCCTTTTAGCTCTCTGTAGACTGACTTCTGGTAGCTGAGCACTGATTTTAAAAAAAAAAAGATCAAGAAACATCAAATGCAAGTGACAGCTGGACCCTTTGTTCTGAACAATTAATATGCCAAAGCATTCAGATATCTTCATATGCCACCTGAGTAGGAAATGTCTGAGTTGCTCTCAGCAAATGTACATAAAATACATAGTATGGGTCCGTCCAGACACCCTTTTTAGTGTGTATTCATGATTTTTATATGTTTGTTTGTTTATGTTTATATTTGATTTATATTTGCGCTCATGATGTTATCTGGGCAGTTTATATATGATCCCACTTTCAATACTAATTCTGCATGCAAAAGTTTTGTGGCAGACATACTGCTTTGTTTCCAATTAGTGCATACCTGATAACTTCCTGCTCAAATCATGTAACTTTTCAAATATAAGTGTTCAGGGGAAAGGGAGGCGTTTTTCTGCATTTGTTGTCTATAGTGCAAGAGTGTAGTCCCCAATGAGGTGTCCACCGCAACATCTGCTGCAACTTCTTGAGAACGGTTTCAGTTGATGCGGCCTGATGATCTAGACCAGGTGCTTGTAATGATGCGGCCAGCAATGTCTCCTCTTGACCCTTCTTGGCTTATTAAAGCTTGCCGAGGGAGTTTAACCAAGTGGATCTAGGGTGTGGTCAACACATCGTTGTGGGAGGGAGTGGTTCCAGCTGCCCTGAAAGAGGCAGTGATCCGACCACTCTGGAAAAAGCCCACCCTGGACCCATTGGTCTGCAACAATTACTGACCGGTCGCAAATACCCCCTTCTTAGGGAAGGTGTTTGAGAGGGTTGTAGCGCAGCAATTGCAAGTACTCTTCAATGAAACAGATTATCTTGACCCGTTCCACTCTGGGTTCAGGCCTGGATATGGGACTGAATTGGCCTTGGTTGCCCTGATGGATGACCTTTATTGGGAGAAGGACAGGGGGAGTGTGACCCTGTTACTCTTACTTGATCTCTCAGCAGCTTTTGATGCCATTAACCATGATGTTGAGCCTCTGCTCACCCACGAGGGCTTGGGAGAGGGAAGACATGAGCTTCAGACTCCCCAGCTGCCAGAAGGCGTGGAAGACGCAGGAGTGGTGGAGTCTCAACAAGACTTTGGGAGGGAGTGTGAGGCTGAGTTCGGGTCAATTCCCACAGATGGTGCGATATCTAAAGAAAAGAGCGTGCCACCCCCAGACAGATCAGAGGAGCCGTTGGAGGTTGCCTCTGAGCGTGCATTAACTCCCTCTTCACCGAGCGGCTCAGAGGAGCCTCCAAGCGTGTTTCCACCCCCCGACCTAGAGCTTGTTGCTAAGGAGCCAGTTCTTTCAGATGAGCCGCTGGAGTCACGCCCCCCGTCACCCTGCTCGCGATGCCGTGAGAAACGGACAGGACAGAGGTCGGACTTCCGCAGGAGTCAGAGATTACGATCAGACTTTCCCTACTTAAGACTGCAGCTTTCCGGTTTAAGCTGCTGAGTCAACTTCCTACATATGTTGCAGAGCATGTCTAGAGTGTAGTTAGGGATTCTAGTGAGCTAGCGTAGAGATTCTTATGAAGCGCACTGCTTTTGATGTATCCATTACTTTAATAAAACAAGAGGTAATTGTACCTGTGTCTCAGCCTTGTGGATCCCGCTCTGAACGGGACACATAGTATCCTGGGCCGACTTGGTGAGATGGGTATTAGAGGCACTGTTTTACAGTGGTTCAGATCCTATCTCCAGGATCATTTTCAGATAACAGGATTGGGTGATTGTCTTTTGGCCCCCTGGCAGTTGTGCTGTGGGGTACCGCAGGGTACCATCTTGTCCTCCATGCTGTTTAACATCTATATGAAGCCCTTGGGAGCGGTCATCAGGAGATTTGAGGTGAGGTGTCAGCAGTATGCTGACAATACCAAGCTCTATTTCTCTGTAACATCTGAATCGGGAGAGGCCGAGCAAGCCCTGGACCACTGCCTGGACTCGGTGGTGGGCTGGATGAGGGCCAGTAAACTGAGTCTGGATCCTAGTAAGATGGAGGCTCTGTGGGTTGGTGATTCCCGAGTTCAGATAATTGATCAGTTGCCTGCTTTGGATGTGGTCATCCTCTGAAAGAGCAGGTCCATAGTCTCGGGGTGCTCCTGGATCCATCTTTGTCACTAGAGGCATGAATGTGTCAGTTTCAGTTTCTCATTTGTCCAGTCTTAAATTCACTTCTCCACATCTCTACATCAGTTTGCAATTTTTAAAGCCTTCATGAAAATTAATTTTTGTGCAAATTTCTCCTACTATACACATTTTATATTCAATTCTAGTATATACATTTTTTCCAAACCAGTTTTCCTAATATAATGTATTTTTGTATGTTATTTTCACCAATAAATGCATTTATATGCATACTTTACCATAGTATGGGCACTTTTGTACACATTACTTGGATGGAAGACTGCATTGCAAAATTCAGATGAATGCAAATTTCAAAGGATGGCTGTATTTTTGGGTTGTTTTGGAGAGTGCAGATTTGGTAAGTTCACCTTTAAATGCAAAGCGAATCAAAAATTTTCTCCATCCCTGGCTGTGACCCTCCACGTTGCTTCTCTGTCCTCCGCTGTTCAATGCATCTTTATGGCTACATTTCAGACATAATTTTTAACTTATTACATAACAGAATGAATTGGCACAGTTTCATTTGTAAAGTACTGGTCAGATACCCTAGGTCTGGATATTTTAATTACATGTATAATAGAGCTATTTTGAAATGTACGCTGAAGATTGTTAGAGCCATTTCTGCAACACATACATGACAGGTTTGTAAAGAGACTAGCATTACTTATGCATCTGATTAGGCTATAGTACAACTTGAGCTCAACACACACTCCCAAGAAAAACCGTGGTACTCAGACAAGAAAGTTTTCCTGTCAGGTTGCATTCCATGTTTGCTTACACATAATGCTCACTGACTTTTGGATCTATATTCTTATTACTGTGAACATCTCTCTCTTGCCTCCAGAGATAAAATGTGCCCAAGACAGTAGAAGGGAGGAAAACTGTCCAAGAAGTTATGTAAAAAGCTGCACGCTGAGTGCTAGCAAAAGGTCTGGTATTCCCTGCGTGTTGCCTGTTCATAATTACAAAACTCATAATAAAACAAAATGCAGCTAAAATTGTAAGAAATGACATAGCAGGACTCCCAAAAAAGAGGGCTGATTCAAAGAGCATTGGCTAGTCTGGAGAATAAATCATTCAGGATAAAAGAACATTAAAAAAAGCATAAGGAGTGTCCTGCCAGATCAAATAAAAGGTCCCATCAGATCCTGTCGACTGTTTTCAACAATGGCCAACCAGATGTTTTCAGGAAGGGTACCAGGAGGGAAAAGGCAATAGCTTTCTCTCATAGGTTGTTCTCCCACAGCTGCTATTTAGAGATGCACTGCCACTGAACTTGTAGATTCCATTAGATATCATGGCTGATCCACTTTTTCCACATCATTCATAATTTTATATCAGGACCACAGCAGGGCCAAAGGATTAAAGCCCTTCTCACTTCATGCCACAGCCCTGATCCAGCTTGGATCCCTCTGTGCCTACTACATGTGGGTTTTAAAAAAAAATCACACACGGCAAAATGACATGAATAATGTCACTGTTCACCTAAGGAACCTGACACAGTACAATAGATCATATAATAATTACTTTGATCCTCACTCTTTACCTAAGGGAGCTAATGCAACACAACAAATCATATGATCATTACGTTGATTATGCAGTCAGTATGATAATGCCAATTTGCCCTTATTAGATCCTGGTTTCAATTTATCAATGAAATTGGTTTGGTTAAACTTGACAGTATAATAATTGACATGACACTTCTTTGAGATTTAATTCCTGTTGTGATTATTGCAGAGTAGATTTTCATCTTGCTATAAGGAAGACAGACACTGCTGCAGGGTTTAAACTGGACTTTCACTTAACGACACCAGCCATTACTTGTTACAACAGAAAGAAGGGGGAAGGAGAAACTAAACTCACAACTCAGGAAGGCCACTTAACTTCCGGGGCCTGTATACATCAACCCTCTAGTGGCTGTTTCTCTCAGCACATTGGTATTAATTAAAGACTGTTGCTCTATTGCTTATTCCAACAATGATCAGTTTATTTTATTTTATCTGAAGTATTTATATGCTGCCTTTTAGGGCATAGCCCTCACAAAGAAAAATAAGTTCAAATTCGTAAAAGTGTGGAATATGATAAAAAGCATGTTATCTGCAGACGGTAACTGCATATATATATACACACACACACAACCTTACTAGCATGGCATAGTTCTTATAGCAACTGTGAATGTGTTTCATTTGTTAACTTGGCAAATGTATTGAGTCAGACTGATTCCAGGTACAGAACTAAATAAACAAATTTTAAAAAGCCATAAAAATTCCCACCATCATAATGAAGTTTTCATGAAAAATCAGCACCTACAATTATGATTAGATGGGTCTGTTTAGCTTTTGCTACACTCCCATCATAAATCCACAGTGAGCAAATAATTGTGCTATTAACATTCTTTCCAGCTGCACCTAGGCACCAGGAGTAAGGAAAATTGTCTATAGAAAACTTTGCATAGTTGGTTCAAGACAAGAGATTAACTGCCACCCGCATGATCAGCAGAACCATGTAGTGCTGCCCTTGCTCAACTTCAGATGGTGGATGGGGAACAAAATTTTGGAATACTCCTCATATAAAAAAAATGGATATATAGAAAACAGAAACAAATTCCGCTTGCACAGTGGAACCTCCCCCTTCCCCCTATGCACCTCTTAAATTTGTTCTGGGGGTTACCCCAACCACCCAGAAAGATTTGGGGATGGTCCAGCACATGCAGGGGGGAGTCCCATTGCGCAAGCGGAAGTTGTTCCATTTGCATAAGGATTTCATTAAATACTGCCCTATGATTAAAAATAAGCCAGTTGAAATCCAAGGATCAGGCTTTTCTTCACAAACTCATTAACTTGAGAGGTAGTGGGCTCTCCAACACTGGAGGCATTCAGGAGGCAACTGGACAGCCATTTGTCGGAAATGCTTTGATTTGGATTCCTGCATTGAGCAGGGACTTGATGGCCTTATAGGCCCCTTGCAACTCTACTATTCTATGATTCTATGAACTCATTTGCACTAGATTCCCTGCTGCCACCTTCCACAATGACTTAGTTTAATTTCACTACATATTCCTTAGCCCAGTGGTTCCCAACCTGGGGGCCAGGACCCCCAGGGGGGCCGTGAAGTAATCCAGAGGGGGCCGTGAACAGTAAAGAAATGAATTATTTATTATTATTTTTAAAAAGTCTTCACTCCTTTTACACTATCTGCTTTCCACTGCCACTGCAGGTGACGCCTCCCCCTTGCTCCAAACGAGAGTGGAGGCCTTTTGCTGAAGCGCCAGAGCTTCTTTCAGGCGCACTAAGGGCAGGCATCTGCCTATAAAATACATGGCAGATGCCAAAGGAGGCTGAGGATGGAGCTACCAGGAAGAAGAGGGGATTACTATCATTGATTCCCGTCTCCTTGCACTGTCGCTACTGGCAACGCCCTTACTTAGAATGAGAGGAGAGGGCTTTTTGTGAAGCAAAAAGAAGCAAGCCTGCAAAGAAAGGCTGCTTTCCCCCTTCCTTCCTGGCAGCCAGCCTGCCTCCCTGGGGGGAGGGGGTCACAAAAAAATTTCAGCTTATAAACGGGGTCCCATGCTCATAAAGGTTGGGAACCATTGCCTTAGTCCTTAAAAAGAAGACTTTATCTGTGGATTAGATTTTTTAAAAAAAACGGGAAAGGATTGTAGCTCAGTAGTACAGCATCTGTTTTGCATGCAGAAGGTCAGAGTTTCAATCCCATGCCTCTTCAGGTTGGACTGGGAGAGACTCCCTACCTGAAACCCTAGAGAGCCAATGCCAGTCAGTGTAGACAATACTGAGCTAGATGGACCAATGGTCTGACTCACTTTAAGGCAGCTTTCTATGTTCCTGGGATATTTGGTTTCAACTGTGCCATTTTCAGTGGAAACTTTGTGCTGTATATTTAAAGAGCGGGGCACTACCAGGCCTCACACACAGCATGTGCGTGGGTGTGATCTGTTTGTTCTTAAGATATCATATTTACAATAGGCATCAAGTTCTAGAAAGATAGCATACCTATACAGACATACAGACTATCTGACAGGACACATCATGTTGGCAAACACTGTAAATGAAGAATATTAACTCGAGGTTAGAGAGATAAGGAAACTGAGCAGCAGATCCGGAACCGAAATGCTCATTCTATACCCTCTTAGTCCTGTTTTATCTATCAGAATTGACAAATGACTAGGATACTGATATATAGACGACATAGATATATACATGTATATTCTCCCTGTAACAATGATGTCACAAGGAAAAAACCAAAGCTTGGAAGATTACTTTTAAAAAGTCATAAATTACAGTTACAATTACATGGCCCAAAAAAGTAGTGATTACCATTACAATTACAATTGCTGTTAAAGGAACTGATTACTTCCATTTTTTTCAAAAGTAATCACTACAATTACATTTCAGTTACTTTTTTAAAACAAATTGCCTACAGGGTGCTGGCCTTGGATGCTACACATCTAAGTAGCCTAAAACAACATTAAAAATAAACACACACATACAGAGGTAGTAGAATAATTATTTTTATCCATAATTTTTATCCATGGTGGTGTCTTGGCTGGTAAGGGAGGTGGGGAGGTATGCAGAGGCCACTACTCAGATCATTGCACATCAAACCAAGTGCAAGCCCCCCACCCACACTCAGCCAACAAGCATAATCTCTCTCGCTTAACCACCTGGACCCTGCTCTGCCATCAACTAAGAGACACCCACCCAAGCAAATATTTTCCCCTGAGATGCAAAAAAGTTAAAATGCTGCAAATTCAGCACAGTAGCCAGAAAGGGTGGTGGAGGCCATTTTGTGTGCCAATTGCAAACACAATATTCACATATACACACACATTGTCATCTTTCACCTCCACAGTTCCTTATCTCCATTCTGTTGCTGCCTCCTTCTCCTTTATCCATGTTAGAATCATAGAATCATAGAATAGTAGAGTTGGAAGGGGCCTATAAGGCCATTGAGTCCAACCCCCTGCTCAGTGCAGGAATCCAAATCAAAGCATTCCCGACAGTTGGCTGTCCAGCTGCCTCTTGAATGCCTCCAGTGTCGGAGAGCCCACTACCTCTCTAGGTAATTGGCAGAGCTTGGAAAAGTTACTTTTTGGAACTACAACTCCCATCAGCCCAATCCAGTGACCATGCTGGCTGGGGTTGATGGGAGTTCTGGTTTAAAAAAGTAAATTTTCCAAGCTCTGGTAATTGGTTCCATTGTCGTATGGCTCTAACAGTTAAGAAGTTTTTCCTGATGTCCAGTCGAAATCTGGCTTCCTGCAACTTGAACCCATTATTCCCTGTCCTGCACTCTGGGACGATCGAGATAAGATCCCGGCCCTCCTCTATGTGACAACCTTTCAAGTACTTGAAGAGTGCTATCATATCTCCCCTCAGTCTTCTCTTCTCCAGGCTAAACATGCCCAGTTCTTTCAGTCTCTCCTCATAGGGCTTTGTTTCCAGTCCCCTGATCATCTTTGTTGCCCTCCTCTGAACCCGTTCCAGTTTGTCTGCATCCTTCTTGAAGTGCGGAGACCAGAACTGGACGCAGTATTCAAGATGAGGCCTAACCAGTGCTGAATAGAGGGGAACTAGTACTTCACGCAATTTGGAAACTATACTTCTGTTAATGCAGCCTAATATAGCATTTGCCTTTTTTGCAGCCACATCACACTGATGGCTCATATTCAGCTTGTGATCAACGACAATTCCAAGATCCTTCTCACATGTCATACTGCTGAGCCAAGTATCCCCCATCTTATAACTGTGCATATGGTTTCTTTTTCCTAAGTGTAGAACTCTGCATTTATCCTTGTTGAATTTCATTCTGTTGTTTTCAGCCCAATGCTCCAGCCTATCAAGGTCCCTTTGAATTTTGTTTCTGTCTTCCACAGTATTAGCTATGCCCCCCAACTTTGTATCATCTGCAAATTTGATAGGCATGCTTTGTATCTCCTCATCCAAGTGGTTAATAAAAATGTGGAAGAGCACTGGGCCCAGGACCGAGCCCTGTGGTACCTCACTCGTTATGTCCACCCAATTTGAGAAGGGACCATTGATAAGCATTCTTTGAGTATGATTCTGTAGCCAGCTGTGGATCCACCTGACAGTTGTTCCATCCAGCCCACATTTAGCTAGCTTGGGGCACTTTGTCAAATATCATGGGGCGCTTTGTCAAAAGCTTTGCTGAAGTTGAGATATATTATGTCCACAGCATTCCGACAGTCTACAAGGGAGGTTACCCAATCAAAACATGAGATGAGATTAGGCAGGATTTATTCTTCATAAATCCAGGTTGGCTCCTAGTAATCACTGCATTGCTTTCAAGGTGCTTACAGACTGACTGCTTTATAATCTGCTCCAGAATTTTTCCAGGGATTGATGTTAGGCTGACTGGTCTGTAGTTTGCTGCTTCCTCCTTCTTGCCCTTTTTGAAGATAGGGACAACATTAGCTTTCCTCCAGTCATCCGGCACTTCACCAGTCCTCCATGATTTCGCAAAGATAATAGAGAGCGGTTCTGAGAGTTCTTCAGCCATTTCCTTCAATACTCTAGGATGCAGTTTATCAGGCCATGGAGATTTGAACTCATTCCAAGTGATTAGGTATTCCTTGACCATTTGTCTATCAATCTCAAGCTCCAATCCTGCCCCTTCTACTTTATGTTTCCCGGGAGGGTCATAGACCCTGTTTTGGGAGAAGACTGAGCCAAAGTAGGAATTAAGCACTTCTGCCTTTTCTTTGTCATCTGTTATCATTTTGCCATCCTCATTGAGTAGCTGTGCCACCATTTCTTTTCTCTGTCTTTTACTATGGACATACCTGAAGAAAGCTTTTTTGTTGCTTTTAGCATCCCTCGCTAGCCTCAGCCCATTCTCAGCTTTAGTCTTCCTGACACCATCTCGGCAATTCCATGATACCTGCCTGTACTTTTCCTTTGTAGCCTGGCCTTCTTTCCACTTCCTGTATGTGTCCATTTTTGTTTTCAGGTCATCTCTAAGCTTTTTGTGAAGCCACATTGGCTTCTTCTGCTGTTTCCCCCCTTTTTTCCTTGTTGGAATTGCTTGCCATTGCACTTTTAGAATTTCCTTTTTTAGAAACTCCCAGCCATCTTGGACTCCTTTTCTCATTAGGGTGGCTTGCCATGGAATGGTACTTACAATTGTTCTGAGTTTATTAAAATCAGCTTTCCTGAAGTCCAGGATGCGCGTATTGCTACTCTCAGCTTTTGCTTCTGTTAAAATCAAGAATTCAAATATGGTGTGGTCACTTTCCCCCAGAGTTCCAGTAACAGCCACTTCATCCACCAAGTCATCTCTATTGCTTAGAATCAAGTCCAGGATAGCTGATCCTCTAGTTGCTTCCTCCACTTTCTGTAGGAGGAAGTTATCTCCAACACAAGTCAGAAATTTCTTGGAGGGGCCATGTTTGGCAGAATTTGTCTCCCAACAGATATTGGGATAATTGAAATCCCCCATTAATACTACATCATGCCTCCTTGAAACACTGGCAATTTGCTTTTCAAAAGTTACATTCTCATCTTCTACTTAATTGGGTGGTCGGTAGTAGACTCCAAGCACCACATTCCCTTTATTACTTGCTCTATTAATTTTAATCCAGATACTCTCAGTGGAGCTACCAAGCTCATCTTCCTGTATTTCTGTGCAGGGATATATATTTAACATATAGCACAACTACACCTCCCTTTTTATTCCTTCTGTTCTTTTTGAACAAGTTGTATTCTTCAATTGCTGTATTCCAGTCATGGGAATCATCCCACCAAGTTTCAGTTATACCTATCAAGTCGTAATTGCTCTCCTGTATTAAAAGTTCAAGTTCGTCCTGCTTGTTTCCCATGCTCTGCGCATTAGTATACAGACATCGAAGACCATGTGATTTATGGCTTGGCTTCCTTACTACATTTTTCTGTGGACTGTTACTGGGCCCTATTAGAGCTGACCTCTCTGGTCCCGCTTCTGTGCATAAGCCTTCATCAGTCGTTACCACGAAGTTTACGTCTTCCTCCCCTTTAGGATTCAGTTTAAAGCCCTCCTGATGAACTTCTCCATGCTGTGGCCAAACACCTTCTTCCCAGTCCTTGTAAGATGCAACCCATCACTTGCCAGCAGTCCATCTTCCAGGAACCATAGCCCATGGTCCCAGAATCCAAATCTCTTCTTGCGCTCCGGCTCCTTTTCCCCTCCACTCCATTCTTCACCACCACCATCCATTTTTTTAAACAATTGTTTTCTCCACTCCACCCCATCTCACTCTCCACCTCCTCCCTTGTCGCCTCCTACCCACCCACAGAGCATGAGGGAAGAGCGACGCTGCACAGAAGCCAAGTCTGGGGCACATGATTTTCATCCACAAATCAGAGGAGCAGAAGACTTCCCCTGCTTCTCCCCCCCAAGTAATGCCCAAAAGTAATGCTGGAAACATTACAATTACTCCACAAAAGTAATAAAATTACTCCTAGTTTTATTACAATTAAAATGTAAAGGAATTACCCACTCATTCCTCAAAAAAGTAATCGATTACAAGTAATTCGTTACTTGTAACAAATTACTTTCAAGCTCTGGAAAAAAATCTTTCTACTTTTTATATTGTTAAGGTAATTTGAGGGAAGCACGTGAGATTGATGCATGTTGGGGGCTCGGCAGGGCATTTTTTAAAGCAATTGTTACTGAGTGTGTGTTTTTTCTTCATTTATATGGCTTGCACATGGAAGACCTTCTACCGTGTACAAGCCCTGACATTTTGACTGAGGCGAAAGTGGTTCGAATGGGAGAAAAGGGGAGTGAACACAACCTTGCAAATGCATTTACACAAGTTACTAGCCTAGCAAAATTCTTAATATCCTGCCCACCCACCAGTAATTACACAAATTTTAAATAATCATCATAATCATCATCGCTAAGACTCTAACTTCAGAACTTAGAAAAATTGGTTAAAAACAACTGTTCTAGTATTACAAAAAATATATATTTGGTAATTATTTTTAATAGTAAGAGTATTTAAAAAACTTGCATAGCACACAATAAAAAATACAAACCCTGAATCCTCTGATGCCAGAACTTTAAGATCACAGAAGAGTTGTTCTGGGATTAGACAGGACTGAAAAGAAAATTTGCTATTTCATTTTTATATTTTGTAGTAAAAGAGCAAGGCTTTATCTTTCTGCAAAGGAGGTTTTTTGCCCCCATCCCCCCGGCCCTCAACATCTATGTAGAATCCAATATGAATTTGTATTCTTGGTTCATTGATTAAATTTTATGTGTCCATTTGTGTCCACTGGGTGTCCAAAAGCTAGGACTGGGTGGACAACTATTACTTAAAAATGACTTGCTGCTGGGTACAAGTGTCTGCTCTTCAGATTGTTTAAATCAGGGATAGCAAACCTGTGGGCCTCCAGACTCCAACTCCCATGTGCCCCAGTCAGCATGGCCAATGATCAGGAAAGATGGAAGTTGTAGTTCTGCAACATCTGGAGGGCCACAGGTTAGTCAGCCCTTATTTAAATACAAAATTATTAGATCCAAATGCAGGGATAACCAACATGGTGCTGTTAGACTCCAACTCCCATCAGCCCTAGTCAGCATTGTCAATTGGACTTGTAGTCCAGCAACATCTGAAACGTCACCAGTTCCCCATCACTCTTCTAAGGTCTTTCTTCCTCCCGTTCCCATGCACACACCACAAGCCCTCATGACATGCAAGCTTATAAATATTGTTGCAAAGTTGGGGATTAGGGAGAGAATTAAGGGGCTAGAATTACTGTTGGAGACTACCTTCTTTGTTAGGGAAACTACAGGTAAATAGCCCACAGTCTAGGAAATACCTGAGAGCATCTTTGGAATATGACAGCCACTTAGATAAAAAGACATTACTTTCTCTTGCCCTTCCCCAAGTAAGGATGATATAATCTAAGTGTCTGTGAAGGAAACAAAGCCGCTGGTGATCTCTTAGAATTTCTTACTTCTCAGAGTATTGGTTTGTCTGTAACAATATTAAGTAATTTACTAATGCATCAAGGAGGGAAGAAGTAAGACATGTATTTGTGCTGATACTGTATCATAAACATGTTTATGGAAAAATAAGTCCAGCTGAAACTAGTGGGGTTTACCTCCAACTACCTGTGCTTAGGGGTTGCAAGAAGCTTTTGTCTGAATTCTCCTCATAGGGGTGACCATAGTATATCTCAGATCCTTTGATTTATTTGAATATTTAAATATCTGAAGCCTGGTGGAATGAGACTGATGACTGGGATATAAGAACTGAAAGGGATAAGATATTTAAAAGAAAAAGACTCAACAGGAAGTCAGAAGGTGTTGTATCACATGTAAAGGATGAATATACATGTGAGGAAATCCAGAAGCTAAAACAAGATCAGCACAGCGCATGTCTTGTTTCTGTTATTTGGTCTGATTGCAAGTGTTGCCACCACTCACCATATGCTCAAAGACACTTGTTACCAAAGTGGATTGGACTGTGAAAGACCAATCCAAATGGTGTTTACACTATTACAAATTTGTAGGACAGTACAATATCTCAGAGAGGTCTCCTGCTCCCGTGGTGCATTCACTATAGCTGCCCAATTCTCCTGCTTTTTAAAGTTTGATAGAAATGTCTGTTGGCTGATTGGGTGGGTGGGCACTGGGTAGAGGAAAAGCCCTTTCCTTTCCAAAAGGAAAATATTGTTAACAGTATTATTATTTTTGGTTCCTCCCCCCACCTTTTTATTCTACAGCAGACACATGTAGTTTCCCACACAAATTTAATTTAAAATTGTGCCTGACCACATCCACACCAGACCTTTATTCCACTTTAAACAGAGCTTATTTATTTCCCTCACAGAACTACAGTCATCAGAATTCTCTGTGAAGTGGGGCTGACTGTTAAACCACTCTGGTCACTGGAGCTCTGTCAGGGGAATAGGAGTCTCTTAACAACTCTCAGCACCCTTCACAAACTACACTTTCCAGGATTCTTGGAAGGAAGCCATGACTGTTTAAAGTGGAATAAAGGTCTGGCATGGGTGTGGCCCCTGATTAGCCAAGCCAAACAGGGGTTAGTCTGGCTTTTAGAACACTGACAGTTAGTTCTTACTGAGCATGACTGCACTTATTGTAGTCTCTAATGTTAATTTTCTTAATTCAGCAATGCATTTGTCATTTTTAAACTGCAGAAGATGAAGGCCAGAATTTGGGGCAAGGTCAGTAATAGGATTACAGGTACACTGTGAACATGGCTGATTTTTTAATTAATTTCAACAAATTATGAGACCACTGACAGAAAAAAGTCCAACAGAGGTTTGGATTTCTTTTACTCTTGCTTTAGACTTTGAACTCTCGATTCTCTCTGGGTGTTTTGTGTATTATCATGAAAACCTGGAGGGTTGTTAAGCAAGGATTTCTGAGTCTAGGACTATAAGTTTTGTAAGATTTAGTTTTGAAATGAGCTTATGGGAAGCAGCAGAATGGCATGGGGAATATTTTCAATTTAACATGGTGGAATGTGGAAAATCTATGCTGGCTATAGTATACGTATACACCCACTTTTGTGGCTGTATAATACTCAAGGATAAGAGAGTGCAAAATGGGTGGGAGCTTCTTAAAAGTGAGATATCAAATGCACAATTGCAAACCATTCCAATAAATAAGACAGAATAGGAAATATCTAAAGAAACCAGGGTGGCTAAATAAGGAGCTCTATGAGGAGTTCACATTTAAAAGGAACATGTATAGGAAATGGAAAGAGAGGGAACCCATCAAGAATAGCACTGGCCCTGTTACAACCCAGGGGAATCAGGGGAATGAGTAGCCAAAGCTTTTGGGGGAAATATCAGAAGGGCTAAACCTCAGATGAAATTGAAGCTTGCAAGAGATGACAAAACAACAAAAAGGCCTTTATGACTATATTTGGAGCAAGAGGAGGAGGAAGAAAATAATAAATAGCTACACTGACAGGAGATGGAGAAATGTTAGCAGGTAATGGAAAGAATGTGAAACTGCTCAGCTCCTGATTTGTTTCGATCTTCTGTCACAATGGAAACTGGCTACATATATTCCATACATTTTTTAAAATAACATTTTATTGAATTTTTAGCATTAACAGATGACCCTGTAAACCTCTCTGATGGAATGTTCAAGGAAACCAAAATCAACAATAAACAGTAATGGAGTACATTATATCACACCATACATGACATTGAATATAGCATACTTATTTCACTGATCAGTACCTTGCCCTCAAGAAAAATAATAGATACAAAAGCATAACCAAACTTTCATGATGAAGAATCCCTGTGAGAAGAGACATAACTTCTATAGGGAGACATGCGTTCAGGACCAGGACCAGGGGTATCTGGGCCCTTGGGCACCAGTCTGCCCTGGGCCTGCAGAACCGTAGCCCCAATACCCTCTCCCAATACAGGCAGTACAGGGCTTTAACAGGCTCACTCACCCCACCTACCCCCTGCTTCAGTGTGCACGGGCTGTGCATGCACACCTGCCATTACCCAAGATCACGGCAGGGGTGTCAACTGCTTAGCGATGCCCCTATCTTGAGTGATGGCAGGCATGAACACAGCATTTGGGGTGTGCACACTGATGCACTAATAAACCTGTATGGAGTGTGTGTCTCGGAGCTCTCATCTGTATGGGTGTGTGTGTGCCCGGGAGCTCCTCCTCCATGATTCACGGCAGTGTGAGGTTGTATGGCCCAACACTGCCATGGATTGCAGAACGGGAGCTCCACCCTTTCACCCTAAGGATTCCCCCCCCCCCAGGCTGCAGGTGCCATCAGCCAGGGCCCAACCTGGGCATGCACTGGCACGTTACTGGGGGTAATACAACATTCAAATAACACACTATACATTTAAAGCACATTATTTTACATAAATAATCCTGGGTACTGCAGTTTACACCTCACAGTTTACAAATTGTAGTTTACAATTGCCAGCACCTTTAACAAACTACAGTTCCCAGGATCCTTTGGAGAAATAATGTGCTTTCAATGTATGGTGTATATGCAGCCTGTGATCAGCCTGTCAAAAACAGCTCAGACAATTAAGAGCAATAGTTGTTGCCAAAGATAGGTAAAGAAATGGTATGGGAACAGCTGGGTACTCTAAATGAATTCACCTCTTAAGGGTCTGACAGATTGCATCCTAGGATACTTAAAAGAACTTTCAGAGATGCTCAAAGCCTGTGTGTATGTATGTGTGTGTGTATAAACTTGGAGAATTGGTGGAGGGTGCCTAGTTTGGAGAGAGGCAAATGTTGTCCCCATCTTGAAAAAGGAGAAAGAAGACAATTCAGACAACTCCCAAACGGTCATCTTGAATCTAGTACCTGAAAGGTTTTCAAACAGATCATTAAGCAGTCAGAATTTTTTTGGGGGGGCAGTATGTGATCTCAGAGAGCCAGCATGGGTTTCTTAAGAACAAATTGTGCCAGACCAACCTTATCTGCTTTTTATAGAGCTACTAGCCAGTGCCTGCACAAGATATTGTGCTGTCACATCCACTCCATCTTCCCTTTCTCCTATCTTCTCCTCCATTCGTCCTCCTCCTCTCATTTTTTTTAAAACTAAGTTGCAACAGAACTTGTAGCTCTGCAGCAGAGGCAGTTTCTCTCCCAGCCACCTTACCCAGAATGCCTTGGTTTAACACTCACACCTTGGTCTTTCCTCAGAGTGAGGAAGAGGGGGAGAGAGACAACTCTGCTGGGGTAATGGCAGCAGCAGAGCCAGCAAGTGGGTGGTGACACGAGTGAGCAGGAGGGCCAGAAGGAGCCAATTTGCAATTCTCCCAGACTTGCTGGCTGGAACAATTGTCTCAGTTTGCCTCAACATAGCATCAGCCCTGTTATGACCCTGGTAGATCAGGGGAATGCTTTGGACATAGTATATCTTGATTTTAGGGAGGTTTTTGATAAGGTCCCCCATTTTATTTTTGTTGGCAAACTGGTAAAATGTGGGCTAGAAGGTGTTACTGTTAGAGGGGTTTGTAGCTGGTGAATAAATACCAAAAGACTATTAATGGCTGCTCATCAACACTGAAAGACGTAGCAGGTGGGGTGCTGCAGGATTCTGTCCTGAGCTTGATGTTTAACATCTTTACAAATAACTTGGATGAAGGAGTGAAGAGGAGGCTTCTCAAATCTGCAGATGAGTCTAAAGTGGGTGGGATAGGAAATACCTTAGAAGATGGAAACAGGATACAGGACTTTGAGAAGATGGAGAAGTGGGCCAAAAAAAGAAAATGAATTTCTTCATTTAGCTAGGGAGAATCAGATGCATAAAAACAGGATGGGTGACACAAAACTTGACAGTAGTTCATGTGAAAAGCATCTCGGGTTTTAGTAGACAAAAGGCTAAAAATGAGGCAGCAGTGCAATGTGGTGGCAAACCAACAAACAGAAAAGGCTAATGCTCTTCTAGATTGCTTTAACACAAGTATAGTGTCCAGACTGTGAGAAGAAATAGTGGCAATTCTATTCTGATTTGGTCAGATCTCACCTAGAGTAATGGGTCTGGGCACTGCCATTTAAGAAGTATATCAACAAACTGGAGCATGTCCAGAAAATGGAGACAAAGATGGTGATGGGCATCAAGGCCAGGCCCTGTAAAGAAAGGTTGGAGGATATGGGTATGCTTGATCTTGAAATGGAACTATTAAGAGGCGATGTGACAGCCATCATCACTTATTTGGAGGCACTTATATGGCAGAGCAATTTTTTTTCTTGCTCCAGAGAACCTGAACAAATGGGTTTAAGTTACAAGGGAAAGTATTTAGACTAGATATTATGTAGATATTTCAGACCATACTGCTATTTGACAGTGGAAGAGACTGCCTAGAAAAGTGATGGATTCTTCTTCTTTAGAGGTTTTTAGGAAAGGGTTTATTTATTTATTTATTCCTTGATTTATATCCTGCCCTTCCTTCCAGCCCAGGGCAGCAAACAAAAGCACTAAAAAAAATCAAATCATCATAGAAACAGACTTTCAAATATATTAAAACAAAACATCTTAAAAAACATTTTTTTAAAAAAGCTTCAAGACATGTTTTTAAAAAAAGGTTAAAAACATATTGTATTAAAAAAGGATTAAAAACATATTAAAAAGTAACATATTAAAAAGCAAAACAGACACAGACACAGAGTGGGATAAGGTCTCTACTTAAAAGGCTTGTTGAAAGAGGAAGGTCTTCAATAGGCACTAAAAAGATAACAGAGATGGCGCTTGTCTAATATTTAAGGGGAGGGAGTTCAACAGGATAGGTGCCCCACACTAAAGGTCCGTTTCCTATGCTGTGTGGAATGGACCTCCTGATAAGATGGTATCTTGAGTAGACACTCACCTGCAGAGCTCAGTGATTGACTGGGTATATAAGGGATACAACAGTCTTTCAGGTATCCTGGTCCCAAGCTGTATATGGCTTTGTACACCAAAACTAGAACCTTGAACTTGGCCCGGTAGCAAATTGGCAGCCAGTGCAATTCTTTCAGCAGCGGGGTGACATGTTGGTGATACCCAGCCCCAGTGAGCAGTCTCGCCGCCTCATTTTTCACCACCTGCAACTTCCGGACCAACCATTACAGTAATCCATCCTGGAGGTTATCAGTGCGTGGACAACAGTGATCAGCTGTTAAAAGGCACTCCTAGCCACTGAGGTCACCTGGGCCTCTAGTGACAAAGATGGAGCAAAGATGGAGCACCCCCAGACTACGAACCTGCTCTTTCAGAGGGAGTATGACCTCATCCAAATCAGGCAACTGATCAATTATCTGAACTTGGGAATCACCAACCCACAGTGCCTCTGTCTTGCTAGGATTCAGACTCAGTTTATTGGCCCCCATCCAGCCCAGCACCAAGTCTAGGCAGTGGTCCAGGGCTTGCAAGACTCTCCTGATTCAGATGTTACAGAAATAGAGCTGGGTATTGTCAGCATACTGCTGACACCTCACCTCAAATCTCCTGATGACCACTCCCAAGGGCTTCATATAGATGTTAAACAGCGTGGGGACAAGATGGTACTCTGTAGCACCCCACTGCACAACTACCAGGGGGCCAAAAGACAATCACCCAATGCTATTCTCTGAAAACGGCCTTGGAGATAGGGTCTGAACCACTGTAAAACAGTGCCTCTAATACTCATCTCACCAAGTCAGCCCAGAAGGATACCATGGTCAATGGTATCAAAAGCTGCTGAGAGATTAAGAGTAACAGGGTCGCAGTCCTCCTGTCCTCCTTCCGATAAAGATAATCTATTAGGGCGACCAAGGGCGATTCAGTCCCATATCCAGGCCTGAACCCAGACTGGAATGGGTCAAGATAATCTATTTAATCCAAGAGTACTTGCGATTGCTGTGCCACAACCCTCTCAATCAGCTTACGTAAGAATGGGGTATTTGGAACCAGTTGGTAATTGTCACAGACCAATGGGTCCAGGGTGGGCTTTTTCAGAAGTGGTCAGATCACCGCCTCTTTCAGCATGGCTGGAACCACTCCCTCGCGCAATGATGCATTGACCACACCCTGGATCCACTCAGTCAAACCCCCATGGCAAGCTTTAATAAGCCAAGAAGGGCAAGGGTCGAGAGGACAGATTGCTGGCCGCATCATCGCAAGCAGCTTGTCTATGTCATCAGGCCGCATCAACTGAAACCATTCCCAAGAAGTTGCAGCAGACATTGCACTGGACACCTCATTGCAGACTACAGTAGATGTGGATGGAGGCGAGCAACTTTACCATCAAAGTGCCTTGCAAACAATTCACAGTCCCATTAACAAATCAAAAGAAATGCTCAATAAAGTCTGGATATAATCTAACCTCCATGTAAGCTTTGGGCAAGCAAATCCGGATGAAATGCTCAATAAAAAGGTTGTCTAGAATGGCCTTTACCCTGAGTCAGAACAGTGGTCCATCTAGCTCATTACCGTTTACACTGACTGTCAGTGGCTCTCCAGGATTTCACAGCACTACCTGAAAATGCCAGGGATTGAGCCTGGGATTTACAGCTCCTTTCCCATTCTTGTAAAGTGGTTCATAAGAAGGGAGGCGATGTTCTTCATAATCTGGAAGCTGAACACTCAGAATAGATACCTGGATAACATTTCCTTATAGCTCTTATCAGGTTATTCTTTTCTTCTGCAGAGGCAGAATTCCTACTAAGATTTTATGAGGGGAAGGAAAGAGAGTGAGAGTTCAGCGAGAAAGAGTGAAAGTTCAGCCAAAGAGACCATATAAGGTAGTTTTTTTTCTTTTTCGTTATGGACTGTCTTGTCAATATATCAGGAATTTTACCCATATAAAGTTAAAACTGTGTTACTTAGAGAAGCTAACTGTTGTCTTAAAAGAAGCAATATCCAAGAACAAGGGTTAATTTTACATGACTGATGAACCACATTGGAAGATTGATCACATTTGCAACAACTGATGTGTCAATATGACTTTTTTAAATATATTGCTCTCTTACTTCACATTCACGCAGGTTCTCCAAAAGAGACATTTCCCTTCAGCACAGAAAGGTTTGGCATATGTCTGTAAAAGGTGGAGGCAGAAATTTCCCAGGGAAAACACCCCAAATTGTAGAAGGTGCGTTTTTCCTGAGTGCCGATATATATTGCATTTATTTAATGCAGGACTGGCTAACCTTTTTAGACCTGAGGGCTGCATCACTCCCTCGCAACCCCACATGCTAATGGTGGGCACGGCCACCACAGCTGGCATGTGCATGTATGCACCGCACATGCATAACATAGACATACCTATGATCACCCAGTGAGCTTCACAGGTGAATGGGGATTCTAATCTAGCAATCCAGTCACTATACCATTGTTTTTTCTTTAAACCCTAAAGACAAAGTTTGTGTGGTGTAGTGGTTAGAGTGATGGGCTAGGGAGAACCAGGTTCAAATCCTCATCTAACTATGAATCTCACTGGATGATCTTTGGCTAGCCAGTAGCTCTCAGTTGAACCCACCTCACTTTGTTGAGAGGATAAAGAGAAGGAAGAAACAACTGTGTACACCATCTTGAGCTCCATAACTCCTATGAATAAAGGAGGCAGAGCTGTAAGCCCTTTAGCATGCTGTTTATCTTGTCCCTCTGATGTGATGAGGGGCTAGACTATCTGTAATATTTCATATTCACAAGTAGTAACCCATGACCCTCAAGAACATATTTTGCACCTCCAATATAGGAAATGGATAGTTAAATCTCATACATTTCTATACATATCCAATGAGATTTATTCACAGGTAAATATGTATAGGATTGTACTTAATCTCAGGTTTGAGAACAACTTTAAAATTAAATCATTCCCCACTTTTGTTTGTGCAGAGTTTATTTGACAATGAAACAATAGCCAGTTCTATTTTTTTATTGCAGGTATTTGTAAATCACAACGAATTTTTATGTTTTTCATTAAAAGCACAGAGATAAAAACATTTGAGCTCTGTATTAGCCTTCTGTTTTAAATAAGCCACTACCTTTTCACACTCAGAAAAGTGTAATAGACTGTTATGATTCTCTTCACTTCAGCACTGGTATATATACCAAGTCAAGATTGGGGCCAAAATATTTAATAGTTGTAGTGAGAGGAAGCCTTTTAAAGCAACAAGAAACAATTAATATCTTGAAGGTATGTTGCAGTTTTTTCCATTTGGTCTAATCATGATGGATGCTAATGTACAGGGCTTAGAGTCTGAACACAATCCCTTCCAGAAAATGTGACTGGTTAGGAGGCCTGAGTAGCAGTTATCATACCACCAGCCACCACCATTATCTAATGCACAGTTCGTACCAGCCCTCCGGTCATTATCCTGGTCTTGGGTGGAAAACCCCATGTTGTCATGGATTCCTGATTCACCTATAGTGGTCAGTGCATCTCCAGCATTCCCTGAATAGTTCCCTAGCCTCAGGGCATAACCACTATTTTCACTATCCACTTTAACACTCTGGTATTCGGCATACTTAGTTTCCCCATTACGATTGGTTATGACAAATCGTGCCGAGAAGGGGTTCTGGTTGGTTAAGAGGTGCATGTATTCATTGCCAAGCCAGTGGTTTCCCATCAGGTCCCCAAAGCCATATTTATAAGAACTCCATGTCTGTGACCAAGCTGTCTTTTGGTTGACATCGTTTCGGTGCAGGACTGTCCAGCCACCCCCATCATACTCCATTTCACAGTAGACGACCAGTAAGGGAGAGTATTTGGGGCGGATGACATACAGGCCACTTTGCTTCCTGCCACGGTGGTAAGCTGCCCTGCAGTCTCTTGCAAAATATTCTGAAACAGAGAAACCAGACTCCTTTTAGTTTCTTGCATGCACACACATGACAATTAAATTCAGAAGCAATTCAACAAACTGAAACTTTAGATGTGTCCACACTATGGCTTTTCAGTTCATTTAATTTTCTGCCATATCTTTCAGGGTTTTTGCCACTTTATTCTGATTTGTCCTGAAATCTCTGTTCGCAGCTTTCTTTCTCTCTCTGACTCTGGAATGTCACTATTGTGAGGGAGGGATTCAGACGCATACTGGAAATTTAGGTTTGCACAATTTGTGTGGATTAAAGCACTCCCTTGCCGTAGCACAACAAATCCCCACTTTTTTAAAAAAACACAAACGTTTTGCAGTTAGGAAAATAATGGGAAAATTCACTGAAAAGTGAGGGATGAATGAATGATTAATAGGAAGACATATACACACCCCATAAGCAAATGAGGATGAATGGTCATTGTCATATAACCTTCTTGCAAACAAATCAGAATGAATGCTTAATGAAGACTAGACATAATCTAACTTCCATGTAAGTTTTGTGCAAATCAGGATGAATTCTCAATAAACAGGTCACCTGGAGGGGCCTTTTCTTACTTTTCTCTCAGTATTTTCAGAAAGGCACCAATACTACTTTTGGGCAAAGAGATTTCTGATCATAATTGTTTGAAAAGGGAAACTGAGGGTTAGGACAGAAAACAAGTTTACGAGGAATAAGTTTTCTCAGAAGGCTCAGTAATAAAATTTCTCTAAGACACTCTCTGATTGGAGATAAAAGAGGCTGTGGGAGGAGCAGTGGGCACCCACTGTGGGATTTACACTATGTGAAATGTAGCATAACATCCATTGTTACTTTTAAAAGCAGAACTATAGATCATCAGGTCAGATTCCCTAAAGCCAGCCAGTTTGATAATTAGCACACTTTGGGGCTAGTCTAAGTTTTTCACAATCACATGATCATAGGAACATAAGCCCGGGGGGGGGGATTGCTCTTTTATGATTGCTGCCCTGGGCTCCTGCTGAGAGGAAGAGCGGGATATAAATCAAATAATAAAATAAATAAATAAATAAATATTATAGATTTGGGGTGGTGGTGTTAAAAATGAGGTGCTGTATCTTTAAAAGTACTGTGGGTGCCGACACAAAATGATTGACATGGGTAGCAAAAAAAGAGGTGACAGTAGCACTATAAGCCATACATGCTCAATGAGGTGTTTCTGTTCAGAGGGCCTTTGAAGTGTCTTCTTCATCTCAGTTACTGCTGTGGAAATCGGGCCTACCAGGAAAGAACTGAATCTTAAACCCTGAACAGTTTGGATTGAGTAAGTGAAACATTAATAAATCATAAGGGGTATGATGATTTATATGTTTGTTGAGCAGACAATTCTCTCAAGTGTTTGGGGGAGGGAGGGTTTGAAAAAATGTTTCAGGGTTTCTCCTTTCACATCTGTATCTCTTTGTACCGCTGTTTAGAGGAATGGAAGAAGATTTTCATTGTTCAATGGCGTAAAGTAGAAGAAAAATGGTATATAGATATAACACAGAGCACACCTTATTTTAAATGATAGTGAATTCTACTTTAAAGGAGCCACAACAGTGAAAGCCCACCAGAAGCAGGATGTTCAGTATGGTGGACCCTTTAATAAGGAATTTACTACCATTTAAGATAAGGCATACTCCAGCCATCTATGCTTTCAGATGCATACTTAAGGTCATTTTATTTAGCCAAGCCTTTTCTGAATAAATTTTTAAAAATTATTGTCTGCTCGTTATCTTCTGGCGTTGTCCTGTTACTTTAATTATATTATTTCTGGTGTGTATTTTAGACGTTTTTGGTTTTTGTGAATTACACTGCTTTAATACCTTATAATGTGAGTTGTTTATAAATCATTTTAATTTTTTTTAAAAATGACGCATTTACCACTCACTGGCAGTAGTGCCATCAGGGCCGGACTTCGGGACAGAGGTCCGTAGCCCCACTCAACGGAATAAGCAGGAGGGTCCACAGCAGGGCTGACTTACCACACAAGTGAAATAATACACCATTAAGACCAGAGTTTAAAATTATCTATGAGCACAATTGGCAGCTGGTCTATTGCTACATAAGAGTGTTCACCTAAGATGAAGATGCATATCCCCTCCCTTATCAGATGCATCTGTTAAGCTCAAAGGGGACTAGAAGCAATTCACAGTTAGTCTCACCATCACCGGTACATGATCATCATAAGTAAATGGGGAAGCTGCGGCTCTCCAGATGCTTTGGCCTACAACTCCTATCAGCATTAGTCAACACAGCCAATGGTATGGAATTATGAAAGTTGTCATCCAAGAACATTTGGAGAGTCCACAGGTTCCCCATCCCTGTATCATGTAGCAATGCAATGTTACCACATATATTCTCTGATTACATTTCCATATACCTTTTGGGTAATGTTTCAATGCTTTATGTTACCTGCATAAATCTGAGATTTTTGGGCATTTATCAGGGAGGCAGCATCCTTGTTTGTCACCATATGTTTGTTGCCAATTTTGGGGAGCAGCTCATCCTTAGTTGAAGCTGATGAGAAATAAATGAGAAAGCACAGACAAAAAACGGAGTAAAGTAGCATCTTTGGAACCTGGGGAGGAAGAAGATTAGACTATGAACATATAGAATCAACATCACTAAATTCCTTAGGAAACTACTATGAATAATTGCTCTCTGACAAAAAGCCTCTTTCAGTGGAGGAATGCATCATCGTTACAATCTGCAATCTAGTGGCCTTTTGTATTCTGTGAACATTTCCATATATATAACACCTTCTTATAATAATTTCTGCAACATGGAACCAAACAAAATATGGAATTAATGCAAAAAAATGAATAGGAAAGACTAAAAAAAACCCATACTTTAAGAATAAGCTAAGAATCAGATGTAGAGTCACCTGCATCCTTAGCCCCAATCCCTGAGATTTGTAATGGGATTATTTAAAAAATCCAAAAATGAATAAACACTGATAATAAATTGTCAATGTTGGGACTTTCCCCAATTACCTAAAATGGAGTGCTCTGTTACTCTGTGCAGATGATCATATGCCTGATCATTTCCACTTAGCGCTAATGGTTCAATAAAGCCTCAGTAGTTTGAATAAACTACTGGAATAAACGGACAGTTATCCCAATGGAGGGCTGTAGAAAGTGGAGTCCCTCAAGGATCGGTATTGGGACCTGTACTTTTCAACTTGTTCATTAATGACCTAGAATTAGGAGTGAGCAGTGAAGTGGCCAAGTTTGCTGATGACACTAAATTGTTCAGGGTTGTTAAAACAAAAAGGGATTGCGAAGAGCTCCAAAAAGACCTCTCCAAACTGAGTGAATGGGCAGAAAAATGGCATATGCAATTCAATATAAACAAGTGTAAAATTATGCATATTGGAGCAAAAAATCTGAATTTCACATATACGCTCATGGGGTCTGAACTGGCGGTGACCGACCAGGAGAGAGACCTCGGGGTTGTAGTGGACAGCACGATGAAAATGTCGACCCAGTGTGCGGCAGCTGTGAAAAAGGCAAATTCCATGCTAGCGATAATTAGGAAAGGTATTGAAAATAAAACAGCCGATATCATAATGCCGTTGTATAAATCTATGGTGCGGCCGCATTTGGAATACTGTGTACAGTTCTGGTCGTCTCATCTCAAAAAGGATATTATAGAGTTGGAAAAGGTTCAGAAGAGGGCAACCAGAATGATCAAGGGGATGGAGCGACTCCCTTACGAGGAAAGGTTGCAGCATTTGGGGCTTTTTAGTTTAGAGAAAAGGCGGGTCAGAGGAGACATGATAGAAGTGTATAAAATTATGCATGGCATTGAGAAAGTGGATAGAGAAAAGTTCTTCTCCCTCTCTCATAATACTAGAACTCGTGGACATTCAAAGAAGCTGAATGTTGGAAGATTCAGGACAGACAAAAGGAAGTACTTCTTTACTCAGCGCATAGTTAAACTATGGAATTTGCTCCCACAAGATGCAGTAATGGCCACCAGCTTGGATGGCTTTAAAAGAAGATTAGACAAATTCATGGAGGACAGGGCTATCAATGGCTACTAGCTGTGATGGCTGTGCTCTGCCACCCTAGTCAGAGGCAGCATGCTTCTGAAAACCAGTTGCCGGAAGCCTCAGGAGGGGAGAGTGTTCTTGCACTCGGGTCCTGCTTGCGGGCTTCCCCCAGGCACCTGGTTGGCCACTGTGAGAACAGGATGCTGGACTAGATGGGCCACTGGCCTGATCCAGCAGGCTCTTCTTATGTTCTTATGTTCTTATGATAACTGTAGAGATGTATTGGTTGAGGTTACAGCCTGGCTGCAGACCAGAAAGGCTATTCATTTTTGTGTCCTAATTCATAACTTCACTTATTTCCTAAGCTCCATACATGGCAACAGAATAGTAAAACGGACTGGATCAGCTTAGGTTCAACTAATTTAGAATGCATTCCAATACGTCTGCTCAGAAGTATGTCTCCTGGAAAAGTTACTTTTTTAAACTACAACTCCCATCAGCCCCAGACAGCATGGCCACTGGATTGGGCTGATGGGAGTTGTAGTTCAAAAAAGTAACTTTTCCAAGCTCTGCCTTTAGTTCTGTGGGGCTTACTTCTAGGTGAGTGCATATAAGACTCCAGTCTTACTTTGGATCTAATCCATCTATTGCCACAGAACCAATCAAATTTCTGAGGACTAGCTTTGGCTTACCCAGGGTAAAATCTGAAGTGCTTCAAACCAAAGTAATTAGAGATCATGATGGAACAGAAGAGCATGAAGATGTGTACCATGACAACTGTATAATGCCACCTATAATGTAAATTCAGTAGGACTTACTGTGCATAGTCTGCCCCAAAATTTAGCCAAAGGCACCATCACACTTACCCTGCCATTGCTACTGATCAAGTAAATCAGACAAAGACTGAGCCTGCAGCCCAGGTTTTAATTACCCAATAACTGCAGACTATCTAATGAAAAGTGGAGTCAGACTGAATGTAACCCTATCGGTATGGATGTAATTAATTTAAAAAGTTAAAACTGAACGATTGTTTCTTCATTTCTCTTGCTGTCTCTTCCTAACTTTGGGTTGTAAGATCTTTAGGTTAGGGACTTCTTTTAACTTCCCAAGTATTTGATACCCAGTAGGAAACTACTCTGACCAGCTAGAATGCTGGTTTTTTAAAACTTCACCAAGAATTTTAAAAGTAACACAGAAACCACACAAATAAATAATAATAATAAGGGCACAGTCTGACATATCATTGATCTTAAACATGGCAATTTTGTTCTTTATGACAAACAATAGGGGGAGTGGGGTTGTACATTGCCCTTATGTTTAATAGCATGCTAGAGTTATGTTTTGAAGAAAAATAATTAAGAAGCAAATATATGAAGGGTAGAAAATGGAGTTAGAGCTTACCTTGTTTGTTACTGCCTTCTTAGAGGCAAGATTGCATGGTCTGAAGAAGGCTCCTCCTGACAAAGCAAATGAAATTTATTTGGCTTAAATGCTAATATTTTATACTGGGATGGGCAGGCAAAGCAAATAGTTAATTATAGATGTTTGCACAAAGTGGTACTGGAGGCCTGGTCATGCACGAACAGCTTGTAAATGGGTAGTCCAACAGTATGGGATATAATCTGAAATAGTTCCTGCTGCTCTGAGGTGTGCCATATGAACTGTAAGTGCCATAAAGGATGTGTAAAGGATGAATTATGTTTGCCAAGTAATTTTATCTTTCTGTCAACAGAGTCAATGTGAACCGGGAACCTTTCTTGAAGATGAATGTCCACCTATGGCTTTAGTTCACATGAACAACCCAAACGTTTGCAGTCTGGGTGGAGGGCACACTAAACATTGTAGCTCTACAGTTGCACAGTTTGGGGAGGCATACTATTAAAAGGAAATCTTCGGGTGGTTTCCATCTGCCACATCATTCAACAATTAAAATTTAATTAAGAGGTTGTCCTCATACTCTTCAATGATAATTGATTATGATGTCAGTCCCTTACAAGACGTATGTGCCTGTGTACACAAGGTAAGCCTAAGATGAGAGAACCTAAGATCTTTTCTGTGCAGATATAAATCCTTACACAAACACATGCAGTAGTTTTTCTCTAACTCATCTCTTGACAGTTTCTGCAATGGTTTGGGGGTACATTTATAAAGAAAAGGCTGCTGGTAGACATTCCAGTTTAAGTTGGTTGAAAACAAACTAGAGTCCTCAAACGAAGCACATCTGGAAAAGTATGTATCGTAGTGGTGGAGCGGATGCTTTGCATGTCAAAGGTTCCAGTTCCAATTTGGTGACAACTCCACATAGGGCCGGGAAGGACACCCTGTCTGAAACCATGGAGAGCTCCTGCCAACCAGTGTAAACAAACCATAATGAGTTAGCTGCACCAGTGGTCTGATATGGTGGTATCATCATCATCATCAGTACTTCTTTTGGTAACAAAATGAGGCGCTAGAACTCATCTTGATGAAATAGCCATGGGTGCCAGCCTAAAACGTGTGCCACGGGCAATGAAAAAAGAGGTAGGAACTGTAGTTTTTTGGGGGGGGCTGCACATGGGCTTCTGACAACAATTTTTGGCATCTTGCCAAACTACAGTTAAAGGATTCTTTGGAGGATGCCATTTAAAGTGGTATAAAACAAATCTAATTGTAGCAAGAAGAACCAGTTTAAATCAAGGTGACTGAATCATTAAAAAAGGCTGATTTAAATCCTGTATGGAATCTTCTCCTCACTCCATCTTGGATCTAGATTCAGACTTTATGACTACAATATTAAGCTTTTTGTTGTTGTTGTCCTCCTCCACCTGTACTTCTGTGTTTGTTTTGTTTAACATTCATCCTGGTGAAGAATTCTAGAGAATTCTTACTCTGCCAGATGTCCAAACTGGATTTAGAAAGGGAAGAGTTACCAGAGATCATATTGCAAACATAAGTTGGATAATGGAACGGACCAAGGACTTTCGGAAGGAAATTACCCTGTGCTTTATAGATTACAGCAAGGTCAAATGCAAAGGGAGATACTTGGCTCAGTAATACTACATGTGAGAAGGATCTTGGAATTGTTGTTGATCACAAGCTTAATATGAGCCAACATTGCAAATGTGGCTGCAAAAAAGGCAAATGCTATTTTAGGCTGCATTAACAGAAGTATACTTTCCATGTGAAGTACTCGTTCCCCTCTACTTGGCACTGGTATTATCTATCCCAATTTTGTATCATATGCAAATTTGATAAGCATTCCTTGAACCTCCTCATCCCAGTCATTAATAAAAATGTTGAAGAGCACTGGGCCCAGGACTGAGCCCTGTGGTAATCCACTCATTACTTCCTTCTAGTTTGAGAAGGAACCATTGATAAGCACTCTTTGAATACAATTCTGTAGCCAGCTGTGGAGCTACCTGATAGTTGTTCCTCCAGCCCACATTTAGCTAGGTTGCTAATCAGAATATCATGGGCACTTTATCAAAAGCTTTGCTAAAGTCAAGATACATTATGCCCATGGTATTCCCATAGTCTACCAGAGAGGTTACCTGATTAAAACGCGGCAGCCAGGTTGTTGACGGGGACCCATTGGTTCGCGCATATAACACCTGTCCTAGCCCGCTTGCACTGGCTACCTATTTGTTTCCGAGCCAGATTCAAGGTGCTGGTTTTGACCTATAAAGCCTTACACGGTGTGGGACCGCAATATCTGATGGAACACCTCTCCCGCTATGAACCTACCCGTTCACTTCGTTCAGTATCTAAGGCCCTCCTCCGGGTACCAACCCATCAGGATGCCCGGAGGATTGTTATTAGATCCAGGGCCTTTTCTGTAGTGGCCCCCGAACTATGGAACAGCTTACCCAAGGAGATACGCCTGGCACCTACGGTACTTTCTTTTAGGCGCCAGGTTAAGACCTGGTTATACTCCCAGGCATTTTAACGTTCATGTTTTATATTCAATGTTTTTTACTCTACCTTGTTGTGACCTTGTATGTTTTATTGTAACTTTGTATTTTAACTCTGCTGTTCACCACCCAGAGAGCTATTCGCTATGGGCGGTCTATAAATAAATAAATAAATAAATAAAATGAGACAAGATTGGTCTTGCAGGATTTGTTCTTGACAAATCCATGCTGGCTTCTAGTTATCACTGCATTGTTTTCAAGGTGCTTATATACTGACTGCTTTATAGTCTCTCCAGAATTTCCCCAGGGATTGATGTCAGACTGACCCTGTAGTTCCCAGGTTCCTCTTTTTTGCCCTTTTTGAAGATAGGGACAACATTAGTCCTCCTCCAGTCATCTGTCACCCTCCATGAATTTGGGAAGATAATAAATAGTAGTTCTGAGAGTTCTCCAGTCAGTTCCTTCATTACTCTAGGATGCAGTTCATCAGGCCCTGGAGATTTGAACTCATGAAAATATTCGGCTGGCGCCTCCAGTCAATCCTAACCCCTTCCAGCCAGTGAATCTGAATGTTAGCATCACTTTGCCCCTTAGTTATATAAAAATAGGAATATATCTGATCACTCCGGTGGGTAGACTGAATGATCTTTCTAGTGACATATCCAGAATAACATCTCTTGGAGCTAGGGCTGGATTCCAAAGTCTGCAATGGTTTCCTATCTTCTGTCCCCCACTTTTAAATCCATAATAACACACACAAAATCACCTTTAAATATGTGGAGAGCCGCTCATTCAGTTTTTAAGAAGTATAATCATAAGTTTAAGAGGCTTTTGTTCAGTCAATTTTAAACAAGCTATTTTTAAAAAATGTGCACAATATTTTTTTAATAATAAATTTACCATCTGATTTAATATTTGTATTTAATAGTTAAATATTTGTTTTTAATAATCATCTTTTATCCATGCTGGTTTGTAGTGAAGATATTAGTGTGTATGTGTACCCACCAAACCAATTATCGCATAGCCTTCCACTAATCTGTTGGAGAGGAAAGGGTGGATGGTTTTAGTCCTCTTCCAAGCAGCTTGTTGAAAGTGACAAAGTATGTAATCCTACTAACCATTTGACTCAAGATATATATGCAGACTTAATTCGGCATATGCTCCATGTCAGTTCTTTCGCTTCAGCTCTGAATCATTTACACTGCTCACTTTGCTCTTACTAACGGATTCCATGGCAAAGATGTATTCTTTTTGGCTATACTGCACAGACCAAACCATAGACCAAACTAAAAGACACATTGCAGATCAGTTCTCCCATCTCTTTAATACTTTTTTCTTTTCTTTTTAAAAAGTGGGGAAATAAATTAGATTTGAGCCACAGCATTGGGAGAATGAGGTTAACCCTTCCCCCAAAACATTTTTGCCAGTCTAAATCAATTCCCCTTTCAGCTGCTTTTTAGAAAAAACCCAATCACTGATTTTCAATGTGTCTTGTAGTTTGGGCCTTAGAAATTAAGGACTTTTGCTGAGGCCTAATTCTGCAATTACATGAATTAGCTTTTGAGCTTCAGAAGAATATCTCTAGACCACACTGCCTCCTAGAGGCCCTCTTAAATCAGTGCACCACATCCTGCTGCTAAAATCAAATGGCAGCAAGTTTTCCAGTTATGGTGTAAGGAACACAATACTGGCTTTGCCATGGATAGCAGAAATTTTGTTTTCCAGGGCTTATTAATGCATCAGACAAATGCATCGTCATGGTCTAACAGTCAGACTATCTGCATAAACAAAGAATACCAAATCTCACCCAGTGACATTAGCTGTTCTATTTACTTCAAAAAGAAAATACTGTTAGATTCTGATCCACTAATTACATTTGACAGAACATTTTCCCTGGTTGAAGGAAAACAAGAACAGCCTTTAGTTTCTGTGTGGGAGCAGAAATAATCGTCTTATGGCACCATCTGATTGATTCTGTAGGTCTACCAGAACATGTTACAAATGCATAAAGAATTAGTTTATGGAGAGGGATAAGAGTTAAAAGAGATATAAGTAATATTACAACAGAATGGACAGGAATCTAATGCCTGATTCCTCCATTTATTTTTCTATTAGGCTAGGGTACCAAGTATGTGAACAATTAATGATCCTGTGCACTATGTATCTGTCAAATCCATGGTGGTCATTGTTAGATTGCTTTGTTTGGACATCTTGTGTTCTTCTGTCTGATCCTGGGAGGAGTCAGCACCATTTTGACCCTGCTATAGTTTTGTGACAGTTATCTCTCTTGATCATCTTGGAAGTTATCATGGAGATAATCTTGTCTAATCTCTTGCACCAAAGCAGGGTTCTCTAAAGGAAATTAATGTTGGCTAAAGATTTATTTGGTCCTCCTTGGAAGCCTCTACTAGGAGACCTTCTCTTACATCCATAGCCATTTTCCCCCCTCGACCAAGCACTTTTATAGTCCAAATACAAGAAGGCAGTGAGCTTACAACCTACAATTCTACACATGGAGGCAACAGAAAAGTGGAGAGAGAGGTTAACTGTTAACAGGAAAAGACTATGTGTTACAGTTATCTAAGTTTAGTTAGAAGGAGACTTTAGAGGTGTGAGTCAAAGGCCTCCTCTCACAGCGTCAGCTTTTGACATGTTCTACTGTATCAAAAGTCTGGCATGGAAAAGGTAGGTTTCAAGGAGTCTGAAAGAAACAAGAGAAGTAGAATCCTGCAGGTGTTATGAGAGGTAGTTCCAAGCATAAGGGTCAGCAAGGGGAATAGGACAGAGTTGTTTGAGGGAGCAGGATGAGGGTAGTAGAGTTGGAGAAATGAAGATCACAGGCAGGGACATCACGGGATATGAGAGAGGCAGGGAAAGGCAAGGGCAGAGAAGGCTTTAAAGATAAGGATGAAAAGTTTGCTCTGGATCTGGGAGCCAATGTAAGAATATAGGAAGGAATTGACTGGGAGTGTTGCCAGAGGGGAAGAAAGTAAGCCAAGTATCAAGGTCTGATAAACTCTCTACTTGATTGTACCATTGTCTCTAAGAGTGTGCAGAGTTCTTCAACCTTGGCTCCCCAGATGTTGTCAGACTACAACTCCCATCAACTCCAGCCAGCTTAGCTAATGACCAAGGATGATGGGTGTTGTAGTCCAACAACATCTAGGGACCCAAGGTTGAAGAACAGTGGTGAGAACTGTTTCTGTATACATTCTATCTATTTTTATTTATTTGTTTGTTTATTTGTTTATATCCCACCCTTCCTCCCAGCTGGAGCTCAGGGCAGCAAACAGAAGCGCTAAAAACACTTTAAAACATCATAAAAACAGACCTTAAAATACATTAAAACAAAACAATGCATTTTTTAAAAAAGCTTTAGAAACATCTTTAAAAACAAAGGGTTAAAAACATTATTTAAAAAACACATATTAATAAGCAATTTTAACACAGGCGCAGACTGGGATAGGTCTCAACTTAAAAGGCTTGTTGAAAGAGGAAAGTCTTCAAAAGGCGCAGAAAAGATAGCAGAGATGGTGACTGCCTAATATTCAAAGGGAGGGAATTCCACAGGGTAGGTGCCGCCACACTAAAGGTCTGTTTCCTATATTGTGCAGAACGAACCTCCTGATAAGATGGTATCTGCAGGAGGCCCTCACCTGCAGAGTGCAGTGATCGACTGGGTATATAAGGGGTAAGACGGTCTTTCAGGTATCCTGGTCCCACGATGTATAGGGCTTTGTACACCAAAACTAGAACCTTGAACTTGGCCCGGTAGCAAATGGGCACCCAGTGCAATTCTTTCAGCAGCAGAGTGACATGTTGGCGATACCCTATCCCAGTGAGCAGTCTCGCCGCTGCATTTTGCACCAGCTGCAGCTACCGGACCAACCTCAAGGGCAGCCCCACATAGAACACATGACAGTAATCCAGCCTGGATGTTACCAGTGCATGAACAACAGTGGTCAGGCTATCCCGGTCCAGAAACGGCATCTTGTTTGTGACGTTTTAATATCTATTCAAGTCCTTCCTTCCTTGAGCTTCTTTTCTTCAAACCAAACAAAGCTGGTTTCTTGAACTTGTCTTCACACAATGTACTTGCAAAACCTTATTTTTTATTTTATTTTATTTATTTATTTCTACCCCGCCTTTTGGCCAAAAGGCCCTCAAAGCGGCTTACAAAAAATAAACACAAATATAAAAATACATCAATAAAAACAATACAATTTACAAAAAGCAGCAGCTACAACTTCCAATAAAAGTACATTAACAAACCACAAAGCGAACATCAGAAGGGTAGCAGTGAACTTTGACCGAGTGCTCCTTGTGGTCTTTGCTGCTCTTAAACTCTTAAAAGTACGCTGACAGTCTTTTAGTAATATATACAATCTTCTCTCTAGTGCCAAACAAAGAGGAATTTGGTCCATGTTGGTTCTTAACCTGATGCTGCTCTACTGCTTTGCTTTTTATATGGCCTATATGTTAGTCTTTCAATTGTGTAAGTTGCTTTGTGTCCCCTACTCCCTTGTGCCATCTTTGTTATAGTCTTCAGTTTGTCTACACTTATTTATATATTTATTTATTGCATTTGTATACTGCCCCATAGCTGAAGCTCTCTGGGCGGTTTACAACAATTAAAAACATTAAAAACAAATATACAAATTTAAAAACACATTTTTAAAAAGCAATTTAAAACACATGCTAAAATGCCTGGGAGAAGAGGAAAGTCTTGACCTGGTGCCAAAAAGATAACAGTGTTGACACCAGGCGTACCTCGTCAGGAAGATCATTCCATAATTTGGGGGCCACCACTGAGGAGGCCCTCTCCCTTGTTGCCATCCTCCGAGCTTCCCTCGGAGTAGTACACTTGTCTTAGAGCAGTGGTTCCCAACCTTACGGAACCCACTTTAGAAGCTCAAATTTTTTTGTGATCCCCTCCCCCTAGGGAGGCAGGCTGGCTGCCAGGAAGGAAGGGGAAAGCAGTCTTTCCTTGCAACCTTGCTTCTTTTTGCTTCATAAAAAGCTCTCTCCTTTCATTCTGAGTAAGGGCATCGTCAGCAGCGGCAGTGCGAGAAGACTGGAGTCGGTGACAGTAATCCCCTCTTCTTCCGATATCTCCACCCTCAACTTCCTTTGGTGTCTGCCATGTATTTTATAGGCAGATGCCTGCCCTCGGTGCACCTGAAACACACTCTGGTGCTTCAGCAAAAGTCCTCCCCTCTCATTTGGAGCAAGGGGAAGGTGGAGCAAACAGTGTCCAGGCAGTCAAGACTTTTTTTAAAAAACATTAATTAATTCATTTCTTTACTGTTCATGGCCCCCTCTGGATTAATTCGTGGCCCCTCTGGGGGTCACGGCCCCCGGTTGGGAACCACTGTATTAGAGTATAGCAACAGAAAATAGATTTTTAATGTCTACCTATGTGTGCTATGAATGCCTATGATGCCATTATAATACACTGCTAAATCATGATCAGTTTGTCATCCATTACAGCAGTCAATCCTTCTCAGCAAGGAAGTTATCTAATATAGCCCATTTTAAATGTAATACTTTATTGTTAAATGCATATAGATACAAAAAATTATTACCAACGGCTTACAGTTGAGTAGTATAACAAAAGTCAAGAGGAACAGGGAAGGGAAGAGGAAAAACTAATGTAAAATCAATAAAGTGGTATAGTTAATAATAAATAAATAAATAGTATGCTAAATTCCTTTTCTTTCTTTACAAGGTACAATATAGTTCTCCAATTTAACAAGAATGTCTGGAATCTAAAACTTAGCCTGTAAAGGGCTTACAGCCTCTTCATTTTATTTTCATCTGCAAACTTTATGGGCATAATAGGGCTAAATCACAAACAAACAAGAATATACCCAAACCTAATCTCTTCAGGCCTGAACTGATGCTTCAATCTCAGAGTGGCTGTAAAGTTGCTGGTTCATAAAAAAAAAACATTGTTGACACAGATGTCCTTGCACAGAATTGCAGGCTGCTGCTTGTTCATGTGGTCCATGTTGCACATTCCAGGGCATTGCATTTGTTCTGGTCTGTATTATTGCAGAGAGGTAAAATGTTGTTGGCATAACCACAGATTCTGAACGACTAGGCCATTGTATTTTCATAGGCGCTGGTGTACTTTTCAAGGGCACTGCTGCCAGTTGGCACCCTCCGTGATGACATGATAGAAGAAAGCAGACAAAGGACAACAGCTGCAGCAAAATCAACATCAGCAACAGTTTGGTCAGTTTGCTGCTGTAGCCACTCTACTTTCTGAATAAGTGACAATTTACTCATCATGGCCTGACACAGTGTCAGGTGGTGGTTGGCATTCCTTAGAGAATAAATTCAAAGGATGTATGCTACATCCAAAAACTTCTTAAAGTATTGGCATTCTTTATGATGCAAAAATATTTGGGGTACAATACTAAATCACATTTTAAACTGTTTCATTGAAATCAATGGGATTTGGTTGCAAGTAACAGTTTTTAGGATTGGAGCACCATACTAAAATATCCAAACAGTTTAACTCAAGGGAAGTAATGTCTAAGTAGGTATGTAACTGCTGTCACGTGCCAGAAGTCTACAGTCTATTAATTTGGGGATAGAAGCCCGACATAATGAAGCCACTTCTCCAGTGGCCTGTCCAAATCGAAAGAAGGTAAATTTGCATCTACAGGTAGATCTCTGTATCATGCAAGGTAGATCAGCAATGATTTATGACTCTCAGTTGTTTAACAATGGCCACAATATGACTCACCCACCCCACCTCCAAAAATTATACTGTGAAATGAAAAAAAAAAAACTAGGTGGGTAACCAAAAATGGTTTTTTGTGTGGAAGGACTGTGAGCTCAGTTTAGTTCTGGTCCTCAAAACAAATCCCTGGGTTCAGAATTCTTAAATTCTAAGTGTATGCTTTTTGCACTGGTTAGTAAATTGTAGTAAAAAAACAAAGTGCATCTCGCAAGCCTTTCATCTGCCTTTCCCTGATCTAGATAGTGTGTGTTAAACAAGGCTCACTCAACCTGTAGCCACTCTCATAGCTCATGAGGACAGAATGGCATGTTCCACATCCACTGTGCATCTTCAAAGCCTAACTCTTGTTCCTCATTTGAAAAGTGGAGCCAGGAGGGCACAGTTTCCAGTGGAGGATCAGCAGGTGGAAGGAGAGTGCATAACCCTTCCCTACCCACTGTTTCCCCCCTCCAACTTATCCCTCTCTCTCCCTGCTTCCTCCTTCCCTGAGGGATTCCAGACCTAATGCATTAAACAGCTGGAGGAAAAATAGCTGGGGTGGGGAATCTTGGGCGGAAACAGTGAGGAAGGAACAGTTACGCACCTTTCTGCCTGCTGCTTCTGTATTGGAAATTGTCCTTATTTTAAGATATACTTGGCAAGGCCCATGCCCCAATAAGGGGAGAGCAAGGCCAACCCCTGGCTCTTCCTGTTGCTTCTGCTTCTTGCTCACCATTTCACCTACCCTCTGTTGAGTGAGCAGACACTGACAACGCAAGCAGAATGAGCAGTAACTCCAACATGCCTTGTCCTTTCCTTCAAGGAGGGGGTGCAGACTGGATCCAGAGGGGAGCTGGCATGCAAAGATGGGCAGTAGCAAGCATAGCAGAGGAGAAGATGAGAAAGGTGCCCACTGAGACGATCTTGCCCAAAGGTCTCTCCAAAACAGAAACCAGTATTGCTACTAAAGTCTGCTACAGACACATTTTGGTAGTATTACATTTGAGCTGCTTTTTTCATGGCCTTCCAAAGCAGGGATGGGCAACATGCAGGCCGGGGGGGGGGAGAAGACTAATTTTATGTGGGTAGCAAAGAAGGGAGGGAGCCAGTGTGGTGTAGTGGTTAAAGTGTTGGACTACGACCTGGGAGACCAGGGTTCGAATCCCCACACAGCCATGATCACTGGGTGATCTTGGGCCAGCCACTGCCTCCCAGCCTCAGAGGAAGGCAATGGTAAACCCTCTCTGAATACCGCTTACCATGAAAACCCTATTCATAGGGTTGCCATAAGTCAGGATTGACTTCAAGGCAGTCCATTTCTTTTTTTTTTCAGCAAGGAAAGGGGAAAACTGGGAAAGGGAGTGGCAGACAAAGAAAGAGGGACAAAATGAGTGGCAGAAAGACAGAGAAACAGGGGTGGCCTCATCTATTTTTGGTTCCAGCTCCATCCTCCACCGGTATGTGACAGTTGAGGGACTGTGGCCTTCAACAGAAAAAAAAAAAGATTGCTTACCCCTGTTTCCTCCATAAATTGGTCTAAATAAATTCCTTTTAAAAAAGCACCTAAGCTAGTATCCATCACTATATCCAGCAGGAGTGAATTCCATACATTAATTATATATTGTATTTTCATGTTCCAGATTGTCCGTTATACAGCCTTCTGCCCTTCCTCAGTAAAGTATTGTTGTTGTTATATGCCTTCAAATCAATTACATAGGGTTTTCATGGTAAGAGGTATTCAGAGGTGGTTTACCATTGCCTTCCTCTAAGCCTACGGCACCCAGTATTCCCAAGCGGTGTCCCATCCAAGTACTAACCAGGGCTGACCCTGCTTAGCTTCCAAGATCAGAAGAGATCAGGCTTGTTCAGGGTAGTATGGCCATAGGCCAATAAAGTATAAGCCAATGAAAAGGAGAACACAGAGCCTGGTGCACTGCAGTCAACAACCTCACTGTTGAAATTCTTTCGAGCAGTAGTTACGTCTCATCATATGAGACAAGAAAAAGACATGCCACTACATGCTACTTGACTGAATTCCCAACACACTTAATGACATTAAGAGTAAGATCAATGACAAGAAACAACATGTTATATGCTTGGGTAATTCTTCCCAATGAGTCAGGAATTCTTCAATCACCAAATCCAAATATTTCATCTATGTGCTTTGCATTCCCCACTCTAGTTGTAATTTTTTGGGGGGGGGTTTGAAACTTCCAGAAAAATGTGTATGTAACAGAGGGAATTTGGTCAGTAAGACCAAAGCCACAGAGAACAATTGGAATTTGCTCTATGTGAACCAAGTCCCAGCAGCTAACCACAGGAAGTTCAGTGAGATCATTTGTGTTTTGTAAGGCATTAGCAGGTTTTGGTCATCAAACAGAAACTTTATCTGGAACCTCAGAATGCTGTGCAACTGAGGATGGACACAGGCAACCATTTATCAAGTGATAATTGACCACTATATAATTTCTTTACCCAGATTCTTGCTTCCTCAAACTCTGCTGTTGCAAAATTCAGCTAACAGATTCAAGGCTATTGTGATAATAAAATCTTTAGGCAAAATATAATAATAGTCTTTTATTTTTCATTTTCAAAAATTGAGTCCTTGCTGCTGTTTCCATACATGCTTCCTATAGACAACATATACTGTATAAAAGCTAGTAAACATTTGCCATAGATTATTTATTATTATTATTTATTTATTAAATGTATATCCCACCCTTCCTCCCAGTAGAAGCCCAGATGACACAGACCAATGCCACATCTGTAAAAAAAAGTGTCATTTCCTTATACTGGACAAAAGTGTAATTATGTGTCTCTCATAAGGAGTGACTGTTGGGTTACAGTCAGCTCCCTGCCAATTAGCACTATATTTAATTGGTTAGCAGGTACACTTAATTTGTAATGATTTTCTTCAACTCCATTCCCAGCCTGCACTCTAAAGCTCTTAGAGCACATCAGAGGTTTTGCAGTCAATACTAACCAAGGTTAGTCTTTAAAAATCAGTTCAGGAGGAAAACCTAGATATTCCATTTCAAGCCCCCTGAGAAACTCATAACCCCTTTACATAACACAGGGCAGGTTCACTAATTTCCAGCCATCAGAATGGAACAAACTGTCCTTTGATTCATGACCTCCAGAAACCAAATAATGTGTAATGTAATTAGGGCATTAAGGTGGGAAAGTGTGCATCAGATCTTTGCTGGCAGAACTGTGATGCATTCAGCTATTTCTGCCTTCGTGGAAGGCTAAATGTGGGATAGCATTCCTGTGCCTTTAAGACATTCACAGAAAAGTACATATTGGTAAGTGCAGCTTCTCTCCTACTGTGTTAGTACGATAGGAAAAGCTGTACCTACAGTCTAGGTAGCTATTAAAGACAGAGGAGACTAGTTTCAAATGGAAACGTGGCAATTGACCACCCTGGTGTGCAGACAATTTCAGCATACTAAGAATAGGAAGAGAGTCCTGACCTTGGTAACCAGGGATACATGGAAAAATTAACTCCAGAAACATTCACAAATTGGAATGTATGCAGCATGTCCCCATTCATACTTGGCCACTGGCTAACCAGCAAAGATCAGTTAGTCCTTAGTTCAATCTGCATCCCTCAGAAGGCAGGCAATTGCATCCAGAATAACTTATTCATGTAAGTGAAAGCCACCATATGGAATTGGAGAGCAATACTCCTGCCTTGTGAGTGCTATTCTAAAAGAACTCAGTCTCCCAGCATGATTGCATGGGTCTGCAGTTGGCTGGCAGTGGTATTAAAAAGATACATCTGATGTCACCCTGAGCAAATATAGCCAAATATTGCATATTTGCCAAACTAGCATCTGCCCCGTAGTGCATAAAGCATTTGTTCTCTGCTCCATTTAATGGAGCACCACTTTCAGCTTCACTAAACAAATGTAGTCTCGAAAGATGGCCCACGATTGTCCTGTGGCTGCTGTTACATGGCTTAAGGATTGTTGCAATTTATGTCTAAGTTACCACAGCTTTCATACATGATAACTTTCCTATGTAGGGAAATCAAAATATAGCAAGTCAAGGAATTTCAGACTGTTTTTATTTAGTGTGTAAAACTGGCTACTTGGAGTTAGGTCAGCTCCAAGAAACATCACTGCAAGTATGATCCTCAGTTCTGACTGAAATGACTAATAGGGAAAGAACCTCGCCCCCGCCCCATTGCTTGTCCTTTACAAAATTGTAACTGGTTTTAGCAGACCAAGGATTTCCCCTTACTAAGAAGTGCCTGCAAATAAAAATATACACCAAATAAGGGGTTTGATTTCCCCTGCTTAATTGCATCTTTTCTTCTGGCTTTTGCATTTTAAATCCTGACTAGGCTTTGGGGCACTACAGCACCTCTACAACTCATACAAGAAAGAACTGATGATTCTCCAGTTCTATACCAAAGACATGGTCATTCAACTATGATCACCTTTTGATTGCACATTAAATATTAAAATGTTGCTATAAGTGCAGAAATATTACATCAGAAGCTCCAGCAGAAAAGTTATGCCAAAGAACAATAGAATCACTAATCTTCCCCCCCCCCAAAAAGCACACAAGCTTATCTGAAAATCTCCAGCAAGGCCACACCCTGAAGCATTTCTCTGAATAGTGTAGGTAAAATTATGCAACACTAATTGCAGAATATAATTTCCCTTGATCATTCATCTAATGTTGTCACAGGAGATTTCATTGAATGTACCTCCACTTAGTCATATACATAGCTTGCTCACTGATATGAGAAGTATAGGAAGGGCAGAATAAGTAACCCTTTGAATAGAGGAATGTTACATTCCATTGTAGTTATGGATATGGAGAAATAGGTCTTGACAAATTATTCCACATATCTGAGTGACATACAGCAAGCTTCCTTCGGACCACCTCTCATTACCATTAAATTTATAACGGCCCATTTGTTCAAGATATCTGACTGTTGTTTTGCATAGCATACAGGGCTAAGTTCAAGGTGTTGGTTTGGGTGTACAAAGCTCTGTGCAGCTTGGGACCAGGATACCTGAAATATCGTCTTACCCCTTATTTTCCTAGCCCGTCACTATGCTCTACAGGTGAGGGCTTCCTACAGATACCATCTCATCAGGAGATCTGTTCCACACAACATAGGAAGTGGACCTTTAGTGTGGTGGCACCTACCCTGTGGGATTCCCTCCCCTTAAATATTAGATACCATCTCTATCTTTTCGGCGCCTATTTCCTTCCTCTTTTAATAAGCCTTTTAAGTAGAGACCTTATCCCAGTCCACAACTGTGTTGAAACTGCTTTTAAAGACGTTTTGCGTTTGTTGTTGTTGTTGTTATGTGCCTTCAAGTCGATTATGACTTATGGAGACCCTATGAATCAGTGACCTCCAACAGCATCTGTCATGAACCACCCTGTTCAGATCTTGTAAGTTCAGGTCTGTGGCTTCCTTTATGGAATCAATCCATCTCTTGTGTGGCCTTCCTCTTTTTCTACTCCCTTCTGTTTTTCCTAGCATTATTGTCTTTTCTAGTGAATCATGTCTTCTCATGATGTGTCCAAAGTATGATAACCTCAGTTTCATCATTTTAGCTTCTACTGACAATTCTGGTTTAATTTGTTCTAACACCCAATTATTTGTCTTTTTTGCAGTCCATGGTATCCGCAAAGCTCTCCTCCAGCACCACATTTCTTTTTTTTTTTTTTTTCAATAATTTTTATTCAGATTTTCATAAAACATACAAGACAAAATCATAAAACATTCAAAGACAAAAAACAAAATCAAAAATAGTTAAACAAAAAGAAAAAAAGAAAAAAAAAAAAACAAAAATAAAAAATAAAGAGTAAAATATTGACTTCCCATTTGTCAAAGATCAAATCAGTTATAAGTCTATAATATATAACAATCCTGTCTCTTAAGTCATATTATAAAATCACTTTCCTCCAGTAGTTATCTTACTTAATCATCAAATCTCATAAACATTACTTTATTCTTTCCACAAAAAGTCAAAGAGAGGTTTCAATTCTTTAAGAAATATATCTATCAATTTTTTTTTCCAGATAAGCATATCGATTAATCCATCTCATTACTAATTATGATAATCTTATTGTCATAACCATAGTCAAAATAAACATTTCAATTAATCCATCACATCAGAATCTGTTAGGTTCAATAATTTCAGTAGCCATTGTTCTATTATCTCTATTAGTTCCATTTTCCATCTTCCATCTTCAGTAGTCTTGTTAAGTCCAGTAATTTCAATATCCAATCTTCCATTATCAGTATTCCATAATAATCTTGCTGTCAAAGCCATAGTCATATAGTAAGAGTCTGATGGGGATTACCTCTATCCCAAATATTTTCTTGCCATCCATTCTGAATAGGTTGCTGAAATACTGCTGTAAAATCATATCTCTGTTCTTTTTTTCAAAATACACTGGGTCATCTCTTAAAAGTTTTTCCATTGTCACATGGCTGCAGATAATTCCATAGATTTTCTCTATATTGGGCTCCATCACATCATTCCAGTCCAGAAGATTATCCATGCCATTGATAACTTTATCTCTAGAATCTTCATTCATTTCTTCAGAGATAACATTGAGTTCCAAACAATAGATTTTATTTCTAAAGTCCATAGACTCCAAATCTTGTTCCTGTTCCACGTTGGTTCCAATCTCCGGGATCTCCTCTCTCACAGGGACCCCTATTCCAGTCTCCAGGGTCGCCTCTCTCACAGGGACCCCTGTTCCAATCTCCGGGGTCTCCTCTCTCACAGGGACCCCTTCCAGGGTCACCTCTCTCACAGGGACCCTTATATCTTTAATCTCCTGCTTCATTTTACTCAATTCAATTTTCATTATCTCAATCTCATCCATTATTTTCTGAAACATAGTTATTTCCAGATTTTCAGCCACTTTCTTAATTGCCATTTTAAAAGAAAAATATAGGAAAACCACTTCTTATTTCAGCAACAATTGGGTTAATACTCCAAACTTGGTGACATCACAGTATAAACAGAGCAGACAGCCTTATCTCTCCAATAGTTAAGTAAACAAAATGCAGTTCCCAGGATCGAAACAATTAATGGCAATCGTCAAGAAACAGATTCGTCAAAATAAAATAGACCAAAAAGAGAGTAGTCTCAAAACAGTATAATATTTTTCAAAATAAAAATCTGGAATAGAAATCCCTCTTCTGTGTATATCTTTAGAATGCAAATCCAGGACAGCTTTTTGCAACAAAAACAGAGATAAGCTATTAATTAGTGCGTAGCAGAGAGAAGTTATGGCTCCCCAGTGAGATGTCAAAAACTGATCAATCTGGCAAATCTCTTTTAAACAGCAACAATTTAAGTCAAGTAAAAGAAAAATATAGAAAGAAGGGTGCTTGCCTGTTAATGCGTTCTCTCTTAGAAGATAAGGTGAACGTTCGCTTTATCAGATAGAGCTTGCTGTTAAAAATCCGTCCCACTTTCGTCGGCTGGACCTCGTCCCATAAATTAATGAGATCTGGTCGTCCCAACAAAAATAGGCTTTGAGGTTAATCTCTTCGTTTCTCCCTACCCGGGAGAAGTTTAATCAGTCAAAAAAAAAAAAGAAAAAACTGACTGATATATCTGAATAAGCTTCTTTTGAGGCAGGAGCCCGTCTCAAAAGCAGGCACAGGCTAAGTCACCCTTCCCGGAAGTCCTCCAGCACCACATTTCAAATGAGTTGATTTTTCTCTTATCCGCCTTTTTCACTGTCCAACTTTCATGTCCATACATAGAGATCAGGAATACCATGGTCTGAATGATCCTGACTTTGGTGTTCAGTGATACGTCTTTGCATTTGAGGACCTTTTCTAGTTCTGTCATAGCTGCCCTCCCCAATCCTAGCCTTCTTCTGATTTCTTGACTATTGTCTCCATTTTGGTTAATGGCTGTGCCGAGGTATTGATAATCCTTGACAAGTTCAATGTCCTCATTGTCAACTTTAAAGTTACATAAATCTTCTGTTGTCATTACTTTAGTCTTTTTCACGTTCAGCTGTAGTCCTGCTTTTGTGCTTTCCTCTTTAACTTTCATCAGCATTCGTTTCAAATCATTACTGGTTTGTGCTAAGAGTATGATATCGTCTGCATATCTTAAATTATTGATGTTTCTCCCTCCAATTTTCACACCTCCTTCATCTTGGTCCAATCCTGCTTTCCATATGATATGTTCTGTGTACAGATTAAACAAAGAGGGTGATAAAATACACCCCTGTATCACACCCTTTTCTCTTGGGAACCAATCAGTTTCTCTATATTCTGTCCTTACAGTAGCCTCTTGTGCAGAGTATAGGTTGCGCATCAGGACAATCAGATGCTGTGGCACCCCAATTTCTTTTAAAGTATTCCATAGTTTTTCATAATCTACACAAAGGCTTTGCTGTAATCTATAAAGCACAGGGTGATTTTCTTGTTGCATTTTAGCTACTCTGTTCATAGGGTTTTCGTGGTAAGAGGTATTCAGAGGTGGTTTACCATTGCATTCCTCTGAGTTTGGATGCATCTTAGTCTGGTGTCTCAGCTTTGACCAGTCTGCCTTGGGTGCCCCTGCTAAGAGTCTAGCCTCTTGGTCTAGACTCCTGATGGCATTGCTCTCAGCTTCTTCAACACTCTCAAACCCCCTCACCATGTTAAGGTGTGCATCCTAAAGGGTTTTTTTTTGCGTTTAATATGTTTTTTAAAGATGTTTTATGTTTTTAAGATGTTTTAAATATGTTTTTAGGGTTTTGTTGTTGGTTTGCAATCCTGGGCTCCTTCTGGGATGAAGGGTGGGTTATAAATTTAATAAATAATACTAATACTAATGTGGCCTTATACCAAGTCAAACCACTGGTATATCTAGCTCAGTACCATCTCCTCTGACTGGCAGTGGCTCTCTAAAGCAGGACTGAGGAACCTGTGGCCCTGCAGATGTTGTTGGACTACAACTCCCATCATTTTGAACTATTGGCCATGCTGCTTGAAGCTGATGGGAAGCAGAGTCCAACAGCATCCATCACTTGCTCATCCATGCTCTAAAGCCTCAGGAAAAGGTTTTCTCCAATATCCTTTGCTCTGCAGATGTCAGGAATTCATGTGCTCTACACACTCTAAAGCACAGGTGAGCAATCTCCAGACTCTCCCCGCCCCACATTTTATCCAATCCTTGTTGTCCCTTGAACCTGTCCCAGTTTTCTGTCCATCAGAGTTTCTGCTTGTTTCTTGCTAATATGTTATGGCTTTTAGAAGTTTCCCCCCACTTTTTCTATGCAGTTTAGAACACCTAGAAGGGACAATATATGATTTGATAAATACAAATGTATGTATTTCCTTGTTCCCTTTTTTTCCTTGTTGTATGTATGGCTTGAAGGAATGATTTTTTTCTCTCTAGCTGTCTTGAGTACAAATTGGTATGTATGAGACACTGAAGTCAGAAAGGAATTACTTTCCAGAGTGGCTGCTGTACAACTGCCATCCCACCTCCCCACATTTAAGAGTAACCCATTCAATTCCAGTGGGCTTACTTCTGATTTAACCTGCATAAGACTGGTAATCATTGTGAAAATGGAAGCAGTTGTCCTGTAGCCCTTAACTAACAGGCACACCTGCTTTTGTGCACTATCCAATTAATTACTTTGGTGTTGCAGCAACTGATCTGACTGACAAACATCTGGGAACCAGATCTACTGGAATACCAAAACCTTCTGTAGTTCCTAGGACCAAAAAAGAAAAGAAAAGAAAAGACAATGGCAGCTACATTTGCTAGCAAGAACTATCCTCCAGATTACACAGGCATTAACAAAAACCTGGTTGTTTATGGGAGAATTCAGATAAGAGATTTTGGCATTTCCAGCGCGCTAACATCCTATTGTTAGTGCCCTCCTCATCCAGAATTCCAGCCTCTTTTAAGACTCTGCCTCTTAATACATCCTTGATCTCATGTCCTTGTTTTTACATCCTTCATATATTCATCCGTCTTCTTTGGCTATGACCTTGCATATAAAAATGATTCTGAATATGTTAGGTGTACAGAGTATCTAGCATTAGGATCAGCCCAGTAAATGTGTAGAGGCCAGTAAATGTGTGCCTGTAAGGATATTATATTATTATTATTTGAAATCTTTAAATGCATAAAATACTCAGGATTGTATTCAACTAAGACCTACTCAGAGACGACCCATTGAAATGAATGAAACTAAATTAGTAATGTTTATTAACTTCAATGGGTCTACTCTGAGTAGGACTATCATTGAATATCACCCACTGGTCTGTGTGTTTAAACAACCACATACTTAAATTTATTCAGAACTGTTTGTTATTTTAAATGTACTCATATGACTTATTCCCATGTTATACTTCAGCACTGGAACAGCATCTCATAGTGTTTGTTATCTTATGTGATGGGCTTTTTCACATATCAAACACAAACATAACCTACGAACTACTGTCAAAAGGAAGTTATGAATGGTAGTAATAAATTCCCATCACCCTCTGACCGCATGACAACTTAACAGAGCAATCCAAACTAAAGGAATCCAATTTAAATTTTGTTGGGATGATTTATCCCAGTGTAATTTACCCCTATTCCAAACACTGTTGTGGAGTAAGGCTACTGCTGGCTGATTTTCATTACCACAAAATATTGTACCCTTCTTTTATTATTGTGCTGTAAATGAACTTAGGTGCACTGCTGGTTGGGAATTAGCCCCACTGAATATAAAGGGATTTACTTTCAAGAAAACAGGCATTGGATCAGAATTGTGCTGTATGATTACTATGTTGCATTCAAAACTGCTGTTAGTTACTAAGTACTGTCCTGCTCCAGTTGCTCAGATATATCTCATGGTGTTTGCTAATATTTTATAATCTCAGCATAGCATCTAGTGATGACTGTGTAAATCACAGAGATGAGTTATAAAAGCAAACAGGATATTCACAGTATTAGCATAAACTAGACAGTATTGTGAAATGCCATATTTGGTTGAAGATATACATTTTGAATTATTTTGGCAAAAAACCCCCAAAACCTGAAGGTCACTTGCAGGTGCTGCAAAGGTAGGGGATCATAGACAGAATGGATGACAAATCTAGCTGAAATTGAGCTCGAGAACCGGTTTGTGTCTGGCAATCATCAATAGTTTGAAAGTTAAGAGTCTCTTGAAGACATTCTTTTACCCCCTCCATATTCTCTTTCTCTCCTATGGATTGACAAGTGTTGCCATCTTGGCTTGCAACCAGCTTCTCCCTGTTTTCTGACTAAACTCCAGCAGCAGAGCAAATAACATCCAAAAAGAACACATTTTATTTTTGCAATTTCCTATTGATTCCAATTATGCCTCAGTGAGCCCTGCATGAGAAATACAATGGAAGACAGATCACAGGATTTGGCATGGACTGCATCTGGCAGAGGACCAGTATTGCATTCACCTCCAACAAGCCTAACAATGGAAATGGAAATGTTGGTGCATGAAAATTTGCGGATTTTTTTACTATAGGTCTTAGCTTTAAAAGTTGGCCCAGCCCTAAGGACAATTCCCTGCAGTATGCGCCACAGGTATGACCAAAATGACTAATTTTGGGGTGTGCCACTCAGTTGTCAGTATCTTACTACTGCATCTCTACAGCCTCTTCAAGAAAGCACTGATGCTTCTTCCAGCTCTATAAACAAAAACATGGCTGCTCAACTATGTCCCATAGTAGCCGTCAGAAAGGTGTATAAGTGCACAGATAGTATACTGAGACCTACAGCAATTAAAATACACACTGCCAGTCCTGAATTATCTCCACAGTCTTCTTGAATGAATGTGAAGTGATTAGATTTTGGCTGTAAACACAATAGTCGCCTGAGCAAAGTGTTTCCATTAGCCACAGGTGCAGAGGGAATGGGTTGATCTGCTGATCAGCTGCGAAATCTCATGGAAGCAGATTTGTTTAAAAAAAACACTCACTCAAGCTGCTCCCACCAGGTTTTACAGTAAAAAGGGGCAGGATTTCACTAGTGTCATGTGCCCATTTTCAAAAAAGAGAGGTGGAGATGCACTGGAATCTGCACAACAGTGAGTGTGTTTCTAGCCTTTGTATAGAAGGATTAAAAACACATTTCAGATGGGAATAACAGTTACACTGTTATAAAATTTTAAAGACAAATATTTATTGTTGTAAGACAAATAATTACTTTTAAAAATTATTGCCTGCTATGTAGCCAAATTGTTTTCATAATCATGAATCCTATCCTAATGCAGTCGTTTGATTTGCTCCAAATAAACGGTCATCACAAAAGAACAAAACATTATTCACCTTTGTTGCAAAATCTTTTTTAAACCATTGGTATCCAGTACAAAACACAGCATCTGATGGTATCCACTTTGTCATGGTTTTACATTATAGCAGATTGTGTTCAAATTTTTTGTTGTTATGTGCCTCCAAGTCGACTACGACTTATGGCGACCCTATGAATCAGTGACCTCCAACAGCATCTGTCATGAACCACCCTGTTCAGCTCTTGTAAGTTCAGGTCTGTGGCTTCCTTTATGGAATCAATCCATCTCTTCTTTGGGCTTCCTCTTTTTCTACTCCCTTCCGTTTTCCCCAGCATTATTGTCTTTTCTAATGAATCATGTCTTCTCATTATGTGTCAAAAGTATGATAACCTCAGTTTCACCATGTTAGCTTCTAGTGATAGTTCTGATTTAATTTGTTCTAACACCCAATTATTTGTCTTTTTTGCAGTCCATGGTATCCGCAAAGCTCTTCTCTAACACCACATTTCAAATGAGTTGATTTTTCTCTTATCTGCTTTTTTCACTGTCCAACTTTCACATCCATACATAGAGTTCGGAAATACCATGGTCTGAATGATCCTGACTTTAGTGTTCAGTGATACCCTGCCTATAGGTTTTGCAATACTCCAGCAAGAAATTGACTCCTAGTCTTGGATTCTGTCTCTTCTGTTTGCTGATGCGCTTCCGATCCAGCAGAGGGCCCTAATGGAAGAAGGGGGAGGGGAAGTTATTGTCACCAATTCTCTCCTTCCCTGCACACTGCTCTAGAGAGCCCCATCAATGCTCCACAGCAGATTATTTGGGGTACAAGAGGCTGCAGTGGGAAGGAGTAATCAGCAAAAAACTCCTCCTCCTCCTTTGAATTCTAGTGGCAAGAGCATCTTCTCAAGAGGAACTCTGGATTCAAATCATTATGAAAAAAACAGAGGAGGAGGGAGGTGAAACATCTGCTGGATGGGCCCCTCCCCATCACAGGACTATCCACCACCAACTGCCTGATGTGAAGAATCCCAGGAGAGAGAGGGAAGCGGGCCAAGCCTGGCTATGGTCCAGCCAACCTTGTTGCTAAGGTTGATGGGAGCGGCAGCTCAGCAATATCTGGAGGGCCAAAGGTTCCCTGCACCTATTTTATGGGCATATATGTTAAAATTGTTCATTTTATCAATATTGTGATCTGCTTTGTGGATATTAATTAACAAATGTCTTCTGCAGCTCCCTGTCAACATGTATACAACCACTGTCATATTCATATGAAATGGAAATGGACTGCCTTCAAGTCAATTCCAACTTATGGCTACTCTATGAATAGGGTTTTCATGGTAAGCGGTATTCAGAGGGGGTTTACCATTGCCTCCCTCTGAGCCAATCCTCCCCAGCTGGCTAGGGCCTGCTCAGCTTGCCACAGCTGCACCAGCCAGCCCCTTCCTTGTCCACAACTGCCAGCTGGGGGGGCAACTGGGCTCCTTGGGACTATGCAGCTTGCCCATGGCTGCACCGGTGGCAGGGCATGTAACCCCTGAGCCACTCACTGTGCGGTGATCTTTAGCTGGCCCTTGACATCCAGGAGACACCAGCAGGGATTTGAACTCACAGACTCTGGACTCCTAGCCAGGCTCTCCTCCCCACTGTGCTACACCAGCTGTTCATATTCATATACCTCCTGACAATATAAGCAAAATTGCATTATTTGAAAATGAAGTACCCTAAGCACCTCTCAGATAATGAAGCCATTTTGGTATAGCACAGTGGGGAGAGCCTAGCTGGGAGTCCAGAGTCTGTGAGTTAAAATCCCCGCTCGTGTCTCCTGGGTGTCAAGGGCCAGCTAAAGATCACCACACAGTGAGTGGCTCAGAGGTTACATGCCCTGCCACCTGTGCAGCTGTGGGCAGTTGCCCCCCAGCTGGCAGTTGTGGACAAGGAAGGGGCTGGCTTGTGCAGCTGTGGCAAGCCGAGCAGGTCCTAGCCAGCTGCGGAGGACTAGCCTCAGAGGGAGGCAATGGTAAACCCCCTCTGGATACCGCTTACCATGAAAACCCTATTCATAGGGTCGCCATAAATCAGGATCAACTTGAAGGCATTCCATTTCCATTTTTCCAATTAAGTTTTAAGTGCTTCATGTGAGTCTAATAATTCAATGCTGCCTCTTAGTTGCTGCAGAACCTATTTCAGCCATGCTGGAATTTTATTTTTTGTTGTGAGGAAATTTTTCCCCTTTTTTATTGTTATTATTACATTTATATCACGCACCCCTTTCCTCCAAGAAGCTTACGGTGAAATGTACATGGTTTTCCCCTCCCCACTTTATCCTCAGAACAACCTTGTTTGGTGGGTTAAGCCAAGAGGTGACTGGGCAACATTATCCAGTGGGCTTCATGGCTGGGTTGGGATTCGAACCCTGGTCTATCAAGGACTCAGTCCAATACTCTTGACTAGGGTTGCCAGGTTCAGAGCCTGATCCTGTATCTTTAGGAGAAGAGAAAGTCAGCCAAGTGCAGGTGTTCTTGCAACACTGTAATGGGAAAAACCACAAGGTAGAATTCTCCCTTCCCTAAAGATACAGAATCAGTATCTTCTCCTAAAGATACAGGATCAGTCTCAGGCTCTGAGCCTGGCAACCCTACTCTTGACTATTGCACCTCATTGGTGTAGGTCCTAAGCTTGATGAAGCTCATAGCCATGTCCGTTATAAGAAAGGTTTCTTTTTTTTTAAGTGCAGCTTCAAAAAGACAGCTCCCATGCAGAGATGCAGTTTCAGATGTCATTACCTCCAAAAGGTCCACCTTTTATAAATGTTTCTGTGCAAAACTGATATTGTCTCTTTGCTTATGAAACACCAGTGCAAAGTATTAAGGATAACTCATACTAAAGATGAGTATGACCATTCACAAAGCATAGTATGGACTGATTTCTTACCAGAAAATTATACTTCAGTTCGTTAAACTGTGGCTTTCATTGATGCCTATACTGTTATTTGTAAACATTTTATGTATTTGTAAACATTTAGTTAGAAGTGAAAATAGAGTGAATGATTGAACATTATTGGTAAAATTTGTATCCTAATGGAAAATAAATAAAACCAATTTCCCCAAATTCACCTACTGATATTCTTTCCTTAGCTCACTAGTAATAAGTAAGCTTAGTAAAAAGTACAATTCATGAAAAGTGTAGCTGTACAATTTTTCTACCAATCAAGTGGAAATGTTGCCTGTGGCTATTTTAATCATGTAACACTGTTGAGAAGTCAGCAAGCAGGTTGACATCTTGCAGAAAGCAAAAAAATAAATAAAAAAAATGTAGTGTTATATATAAAAAGACATCATACAATTATATCACAATGCAACAAAATATAGCTGCATGTGTTCTGGAGGTAGGGTGCATGAATATTCATATTTAAGTTTGCTATATTTGCACCCCACCTTTCTGCTAAGGAGCTTAGGCCATCTTTGATTTAGCCTCACAACAACCCTGCAGGACAGGTTCCCCAGACAAGACTCTCCTGGTGCCAACATTGCTTCATTTAGTTGAAAACCTTTTATTCTTTAGAGTTTTTTAAAACCTTGCTGACTGCTGTTCTTTCCTGCAATTTGTTTTTAAATTATGTAAGGCCAATTCAGGCATTCTACTTTACATAATAAACATAAACCATTCCCATTGATCTCCCTGAGTTGGAGGAATTAACTTCTGCAGCAGGGAGTCTGCTTTTGTGTGTGATTTAGAAGCCCAACAAATCAGAGTTCCTGTGTTACACAGGGAGCCCATATAAGTTTAAAAAGGTTCCATCTTGGAGTCCCTCCAACTCATGGAGGACGATGGGAACAGAGACCAGGGGTCAGAACTAGCACACTCATCCTTGCATGTTGATTTAAACCAGTAGGGTGCTGTGGTTTTATTTTTATTTTGATATCTTAATTTGATAACCAGCCTCGTTATCACTAATTCACTAAGTGAATTCCCTTTAGCCTCTGGCTGCACAATCTACAAAATCAATTCACACAAGGTGAATAGAGAACCATTAGCAGTGACTGACCTGCTGTAGAAAGAGAAATATAAGAATTGCCAGTTGTGCTCAGATCACAGTCTAGCCACCTGTCTCCAACAACAGCAAGCACTGTGAAAGAAACATGTAAGAGTGATTCATCCCTTGATTCACTTGCAGCTGTCAAACTTCGAAGGTTGAAAGGTACCCTACACACAAAAACCACATTTCATGGTCATATTGCTTATGCCAGTCATGGGGAACCGGCAGTCCTCCAGAAGTTGGTGGACCTCAGTTCTTATCATTCCTGAACATTGGCCAGAGTCTATCAACATCTAGAAGATCGCCCCATCCTGGCTTATAGATTCCAGTGCATAAGCAGAAAGGAGAATTACAAAACTTTAAACACATAAACCTACATTCATATAGATAGAGAGATTAGATAGATTAGACAGACAGACTCTTTTGAAAGCAACCAACAGAACTTCACCCAAGCTTGCTCTGGGTCCCTATAAGGATTCCGTTAATCACCTAAAAATATATGCACGTAATTGTGATTAACAAAACAAAGGTTTTTATTGTATTACCAAAATGTTTAGGCTTACAAATGCTGTTACCAAGGTGGCAGTTATAGAGCTTTGAGGATGGAACGCTCAGAGGGGCTTCATATGCAGAAGCTAAGTAATATTTGTACTGTCTTCCAGGTTCAGGCCATGTGGTGCCAATGTATTCAGAGAGTATATCCAAAAGTTCTCCCTTCTGTCAATGCTGCTGGATCTGCTGGCATCTCTACAGCTGTTATAGAAAAGTCCAACAGGCTGTGACCCTCAGTGTTGAAATGTTTTGCAACTGGTTGCTTCACTTTTTTTGTTAAGATTGCTGATTTGTGGTTTCTGAAGCATGTGTGTAGGTCAGTTGTGGTTTTTCCTACGTATTGGATATGACATCCTGGTCTTTTGCATTCAATGACATCATCCTGTTCAATGCAGCAAGCAGATAATCCTGTGGAGCTCTCTAAAACTTCATCCTAAAGCAGCTGAGTGCTTGAAGTCCATCAAACATAAATATGAAAATACAGCACATTTGTCCATTTGATTTATTATATAGCACACAACTGTTCTTGCATTATTTTAAAGCTGAACTTTTCATGATTTTATCAATTGGCCTCTCTTGATTCCAGAGTCAGCTTGTTATAAATGCTTGTTATAAATGCAGACCAGGACATAATGTACAGTAACATAAAACACCAGGCTCTCTTTCTATTTTTTAAATAGATGTTAACAGAAAAACTGCAGGTCCACTTTCACTGTTTGTACATGAAAGAACAACAAATGTTTCCTCTGCGTGGTTTCTCAGACGAAAGTCCTGCAGAGATGAATGGAGCTTATTTCCATATCAGCATGAGCATCATTACAGCCTATAAGCACATTCCTACATATGTTTACTCAGAAGCGGATCCTATTACGTTTTTATCAACAGGATACTTGGAATTAAGTGTGCATAGTGTTGCAGCCTAGCAGCTTAATCTTAAACATATCTACTCAGAAGTAAACCCACTGCATTCAACAGAACTTATTCCCAGGCAAGTACGTATAAAATTGCAGCTTTGCCCCAAAAGATATTAGGACAGGCACACTTCCCTCACTTTGGCAATTTATAGTTTCGCTTCTGCACTCCCATCTGCCACGAGAAGAAAAAGAAAGAAATCTATGCAAAGTTTTCAGCAATTACACGCTACAAACATGAAAACCAGCGAAAAACAACAGCCCCCCCCAAAAAAACCCAGGAAGATACGAGGATCAAAGGAGTGGAGCTGTCACTAACGATAATGATCAAAACAGAAGGACTAAAATGTGTTCCAACACCGTGGATCCAAAGTAAAAGCTGGTGTGAAACAAATACACAAGCCGCAATTCAAGGAACCGTACAAAAAAAACAACAGGGGAAAAATATCCGATATGAAATTACCAGCAGGTGTCACTACAGCTCTCATTCCAGCAGTCTCCTTCCCATATCTTTTGTAACAACCTCAAGAAATACTGCAAAAATACACCCTTGGTTGCTCTGAATGAAGCCTCAGCTTCGGGCAGAAGGGCGTTACTGCCGTGACGGCCGCAGCTGCTACCCTTGCAATGACTGACATTTCGACAAACCAATCATCTGTCTCAGAAAGGAAAATGGTGGACCTTAGCCTGGCGCATCCAATGCCGTTGCGATTTGAGGCAGAAACCTAGCCGCGAGAGAGAAGAGGCGTGCTCTAGTCTAGAAGTTTAGAGGGAGCGAGCTGGTAGGATTCGGGTGCTCTCGCGAGAGTTGTCATTTTCCACTTTTCACTGGGTGACTGCGCAGCTGCCATGTTGGTTGCTATGCTGCTGCCTGTCTGAAGGCAGGCAGGAGGGAAGGAAGGAGGGAGGCTCTGGGGAGGGGAGAAGGACGGAGGAGGAGGTGGTGGAGGTGGCTGCTGCTAGTCCTCGCCCTCCCCCCCGCACAGACAGGCAGAGCCCTGGTGTTTAACTACCGCTCCCCCCCCCCGGCTTCAGGAAAAGGAAGAGAGGAGAAAATCTCGTTGGGGGTGGGTGGAGGGAAAGGTCTGGGGAAGGCACCTTCCCTTCAGGCAGAGGAGTGACTGCTGAAACCTTCTCCCCCTCTGTTTCCCTCTCTTAATTGGGGGGTACCCAGTGGGTGGGGAGGGGGGAAGCTGTATTGCCTTCCCCCCTCCCTCCCTCTATCTGGCCACCCATCCTTGTCTGTCTGCATTAGGAATGTGGGGGGGCTTTGAGTTGAGAGTGGGGCGCTCACTGCAACGGCTGTTGGTGACTCCCCATCATTTTTGCTTGCTGCTGTTTGGGGGTACAAGAACTAAATTGAACTGAGCTCTGCTGCGGATTAAACAACGTTTTTTGAGGGGGTAGACTCCTTTCCCACCTCCACTTTACCTTTCGGCTTCTCTTATTCCCCTTTGGGTTGGCTATTTGTTCCATTATCATCCTCTGGGAGGACGTAGCTATTATATGAAGGTAAGAATACATTACTGTTTTTTTTTGTTTAAGTTTTCAAGTTAAATGGGAAACAGAAACATTGTTACATAGTTCTTTCTTCAAACGAAGGATGTGTAAGAATATAGGTGAGGATGTGAAATTAAAATTACCATTCCACTCCCTAGATTATGTGGGTCTGAGTGTTAACTGTGGGATGACCCAGTAGATGCAGGGGAATGTGTGGCAATGTTAAAGAAAGTGGTGGGTGAACGACTGTAAGAGTTGCCTGATCATAATTATCCAAAGTACTGGTTTGAGAAGCGGAGCATGGAGTTGTGGATTAGTTGAAATATAGGACGTGATGTCCATTAAAAAACATTGTGTCATATTTCAGTATGTTATTGGCTCTTGAAAGGGAGTTAAAGAAAGGGTAGTGTTAGTGTTCTTTTAGGTCAAGCTATTTTTCAGTCCAGTATTAGTTTGCGGAAGACTGTTAAGATTCTGAAGTAAAGAGATTCTGTCCCCCTGCCTTGTTTAGTGAAGCTGTTGTATTTACAGTAGCTACAGACTGGTAACATTTGTATAAATGGTTTCTGGAACCCAAAGGTTTAGTATGGCTGTCTGTGTTGTGTTTGCGTTCTGTTATGTTAGCTGAAGAAGCAGCAGGATTACGTTATATTTAGGGGGAGTGGAGAAATGACAAAATTAGGTTGCCTGAAGGGTCCTGGTCTGGGTCTGTTGGTCACAGAAAGGCTTTGCTATCAGTTGGTGATAGGTCACCAAAGCTTGAAAATAGGTTCTGAGATCAAAATGTTGCTATATTTATTCCATTAATTATTATGTAGAACTATGAGGTATTAAATGTTATGCTATGTTTGTGTGTTACAAAAACTGAAAAGTTATTTTAAGGTACGTTTTCTAAAATGTGCTCTGAGAGATCAAAAGTCAACCTAGAGTTAATGTTATATTGTGTTTTCAAAGTGCATGCGTAAATATGTGTGCATATTATGAATGATCATGTGTATATGTTGTGGCAGCACAGTTAAGGGTGCATAAGTGTCAATACATAACTGTATGTATGTACTAAATATGCAAGATAGTAACTTTGAAAATTAAGAAATTATCATGAAAGGGCATTGCAGTTTTGTGTTATTTTGCTGTGGTTCCAAATGATCTTAAGAACTTCTTTTAGGTGAATATGATACAGCACCTGACATACCTCATGCAAAACTCTTGCTTGTCGTCTTCCCCTTGAAAAAAAAATAACATGCCAAATCAAAAGCCAAGGTTTAAAATGGCTATATTTTAAATGCAGTATTGCTTGATATTATAAAACGAAGTAGTAATATTCATATAAAAATAAACACAATGAAATTTCATATCATTTTTAATTAATGGGAGGCTATATACATGTAATAAATAAATACAATTTGTAAAATTAGTATATTCAACCATTTTGTTGCTTTTTAAGTTTCTAAAATATTCATCTTCAGCATTGGCATTATTCCGTATTGTGAAAACTATAATTTAAAATAATTCTTTGATGAATACTGTTGAACATATTTTCTTCTTCTTCTTTGTTTTGTCTTTGGTTAAGGAATGCTTTGCAATGCAGGAGTCAATATTTTCTGAAACATGCAAGATGTTTGTAAGCCAGTAAGGGTACAAGCCAACTGTTATTTACTCTGGGCTGAGGGGAGCTGAATATGGCGGATCTACAGCTGAGCTGGTTGGGTCCTGCCACAGCTGGGCTGTGCCGGCATAAATCTCTCATCTGGAGAGCCTCTGGAAAAGCCCAGACTGGTGCAAGAGGAACCAGTGGAAGGCCTGACAAAGGAGCGTTCTGGGGGTGTTGGGTCAGGGGTTGGGGGGGCACTTGCACTACATCCTGGTCCTGTTTGGCTCCCTCAGGCAGCTCTCTGTCCTGGCAGCCAATATGCATTCCTGTCTCCGGCCATGAGAGGGTGACTTAATCCCACCATGTTATGTGTTCAGCATTTCTGAGAAACACCCTTCAGGTAAGGACACAGTCCTTTTTGTGGCCTGTACTAGGTAGGCTACAGATGGCCAACCTACAGCAAAGTCTAGCATGGCCTGTATGCCTGACTCTAGCATGTCAGGACTAAGTGCCTGCCTGCCTGCCTGTCCTGCGCTGCTTGTTCATCTGGCTCAGAGAAAACATAAGGGGCAAAATGACAAAGGCAAATCAAATTGCGTATGTACTATAGTATGTTCTAGGATAGCAATATATCATATTTTAAACTTGACTTGTGGCACTTATCAACACTAGTTGTATGATGATGTTATAGTATTAACAATTTGGATTTGGTAGTAGGAATGGATGTAAACTGGTGCTGTGTGTACATACTCTTGTCTCTGTGCAAAATCACATTTATTTCTACACACCCAAACACCTGGAACTGCAGAATCTTAGGGCTTCACATATTATATATTTTAGGTGCACTTGTAGACATATAACATGTTACTGCAACAAATGTGTGTCTTATGGATATACTCATCAAGAATACAAAGTGGACTGCAGCTTCCTCTTGTATACACATGGTGGCAAGCCGGTATATGGAATTTTGTTGTTGTTATATGCCTTCAAGTCGATTACGACTTATGGCGACCCTATGAATTTTTTTGGATGTATTCATAGGGTTTTCATGGTAAGAGGTATTCAGCGGTGGTTTACCACTGCATTCCTCTGAGCCTATGGCACTTGGTATTCCCAGGAAGTCTCCCATCCAAGTACTAACAGGGCCTGACCCTTCTTAGCTTCTGAAATCAGACAAGATCGGGCTTGTTCAGGGTAGTATGGCTGTAGACTGTATATGGAATAGTCCATGCCTAAAACAGTTAAAGTCATTCCATTCCAGTGTAGCCTATGGAAATGATGACTTAGACAAATGCGTGTTTTTATTCAAAATTCGAGCACTGCTGAAAGATCCCAGTAACTTGGAGTTGTCACCTATTATAGTAAATGGTAAACAGTATACAACAGTAAGAGCTGTACAGTACAATGTACATTTACTAGGGACTTAATGCTGAATAAATGGAATTTAATTCTGTGGGACCTTGTTTATAGCTGAAGAAAAACAATTCTGGTGTAGCTTATAGATGGTGATCATTGTATTTCAAGGGGGAGGAGCAATTCTTTATCTCTCAGAACACTTTGCTATAAATGATTGTTGCTGTATTGGTTCTTGGAACGAGGTGCACATTTAATCATATATGACACATGCTCTTCGACCAGTACATCAGTTTGCAGCACAATTGTGAGGCCCTGTTTGATGCTTTGGAATTTGCATCCTAAGCACTTACACTTTGATAAGGATTTGGGCTGTACAGTGTTTTGGGTACTAAAAGCTAGTTATGCCAGTAGCTAATAATTGTCCATTTTCTTTCTCGCTGATGAATATGTTTTATAACTGGGATACTTATAAATTGATCCAGTAAAGGACATTGTTTGACACTGGGGTGGATCCGGTTCCCACTTGCAGAAACTACCTAAGCCTGTTTTTCAGGGTTGCCCCCATCTCCCACAGTCCCTGTGCCACACTCCACTTTCTTCAGCAGAATTTGCAGACACCTAGGGGAGGTTTTTTAGTGGCTGCTAGGGGAGAGGGGAAAACAGCTCCATCCAGCCTCCTTATGTGTACTTTTTTTCTGAATCTAACATATTCTTATGTTAAATGTAAATTGCACTGTTTGAGGACTTTTTGGGGAAATCACTAACATTCATGTGGGGGTAAGATTTCTTTTACGCTGGCTGTTTGGCTAAGGAGCATTATCCGCTTTCGAAGCAGGGTGTGTAAATTAACAAATGACTTGGATAACTAAGTAATAGTGTGAATAATAGTTTGTAACCATTGATTTTAAGCTTATAAGATAAAATACTCATGACCTATTGTTGAGCTTTTCAATGACTGTTTTAGGCCATACTGCTTTTCACGCTGGTCCTGTTCTGATATTCAGATCTAATAATCATAAGCCTTTAGATTTTCTGTGCCACTTACTGGCCATGCCTCTTCCCCCCCCCCTTCAGCTATACACATGGGTGAACAAGCAAACCTTTCTGTAGAGGCTAACAACTGTTCTTTCTTCTGGTACCATGTGCATTCTGGTGCCATCACTGCTTACAAAGTGATGGAAAGTCATCACGGCTGGGAGGAAGGACGGGATATAAATCAAATAATAAATAAATAAATAAAAATTAGTTTCACTCTGCCTTTACTCAAACTGCTGTGAAATTATTATGAAGAGAAGTAGTAGTGCTGCAAGTGGGCAAAGAGAAACTGAAGAGAAAAGTGGACTGTGGTGTCATAGGAAGGGCCAGGGCCAGAAAGGAATGGAAATATAGTGCAAGTAAAATAACTGACTGGTATAGCATAGCTGCTGCTTGTCTCCTAACTCTATCTATATGTGATGACATATATAGCTACAATATATATGAAGCAGTGACTCATAAGCCACTTATAATAATGTAGTCTTACTGATTTCAGTGGGAGTGTGTCAGAGCAAATAGTCTGTATGTGCCAGGACAACCTGGTACTTTGGTAGTTCCTCAAAGATTTTAGAGTATAATATGGGTTTGGCCATTTGACTTGTAAAATTATTATAGTCAGCAGTTCAACCGGATACTGGTCAATTATGTTGAAATAGTTTCAAACAGTGGGCAAGTATTTAAAACATTAATTAGAACTGTAAAAGAAAAGCATGCTAATTACAAACATTTAATATCAATTGAAATATAAATGATTGCAACCTTATGAATGAAGTCCACAAGAGTTACTGGCCTGTGCACAAACAAAGCTAGCTAGCTTTGGAGACAAAGCTGGTGGAGGACAGACAGACAACTCAATTGTTCTTGCATTGACCCCCCTACTGCATTTTGTGTTTGGTGCAGTGGAGAGACCTTCCCTTCACTAGCAGCCCACTTGACCACTTTGTCCCACCTCTTGTAGCCTGCTCATTTACCAGCATGGCCTTGCTGCAAATGGCTACAATGCTAGAGCTTTTAACATGAGGATGAGCTATTGGCATTATTTAACTAATTATGCTTTAGAAATTTCTTTCTTTCTTTCTTTCCTTCTTTCCTTCTTTCCTTCTTTCTTTCTTTCTTTCTTTCTTTCTTTCTTTCTTTCTTTCTTTCTTTCTTTCTTTCTTTCTTTCTTTCTTTCTTTCTTTCTTTCCTTTCTTGAAGCTTAAAAGTACTTTGTGATTTTTATTATAAGAAGAGCCCCTGAAGCCTGTTAGTCCAGTGCACTGATTTACACAGTTGTCAACTAGATTTGAAGTAATCCTATACCAAGTGGCACACTGAGGGAAGATTCAAAAGCTGTTTGTGGTATGAATGCAGATCAGCTGCTCAGAAAAAGTCAGAAGTTCCTGTAAACTGGTGCAAACCCTGTGCATAAACCTAAGTGGTTCTTTTGATCCTAACTAGTATTCATAAGAGTGAGAACAGGATGCGGGACTAGATGAGCCATTGGCCTGATCCAGCATGCTGTTCTTGTGTTCTGCTAAGGCAGAGATGGTGAACTCCTTTTCCAGGGGCCTGATCCTTCCCACCAGCTTTTCACATTAGCTCATGAGCCCCAGGAGCAATTCATCACCAATACGAGTGCTAGAAAAACTGAAAGTGCCATCGGGGACTTCCCCTCGCTGCACACTGGGAAACACAAAGGCGCGTTCCAATCTGCTCCAATGTTTCCTGAGTGGTAGTCCTACTTGGCAGCCTTTGTCAGTACTCAGGGAAACGTTTTAGCAAATCAGACCACTCAGGAAATGGGAAGAAGTGCCTGAGAAAGAAGAGGAGCATTCGCAGTGGATTTCCTTACCACACCCTCACCTTTCCTAGTGACGTGAGGGAAGCCAACAACTTTGTATCAGCTGAGCAGAGTGGAGGGAGATGGCAAGCAGGGGAATTTCATCCTGGCATGGCAATATCTTTTCCCCTGGAAGAAGGGACTGTGATGATGGTGCATGTGTGAAAGTATGGGGTGGCCACACCCACCAGCAATATGTGGTTCATGGAGGTTTTCAACAAGGCAGTGTAGCTTTTGAGCCAAAAAAGTTAATTCCCTTAGTTAGTTTAAAGTTAGCACCATTTTCAAGACTATTCTTGTGTTCCCTGTTTCAGGTAACAAAGGCTTCAAAAAACTTGGCCAGCCATGAAAATTCACAGATGTTGCTGCTTTTCTTGATTGATACTGAAATTTTGAATTATTCTTCTTCTTAGTAGAGAAATTATAAGTCTAAATAATTATTGAATACGCCCTCCTCCCCCGTCCCTCAGGAACTTCAGATTAATTTTTTAAGCTGTAAATTCATGGCTGCGATGAAGAATGATCTATAGCTGATAGAGAAATCGGGGGTGGAGGAGGATTAGAACTCATGAGCCCTGTCTTGGAATACACTGTGAGATGCTTTCTTGCATCTCAGTGATTTTTTTTTTTTAAATCCACCCTGCCAAAAGGGTGATTAGAGATTGCAATAATAAAGCAAATAGGATTTTGTGGGTTGTATGTCATTAACTTGTACAGGTGTTGTTGGCAGGTCTCTTGATGTTTTCTCAGTGTATGAGGTATGTGTGTTCTAGAGTTCACTTCTCTCTGCATATCCCCCCCTCCCAATTAAATAGGAGAGGTGGCTTTATTCACTGCTTGGGTTGATTGCTAGCCTTGGGAGTTCTTGGCACAGTCTCCTAGTTCTTGAAAGGCCTTTTTGCTTTCTTACATTTAGTTTCCAAGTGCTTTATAACATCACTGCCCATTATTCCCTTTCTTTTTTTGTCTTTGACCTGCCTAACCTCTCAAACTAAAGCAATAGAAAACATGTTGTGATGTAACTCATCTTTATTGTGTTAGCACCCCAGTGTCTTCTTATAATTATTATTATTTACTGTCATAAGTAGGTATGATTAGGTAGCTGAGTTCTTTAATATTTTGCCTAAGGAATGGACTAGCCAGTTATGTTGTGGTTTCTAGGAATGTTATTTTCTGTTAACTTTTCTGCTACCTAGAAGATTGGTTGTACTCCCAAGTCACAACTGAAATGTTTGAATTCAATCTTCATTGAATAATCAGTGGGTTTTTAAGAGAAGGTACATCTCTGGAAGACTGTCAGGCTTATAAATATTTATGAGCTGGAGGGAAGGCACACTGGTTGTGCTTGTAATTTTTAATTGCTTCATTCTGTTCATAGTTTAAAGCGTCCTAATCTCCAGCTAGCCCGTTAGAATAAAACATTCTTGTGGAATACCTTCACTTCAAAATCTGGCAATGAGCTTTATTATTGCTAGACTCTGGTCCACTTCTAGTTTGTACCATGGTTGTTGTTCATATTCTGTTTTGAAGCACAGTCTTAGTGATTCCTCACTCAGATGGGAGATATCCAGTTGGTATCCCTCTGCTGATGGAAGGCATCCACTAGTTGCATGGGGAGGGAGACAATTTTTAACAATTCTTATCCCCCAATCTAAGATGAATTGTCACTTAACAGATGGGGAGAGGGGCACTGAACTGTAGGAAGTTGAATAATTGCTGAAAAAGTATCTTTTTTTCTTCTGCTCCCAGATGCTTTCCAGCAGCAGCAGAACATCAGTTGCCTCTGTAAACTTTTTCTCTTACTGTAAACCTTCTTGGGATAATAAATTGTGAATAGAAAAGTATAGAATGCTGATAGTTTGACTATAGAATGTTACTATTTGGCTGTAGTTTTAATTATTGGTTAAGTGGTTTGAACCTTGTTGTCTTTGGTACATTCAGGATACTTGTGTGTTAGGAGGAGCAGTTCTGATATAAATAGTGTAAAATACCCACATCTGTGTTTGACAGCATAAAAACTGATGTGTTAGAAATTTGCTGTGATATTAACCCATATGTGCACATCAGCATCTAGGTATCCTTCTCTTAAATGACTCAGACTGATTTCACCTTGAAAGATAAAATAAAGATAAGGTAAGAATAAAAATCCTCACAATGCATTTATTAATTCCTGATGTGGATTATACTAAAATATTACTTAAAATAAATCTTCAGGTAAAATGGCAGCTGGTATAATTTATTTATTCAATTTATAACCGTCTTTCAACCCAGCAGTTCCCAGCCAAAGCACTGTAATGGGATGTCTGACTGCACAATAGGGTTGCCAGGTCAGAAGTATCCCGAAACCTGAGATTTTAGGGGTGGGCCTGAGTGATGTCATGGGGTGGGCCTGAGTGATGTCACGGGGTGGGCCCGAGTGATGTAATTAAGCATGATACATTAAGCATCAATCACAGTTGCTTGGAGCGTACAATTAAAAAAAAATATCTGACTGGAAATTAAGCTAGACATCTTAGCTAAAAGATGGAGCCTGGGTAAGGAACATTTAATCTAGCCTACTTGCTTTCGGCAAGAAGGGTTTAAGTGCCTTCATGCCAGGCCAGTCACCAGAAGGCCACTGTAGGAAGAAAGGAGCCTAGTGTTGTGGAGATGTTAGATGGGAGCATTCAGGAGTAAAGATGGATGCCCCTGAAGGCTGCAATTCTAAACACACTTATCAAGCTCCATAGAACTCAACAGGACTTACTTCTGAGTAGATATAGTTTGGATTGTGCTGTTGGTAAAGCTTGACTAGGGATCCTCTGCAAAGACATCCATATCTGATGAGGTGCGCCTGGCGCCGACGCTACTATCTTTTCGGCGCCAGGTGAAAACCTTTTTATACTCCCAGGCATTTTAAAGTGTATTTTAACAGCATTTCTGTATTTTGGACGTTGTTTGGTTCTTTTGTTGTTTGTTTGTTTTGTTTCTTGATTTATTGTATTTATATATTGTGCTTTTTTTTATATTTTTGTACACCGCCCAGAGAGCCTTCGGGCTTAGGGCGGTATATAAATTAAATAAAATAAATAAAATAAATAAAATAAATCCAAGCAGGGTTGGCAACCCCCTGCCTGGAATGCCCTGCCTTTATCTTTTAATGTGGGTGCTGTGATGTTCCTCTATTAGTGTATATATGGTAAGTGCTGTTTGTATAGGAGATACATGGTAAGTGGAATGAAAGAGGAGGGGGGAGTGAATGGGCAGTAGAATGCTGGATGATTGGCTGAATGTTTAAAATGGCTGACAGTATAAATGGAAGGATGTCAGGTAAATCTGGGGGGATGTGAGGTGGAAGGTGGATGTGAGGTGGAGGGTGGACGTTAGAGGGTTGTTTGGTGGGTTTTGAGAGGAGATTGTGTGGAGAGTTGGTGGATGTGAGGAGAGGGTGGAGTTCGGATTAATACTAAGACCAGTACCTCAGGGATAGATGAAACCATATGCTTAAGTGCCTTTATAAAGAAATCTTGTTATCTCTGTTATTTAATAAATATATTTGGTTTACCAAAGGCCTGATCCTTGGCTGGGGTTTCACAGACCAGAAGGGAGGGTAAGGTAATGACCAAGGCTGAAGGGAAACTGTAACAATTGGTGGCAGCGGTGAAGGGAAATATAACACCACAAGTATTCAGAGCAAACCAGAATTACCAGCATTGATACAAAGGGATTGGGACAGCTTGAGCACGCAGTCACAGAGGTAACCTGATTGAGAGAGACTCAGGCAGAGTCTCTGGGAATACGGGTTATAGGACGTGACTGGTGGTGCTGCCTAGCAGGGGGATCTGGTGAGGTCTATGCTAGAGCAGGGAGAGAAACCATAAAAAAGGACAGTCTGGACTGGTGGAGTCCCTGGTGGTGCCTAGTGACAGGCAGTAACCACGAGCAGGTAGGAACCTGACAGGGAGAGCCAGGGAAGGACCGTCACAGCTGCTCCAAACTTCTTTACAGATTTGACCCTTCACTTCAGAAAGAGGTCTGAGAAATGAGTAAGAGTAAGAAGATTCTCTACCCTTTCTGTCTGCATAGATGCGCTCATCCTTCCCCTGTGCCCAGCAGAAGCTCTGGGCCAGGTGGGACGCAGTGGCATCTCATAAAAGACACCCTCCCCTTTCATGGGGTGTATGATTTGTCCTGGCCCAGAGCAGATTTTGGGGTGGACACCCCCAATTATTTTTTCCTGTATGTCTTTTTCTGCTTTGATTTTGTATAGATGCCCTCTTCTGTGCCCAGCAGAAGCTCTGGGCCAGGCAGGACACAGTGGCATCTCGTAAAGGACACCCTCCCGTTTCCTGGGGTATATGATTTGTGCTGTCCCAGAGCAGATTTTGAGGTGGGTACCCCCAGTTACTTATTTTTTTCTACGTGTTTTTGTCCATTTTGATTTTGCATTGATGCACCTGTGCGTGCCTGGTGCCCAGCAGAAGCTCTGGGCCGCACGGGATGCACTGGCATCTTGTAGAGGACACCCTCCCCTTTCCTGGGGTATATAATTTGTCCTGGCCCAGAGCAGATTTTGGGGTGGGCACCACCAGTTACTAATTTTTTTTATGTGTTTTTGTCTGCTTTGATTTTGCATAGATGCCCTCCTCCATGCCCTGCGCCCAGCAGAAGCTCTGGGCCAGGCGGGACGCAGTGGCATCTCATAGAGGACACCCTCCCCTTTCCTGGGGTATGTGATTTGTCCTATCCCAGAGCAGAGGTTGGGGTGGGCACCCCAGTTACTTATTTTTTATGATTTTTTGACATCATTATGTATTTATGATAATATCAGAAGCCTGATGATTTTGATTGCATAAATGTATTGTTATTCTTGACGGGGAGAGTACCCCGATCACAGTGATATATCATACAGGGTACCCCAACATATATTTTGGGGTTCAGAGACATGTTAAGTTTGGTTTGAAGTTGCTGCAGTTGTCAACTCTTCTTTTTTAGTGTTTTGAACTTTCAAGCAAATAAGGAACTGGGAACTAGGAACCAACTTCAGTGTCATATCAGTTAAATAGATTAAACAGTTGCGGGGTGGCGGCTGATGTTTTGGTGTATACTTCGGGAACCAGACCACCTAGAAACTTAATTTTTTTTAAAATTGAAGCTGAGAGTCTGGAGACTAAGGGGTGCTAGCCGGAGAGCCGGAGGGCCCCCCAAAAACTGGAGACTCCGGCCGAAAAACGGAGACCTGGTAACTCCACTGCACAATGAAGCTTCCCCTTAATGTGCATCTCTAAACTTCTGAGGGTTCCCCCAGCTCTCTGGAACAGATATGGGGTGTGTGAAGAGAGGGAGGAGAAGTTCCATTGTACAAATGGAAATTCTTGCACTAACAGAATTACAGTACAGGCATACCCCGCTTAACGTCGCTTCACTTAACATCGCCTGGCTATAACGTACATGCTCCATACGTCCCCATACCCCGCTTAACGTTCGCGCGCTTCGCAATAACGTACACTTTATTGGCATGACACCGCTGCCATCTAGCGGTGATTGCGTGCCGTACAAGTGAAGACAATTGCTTCAGTTAAAGTTTATTTTCGCTTAAAGTATACTCTCCGGTCCCATTGCGAATGTTAAAGCGGGGTATGCCTGTAATATCTCTGTGCACAAATTGTCCAGGAAAGAAGCTCCTTTTAACAAAGTCTTCTTTGGATGTGGGATGTGGGGGAGGCACACAGTCTGACATACTCAGAATGTGGCTCCTTGTCTACTGGATTGTGGTTGCTGCAGGTGGCTCTCGTGTGGCTGGAATAGCGCTCCTTGCCAGGTGGTGCAGGCACCTCTGCAGTAAACAGTGTGTCAAGTGCCCTGGAAGCAGTGTTTACTCCAGATGTGTCTGCTTGAGTGTAGAGGAGGATGGCAGAGAGACCGAGCACAGGGTGGTAGTGGTGGCTGCCTCTTACCTGCCTGCTCGAGTGTACGGAGGGGAGAAATGTGCTCAAAACTTTAGATTGCTATAGCAAGATGCTACATGACAAAAGCAAAAATGCAAGGCAGGCATCCCTGGATGCATTTTGGAATAAACCTTCAAGTGGTTTATGCAAGGGTTATCTGACCTGGTTGTTTCATTTCAGATATGCGTATTGTTAGTTTTGAATAAAAGGTTTGCTGAAATACGTTGAACTGCTCTTTTTTTGTGGTGTAAGGACCTATCCCTATTCTTTCCATGTTATTCCTACCTCTGGTACCAAAATTTATATTAAAAAAGTAATGTCCAGGAACACATGCACTTTGTTAACGAAGGTATTACTGTACTTTGTTGGATTCTGTCCAGTGGGATTGAATCCAGAGAATGGCAAGTACAGATAAGTGCAGTGGGGGTTTTCTGCCCCTTCCACTCCTCTGCATCCTGAAAATCTGCTCTTGATGGTGGAAATACTCTGGAATGATGAGTTGGGGCACAGAATGCAGCAGGAGGGAAGAACTGTCAGAATTCTAATGATGAAAGTCGTATTTTGGATCCAGCCCATTTTGTCTTAAATTCTGGCTTTGGTATTCATGTAAATCTTAAAAATATTAATAGATTTGTGTAAAAACGTGGTGCATTTTATTGAATTCAGATTGGTTTTAGAAAAATCATTGGCCTTTCTTCAACTGGTCACTCTCAGAAATGCAACTCTGTCCAGAAACAGTTGCCAGATATATAGCTACTATCTCTTATGCTTTAGAATTCATGCTAAAAAGTCAAGTTTCTTGTGTTTTATTCAGAAACGTTTTATTTAGACATGATGGGTGTGTTTGCCTTATTTGATCAAAAGCTTTGGGTAGGTGAGCAAGATATTTCTTAGAAATCTAAGAATTTTAGCTTCCATTTAAAAAAAACATCTACCTCTGAAGATTGAAGAGAAACTTGAAAACAGAATTAGTAGAAATATGAGGATGGCAAGTAGATCAGCTGAAGTAATGTTTTGGTTTATTGTAAGAAATAGGTTCTACGACTGGTAAAATTGCTAGTTGTAGATAGAGTTTTAATACATAGACTCTGTTTTGGCTATTTTATTTGTGTGAATTGATGCCAGCCAGTGCTTTTAGAACCGATGGACATAGAACAGTGTTTAGATGCAGTGGGTAAGTAATTCCCTTAGTATGCTGTCTAGCAAATAATGAAGTGCAAATCCAGAAGGTTTATACTTTTAACAGATTGAGACTATAACCTACCTGGTACGCTTTTGCCATCCTTGACCATTTGCCATGTTGGCTAGGGCTGTCTGGAGTTTCAGTCCAAAACATCTGGATGGCACTTGGTTGAGGAACATTACCAAGTTTTGACTAGGTGCATTATTTCTGTGTGTCTACTCTGACTAGTTGGATACAACCCACATAAAAGTAAATGTATTAACTAGCAAGGAATTAATACACAGTTGGACTACGACCTGGGAGATCAGGGTTCAAATCCCCACATAGCCATGAAGCTCACTGGGTGACCTTGGGCCCGTCACTGCCTCTCAGCCTCAGAGGGAGGCAATGGTAAACCCCCTCTGAATACCACTTACCATGAAAACCCTATTCATAGGGTCGCCATAAATTGGGATCAACTTGAAGGCAGTCCATTTCCATTGTTTAAATCTCCCTATCTAGCTTGCTAATACAAAAAGTGTATATGATGATTTATAATAGGCACTTTCTTAAAATGTTAGTGAGTAGACAGAATATTTTTTTTAAAAAAATCCTACATTTTGAGACTAGAGGAAATAGTGCATATGCCTTGAAATGTGTTAAACGACAGATTATTGGATCCTCTTGCAAGCATGCAAAATCATTGAAAAATTATGTTCAAAAAAACCAACATAAGTCAATCAATTATCCTCGCTTATTCTTAATTTTTTTTTAAAAAAATGCTGACTCTCACAGCTAATTATGACCAAGTTAGCTATAAGTTTATTTGAATCAATAAAACTAGTAGAGAGAAGAGTGTGCATGGGTGAAATCATTGAATGAAGCAAAATACTTTGGGAAGGCCAGAAATTCAGTTATGGTCTCTTTAGTGGCTGAAAAATCCAGAGACATCATGTCTTGTACAAGACATCAGTAACTCTTTTCTGCATTATACCTATGCCAGAATATTCAAAGTGGTTTTTCAGTATTTTCATATCTACCCAGAAGTAAGCTCCACTGAATTCAATGGGGTTTATTCCCATGTAAGCAGGAATAGAATTGCAGTCTCTGTTTTATTTAACATTTAAATTGTTCTATTCTGACTAACATTGGATACCCAGAAGATTTATTCATCTGGCCTGAGAATATATTGATATAAAGTCAATGAAATAATATAAGAACCTTTGAAACAAAGATGCAAACCTAGCACATTTTCTCTTGTTTGTTGTTCAAACCATAGTGTAGTGAATATTTTATTTTTTTTAGATGGGATGTTCTCAACTGCATTCTCTAAACTCTGTTGTTTCTACCCTGTTGGACTCTTAAACTCTACAAAAAAACTGAAAAAATAACTATAATTATAATTTGGGGTATTGTTCAGATGACTCCTTTCTCTCAGGTCTTAATCTCTTTTGTGGAATGAAGTTGCTACAAAATGTGTTTGGAGAGAAATAGTGTTAGAGCTATGACAGATAATGGTTGTGACTTTATTTTTATGAGGAAGAGAGAGAGTGAAATGTGAAATGTGATATATGATGGAGTAGATAGACCTTGGCCATGAAGAGGTTAGTAGTGAAAGTAGGTGACTATCATCTTGGATATGATTAGATTGCTATAGCTTGATTAAAATATAGTGGGACGTGGTGTTGCAAGAGAGATTTACAAACAATTAAGTTTCCTTTACAAGAAGTTGAAAATATTTAAATCTTGCATTTGAGTATGTTGTACATAAACTGCAAGGTTGTTCTTAGTAACCAGGAGTGTTGAGAAATCATCTTTAAAATGAGGGATTGGAGAGGTTTATACTGTTCCTGCCATGGAGTCAAGTACACACAATAAATATAGGTACACAGATGAAAATGTACAGGTCTATCCACTGCAGGTTCTGTACAGTTTCAAGAAGACAAATGTTTTTCATGCATTCATTTCTGCTTAGGTTTTGCTCCTGGTATCTTAATTGATCATGACGAAGAAAGCAAATTAGGGAGGGGGGAGTGACTAGAATATAGCGCCTGTAATCTAAGCACTTGGATATTTGATCTTAACTAAAGAAATTCCAAATTAGACAGAGACTTAAGAGTTTTATTGTGATCTTAACCAGTGTTTCAATTCACAGATGTATGTGATTCCATCCACACATTTACTTCACATGATGTATATACACAGCTATCCAATTCTGTTGGAGTTACTGCTGTCAAGTGATAGTGTTTGCTCAAGAATCTAGGGCATATGAACAAATTTATGTATTTGAAAAAGTCTTCAGGAGACTTTAGGATATGTGTGGAAATCTCATGGTTGGATTCTACCCCAGATTAAAAACAAAATAAAGCAAACAACCCTCTCCCATTCTACATAATCAAACATGCTAGTTTTTCTCTTGCAAGAGGTTTATATGGAGGGAGCTTTCAAGCATGTGTTTCACCTGATTTTAAAGTGATGATGGGTGAACCCTACTTGATTTGATTTGTAATTGAGATTGGCAAACTTCCATTGAAACTTGAAATAGCTAGTTCCTCTTCACCCTCGCCCCAATTCTGAAATCTGGATCTGCTCATGTTTCTTATCTTGGTGGTAGAAAACGTGGCACTGGATTTGTCCCATCTTTCCTGGCACCTTGCTTTAGTGGCAGTATCCCAAGTGTTTGTGAATCCTAGGAAATGTTTTACAGTGTGCCAGATCTCCAAGTTAAGGATTCAGGCACCCTGAAAACTACATTTCTTTGGGTCTTTAGTACTTGGCACAAATATAGAAAATGACACACAAGTAGGCTTCTGGTGGTGTCTCAGTGCCATTGCTGAGAAGCTGGATGAAATGCAAGTTTTGACAGTCTGTGTGAAACACAGTCAAGCATTGGCTTCTGATCGAGGCCCTAATAAAATTTTTGGTGATGCCAGTATTCTGAAGTTGTACTATCGCTGGAGAGTTGTACTACATACAACTTTTTCCTCCCTGAATATGGAGATTGGCCTTCAGCTGCTATATCTATGTCAGCCTGTCATTGGTAATTTTTGACCAAATACCAAAGCCTGCAGGGTATAGTAACAGATGGCTAATAATGCTGATGGGTCAAGCATGTCTGTACGGGTAGAGGAAATCTTAATTTGGGGGGGGGGATAATGATCTTATGAAAAATATCCCACAAGAAACATGGAGCTGGATGTGGAAACTCATCCCACATGCCACTATATGTATGAATCTTAAGGGGAATAAAAAAACAAACAATATTTAGGTGGCATTTGATTCCATTTAGTTTGAGTGACATATACATGCTTGTGGCAGGCAAATGCTGGAGATGTAATTCTAACATATTGCATATTTTATGGAATTGCCTTAAAATCACATATGATTGGGATCCCATAACTCCATAAAGTGGTTTACAAGACATATTGAACTGTACCTGCACCCCTACGCACAGCACAAAGCCTTTATGATTTTTCCTGCAGGACAGTTGATGGTAGACTACTCTGGAGGAGGGGAAAGTCAATCAGGAGCAAGCCCTGAGAAGACCTTCACCTGCCGCCTCCTCTCTCCTAGAATTGGCTAAAAGTAAGAGAGAGGAGACAATGAAATGTGTAATCTATTCATTATTGGAATGTTAGGGTATAGGATGTAGCACAACCATATTCTTCTTTAGGAGGCATCTTAATAGCTGTTCCTCCTCTCATCTTCTCTTTTATTTTCTTTAACTGTATTTAAGGATACTTATTATTTTTAGTTATTTATATGTTGCATGATTATTATAGAGCATATATTTATTTTTATTACCTTGTTTTAAATATATACATATATAAAAGTTGTTATTGTGTGTATTATAGTGTGTTCATACATCCTATATTGCTTAAAATTACCCAGAGATACTGCTAAGATTACCACCAGGATTTTGGTACTGGTTACACATGTCCTCTTACATGCTATGAAAAAATGGAAATGGACTGCCTTCAAGTCGATCCTGACTTATGGCCACCCTATGAATAGGGATTTCATCGTAAGCGGTATTCAGAGGGGGTTTACCATTGCTTCCCTCTGAGGCTAGTCCTCCCCAGCTGGCTAGGACCTGCTCAGCTTGACAGAGCTGCACAAGCCAGCCCCTTCCTTGTCCACAACTGCCAGCTGGGGGGCAACTGGGCTCCTTGGGACTATGCAGCTTGCCCACAGCTGCACAGGTGGCAGGGCATGTAACCCCTGAGCCACTCACTGTGGGGTGATCTTTAGCTGGCCCTTGACACCCAGGAGACACCAGCGGGGATTTGAACTCACAGACTCTGGACTCCCAGCCAGGCTCTCCTCCCCGCTGTGCTATACCAGCTATAACTGCATATTATTTGTGGTGCCATTTTCATGACACCTGTGCCATGCAGGCAGTTTGATTAATGATAATCCTCCTATTCTGAATTGTGAACATTATTGCTAAATAACCACTGTGGTGTTCAGGTGTGTATATGTTTCCTGCACAACTGGTAATGTGGCTCCCCTGAACAAAATCCAAAAACCTTTACCCAGGAGACTATTGTCAATGCAGAGAACTTATTTTTGTAGCAAATGCAGATGGTTGATCAATTAGATGGTTAATTCTAGCCATTACATTTTTACTTCTAAAGTTGTTTGGCACATTAATTTCAATTCTGCAAACATATTCTAAAGGAAAACAAAAGACTGAATATAAGTTAACTGGTTTGACAATCAATTCATTTTGGTAGAAAGAGAGTCATACTTAAGGCTGCTTCATACTAGAACAAATTCCAATCTTTCTGTTGAGAGTGTAAACTGACATGCATAGAGTTCTTTGTTGTACAACAAACTACATGATGTAGAATATTTTCCTCAAACATGAAACAATATAATATTGGGATCAAAATAGAAATGAAACACCTAAGAAATGTCTACCAAAACTTGATCCTGGTGAGCTTGAACAAAGAGGCAACTTCACCATATATTATGAAAAAGATTTGCCTGTACTATAGAATGTCTCCACAATTGAAATCAGTTTGGAGAAAACATCCTGTTTAATCTTACTGGAGTAAATACCGGCAAAATAAGTACATATTGGGTGGGATCCAAAGATTGCATGAGCAAAAAGCTAGTCTTGCAACCAGTCTTTCTGTCTCGCAATGTGTTATATGTGGGTCTGCATTTAAAATTATCTGGACCCACTTTTAAAGCTTTTTTTTAAAATCTTTTAAAGCCCTAAAGGACTTGAGGCTAGGTTATCTGAAAGCCTGCATTCTCCAATATGTAGTGAAACCTTAAGATCTGCTTTGGAAATCCATCACTGAGTGCCCCTGCCAAATGAAGTGAGACAGGTAACTACCAGGGAGAGGACCTTTTTGATATTTGCATCCTAGCTGTGGAATAGCCTTCACCTGGCACTATCCTTGTGCTCCTTTCAGTGCCACATGAAGGCCTTTCCCTTCACCAAAGCGATATCTAATCTGTGCCTTTCTGTTTGTGTTTTTAACTTTGTTTTATTGATTTATAAAAATATTTATATACTGCCAACTTGTATAAAATATCAAGGTGGTGTACAATATACATATGTACAATAAAACATAAAACACCATAAAGCAGTACAAAATAATCATTAAAATGACTGACTAATCAAGTAAGTTTAAATAGCTGCACAGGTCTGTCAACATAAAAAACTCTTCAGGAGGTGCCTGAAAATCAGTAGCGAGGATGCGTGCCAAATCTCTGCTGGAAGAGTGATCCACTGCATGGGACTGGTGATGCTAAATACCCAACTTCTAGCTGAAGCCAATCAGGCCTCTCTAACATGGGGATAACTGACAGTGCTGCGCCAAATGAAGAGAGGCTGCAATCCAAAACATGTCTACTCAGAAGTACGTTCCATTGGGTTCAGTGAGACTTACTCCCAGGTAAGAGAGTATTGAATTGCAGCCTACGTGATTGAAATTTGGAGGTGCAGTGAGTATTCTGTCTGTTTTGTTTCTGTTGCTTTTGATTTTCCAGTTTTGTCCCAGAGTGGTTTAACAATCAGTCCTTCTTCCCAAGGAACTCTGAGGACTGTAGCTCTGTGAGGGGAATAGGGCTCTCTTAACAACTCTTAGCATAAGAACATAAGAACATAAGAAGAGCCTGCTGGATCAGGCCAGTGGCCCATCTAGTCCAGCATCCTGTTCTCACAGTGGCCAACCAGGTGCCTGGGGGAAGCCCACAAGCAGGATCCGAGTGCAAGAACACTCTCCTCTCCTGAGGCTTCCGGCAACTGGTTTTCAGAAGCATGCTGCCTCTGACTAGGGTGGCACAGCACAGCCATCACGGCTAGTAGCCATTGATAGCCCTGTCCTCCATGAATTTGTCTAATCTTCTTTTAAAGCCATCCAAGCTGGTGGCCATTACTGCATCTTGTGGGAGCAAATTCCATAGTTTAACTATGCGCTGAGTAAAGAAGTACTTCCTTTTGTCTGTCCTGAATCTTCCAACATTCAGCTTCTTTGAATGTCCACGAGTTCTAGTATTATGAGAGAGGGAGAAGAACTTTTCTCTATCCACTTTCTTAATGCCATGCATAATTTTATACACTTCTGTCATGTCTTCTCTGACCCGCCTTTTCTCTAAACTAAAAAGCCCCAAATGCTGCAACCTTTCCTCGTAAGGGAGTCGCTCCATCCCCCTGATCATTCTGGTTGCCCTCTTCTGAACCTTTTCCAACTCTATAATATCCTTTTTGAGATGAGGCGACCAGAACTGTACACAGTATTCCAAATGCGGCCACACCATAGATTTATACAACGGCACCCTTAACAAACTACAGTTCCCAGGATTTTGGGGGGGAAGCCATGACTGTATAAAATGGTATAATGCTGCTTTCAGAGTAGCATACAAATTCAATAAATAAATTCCCCCTGCAGACCCCTGAGCCATCAAAATGTTTCTGTGAAAGTTTGGTGAACATTGAGCTGCTTTCCTGGCACAAGGTTCTGCAGCCCTTTTTAAAGTACATCTGTCCCCAAAGTAGCCCACATTGTTCAGGTACCCCTCCCCTCCCTCGAGAGGCTTTTGGGGAGGGCTGTAGAAGGGAGGAGGGGTGTAAGCACCCTTCTACTCACACAGTCTTTGAATTCAACTCATTGTGCTTCCCTAAGAAAAGACTCAGCAAAGAGTTCTGAATCGGCACAAAACTTGCTTCTCCCATTTGGAGGCACAGCAATTGACAGAACTTTGTAGAAAAGAGTGCAATCCTGTGCATATTTCTGCAGAAGCAAGTTCCACCGAGTTCAGCATTTATTCCCAAGCAAGTGTATGAAGGATTGCTGACTTAGATTTTTGACAGAATACCTCTGCTCGTTCTGGGAAATAAAGACCATAATAGCAGACTTTACTGTCCAGGCTAAATCTGTCTTTTATCACTACTGAAGCCAAACAATATTACTGACCTTAGTGTGGCTCTTAGGCTGCAATCCAGTGCATGTCTACTCAAAAGTAAGATCCATTGGGTTCCATGAGACTTATTCCCAGGTAGGTGTGCATTGGATTGCAGCCATAGATTTTTATAGTTAGTGATGAATTGCCTACTGGCTTGTTTTTTCTTCCCTGTCTTCAATTAAGATAGAGTATCTAGTGATATGTAGACATTTAATTGCTCAGATTTAAACAAAACTCTATTCTCATTCTGGGAAGTCTTCTGGCCTACCAACATAAATGAGAACCTTGTAATAATAACAGTTTAAGTTAGGAAATCTCCTTTCTCACTTGATCTCTGCATTTTGAACCCTAAACTTAACCCTTCCCAGATTAGTTCATTTAATAATTTTTGTCAACTTTCTTATATTGTGAGGAAGAGAAAAGAACAATAAAAAATTGTGGAGTGCTGATGTCTTTATGGTTGAAATTCTAGAATATCAAGATACCTGGAATCTTGTACTTTTCTTTAATTTTATGACCATGGCCCATAATTCACCTTAGCCCGTGGTACTTAGTTTTTTGCATGATTACTGGCACAAAAGGTAAGAAATTTCTTTTCTTTTCTTTTTTACAATAATTTTTATTCAAATTTTCATAAAACATACAAAACAAAATCATAAAACATTCAAAGACAAAAAATAAAACAAAACAAAAATAATTAGACAAAAAAAATAAAATATTGACTTCCCATTTGTCACAGATCAAATCAGTTATGGGTCTACAATATATAACAATCCTGTCTCTTAAATCATATTATAAAATTTCTATGGGTGGCTTTGTTTGCCTTCTGATCATGGAAGTATTTAGGGTATATTGCTACTAAAATTTTGAACACCTTTCCTTTAGAAGTCTTGAGTGATTTTTTAAAAATGAAAGTTGACATAGTTAGGATCTAAAAAGGGTTTGAACAAATGTTTTGAAAAACTGAAAGGGGGATTTGCATATGTCATGTGCCATGCACATTTGCAGATTTCTACCTTTCCTCCAAGGATCACAGGTGTTGGTTTCCAGTCTCATAACTCTGAAATTGATAAGACAGAGAGGTAATGACTTGCCCAAGGCCACCCACAGAGTTTTATACTCTTCAGGGATTTGAACTTAATGCTAACCACTATACCCCATGGTGTCTCAATATTCTATTGCTCAAAAGGAATAATTGAGTAGATTAAAAAGAAAAAAAAAATCACCCTTGACACAATTTCATAGAACAGGAACATTCAGTAGAGAGAACAATGTGCTTTAAGTATTTTAAAAATTCTGTTCATCTCATACTACATGTTTAATGGTTGCAACTAAAACTTAAAACAAACTTGTGTTCTTTATATCTTGTTTGTACTCCATTAGTACTTATGCTAGGACTCTCAGTTTGAATTTTGACATTTCTGTACTGGTTTTAGGTTGTTGTGTTGATGTTCCAAGTGAAAGTAATTCTGATGTAGGAAATTGGATTAATCCTATATGTCATCTGTCATTTGTGACACAGTGCATACATGTAAGAGCAAGCAGAAGGGATGACTGGCATTGGTTGTCTGTTATGTAAGTCTGGCAAGGAAGATGCAGAAGGCTATATCCAGTACTCTGCACACTTAGTTCTGCTGGTGCAACAGGGCTTTTGTTTTTTCTCATCCCTCTGTGTGTCCCCAAAATCTGCTTTGGAGGGTCCCCCAATCCTCTGGAGCTGAAGTTGATGGCACATGGGGGGGGGCTAGAGGGAACAGAGGAAGAACAACCTGCATTGCATGCATGGAAGTCCATTGCACCGGCGGAGCTGCATCTAACACAGAGGTAGCTAATGTGGTGTCCTCTGGACATTGTTTGACTACAACTACCATCCTCCCTGACCTTTGTCTATGCTGGCTGGGTCTAATGGGAGTTGGAATCCAACAACATCTGGAAGGCACCTCATTAGACACTTCTGATCTGATTGTGTTAAAGCAAACAAAATAAATGTTTGCACTGATCTTCAGTTAACACAGGAAGCTTTACATTAGTAATGGTTGTAATATCTACAGAAATAATTTCGTGTGTGTGTAATGTAATTTGTCCTGTAGTACAGGTTACTAATGTCCAGATATGGATGGCAGTTTACAGGACTACAGATTTTGACAGTAGCGATAATATAGGCAGATAAGCTGAAACAACATTTGTCTAGATTTTATTTATTTATTTATTTATTTTATTACATTTTTAGACCGCCCTATAGCAACAAGCTCTCAGGGTGGTGTACAACAGAGTAAAAACAGATTAAAATACATGTGGGTATGAGTACAATACAATAGAAAACTTTTTTAAAAACAAAATTAAGACAAAAGATTAAAATTAAAATAAATGAAAATTAAATTTAAAATGCCTGGGCAAAGAGGTAGGTCTTTACCTGGCGCCGAAAAGATAACAAAGAAGGCGCCAGGCGTATCTCGTCAGGGAGGGCGTTCCATAATTCGGGGGCCGCCACTGAGAAGGCCCTATCTCTAGTTATTGCGCTCCGGGCCTCCCTATGCGTTGGAACCTCCGCGGAGAAGGGCCTTCGACGTCGAGCGCAGTGACCGGGTAGGTACATAGCGGGAGAGACGTTCCGCCAGGTATTGCGGTCCGATGCCGTTAAGGGCTTTAATTGGTTTCAGGTTGCCCAAGTTGTTTCCTTTGCCTGTAGGATCCAGTAAACTCACAGTCTTCCCAAATCATTGACACTGTTTGATAGCCTCTGTAAACCAGATGCTAAATGGAAGAAGGGACTTATTTCTACCATTTATAGGTTTTTTACCTGATTCCGAACATGGAACTCTCTTTCGACACTCCCATTTCATATGCTGATTTGAATAGGATTCACTAATAGGCAAAAAACTTTGCGGTTTAAGAACATACCTATAGCCTATTTCTACCAAACTTTTAAAAGCAGGGAAATTGGGCAGCTATAGTGAATGCACCAGGGGAGCAGGAGACCTGAATCCACTTCCTGTATAGCTTGGAAGAATTTGGTAACATGTGCCTCTGAGCATATGGTGAGTGGTGGCAACACCTGCCATCTCCAAAGATGGAGAATTGTATTTTTGTATGTTTGTTGGTGGTGTTCTTATTTTGCTTCTTTCCTGTGTTACTAACGTTTCTACAGAGAATCTAATCTAGAAAATTTTATTTCTCTCATTTTTCATCCTAGAAATCTGTGACAATTTTTTTTTATTTCAAAGCCTTTTTATTGGTCAATGTCATATGATGGTGAAGACAGCTTTTTGTGTTTCAAATTGGAAGTTATGTTTCATTTCTATTTTGGGTGCATTAACAGTTGAATCTGAAAGTGCAGTTTGATGTAAAATCAGACTGATTGCAATATGTTGCTACTTAAGCAATGAGTCTAGCTGTTGGAAAAAAGAGGATGCATGTTTTTCAGGCTGTTATGTTTAAACCCCTTCATTTAAGGCTAGGTGGGCACGGTCAATTAAAAACATAGAGCACACCTAGAATTTTGATACAATATATTTCACGTCCCACTGTTTTATCTTGTGCAAATTGAGACACTCCTGATGTCCACTGGAGACTATTCTGCAGAATAGTCAGTGCCACTATTCCACAATTATGTTTGGAGTTTTTTAGTATAAATTTTGCACTAATGTTGCTGTACTTCACATATTTACAGAAATAGAAACAAAAGAAAATGATTTCCTGTAGGAAACTTCACTAAAATTGCAAAGTAAATCAGACGTATTTAAAGTGACCATCTGAACTATATCAACTGTCTTAATAATGTTGCTTCCTCCCGGCTAAAACAAGATCAGCACAGGACATGTCTTCTTTCTATTCTTTGGGCTGATTGCAGGTGTTGCCACCACTCACCATATGCTCAGAGGCACATGTTACCAAATTCTTTCAAGCTCCACAGGAAGTGGGTTGGACTGTGAAAGACCAACCCAAATTGTGTTTGCATTCTGACAAATTTTGGGGCAGTCCAATATCTCAGAGAGGAGGTCAGGTGTCCTACTCCCCTGGTGCATTCACTATAGCTGCCCCATTTCCCTTCTTTTTAGTTTGGTAGAAATATCTATGGGCTATAGGTATGTTCTTAAACCGCAAGGTTTTTTTTGCCTAATAGTGAATTTCTCTGCTTTTTAATCCAGCAGGTAAGAAATGGGATCCTGTGCAAATTTGCTCAGAATGGATTGGTCATTTGCCTGCTTATTGAGTTCAGTGGGATTTACTCCCCTGTAATCATGCTTCGGATAGGTGAAACTGACCACAGGGGAGGGGGAGGAGGAGGAGGGAGGGGAGGGGATGGGAGCAGGCAGGAGGGGGAGGGGAGAAGGACAGGTTTGATCATTTGCATGTTTATTGAGTTCAGTGGGATTTACTCCTGTGCAGTCATGCTTAGGATAAGTAAAACTGACCAGGGGGCAGGGAGGGCTGGAGTGGGCAGGGAGGGCTGGAATGGGCAGGGGAGGAGGCAGAAGGAAAAGGAGAGGGGAGGGGAGGAAGAAGGGAGAGGAGAAGGGAAGGAGGGGAAAGGCAGGTCTGATCATTTTCATGATTATTGAGTTCAGTGGGATTTACTCCTATGCAATCATGGTTAGGATAGGTAAAACTGACCATGGGGGATTAGGAAGGGAGGGGGAAGGTGAAGGAGCAGATTGGAAGGGGATGGGGATGGGTAGAGAGGGGCAAAGGAAGGGGGAGGGAAGAGGGAAGAGGTAGAGGATAGGAGGGAGGAGAAGGGAGGGTGGGTTTGATCAGTTGCATACTTTTTGAGTTCAATGACTGTCTCAAGTGAAATCAAAGTCTGGTGTGGGTGTGGCCCCCTGATTAGCCAAGCCAAGCAGCTGTGAGTCTGGCGTTTAGAACACTGACAGTTGGTTCTTACTGAGCATGCCGGACACTGTCATTGGGTTCAATGTAAAATTTCTTAAATTACAGGAATACCCCACATTAACGTATGCAATGGGTCCAGAGTGAGTACGTAAACCGAAAATGTACTTAAAGTGAAGCACTACCTTTTTTCACTTATCGATGCATGTACTGCACTGCAGTCGTCATATACGGGCATAACTGATGTAAATAATGCATTTATAACTAAAATAAACACAGTAGGCCTTATTTTAACAGTACGTACTGTACGCAAGTTTGTAGTTGGAAACTGATTGGGCGGTGGCGTCATGCCATTAAGTGTCCATTCTTGCGAAGCAAGCGTACGTAAACAGGGGAATGGTGCTACTGTAAATATGTCTGTACTCGCGAGTGTCATAAAGTGAAGGTCCATATAGTGGGGTATTCCTGTAATTAAAAATCAGCCAGGCATTTTTTTTAACTTTTAAAATGCAGAAGATGAAGGTCAGAGTATGGGGCAAGGTCAGTAATAGGATAACAGGTACTCTGTGAATATGGCTGATTTTTAATGAATTTCAACGGATTATGAGAACTCTGACAGAAAAAAGTCTAAAAGGGCTCTCGGGTTTTTTTCTCTCTTTTTACACTTTGAACTCTCTATTCTCTCTGACTGCTTTGTCTGTCATCATGAAAATTTACAGGGTTGTTAAGCAAGCGTTTCTGAGTTCAGGACTATAAGTTTTGTAAGGTTTTATTTTGAAATGAGTTTATGGGAAGCATCCAAATGGCATAGGGGTATTTTCAATTTAACATTGTGGAATGTGAAAAATCCATGCTGGCTATAGTATACAGCCACTCTTGTGGCTGTGTAATGTAGTCTGGTTACAATAGTAGAATTAGGGGCAAGTAGTTATGCCTTGGAATTACATGAATATATGCAGATATTGTGCTCAAAGACTGCAGTGTACAAACTTTTAAAACACTTCTATGATTTAGCAATTAATATAACTTCGATTTAGGCACATACATAATTTTGCCTTTAGTTACAGCGCCACTTCATTGTTGCTTGGTCCATTGATTTTATTTACAGGTTATAGTTGACAAAATTAATATACTAAAGCATACACAAAGCTGGCAAATAAAAATAGCTATAGAGACATATCTACGGAGTAGTTTAATAATAGAGCCTGACCCTTGGCAGCATGCATGGCAGCTTAGATCAGCATTGCACATTTTAGCCTTGAGATTCTCTCCTCAAGAGAAACCTTGAGCCATGTTGCATTACTTAACTGTTTTGCCCAAGGATAGAGCAGTCGTTAGAATCTTGAAATCTAGATTTCATTAAGTCATACCTCTGATGAAAAATCTCTTAATTTCAATATTAAAGACAGAAGAGGTCTGCTTGATTTTTTAAGGTGAATTTTGAAAGTGTTCAGTAAAAATTGAGTAACCAATCTTATATAAAGTTGCATCAGTAGAAATGAAAGTATGGTATATTAAGTTGTTACGTTGTGTCTCCTCTAATACGTCTAGAAACATTAATTCCGCTGTAACCATTTTAGTTGTAGGTATGTGAAAGACAGCCCCACAAATGTATATATTGATATTAAATATAGTGCCTTGCAAAAGTAATCAGACCTCCATTAACTTTAAAGTTGACAACGAAGACGTTGACGTCTAGGATTATCAATACCTTGGCACAGCCATTAACCAAAATGAAGACAATAGTCAAGAAATCAGAAGAAGGCTAGGACTGGGGAGGGCAGCTATGAGAGAACTAGAAAAGGTCCTCAAATGCAAAGATGTATCACTGAACACTAAAGTCAGGATCATTCAGACCATGGTATTTCCGATCTCTATGTATATTTATTTATTTATTTATTAAATTTATATACCGCCCGACTAGCAATAGCTCTCTGGGCGGTGAACATAAAACAGCATAAAAATACAATAAATAACAAAACAATACTAAAATACAAGCAACAATCCAACACAGTAAACATTTTTAAAATTAAATCAGTGTAACTTAAAATGCTTCAGAGAATAGGAAGGTTTTGACCTGGCGCCGGAAGGAGAGCAGAGTCGGCACCAGGCGTACTTCCTCAGGGAGACTGTTCCATAGTTCGGGGGCCACCACTGAGAAGGCCCTAGATCTTGTCATCACCCTCCGGGCCTCCCTGTGAGTTGGAACCCGGAGGAGGGCCTTCGTAGCAGAACGTAGTGCATGCGCCGGTTCATATCGGAAGAGGCGTTCCGCAAGGTATCGTGGTCCCGCACTGTATAAGGCTTTATAGGTTAATACCAACACTTTGAATCTAGCCCGGAAACATATTGGCAACCAGTGCAAGCTGGCCAGAACAGGTGTTATATGCTCGGACCGCTTGGTCCTTGTCAGCAATCTGGCCGCCGCATTTTGCACTAGTTGTAGCTTCCGAACTGTCTTCAAAGGTAGCCCTACGTAAAGCGCATTACAGTAATCCAAACGTGAGGTTACCAGAGCATGTACCACTGATGTAAGGTCCTCTTTACTCAAATAGGGACGTAGCTGGGCTACCAACCGAAGTTGGTAAAACGCATTCCTAACCACCGAGGCTACTTGAGCCTCAAGTGAGAGGGAAGAGTCTAAAAAGACTCCCAGACTACGAACCCGGTCCTTTAGGGGGAGTGTAACCCCGTCCAGGACAGGGTATATATCCACCATCCGATCAGAGAACCCGTCCACCAACAGCATCTCAGTCTTGTCTGGATTGAGCTTCAGTTTGTTAACTCTCATCCAGTCCATTGTCGAGGCCAGGCAACGGTTCAGCAAATCGACAGCCTCACCTGAAGAAGATGAAAAGGAGAAGTAGAGCTGCGTGTCATCAGCATACTGATGACAACGCACTCCAAAACTCCTGATGACCTCTCCCAACGGCTTCATGTAGATATTAAAAAGCAGGGGGGACAAAACTGACCCCTGCGGGACCCCATATTGGAGAGCCCGCGGTGTCGAGCAATGTTCCCCAAGCACTACCTTCTGGAGACGACCCGCCAAGTAGGAGCGGAACCACTGCCAAGCAGTACCTCCAACTCCCAACTCCGCGAGCCTCTCCAGAAGGATACCATGGTCGATGGTATCAAAAGCCGCTGAGAGATCAAGGAGAATCAACAGAGTTACACTCCCTCTGTCTCTTTCCCGACATAGGTCATCGTACAGGGCGACCAAGGCTGTCTCAGTGCCAAAACCGGGCCTAAAACCCGATTGAAATGGATCTAGATAATCGGTTTCATCCAATAGCGCCTGGAGCTGGCCAGCAACCACCCGTTCCAAGACCTTGCCCAGGAATGGAACATTCGCCACTGGCCTGTAGCTGTTAAAATTGTCTGGGTCCAAGGAAGGCTTTTTCAGGAGTGGTCTCACCACTGCCTCTTTCAGACAGCCCGGGACCACTCCCTCTCGTAAAGAGGCATTTATCACTTCCTTGGCCCAGCTACCTGTTCCATTCCTACTAGTTTTTATCAGCCAGGAGGGGCAAGGATCCAGTACCGAAGTGGTTGCACGTACCTGTCCAAGCACCTTGTCCACATCCTCGAGTTGAACCAACTGAAGCTCATCCAACAAAACAGGACAAGACTGTGCTCCAGACATCTCACTAGGATCTACTGCTATAACTTGAGAGTCTAGGTCCCTGCGGATACATGAGATCTTATTCTGGAAGTGATCGGCAAACTGATTACAGCGGGCCTCCGATGATTCCACCGTGTCCGGAGGGTTTGAATGGAGAAGCCCCCGGACAACTCGAAAGAGCTCCGCTGGGCGGCAAAGAGATGATTTAATAGTGGCAGCAAAATTATGTTTTTTAGCTGCCTTCACTGCTCCTACATAGAGCTTAGTCGAAGCACTAACCAGCGCATAATTGTATCCGTCGGGAGTTCGTCTCCATTTCCGCTCAAGCCTCCTCCTATCTTGCTTCATCGCTCTCAGCTCCGGAGTATACCATGGAGCTGTATGAGCTCTACACAGGAGAGGGCGTGCAGGAGCGATCGTGTTTACAGCCCGGGTCATCTCCGTATTCCACAGAGCGACCAGGGCTTCAGCAGGAGCGCCAGTCCTATCAGCCGGAATATCCCCCAGAGCCCTTTGAAAACCTTCAGGATCCATTAGTCTCCGGGGGCGGACCATTTTAATAAGTCCCCCACCCTTGCAGAGGGAAGAGGTTACTGAAAGTCTAAACTTCAGCAAGCAGTGGTCTGTCCATGACAAAGGGAGTGTTGTAAAACTCCCCACATCCAGATCACTTTCCCCATGCTCAGTAGCAAAAACAAGGTCTAGAGTGTGCCCCGATACATGTGTTGGACCACTAACATATTGAGACAGCCCCATGGCTGTCATGGAAGCCATGAGCCGCGCCAGACAAAGTGGTCTCAGCATGAATGTTGAAATCCCCCAGTACTATTAGTCTGGGGGACCTCAACAATATATCCGAGACCACTTCCGCCAGCTCAGTTAGGGAAGCCATTGGGCAGCAAGGTGGGCGGTACACCAAAAGGATTCCCAGCCTGTCCCTCTGGCCCAACACAAGGTGCAAACACTCCAGGCCAGTAACTGAATGAACATGGTGCTTGGTGAGTGAGATGGAACTCTTATAGACGACAGCAACCCCACCTCCCCGACCCTCAGATCTACCATGATGCTGAACCAAGTACCCCGGTGGGCAGAGCTGAGAGAGACCAACTCCTCCCTGCTCACCCACCCAGGTCTCGGTTATACATGCCAGATCGGCTGCCTCATCCACAATCAAATCGTGGACGAGGGAGGTTTTATTATATACCGATCTGGCATTTAATAACAGCAACTGGAGATCTGAGAGTTGGCTGATAGGACTACCAACGACCTTGCGGGTGTGGGAAGGACCGGAACAAGGCACAGCCACAACATGTCTGGACCACGTTCCCCTTACCTGGCACGTCCTTCTCACAACGCCATACCTTCCTTTGCCAGTCACTACGGTAATTGGGGCCCCCTCAAGTCTCCCCGCCTGATGGATAAAACTCTCTCCGAAGCACATAATACAACTAAAATATACAACAATTAAACGTATAAAAACAGCTATATATACAGCCATATATACAGCATATAAACATACACACTCACTCAGACATACATTCATATAATCAGGCACCCATTCATCTCAAATTGCATCAACACACCAACAAAAAAAAGTAAAAAAAAAAGAAAAAGAAAGCAGCAGCAGAAGCAGCAGCAGCAGCAGCAGCAGCACAGCAGCAGCAAGAGCAGCAGCCTCTCCTTCCCTTGGGCGATGGTCTCTTCCTCCTGCAGGCACTGGGTCTCCCAGGCCACCTCAGCCAGCCAGCTTATGTATCCCTCCAAAGAGGGACAGGTGGTAAGAATCAGTCCTGGCTGGCTGGGTACCTGGGGCCTGGTCCTGCCAGGCAGAAGTCCCTCAGGGAAGGGTGGTGGAGATGGTGGTCCCACAGTAGCAGCAGCAGCACAGCAGCAGCAGCACAGCAGCAGCAGCACAGCAGCAGCAGCAGCACAGCAGCAGCAGCAGCACAGCAGCAGCAGCAGCACAGCAGCAGCAGCAGCACAGCAGCAGCAGCAGCACAGCAGCAGCAGCAGCACAGCAGCAGCAGCAGCACAGCAGCAGCAGCAGCACAGCAGCAGCAGCAGCACAGCAGCAGCAGCAGCACAGCAGCAGCAGCCTCTCCTTCCCTTGGGGCGGTGCTTTCTTTCTCCTGCAGGGCCGTCGCCGCGCTTCCCCGCCATGTCCGGAGTGGTGCGGACCTTGAGCCGCTGCCTCTTGTCGGCCGACGCCGCCTCCAGCTGCGTATGGATGTGAAAGTTGGACAGTGAAAAAAGCAGATAAGAGAAAAATCAACTCATTTGAAATGTAGTGTTGGAGGAGAGCTTTGCGCATACGGTGGATTGCAAAAAAGACAAATTTGGGTGTTAGAAGAAATTAAACCAGAACTATCATTAGAAGCTAAAATGATGAAACTGAGGTTATCATACTTTGAACACATAATGAGCATACATGATGCACTAGAAAAGACAATAATGCTGGGAAGGGAGTAGAAAAAGAGGAAGGCCAAACAAGAGATGGATTGATTCCATATAGGAAGCCACAGACCTGAACTTGCAAGCTCTGAACAGGGTGGTTCATGACAGATGCTATTGAAGGTTGCTGATTCATAGGGTCACCATAAGTCGTAATCAACTTGAAGGCACATAACAACAACAAACAAACATTTCCCAACATAAAAACAATGTCACTTTACAATAATTGATTTTGAGTTTCAGTGTTTCAAAATAAAAGATCATACAGAACAAAATTACAATGTACCATTTGTAATTCAGTAATATGAGAGCATTGGTCAGGGGTTTGATTACTTTTGCAGGGACTGTAACTATCACATTCTGTAGGCTCAAGGCAAACTGTACCTGTAGTCTCCTGTTACATACATTTGCCTATTAACTTTGCTTTACAAAAGAGGGAACTCTCATTTTGCCATTTTTCTGTCATTAGTTTTTAATGGATCATTTAAAATGTAGTAGGACTTGTGTTTTAGAGCGCTATTACGAGAAGTGGTGAGAGGAGGCTAAGATCTATGCATTGAGTTTTTCCCTAACAATATAACCACTTTTTTTTTTTTTTAAAGTGAAGAAATATTTTCATCTTTAAACTATTGCTTGTATGGAATATGAAATGGGGTAGCTCCTCATGTAGTGCTTGTCTTTTTCCTGTTCTCACATCTAAATTTCATTTGTGGTGCATATTAAGTTCTTTTGAAGTGGCTTATAATGATGATCACTCTCATTTGATGGAGAAGGATCAAATTAAACTAATAACTCTTAAACTGGGATAAAAGTTTAGGATTTCACACATTGCTTACTGCTATACTTTTCAGAATTCTTTTGAACATTCTGTATGCTTCTTTCCTGTTCTTGACTTATTTTTTCCCCATTGGTAGTAGGCTTTCCTACACCCCTTACCCATTTCATTTTCTCTCTAGTCCACTCCCCCCAATTAAGCAATAAAACATCTGTTGATAGCTGTATAAGAGATGAAGACATACACATCTTTGGATCACCATTTTAATGGCAGAAAAATAAGTTAATTAGCTTTGAAGTCTGTATGCCCTTTGGCATAAATGCTATAACTATTCTAGATACCGTATATTCCGGCGTATAAGACGACTTTTTAACCCTGGAAAATCTTCTCCAAAGTCGGGGGTCGTCTTATACGCCGGGTGTCGTCTTATTAGGGTTGCCATATTGCCCGGATAGCCGGGTTTTACCCGGATTCTAAGCATGCCACCCGGCGCCCGGCTAGCCCCTTAGGTGGCCCGGATTCTCAGCTTTCATTTTAAAAAAAATTTAGTTTCTAGGTGGTGCAGTTCTTGAGATATATATAAAAACGTCAGGCACCCCCCCCCCGGTTAAATCTTTTTTTAAACTACTGTATAGCACTTCGTAGCTTTAACCCCGCCCGTTCAGGATTTCAGCCAATCAGTGAAGTGTTTGTTTGGTGGCAGTGTCTGCAAAACCTCATTGCGAGGCCAGAAAATGGTGGTTTCCCCTCCTGTTTATCTGAAAATCTCATAAATTGGGTAGGTATATACATTTCAGTTTTTCCCCCTGTTGTGTGTAGGAGTCAGATCCTGGGCAGTGTTTTGAAAACCTTCCCAATAGTTGCTTTTGGGGGTAAAAACAGTGCTAATCCCATATGTCCAGAGTAAATCCCATTGAATTCAATAGGATTTACTTTTGAGTAGACATGGTTATGAATGTGCTGAAAATCAATGGGACTTTGGAGTGAATGGAGCCGGGAACAGGGCTAGCCGCAGCGAAACTAACGTGCCGAGAAAAGCCTGTGAGGCAGAACCCTGGTAGGTTAAAAAAGGTTGGAGGGAGCCGCAGCCGCAGGCTCCCGACTCGGAGAGAACGGCAGCCGCGGTCTCTTCAAAGGCTCCACAGAGCGCGACTTGAGTAAAAGCAGAACCGCTACGGGAGAGAAAAGGCTGCGATCTCCCGAAGCTCAAAACGGCCAAAAAACACAGAACACCGCAGCCGCGGTCTCTGTGGGGGTCGCCAGACAAGCAGGAGAGAGAACGAAAATAAAATGTTAAAGCCAAATCAGGGAGAACCGCAACCGCGGTCTTTGAGGGAAAAAATCTCTAACAAGCAACAGAGGTAAGTGAAAGTAGGGAAAGAAGGACTGGGAAGACACACAAGCGACGCTGGGTTCGCACCCAGTCAAAACAAATAAACAAATACAAAAACAACTTAGCTAAATGCTACGCGATAGGATCTCAATGATAAGTTTTCCAATCTTGTTCGTACGAAGGCAAGAATGAACTGGAGAGTGGGAGGGGCCTGACGCCCCTAGTCTTGACTTCAAAGACATTCTTGCCTTCACACGATAGGTGGAGCTAACACCCGCTGTGATGGCCGGACTCATAGGGAAAATGGACCATTGGTCTCACCTGAAGTGTGATTTTCCTACGAATTGTGTTTGTGTTCTCTTTCTGCCCCCCCCAGTCCTATTTTAAAGCAAGAAGGCAGGGCTTACTTAGGTATTGCAGTTTTTATTCTGTAGGAAACTAATACTGATTTTTAAAAAATTAATACTGATTTTTCTGCAATGACCAATTGGTTTGACAATAAACTATTATATGGGCTGTATGTATTTATACATCTGCAGTGTGTGTGTGTGTGTGTGCGTGTATGGAGTGTTTCCAACACCCCTGTGAGGTAGGGTTGGAAACCAAGGCAGCTCACAACAAGAAATAAAGCCATTTAAAATCCAATAACCATAAAAACAAGTATAAACAGTTGCAAAACAGTGTAAAGTGGCATGATTCGGAATTTTGGGTTGTGTGAATGAAGTTGCTTATCACTTGAGGTTGCATTTCTGTCCCTGTTTGAGTAAGCCCCATTGAATACGCTGGGACTTGCTTCTGAATCAATAAATTTAGGATTGCACTATAAATATCTTTACAGTTTGTGTAAATAATAAATATATTTGATAGTTATGCTTATATAAATATTTCTTCATTTATCATATTTTTGGTTTTTGGTTAGGAATCCTGACTGGTTGTGAGATGCTTAGTTTTTTGCCTTATAGGAATCTTGTTGTGGTTGGTATGGTATTACATTTAGGAAAGTGTTACTGCCTTCTGTATTTTTTTTTCCTATTTGCATTTCACTTATCTTTAACCTCACTCCGTTACAGCCATAGAAGCAACAGCAGCATATGCAAGATAATTAACTCCCATTAGTGATAAGAACAAAAATTTATAATTATTATTTCAATTAAAACAAGAGGCTTATCAATACTTTGAAGAGGACCAGATATTTATTTTCTTTCTGAGCCCAGGACTGGGTCTTTCATGATGCCCGGGGAGCAGGAGAGTAGTCGATAAGACAGACATCCTGGCATTGATAATCGAATTAGCAAGGTATGTGTGGGGTTTGTTGTACACTTCCAGGCTCAGTTTCATTTTGAGTATGGAGGTGGAACCTGTGTAGATGTGGTTATCAAAGGGAGAAGAAATTTTGAGTTAAGCAAAACTCTGCTTTTATAAAACCTAAGAAACATACAGTACTTCGAATGTCTGAGTGCCTGCACCAGTGGAATACTGGAGGAACTTGTAAAACTTGCTGCAACAGTATTTAGAACTGAGCATGTGGTGTGAAAGACTCCTTTTCCTAACATTTTGGCTTGTTTTTCTCTGATTGTGTATTTTTATTGTTTTTACTATATTTGTAAGCTGTGCTGAGCCCTGTTTTTAACAGCAAAAGGGCAGGATATAAATTCTCTTAATCAATCAATAAATACTCCATAGTGTTGGAAACTAGAGTCTAGGCATTTAATGTTGCTTTTAAAAAAAAGATTTCTCACATCTTTCCCCAGTTTTTGGTGGTAATTCCTAGGCACAAAAACAAAACAACTGGACAATCCAAATATTAATATTTATAAGTTTATAAGTGACAGTTTTCCTGCTAAGTACCTGCATGTCATAAGCAGGGGTAGTCTTATACGGCGAGTATATCCCAAACTCTATATTTTAACTGGAAAAGTTGGGGGTCGTCTTATACGCCCAGTCGTCTTATACGCCGGAATATACGGTACTTGTTTTGTTTTTAAATAAAAGTGTATTTGGACATTCTAAGCAGTAGCAAGAGACCAAATTATTTCCTAGAGATATGTAGGAAAGAGAGACACACTTGAGTAGGCTCCTTTGTGTGGAAGGGTGGGATATAAATTTCATAAAGGCCTACATATTTTTGTGTTGTAGTTGTTAAGAGAACCCCCCTTGAGCACTGTGCACACAAAAAGGTAGTCATTTTGTCCTATAAGAAAAAAAATCAAAAGGCAGATTAGGCCAATTCCTTTATTAGGACCAACCAAAAATTTAGTAATAGGAAAATTTTGAGTTGTGTAAATCCTCTGTCAGGTAGGGTGTTAAACAAAGCTGGTGGTGGGATGAGGGGGAAGAAAAAAAAGTTGGCTTGGTGTTCATAACTCAGAGAATCATTTGTGACAGCAAAGGGGCAAGCATTACAAGTTTGTACAGACCATACGTTTCAGTTCAGATGCTGATTTGGTACTTCAAAAAACAGTCAGCCTCAGTCCAAGGAGCTTCTTAGTCTGCCCAATTCATCCAAGTCAGCTTCATTTTCCCTTGGCCATTCACTACGGGGAAATAAAAAATGGCTATAATTTTTTCCTCTTCTCAGAAAACGATGAAATTTGCAGGCATTCTAGCTTCCAGAGTAGATAAACCTTGCAAAACTATAGGCAAATAATTATAGGCAAGTTCAGGAGCTTTTGCGCTGGATACAGTTTAAAGTTTAATCCTTTTTTTAATAAAGGAAATTTCTAATTTTTGGATGGAATTGGATGACATTTGCAGGCAAGACCATCCCTTCTGAAGGCATGAATCACGCTGAATTTCAGAAGCATAACTGCTGTGGTTTCCTGGTACGGCAGCCATTATCGTTTTTAGGATGCATTTTTTTAAAAAGAACAAGGATTCTATCTTCTTTAGTGTTTTGTTGGACAACGGGTCTGAAAATTGCAGACATGAGAGGTGCCTGTATGTGAGAAACCTGCCACATTGTAGGCAAATAAGTTCAAGGGATTTTGTGCTAGACACATTTAAAGTTGGGGGAGAGAACTAAAAGGAATTCTGGGTAATTCCATGAAAATGTCAACCTATAGGCCTGTTTTTCATTTTCATATATAGCTAACATTTGCTGTCATTTTCAAGGTAAACATGTAGATTCCGACTTATGGCGAACCTATGAACAGGGTTTTCATGAAGCTGAGAGGCAGTGACTGGCCCAAGGTCACCCAGTGAGCTTCATGGCTATGTGGGGATTTGAACCCTGGTCTCCCAGATCATAGTCCCAACACCTTAACCACTACACCACACTGGCTAATTTCCCAAAATATCATTATCTGGCAACAGTTTTCAAAATGTCGTTTTCCACATGACAACCAGAATCATGTCAGGCAAGATGACTCATAATTTCTGTTTTTTCCCAATCTCCAGTTATATACGTCTCCAAGAAAAAATAGGTTAATGATCCTTTATTGTATTGATAATTTTGCTTTCTCATTTGGTAAAGTGAGAATAAATTTTATAGTAAGAGCAAAATCAGATGAGCTTGGGACAGTAAAACCTATGTTGGTTGAGCATGTTACGTCACAGAAACATACTTTTCCTCCTCAACAAATGAAAAGAAAGATCTGTACGTTTTAATTTTATTCTCTTCAAGTTTGTGAGCATTAAGAAACTATGAGATGTTGCCCTGGAGATTGGAACAAATGTGGAATTGGAAAAAGATCTGGAGTTTATGGATATTAGAAACAAAGTTTACTGTTTGGAATTCAATGTTGTCTCTGAAGAAATTAATGAAGATATTAGAGATAAAGTTATCAATGTCTTGGATAATTTTTTGGACTGGAATGATGTGATGGAGCTTGACATAGAAAAAATCTATGGAATTAACTACAGATATGTGACAATGGAAAAATTCTTAAGAGATGAGCCAGTGCATTTTGTAAAAAAGAATAGAGATATGACTTTACAACAATATTTCAGCAACATATTCAGAATTGATGGCAAGGAAATATTTGTGATAAAGGAAATTCCCATCAGACTCTTATTATATGACTATGGCTATGACAGCAAGATTAATATGGGATACTGATAATGGAAGAATGGATACTGAAATTACTGGACTGAACAGGACTATTGAAGATGGAAGATGGAATTAATATTGATAATGGAAGAATGGCTACTGAAATTACTGGACTTAACAGGATTATTGATAATGGAAGAATGGCTACTGAAATTATTGGACCTAACAGATTTGAACGAGATGGATTAATCGACATGTTTATTTGGAGAAAAATTGAAAGATATATCTCTCAAGGAACTGAAACCTCTCTTTGACTTTTTGTGGAAAGAATAAAGTAATGTTTATGAGATTTGATGATTAATTAAGATAACTACTGGAGGAAAGTGATTTTATAATATAATTTAGGAGACAGGATTGTTATATATTGTAGACTTATAACTGATCTGCGACAAATCGGAAGTCAACATTTTATTTTATTGTTTAATTATTTTTGTTTTGTTTTGTTTTTTGTCTTTGAAAATTTGAATAAAAATTAATGATAAAAAAAGAAACTATGAGATGTTAACTGAAATGTTTTACATGCAACAGTTCCTGTGACCAATATAACACTACAGTGTGCAACTTACTTAGCATAAATGTGTTGTCATGTGTGTCATTTAAATCCCTTCTTAGTACTGTCATAATTCTTCCCCTAATAATGCAATAATTATTAGTAGGGCACCTTACAGAGTTTTAACAAAAAAGAGAGATGTCCCTGCTCTCAAGAAGATTGCAATCAAGTGAGACAAGGGCAAAGGAGTACATACATTATTACTTTGCAGGGGAAAATATGTTAATATATTTAGGGTGCAATCCAACTAGCATTTGCACCAGGCTAGGGGGAATTGGTGTGGCGAACCCCCAGCTAAGCTGGCAGGCTCCCGACGCCTCCAGGCTCTGCTGGCAGAAGCCCCTCTTCCCATCTCAGCCGTGGCGCTCGGGGACAGTCAACCCAGCAGGTGGAGAGCTGATGGAAGGCCTGAAAAATGGGGATTTCCAGGGTCGTGATGGAGGAGGAGCCGGTGGGGACTTACGCATCCTCCTCATGCTCAGAGTGCTCCTGCGGGTCCCAATCCAGGTAAAATAATTTCCACGGTGGTCAGTGGGGAGTGCTTACTCCCCAGTAGGGTTATTTGCAGGAGCCAGCTTTTGCTTTTCGGACCCACACACATGGCTCCCGATTGACTGGCGTTCAGCTGGCCTGGCAGCTCCCGAATGGGAGTGGATGCTGCAGAGCTTTCTGCTGGCTTCTCCTCCATCGGCTTCTCCTCCCAACTACTCCCTACGATTTGGATTGCTCTGTTAGTACTTTGCTGCATAACTTTCTAGGAGGGCTAGAGTTGCTTTTTTAAATGAAAGCTCAGATTTTTGGTTGCCCGCTTGGCATGCCACTGAAGGCCTTTGAGAGTGCCCTGGCACCTATGGGTGATGGGTTGGCATCCCCCAGAAGGGGTCAGCTAAAGATACAAAAATTTACATCAGGAGCCGAAGGTTTCTTGCCTTGCATCAGAGAACAGTACAACCCTGCAGAAGGTTGAAGGCAGTCTTGAACAGAAATTAATTTTTCACATAATTTAAAATAAACATCACAAATACAGGGAATAATGCCCTTATGGGAAATGTGATTATCCTGCAAGAAAGTGCAGAAGCATCCATTGTGGCACCTATCAGTAAAGTCTAATTCATGTCTACTCAGAAGTAAGCTTCATTGCGCTCAGTGGGGCTTACTCCCAAGTAAGTGTGTATTGGATTGTAGCCTCAGTTATTGTTAAGTTTGAGACATGGAAATTGAAAAGAAAATTTGTTGTGAAAATTTGTTAGATAATTAACATTAAATCTTCTTTTAAAAAAGGACTTCTGTGACATTTATCTTCCCTGAAAATGATGATAAATGTTGGATTGAAAAGAAACAAATAATTAGGGTGTTGCCAGAGCCATGGGCTTTACACATTCCCACATGGACTTGATGCTGACCTGCAACTTGTGAATGCATAGTAAAGTGTGACATATGCACAAGGTCTTGCTTGGGGAAGCATTTGTTTGTTGGTGGCTGTCATTGAATTGTCACATGTTACACTGATCACAGGTCATTTGCTGAAAAACCCTTTTTTCCACAGTTACCAATAAACATTACCATAAGTTTGACAGTTGCCCATGAAACATTAGCTATTTATGTATATTGCTGCCAATGGAATTTATTTTTTTATTCATACTTTCAGAGAATCCAATTGTCTAAGTTACATATACATTCTTCAGGTTGCAAAACCATTACGTTTGTCACATCTTTTAAAATAAAATAAAGGAAATATGTGAACTACCTGTGGCATACTTCATGATTTATTTTTTTAGGGAAGATAAATCCTGTTAACAAGCACATAGTTTAATGTTAATTGGAGTTCAAATAATATTAGCTGAAACACAAAACGTGTGAAGAAGGTTAGAAATGTTAGGTTGGTCACTACGGAATTATCCTTCTGTTTCCAGGTAAGATCCTTCCCTCCGATTATAACCTTGACCTGTCACAATGGAGCTTTCTGTGCCTTTTCACTTTGGTGGTGTTTACTCTCCCTTCCTCAGTCATCCCTCCATATTGTTATGGTAAGCTTAGAGGGATTTCTTTCACTTTCACTGTCTGCAATATTTTGTTTTTACATCTTGGTCAACAAGGCATCACAAAGTGGTTCAGGTGTCCTTCAATTTGTGTCGCTTTGTAGAGATCCTACCTCACCTCTGACAACCCTTTGAGGCACCCTGCTTCCTTGTAATTCCAGATTTGTCTGAATTGGCGTACACCATTAGTGAACACCCAAAGGGGGAGCCTTTCCTTTGCACGCTTGCTACTTCGCAAACTATAAATGCTTCTCTAATCTCTTTTAGCAAGTAGGTAAGATAGTAATACTCTGCAAACAGGGTGCCAGCAGCTTAAACTGTTTTGAGGATGGATGGCATTCTATTTCTTGTTTCAAGCTAATGGCATTAGTTTACTTAATATCTGCAGTGCCAGTACCACAAAACTTAGTTTTTGGGGGTTTCTGCTTTGATAGTTATCAAAACATCTGTTGTTGTACACAATATATTTGTCATTGAAAATGAATAAAATGATGATGCCTCTGCAGTCATAATTTCCCTTTTTATCTGTGATTGCAGTTGGTGTGAGGAGAGCAGGGCTGTATATAGGAAGCATTGAACTAGCTATTTTAAAAATTCAACGTTGGCATTTCAAGGTCCTTTCACAGCAATGTAAAGTCCTTAAGAGTTCATAAACTAGGCAGTCAAAGTCAAAACAAACTTTCTTAGCAGGAGTAATTTTGGAAGATTAACCCTGTAGTGTGTATCAGCAGAAAGACATAAATGTAGTGGTACCAAAAGGACTTTGAGCATGATCAGTCATCATCTGCATTTTCGTTTCTTCATTGTACTTCTGCCTGCCCATGTAACCTTATCTGCATGTATTTTATATCTTTGAGGGAAAGATATGCTGTAGTGTATGTGAGGGAGAAGTATAAAACCTCCAAGAGTCATAATAAGAAGTAATGCAGTGAATGGTTTACATAATGGCAAGGTCCAGGTTTACAGATTGCATGGCTCAAGCCTACATAATTTGAGTTTTACATGTCTAGATTACTTTGCAAATATTTAAGTAAAAGTGTCTACAGTAGGTCTGGGCAGTGCCTTTGAAAATGGGGTAGCTTGATACAATCCTTCGTTGTACAAACAGTTTGACTACTGTTACGATGTTTCTAAAAATAACAAAACTGGTGCACATCAGTCAATTGTGTACACATGGAGATTCATGCAAGGCAAGGGTGGGCTGATCATAACTTCCATAGATATTTGACTACTGCTTCAGTATGGATTCAAAGTATGCTAAGAAAATAGGATGAGATAAAATGTCGAGTAAACTTAAGTTATGGATGATAGAGTACCAAAACAAATGGCTCAGTAAGATCCACCTTATTATGACATCTTAGTGTGTTTCTAACATCTGTCTGTCTTTCTCGTTGTTGGTATGTGATGGCTTTAACTTACTGTGGATATAACCCAGTTTGGGATGTGTTTTTTTGTAATTAAAAGCAGGCTAGAAATATTTTAAATAAAACTAAAAAAACATGCTCACTGGCTCAGTCCCAGTAAAGGCAGATTTCTGGTGTATTGTGCTCTCACTTTTCAGCATCCCTAGAAAGCACACCAGTGACTCATAACCTTCCTAATGTGTGTCTGCCTCTTCTGTTCTGTCACTGTGTCTGATCTCTACAGTGTAAATGGAGCAACTAGAATTGTTCTTGCTTCCTGATCAAATGGGTCAGAGGCCCCATGGCACTAAATAGCTTCCATTTGACAATTATTTATTATATGTTTTCTTTTCTCTTGTGTGGAAAATGATTGGAAGGGTGATCTTTCAGCTCGCGAGAGTAACAGTTTTATCCATTGCAAATAGGCCCAGGAGGAGGATGGGAGGTTGGCAACAGTTAAAGGCAAGGCCTTCCCATGTCAGCCTAGTGCTATTTACACCACTGCCTGATGTGACTCCAGGACTACTTGGCTTGTAAAGCAAGTGCTTGACAGCTTCATGCATGTTGCAAGATGCATATGCCACAATGTAGGCAGAGGGTAGGTGGTATTCAGTGGTAGTCCTACTCAGAGTAGACCCATTGAAGTTAATATACAAGACAAACTTAGGTTCATTCATTCCAGTGGATATGCTGTGAGCATGACTTAGTTGAATACCATCCAGAGCAACATATGCATTACAAATACAGCCTTAGCTGTGGTAACTTGTGTTTTTACCCCTTAAGTGGCTTTATAAAAGTATAATTAGGCATAGTATTTTTCTTTGTCTGTGGTACCACTAGTCTAGGAAAGGTCATTCAAACGTGGGGGGGGAGGGGGGAGAGGGAGGGACGGAGGTTTTTTTTAGCTCAGATTCATGGGACCATGTTGGAAGGTAGTCATGACTGAAAATCATATATATTTTGGCAAATGGTAGTTAGTGTGCAAGATACTTCATGAAAACTTATTGTAATATATTCAAATCCATAGCCTGTGTGCTCCATAACTTTTAACTCAATAAGAAAACAACACGTTTTGGTATATCAGACACTACACATTCAAATGAATTACATACAGGTCCAAGTTCATGATGTTCATTGCATGTGTATATGTAAGATGTTTCCATTTATGTAGCTGGGACATCAGTATTCTAGTCCTCTCTGACACAGCATTTATTTATTTACAGTATATACTGTTTCCTTATACAAATGTTTTTTGGGTTGCTAAGAACATAACTTGACATAAAAATAACAAAAATACAACTATAAAATAAAAAGCAGTTGAAAATGGAGTGGAGTGAGCATTTTCTTATGTACAAAATTAAATATAGCAGGAATAGAAGGTACAAATTGGTTGCAGAGCACTGGCGTTTAATGCAGTGCATCCTTTATTCCTTATTTGTATACCGCTACATAGCACCAGGCAAATGGAAGTTGCTGTACAAAATATTCTAGCTCCATGTAGTAAACTTTGCTCCTGCTGACTTTGTGATCACTCAAGTGTTGTGATCTGGAAAAAAGAATCAGCTCTTGGCCTTTAAACTGCTATCTTGCAGGTCCATGAAGAGAAAATAATTCTGCTGAATTTCAAAGGGGCTATAGTTCCCTGCCAGCTTGCTGAGTATTTACTTTTATTTATGTACAAGAAAAAGTGATGCATCTGTGTGTGTAAGAAAGAGTGTGTTAAAAGCATAATTAAAATGTGTATGAGATAATTTAGTTTTGGGCTGTATTAAACAAGCCAAAACAGAACTTCTAAATATATGAGTTTTCTGCTAGTATTTCTGAAATTAGGAGAAAATAGCTTTCAGCAAGTGCATTTGGGGGTACTTAATACATGCAGGGTACATAGAAACCCAAGGCTGCTGTTTTACACCTTGCTAATCTTATTTATTTAGATAGGCATAAGTATAGATCTAAAAAACTGCTCTAGTTATCTGCAGTGTATCTTTTTCTTCTTTGAACAACAGATCCACGTGCCACATCACAAAATTTCTTAGTTTACGTGAAATGGTTTCCCATTTGATATGGGAGACTGTTCCTTGAGCAACACAAACCTGAAGACCTGTTGTGCATGTTTAACTACTGCTGTGGTACTTTGGTCCTCACCCTTAATCTATAATTAGCAGGGAGTAAAACCCAGTCTCAGTTGCACAGACATTCTTTTAGCTTCATCTTCATTTAACTTGCTGGGGTATTGGTGAATCTTTAGTGAAAGTTCTTTCAGGAAAGCAAATAATGCACTTAACCAGAGCAAAAACTTTGATCTGCTATGTAAAACCTTTGATCTACTTTTGACTAGGGCTGTGTGGAGTTGGTATGCCAAACCTTCGACTCCGACTCCAACTCCTCTATTTTTCTACTGTCCGACTCCAACTCCACCCAAAATTGCTTCCAACTCCACAGCCCTAGAAAGGACTGTAAATGTCTTTTTAAATTGGAAGCTCTCATAGGAGCATTTTTATCGCTGCCTGAATATGCTCTGATCTTGGCATCACAGCATTTGTCTTCATCTGGGTCCTGTGTCATACACTGACACACAAAATGTTTTCCATCTTGAGTTATAGTGAAATGCTCAACTACAGCTGACTTCATGGGAAACTTCTTTGACATTTTGATTTTATATTTTTAAAAATTTGTCAATCAAAATTTATTTTGAAGTCGGAGTCAGAACATTTCTTCCACCTCCGACTCCACCCAAAATTGCTTCTGACTCCACGACTCTGATTCCGACTCCACAGCCCTGCTTTTGACTGTTGACTTAAAATATTTTGTTTAATTTTAAAGATTAATCTTAAACTAGCATGGTAAGCTTTGCTTATGTTTATATTTATATTGTTTATAGATTTAACATAACCTGCATTTCTGCAAGTTTTTTTTTACTCAAAGCAGTTTACTCTTTCAACACTATAAAACTGTAAATTTGAGTTCAAGCTTACTTGGATTGTGTTTAATGTACCAAAAAGACCAGACTTACGTATGCACTAACAGGCATTATCTTTCCATGTTTATCATGTTCAGTTAGTTTTCTGTCTTCCTCACTTTTAATAAGCCTACATGCTATAATAAAGCAGTTATTTGACAAACTGGGCCCTGTAAGTTTGCAAAAGAAATCCTAGGCATGGTTGGATCTTTTTCTCCATAGTAGTTGGAAATCTGGGTAAAATCCATGTCTTTAGAAAGGCCACTTCATAAATCACAGGTTTAAGTATTTGATGTCAAAGGTCTAACTTTAAAAAATGGAGGTGCTGACATTTAAGATTGCTTCACGCATTAATTTTCCTTTACGGACATTATTGACTTGGGGAAAATAATAAAGTGTGGAGTGGTTTTCATACTGTATTAATTTAAGTACACAATTGTAATTGCCATGAATCACTTTCTTTTGCAGTGAGTTAACATCCTTCATTATCTGTCTTAAACCGTGAAGGTGCTATAAAGTTGTTGTTCTAATTAATGAAGTACAGAAGATGTTTGAAGGAAGTCCATTGATGTAGTTGTTGCTGCTTAAACGTTGCTGCCTAAAACCAGCGTTGTGGAGTCAGAGTCGGAGTTGTGGAGTTGGAGTCGGAGTCAGAAGCAATTTTGGGTGGAGTCGGAGTCGGTAGAAATGTACCGACTCCGGCTTCAAAATAAAAACTTTCATAGGAAATTAGGAAAGTTTTCTTGTTCAGAAATTTTAATCAAATAAATATATTTTATGTTCTATCAGTCTAGCCTGATTTACATGGTGGTGATGAAATGCCTTGTGCTACCATTTTACTACAGTAAATTTGTTATTACTAGTTAATATACACTTGCCATTTATGAAGGAGTTGGAGTTGGACAGTAGAAAAATAGAAGAGTCAGAGTCAGAGTCGAAAGTTTGGCATACCGACTCCACAGCCCTGCCTAAAACAATCCAAAAAGTCAGTCTGTGTACATTATTTTGTCCATAATAAACTAGGAAGACCATCTCATGAAAATCTGACTTTGATTTGAAAGCTTGTGCATTTCCCTTCATATACTTAAGAAGCAATCAAATGTATTTGAACAATCTTGCTCTTCTGATGCTTTAATACTGTGTATCTTAAATGTCTAAATATCTTAATTATAGGATTGTTTTTTCATGTGATATTAATTTTTCATGGATATGTGCTCCTGAAAACAATTTTTTAGATCAGTCCATATGTACAAATGATTCAAAGATCAAGCCTATTATGTCTAGTAAGCTTGCCTCAAGATGGTCTGAGTTTAATATATCCCCAAAGTGCTAGGCTCCTTTTCGGAGGAATGGCAGGATATAAATTAATTAAATAAATATGTTGCTGCTTTTTAACACGGTGCAGAAAACAAACTTCCAAGATTTAAATCGTAGTGAAGCCACTGATCATGTGTGTTTTACAGAGAAAATATGAATAATCTGAACTGATGTTTGTCCTGTTGTTTCCAGGTAGATAGACCAGGTACATAGGCTGATTCTTCCTTAATGCTCTATCTTGCTGAGTCTCTGAACTTAAATGCTGTGACAGTCAAGAAATATAAAGTATTATAACATACAAAATTTTAAAAAGGGTAATTTATATCTTCAGATCGCTTCATATGTTAATGTAGGAAGATTGTCACCAAAAAAAATTTCATACAGCTATATGCAGTTGCCATAACACATGGTAACAATTCAACATGTGCTTTCATACAGTCTCCATGGCATTGTTAACAGCTCCCTCAAAGATGCTCTGCTGGCCCGACTTCACCATGGGTAGTGAGATACTTGTTTAAAGCATCAGCAAAGATCCTTTATCATGTGGATTCTTGGATTTTATACTACCCTTGTCACGTAAGAAGTGGGCCCCTCAGTCACACATTGAAGAACAACTAAAGATTCTACACAGATTGTCCAGTGACCCATATCTGTGCTTTGTTTAATTTAGCCTGCCTTTACTTCCACAACATTTGCATCTTTTTTTACAAAACTAGCACCCAATTCTCTAGACTGTAAAAAATAAATCTTGTAAATAATTTTATAATAAAAATTATTAAAAAAATAAGTTAAGAATGATCTTAGTGAGTAAATGTATATAATTATGGCTGTGAGATCAAGTTTTTGTATTGTTCTTTCCTAAATAAAAAGGGTCAAATTAAAGTTGGAGCTTAAGGATGGCAGAAGTTTGCTCAAAATGAAAGGAAGAATTTATGTATTCTGTAACTCTAAATAGAATATATTTAATGTAATAACTGAGATTAGATTTTCTTATTAAATCCAACTTCTAAATTCTTAATTATCTTTGTTCCTCCCCCCCCAAGACGTTGTGTGGACAGTAATGACCGCACGTTTCCGATTGCCTGCTGGCAGAACCTACAATGTACGAGCATCTGAGCTGGCACGAGACAGACAGCATACAGAGGTGGTCTGCAATATTCTTCTTCTGGATAATACTGTACAAGCTTTTAGAGTTAACGTAAGTACAATGTTTTGGGAAACTTGTATCTTATCTAGGATTGCCTCATGGTCAAGTTCTAGGCTTCAGAAGGCATGCGTTTGATTTCGCATATTGTTTAACCAATATTATATATTAGCCAACTATTTACTTACATTACCATGGTCATAAATAAAAAATATTATATAATTAAATACAGTATTAAAGCTGATTGAAATCTGATTTTCAGACATGGACTTTCTTGTCTGTTTTACCCTTATTGAGATCTGCTAAAATACTGTTAGCAATTAAGATGAGTTGTCAAAGACTCTGAGCTTGCTGAAATAAATAATACTTCAGTGTACATTTTATTGTTAAAGAATCAGTATGTTTGTTTTTAGTATTTTAATGTGATGAAATAGTGAGTAGGTATGAACTGTCCCTAATTTAAATTGCAGTTCAGCCACAAATTTGTGGAATGGCCTTAGGCAAGCCATTACTGCTTATCCTCGGACTGCATTTTCAATATGGGGAAGGTAATGTTGCTGATATACTGTATGTGAATAATTGTATAAAATTAAGTACTTTGTTCCTCTCACTATATAAATAGTAAGTATTTAGATGGTCTTGTTTTTACTTTCATTGAGGCTGTCATAAGGAGTATTTGGGACAAGGGGATTTTAAGATTCAGAGGGAGAGCATGAATATCTCTCTTGATTTTTCCAATGGATGTGTGGATTTCTTCCACACTGTCAGTATGTATTTAAGGGAGCTTTCTAAAAAGCCTGTGCTTAATTAATTTTATTTGGAACAACTAGTTTACAATGTTGCCACATTCACAAATGGAAGTCATACTGGTTTAAACTGGTGGTCATGGTCCTAATATGGTGTATTGAAAGATGCTTTCTGGCCTATTAGTTGTCAACAATCCTGCCCCTCTTCCTTTCCTTTTGTCCCCATTTACCAATCTAGCTGCACCATGCTGCTTTCTTAAGCGGCTCTGTTCATATGACTTACCATGCATGAGCCCAATTATGCCTGTTTCTTATTTTCCTGCTTGCACTGGCAGGAAACAAACCACAATCCCTGTCTTAGAGTTATGCCTGAACCAGGGATCGTGGTGTGCTTTGCTCCCAACAAAACATAACCTGTAGCCAAGATTTGTTCTTTGCTTACTGATCATGGTTTGTTGTTTTTGGCTTACTGGTTGTGTTTCATAGGAGCAAAACAAACCACAATTCCTGGTTTTGACATAATGCTAAAACAGGGATTATTGTTTGTTTCCTCTGTACACTAGTAGGGAGGAGAAACGCAGTATAGGTAGTTAATGGCTTACCATTATATGCAGATTGGGCCATTGTTTCTTTCCACTGCTGCTGCTCAAAGCTGCCTACATCAGTCTTTTATGTGAGGGGCATGTTAAATGTATATGACAGCTCATTTTTTATTTGTTTAGTATGTCAGGAGTTGTGCAACAAAATGAAACAGTTATTTTATCTTCACATATAAAATCAGAATCTCTCCAGAAATGAAGTGCAAGTGAGTTTTGCTTCTTTGGTAACATGCAAAGGGGAAATTTGCACATCTGTGCTGAGTGAAGATGTGTGCAGTGACAGCTTGAATATCTCTTCTTTATAGTAACATAAAAATTTGAGTAATTTGTACATATGGACTAGTCTAAGAAAGAGTTGTGATTTAATTTTGGCACATCCCAATACTGTGTAAAATCTCTGAGAAGTGTATGTGGATTAAAAGGATGAATGTCAACTATAATTGGTTACTAAGGCTGCAATCCAATGCACACTTACCTGGGAGGAAGTCCCATTGAACCCAATTGAACTTACTAATGGAAGGAACCCTTTTTGGATAGAAAGACTGCCATCCAAAAGCAATATTCTCTCTCTCACATACACATGCTCCATCTCCATCCCATACCTTTCCTGAAGGCCTGCTGGTTTTCAGGAATGGCTTCTCAGTGACAGATGGCCTGAGGAGAATATGGGGAATTCACCTTGGGTGAGTGCTGGTGCTGTATACCTCCTCTTCATGTACCTAGTGTTTAAAGACTTGTCACAACACATTATTTTAATAGGAACCTTTGCAACAAGTAATAAAGCTAAAAATGTTTTTTTCCAAAGTTGCTAACTTTCTCTTGTTATACCCTGGAAATGGTCCCTTGCTTAATTAAATATGATAGGGCCCAAATACAGTTGGATATTAAACTAAAATAAGAATTTGAATATTGTTTTTTAAAATATTTGTACATTTGTCACATTTTAGAAATTAAAACTAACTCCTTCTGACACTGCCCCCAAACCCTTTTTTAAAAAGACATTTGCAGTTCAGGTCTATGCAGATTTATTGAGAAGCAAGTTCCACTGTATTCAACAGGGCTTACACCCAGATAAGTTCACATATGCTTGCAGCTGTAATACCTCATTCTTATGATTACAATCGTGTTGAATAGATTCAAAGCAAAGGCATAAATAGCTATAAATAACTCAACATTAACGTTTTTATTTATGCTCCTTATGTTAAGAATCAAATGGAGAAACTATTCTGATATTTTTTTTCCTGAGTGCTGGATTCATGTGTATTTCAAGGTTGCTTCACAAATATGTTAAACTTTATGAGTATGCCAGCAGAAGCCAATAATTTAACCTGTCTGTTAGTAATAAACCTACAGAGATGACCTTGATCTTTGCTGACTGGAGGCAGCTTGTGACTGATTTGGGCCAATGATTAGTTTTACAGTGGAGAGGTATGAATCTTGAGAGTTTTATCAAAATGGTTGTCCAAATAGTGAATCTGTTTATAATGAACAGGCTATAGAAATCACAGGGATTTGTGAAAACCAAATGCTAAAAGGCTACTTAGGACACTTTTCAGACCCCTAAAATAAAAGGTAGCCGAGTGGGAAGAGAAAAAGGTATTGTGTAATTGCTCTTTCATGTAAAATGCTTCATCAGCTAGTTGGTCTTCAGCATATATTGTGCCCAGAAAGGAAGTTCTGTGTAAGTAACTTGGCCAACAGGCCAAAGCATGCAAGGTAGTGTGAAAGGAAGCACAGAGTCTGGAATGCATGAAGGAAACAAAGGAGTGGTTAAGAAGAAAACCTATGAGTATAGGAGGAAGAAACATTACCAAAGTGTTATGGGCAGGGGCAGACTTGCTGAGCATTTTTATGGTTGCAAGGCTGCATTGTAATTTAATGGAGGTAGATGTGACATCTGAATTTGAGACATAAAGGAACATGCAGTCATTTGAACAAGGCTAACTTTGCTATCACATTCAGTTATACTTTGCAAATGAAGATATGTTAAAAATATTTTGGAAAATACATGTTTTTTTTAAACTAGACGTAATAACTGCCCCCTTCTGTATGTATTCTTGGTCATTGAGTAGCTGACAAGATAAATTGTATGCGAATGTGGTCCTTTAACCTTAATGTCATCAAGAAATTCAATAAGGTGCCCTCCTTTCAGATGCTATGATTGATAAAACTTCAGTCAACCTTTTTCACAATTGCTTGCCTTGAAAGCTCCTTGCTTCACTGAGTTTGCAGCCACATAAGACAAGGTAGATTAAGCCTGTGCAACAAAAATATAACATGTTCCAGAATTAGAAGAAAAATCCATGCTTGTTTCAATATGCATATCTATTGTGATCATATGCCTGTTTTGGTTTGGATAAATGTCAGGCTTCAAAATCAATCTGTTAGCCGCTCTTCCTAAATTGCAGTCCTCTTATAAAGCTCATAAAACTTTCTTGGATAATAGGGTAGATGTCTTTGAGCTTAAACCATAGAAAACTGCCAGTATTTATTAAATATTACATTTATATCCCACCTTTCCGCCTAGGAGCTCAAGATGATCTAATAGTCTCTTTCCCTGCAATCTTGTTTACACAACAACCCTGTGAAATAGGTTAGGCTGAGAGAGAGTGACTGGGATAAGGTTACCTAGTGAGTATCATGACCCAGTGGTGGTCTCCCAGGCCCAGTCAAACACATAACCACTTGACCCATGGCTTGAAAGCTTGAACACAGATTTCCAGATTAAAGACAATAAAGTGTTAATTTTAAAAGTCTTAATCTTTTTTGGCAGTAGCTTTGAGACCTCTGTTCCTCCACTGCATGTATTAAAATTACTTTGCTAGGATGGAGAATGGTTAGAGGCAAGTATCGTGCTTTGTTGGTGATTTAAATTTTGCTCTCATTTGGAAACATTTTCATTCACACTTTTCCTCCTACAGAAACATGATCAAGGACAAGTTTTGTTGGATGTAGTTTTCAAGCATCTTGATCTGACAGAGAGAGACTATTTTGGTTTACAATTGGCTGATGATTCTACTGATAACCCGGTAAGCTGTGTCAGCTTTCTAAACAAATTCCTCTTAGCTGTTCTCTTCAAGTTGAAATTGTAAATTTACACTCCTAGACACTTAATTAACTAAGTTTAATTCAATAAGGGAGAGGCTGATGTTGTAGCAGCCATTTGTAGGATAGCTGTGTGGTGTATAAATCCCATCTCACTAATTGTTAGAGTTCTTTGAGAGTGTCAAAAACCATATAGACAGAGGTCACTCAGTCAACATAGTGTCCTTGGACTTTAAAAAAAAACCTTCGGCAAGGTATCTCATCAAAGGCTCCTAAGTAGGCTTAGCAGTTATTGAATAAAAGGAGAGGTCCTCTTGTGGATGAGGAATTTGCTAGGAAACAGAAGTAAAGTAGGAATAAATGGACAATTCTTCCAACAGAGAGATGTAGAAAGTGGAGTCCCTCAATATTGGTATTGGAACCTGTAATTTTTTCATAAACGATATAGAGTTTAGAGTGAGCAGTGAGGTTGCCAAGTTTGTTGATGATACTAAATTGTTCAGGGTTTCCAAAGCAAAAAGGGATTACGAAGAGCTCCAAAAGGACCTCTCCAAATTGAGTAATGGCAAATACAGTTCAGGGTAAATAACTGTAAAGTTATGCATCTTGGAGCAAAAACTCTTAATTTTCCATAGGAGGAATGCCATCAAGCGGGTAACATAGCCCCACCTATCGTCCGAAGGCAAGAATGTTTTTGAAGTCAAGACTAGAGGTGTCAGGCCCCTCCCACTCACCAGTTCATTCTTGCCTTCATACCGAACAAGTTTGAAATCAGTGATAGCGTAGCTTCTAGGAAAAGTCTTTTGCTTTTTCTGTGTTTTGTGTGACAGGGTGGGAGATTTGTGTGTTTGTTCCGTTCGTTCCCTTCCCTGTCTTGTCTTGTTTAAATATTTTGGAGGGGTCTCCTTCCTGTGTTTTTTCCCAGTAAGTTGCCCAACGGCGCTTTAGAGAGACGGTTGTACTGCGGCTCTCTCCTCTGTGGCGGCGGATCCAGTTTTCCACCCAGGAGCTTGTGGCTGCAGCTCCTTGCTCTGCTCCGCCGTTTTTTCTCGTGCCTTCACGGCCTTTCCCATATTTCAGGAGCCCGCTGTTGCGGCTCCTGTGCCTCTCAGTGCCTCGCTTGCTGCCCTCCCGGTTATGGCTGCGGCTTTTCTCTGAGACGGCTTTTTTAAAACCTCCCCTCCAGGAGCCTGCGGCTGCAGCTCTCGTTCCTACGTTGAGTGGCTCTAATTAGCGGTCTTGTTAGGGAGCTTGCGGCTGCAGCTCCCTGCCTACTCAAATGGCAATTTTGGGAGACCGCGGCTGTGGTTCTCCCGGCCTCAGTTGGCGTTCGCAAGCTCACCCCAGGAGCTTGCGGCTGCGTTCCTTCCCTTTCTGGCTGGACTGCCCCGCCTCCCCCGGCTTGTTCTGTGGCAGTTTAAATCTCGCTGCGACGGTCGCTAGCAGTCTTCGGCTGCGGATTACTACCAGTGTCCCTAACTCTGCCCAATTACTAGGGGATTTTGCTGGCCGTCTTGCCTCCGTGGCAGACTCTCTTTCCTGGCTTTTATAGCCGCGATCGCGCTTCTGAGCCCCGCGGCTCCAGAGCGTTTTTTTTATTTTTGGAGGCCAATTTTTCGGCTCGCTGGTGCTCCCCGGGGACCGCCATTGCTTCTTCATCACCCCAAGCCCTTCTGATTGGCCAATTTTCCCGCTTTTTTCATGGGCGCCATTTTGTTTGTCCCTCTTTTCCCACTCTTTCTGTTAAACCTATTCAGTACTGCAAAGGGGGGTCTCTATTTCAAGGGCTGTGGATAGCAGAGCCCAGGCTTTCAGTCAACTCCCACACCGTGATATACCCTTTGTGTGTGTGTTGCAGATAGGATCCTATAGTTCTTCACAGGTTCCTTTATTAAATCTGCTACTGCTGCTGGCTCTGGCAACTATTTGTTTACTGCAACTATCTGAACCAGTACAATCTGTGACTGTTTCATCAAGACTATTGCTACTGCACTGGCTGTGCACTAGGCTGATTGAACTGTACATTCTGCCCCATTCGTGACCGTGTACAAAGTCTGTTGATACTATACAAAGCTGTTTGGACTGTACATTCTGCTCCATCCATGGCCGTGTACAAAGGCTGTTGATACTATACAAAACCTGTTTAAACTGTACATTCTGCCCCACTCGTGGCCGTGTACTAAGGCTGTTGATACTATACAAAACCTGTTTGAACTGTACATTCTGCCCCACTCGTGGCCGTGTACCAAGGCTGTTGCTACTATACAAAACCTGTTTGAACTGTACATTCTGCCCCACTCGTGGCCGTGTACCAAGGCTGTTGATACTATACAAAACCTGTTTGAACTGTACATTCTGCCCCATCCGTGGCCGTGTACCAACCCTGTTAATTCGGTATATTCTGCCACCTCGCCATCTGAGCCAGTGCATTCTGCCCCATCCGTGGCCGTGTACTGAGCCTGTTTGGGTCTGTACATTCTGCCCCACCCGCAGCCGTGTGCTGAACCCCTTTGGAATATATGATGGCGGAACAGCCAGCGACAGCTCAGGCAACCAAGCCTAAACAGTCTAAGGCAACCAAGCACAAGCACGGCAAAGCGGTCGCCAAAACTAAGCATATATGCAGCCTTGGATCAACCAAGAGGGTGCGCTACATCTCCGTACCAGTGTCTGAGCATAAGCACGCTAAAGCCGTTGCCAAAATTAAACATCTTTCCAGCCACAGCTACCTCCTAGGCCTTATTCATCGTCACAGCCTGCTGAGCCACATCTACAAGAGCAACCTTCTACTTCGCCGGGGCTGCAGCTGTCTCATGAGTTCATATCACAACTACAAGGCATGCTGTCGTGTTTCACTCAAACACAGTCACCGCAAGTCCCCGCCATACCTCAGCACAGTATGGACCAATATGTATGCAATGAGCCTAATCCATCATGCTCCCCAAATCCTTTTGACATTGCCAGAGGCAGATTTATTGATGACGTTTCTTGTGGGGAGGAGTTACCATTTGCTGTGCAAGCCGAAGGAGACGAATGGAGTGATCATTCAGAACATGGGGAGGATACATCTTATCACCTGTTTGATGCCTCAGATTATCAGCCTCTTGCTCGCAGAGTATTGAACACCCTTGGTCTCCAAACTACACAACCGGCAGTTGCCGCTCCCGATATTAAAGGGGCCAGGGTCTTGAAATCGCCCGCCCCGGCAGAGCACTACCTTCCTGTGCCAGATCCCATCGCTGAACTGGCCAAGGACGAATGGTCTCACCCGTTACAATCTCGCCGCTTTAACGCACTTGCTGACAGACTTTACTCTCTGGCCCCGGACTTTACCAGTAGACTGGCCGTTCCTGGCATAGACGAGCCGATTTCGAGTCTAGTCTCTAGATCCCTTTTGCCGAGAGAAGGAGATTCCCATCTAAGGATGCCACTGAGCGCAGGCTGGACTTTGCCTTACGCAAGAATCATGAGGCCACCGCCTTTTCCATGCGAGCCTCTGCATCAGCTTCTATCTTCTCTAGGGCAGCGATGATGTGGTTGGATGACCTTTTAGAGGATGCTAATCCCGATCCTTTATCTCTGAGGAGATCACTGATAAAATTGCGCAAGACAGCGGCGTTTGTAGCTGATGCCACCTTGGACGCAAATCAACTGGGAGCACGAGCTATGGCAGCACAAGTAGTTGCTCGGTGGACCCTCTGTCTTCGTCACTGGCAAGCTGACTCTATAGCCAGAGTTAATCTATCATGGGCACCTTATTCCGGATCATTACTCTTCAGTGAGGAAGCCCTAAAGGCAGTGCTTGTGGACCCCAACGATGCTTGTAAGCCTGTCTTAGCCACTGTCCGGAACGCAGATCGCAGGCCTTTCAGACATTTCTCCTCGTATGGCACGGCCATGCCCTTTCAAGGAACGCGGCCCGGAGGACGAGGCAGCGATTTCTGAAACTATGGTTTCTGGCCCTCCAGGGGAGAAACAGACGTTTTCCAGGCAGAGACAGCCTTCAAGAAGGAGACTTCCTGGCTTCTATCGACCTAAAGGAAGAGTATCTCCATGTGACTATTTGCATAGCATTTTCAATATCAAGCGATGCCGTTCGGTCTCTCCTCTGCCCCGAGAGTATTTACCATACTAGCTACTCATACTAGTGGCTTACCTCCGGCTTCAAGGGGTCCGTTACTTGGATGATCTCTTACTAAGGGCGAGTTCCAAGGAGTTGGATCATCGCCATCTAACGCTCAAGCTCCATGTCCTGCAGGCCTATGGCCAGCTAGTCAATTTCGACAAAAGCCATCTCCAACCAACCCAACGCCTACAACATCTAGGGGCGATATTGGACACCTGACAGGCGACAGTGTTCCTGTCTCCAGACCGTATAAATGCTATCACAGACATCGCACGGTCTCTGATGCACCACACAACCGCAGATGTCATGCTTCTGGCCAGGGCTCTCAGAATGTTGGTGTCCGCCATGGGCTCGAGCTCATACGCGCCAGCTCCAGTGGGCTTTGCTAACGTTTTCAGTAGGACATTGCCACGTCAAACCATTGAGCAATTTCCCTGAGACCTGCACTGCGTCTTTCATTCCGCTGGTGGACGAGGGTCCAACATCTCACCCAGGGCACTCCGTTCAGAGAACCCCGCAGGACTGTTATCACTACAGATGTCAGTCTCCTCGGCTGGGGAGCCCACTGCAACTCTCAGTTCGTTCAGGGGGTTTGGAACACAGCAGAGCAGACTCAGTGTATCAATTGGCTAGAACTGAAGGCTGTCCACTTAGCTCTGCTCCATTTTCAGTCTCTGTTCCACTTGGTCCATGTTCTCATTCGAACGGACAACACGTGTGCCAAATCTCATTTAAACACACTAGGGGGGACCAGGTCCCGTCCTCTGCAGAACCTAGCTTCCCTCATCTTCGACTGGGCAGAGCAACATCCACGATCCCTAAAGGCAGAACATTTCAGAGGAATTTGGAAGGTGACAGCAGACTGACTCAGCAGACAACAGGTCTGTCCGAGAGAATGGAAACTTCATCTGACCATTTCCCATCTTCTCCAGTGTCGGTTCGGCGTTTTCTCAGTTGATCTATTTGCCGCCAGTCGCAATTGTCAGCTCCCCAGGTACTTTGCTCGATACCTGGATACGACAGCAGAAGCGGTGGATGCCCTATCGCTACCGTGGCCACATGGCCTCTTGTACGCCTTTCCTCCAATACCACTGTTAGCCAGAACTTTGAGAAAGGCGAGACGCGAGAGGGCCAAACTGGCTCTGATAGCCTCATACTGGCCCCGTCGACCATGGTTCTTGGAGATCCTCGCCATGTCAGTGACGGACCCTTGGACGCTCCAGGTCAGGCCAGACCTCTTATCCCAGGGCCCAGTATGGCATCACGACCCCACTTGGCTCAACCTAACAGCGTGGCTTTTGAACGGGGACATTTAAGGGCTGCTGGCCTTTCTGATGCTGTTATTGACATTATGTTGGCCTCGAGAAGACCATCCACTACTCGTATATACCAACATACTTGGGTGGCATTTTACAGGTGGTGTCGGTCCCAACACCTTGACCCTTCCCAGGCCACAATACAACAGATACTACAATTCCTTCATAGGGGCCTCCTGATGGGACTTAGACTACTCTGTCGTCCATTCTTCCAGTGTCCTCCTCTGGTGCTCCTATTGCCTCGCCCCCGTTCATCAAACATTTTCCGAGGGGAACCGCGTTTCGCTCACCGGCTGTAGTCCACCGTTTTCCCTCATGGAGTCTGTCAAAGGTCCTACAGGCTTTACAACGCCCTCCGTTCGAGCCCCTTAGGACTGTGCCTTTACGTCTGTTGTCATTCAAGGTCCTGTTTCTGCTCACGATCACCTCGGCAAGACGAGTTTCGGAACTGGGCACATTGTCTTCTGCCCGCCATCTCTGTGTCTTTCACAAGGACTCTGTTGTGCTGATAACTGATCCTTCCTTCCGTCCCAAGGTCAATTCAGTTTCCATTGCAACCAGGACATTGTGCTTCTTTCATTTTGTCCGAATCCTACTCATCCTCTAGAGAAGGCTTGGCATTCGTTGGATGTTCGGAGGGCTCTCAAGACCTACCTGTCTAAGACCCAGTATATACGACGATCAGAGTCTTTATTTGTATCCGTTAATCCACAGAGTCTTTATTTGTATCCTTTAATCTACGTTCTATGGGGCATAAAGTAGCTAATTCCACCTTATCCCGCTGGTTGTGGGCATGTATTGCCTTAGCTTATGAGTTTCTTAAGCTTCCAGTCCCAGCTAGTATAACAGCTAATTCCACTAGGTCAGCGGCTACTACGGCTGTTTTTGCTACCAACGCACCTGTTGCTGATATTTGTAGAGCTGCTGTTTGGTCTACCCCAATTCGTTTATAAGGCATTACAAAATAGATCGGTATGCCTCGGCCGATGCCTCTTTTGGCAGGCGAGTTTTGTAACAGGTTCTTAATGATGATTAGGATGTGGGTGGTCCCTCCCTGTTATGGGCTGCTTTGGTACATCCCGCTTGATGGCATTCCTCCTATGGAAAATGGACCATTGGTCTCACCTGAAGGGTGATTTTCATAGGAAGAATGCCATTACGACCCTCCCAGTTGGAGGATGCCTAGATATTTTTCTGGGGTTTTTATATATTCATGTTACGCTAGTATATTAAGACTTTCTAATGAAGTCAAGACTGATATTACTGTTATATAGCTATGTTAGAGTCATACTATTATAATTATTGCTATTGTGTTATGTCTTTGCTGGTAGGCCTGTTGGCCGTTTCTCCTGCATTTTTAGATTTCTCTCTTTCGACTCGCTGCGAATGAACTGGAGAGTGGGAGGGGCCTGACGCCCCTAGTCTTGACTTCAAAAACATTCTTGCCTTCGGACGATAGGTGGGGCTATGTTACCCGCTTGATGGCATTCCTCCTATGAAAATCATCCTTCAGGTGAGACCAATGGTCCATTTCACATATATGCTCATGGGATTTAAACTGGCAGGAACTGACCGGGAATGAGACCTTGAGATTGTCATGGATAGCTCAGTGAAGATGTTGACCCATTGTGCGAAAAGGGCTGTGGAAAAAGGAAAATTCAGTGTTAGGGATTTTTAAGAAAGGTATTGAAAAGTGTATCATTTTGGTCGCCTCACCTCAGAAAGGATATTGTAGAGCTAGAAAAGGTTCTGAAAAGGGCAACCAAAATGATCAAGGGGATGGAGCATCTCTCCTATGAGTGAAGGTTGCAGTATTTGGGGCTTTTTACTTTAGAGAAAAGGAGAATAAGAGGTGACATGATAGAAACATAAAATGATGCATAGCATGGAGAATGTGGATAAAGTTTTTCTCCCTCATAACACTAGAACTCATGGACCTTCAATGAAGCTGAATGTTGGAAGATTTAGAACAGACAAAAGAAAGCACTTCACACAGTGCATAGTTAAACCAATGGGATTTGCTCCCACAAGAGGCAGTGATGGCCACCAACTTGGACGACTTTCAAAGAGGATTAGACAAATTCATGGAGGATAAGGCATGGCTACTAGCGATGATGACTATGCTCTGCCTCCATAGTCAGAGGCAGCATCCTTCTGAATACCAGTTGCTGGAAACTGCAGGAGAGGCACTCAGGCCCTGCTGGCGGGCTTCCCATGGTGTTTGGTTGGCCACTGTGAGAACAGGATGGTGGACTAAATGGGCCACTGGCCTGATTCAGCAGGCTGTTCTTGTGTTTTTAGGTTCTTATTCACTTGCAAAGTACTTAGTAATATAAGATGATATGCACATAATGTCATACAGTATTGCCAAGTTGAATGACCACATTATTTATTATTTAATATTAAATTTATATCAATCCTTTCCTCAAAAAGGAGCCCAGGGCATTAGAGGCACTTATTAAAAAAAAAAATCAAGGCTGATTAAAAGCAGTTGATATCAAAGCAGGCGTCCTCTCCTCCAGTTGACTTAGTAGGATAAATAGCAAGTTTTTTTGAACACTTTACTAATACATCATATTATGTAAATGTTAAATATGTAAATGTACTGTTTTTGCAGTTTTGAATGTAGTTTTGCCCCATTAAGTCAGAGTTAAGAGAATCATGCTCAAGTTAAAACAATATGTGTGATGAGATTTCTAGAGTTAAAACAAAAAAAAATTAGAAAAATACCAAACGTTGTTGGCTTCATGCATTTATTTTGCATAGTACAAGACCCAAATTGTGTACCATAAGAAGTAAAATGCAGCATTGAGGTGAAATTGACCTTAGGCAGGAATATTCACTGTATTCTTTTTGGTGCCTGATTAAAACCTTTTTGTTTAGCCAAGCCTATCCGGACAAGCAGATACTGATGTGTTTTAATCTTTTTAGTCTGTTGGTATTTTAATTGTTTTTGATTACTTGTTCTTAAGTGTTTTATCGATAATTTTTTGTAAACTGCTTAGTTTTTTTTACATTCAAACGGTATATTAATTTTGATAAGTAAAATAAATAAACAAATAAGTATCTGACAACTGATTATATTCTAGCATTGTTCTTATAGTCCTGTGGCAGCTGTGTTACATTCCAGGGAGGTTAATGTCAGCTGAAAGGATTACAGTAGGGCCCCGCTTTACAGTGCTTCGCTTTACAGCGTTCCGCTAATGCAGCGGTTGTCAATTGCAGAAAGGCCCCACTCTTACAGCGCTTGTTCCACTTTTACAGTGTTTTTTTTTTGCTGTCGGGCACCATTTTGGTCAATGTTAGTCAATGGGATCCGCTTTACAGCGGGTTTCGCTTTACAGCGGGGGTCCGGAACGTAACCTGCTGTATGAGTGGGGCCCTACTGTAAATTGGAAATTGGTGGTGGTGGTAAAAGTAGGGCTGATCCCAGAATTGAAAGGGCCCTGGGCAAAGTGTGCTCTGGTGAGTCTCCTCTGCAGGTGGTGGGCCCTTTCGGTCTTACCTGGCAGTAGTGGGCAGCAGCAATGCTTTAAGCAGCATGCGGCACATCGATAGCATCAGGCACACTGGGACCCTGGCAGCTGCCCAAGACGACTAGGTGCTAATGCTTTCATTATAGGGAAAGGCATGTCCCCGATTTCTATTGCATATGGGTTCCCAAACACCCTGCAGAAGACATACCTTTTACCCTATTTGCAGATACAGTGCATTTTCAATCTTATCTGTTCCACCCATAGTGTTAGGAAAGCTTTTTTATTATTTTTTAAGGAAAGCTGAGGCTATCAAGATTCTCTGTGTTATATGAAATTCCCTGAGGGCTGCAGACTACAGCCCTGCTAGCTGACTTTAGTCTGATTCTTTTCAACACTCAAGGTTGCCATTGCACTTGGTAGGAACCAGATTTCTTATGTCTCCTTTCTTCCTGGCCTGCAGTTTTAGTCTTGTTTATTACCATGCCACATAAGGTAGGGTTTTAACAGGAATATTTTCCATGTCCCTGCTCCCTTTCCCCTTTGGAATTAGTGTTTGTCACGTCTATATGTATATGCCAAAATATGTTAATACTTAGCAATAGAATATATTAAAAGTTTCCCTGGAAACAGCTCAGTTTTCCTTTGTCACCTTGTGAGTGCTTCAAACTAAAGCACCTCCAAAAGAAAACTGTACTTTTTTAAATCCAGAAATTGGTAGGGAAAAATAGTGATATTTTGGAGTAGAAGAACAATGCCTCAAACAAGTAATTAGATAAATGGGATTTCTTTTTAAAGGGGTTATAATTAGGTGTAACATCTGAAATGATCTTGCCTTTCATAGGCTTATTTTATATGCTCCCTCCAGAGTTCAACTGCTTTTTTTATGGTTATGTGGCAGATTGGCCTTTAAAGTGGTTTTATGCAAGGATTACAGGAGTATCTTCACTGTTATTGGGTGGACCACCCAAAAATCTGTAGCACTCTAAATAGTAGTCTATAAAAATCTTCAGAGTCTCAGAACAGGTGCCAAAGAGCCTCCTTGGGTAGTCATCAAGGAAAAACGTGCTTTGTATCTAGCAATTGAGACAGAGAAAAAACGTACATGTATACATTTGTTATAGCATTGTTTTGTTAAGAGAGATGAGAATGCTTTTTATTACTTTGGAAAAACACATAATGAGGTAATCTTTTCTTTCCCTCAGAGGTGGGTAGATCCAAACAAGCCAATCAGGAAGCAGTTAAAGAGTGAGCAAAAATATTTTTATCTAATTTGAATAGAAATATTTATTAAATTATGAAAAATAATTATTTAAATGTATAAAAATCTAATAAGCTGTTTTGGTTACTTTTAGGAGGATCTCCTCACAGTTTGAACTTCAGAGTCAAGTTTTTTGTAAGCGATCCTAATAAGCTTCAAGAAGAATACACACGGTATCTGTCTCTAATAAGATACTTCAATGTTTGTTGCATAGGAGTGTGTACAATTGATATAAAATGTTATTCATTTTGATTGCATCTGAGGAACTCGGAGATTTCTTATTACCAATATATCCAAAATTGGAAAATTATTCATGTTTATATCGATTTAAATGTGTATTGTATATCTAAACACCCATAAAAACGATTTAGTTGTGTAGTTCGTACCTATATCTGTATTTAGGTCTTGTACATGATCCTGAACATGTCGCTCATATTTTGACAAAAAGGCACAGTGTTTTAAATTGTATTGTGTTAAATATAATCTGATTCTCATCCACCCATTACCCATTCCTCCCAACTATTTATTTTGTATATATTAGAGAGGACTGCTTTCTAAGGGACAAACCAGATGTGTGTATTATTAAACGTGGGCTTACCCATTCACTTATAAACCAGGGGTGGAGTGGTTAATTTTGTGTACAAAAAAGAGAGTGTTGGGGAAGTAGTGAAAATCCTCCCTCTCCATTTTACCTTATGGTGGTCTCCTGCTTTAAGCCATTCCCCTCAGTTCAACTCCAGCAGTGTAAATCAGCCAGCGGGGGGGGGGGGATCTTAAAGCTGTGAAGTGCAGCAGCATAGGACAGGTGGATTTAATTTTTTCCTTCCCACACTCCTCCTAACATGAAAAGCTAACCCCTTCTACTCCTGTACTTTATTTAAAATGGGCTTGTCCATTAAACTATAAACATGTATAAACATGTTTGCATCTGATTTGATCCTAAAATTGCAAATGAATTATTTTAGGGTAAATTAACATTGTCAAAAGGCCTTCTTTGCTGCTATACTCAAATGCCTTGCAAATTAAAATGATATTCTTACATTTGAATTAATCGGTTTTTAAAACACACTGAGACATGTAGATGAACGGTTGTTTTTATTAAACATTTTGTTCATTGAAGAGTTCAGAGAGCTATTGCAGCTATTTTAAAGAAGCTGCTTTTAAAATCAGTTGATTTTTCCAATGCAGAAGTGGTTTGCAATCTGTGTTGTAAAGGGAGTTCAGACAACAACTAATTAAGTTCCCTTTGAATTTGAAAACCCACAGTACTCTGTTCACTTCATCTGACCCTGTCTTGGTCTTGCTCTGCAAAAATATCTCTCAGGTAGCCATTCTTTCAGGTCTATTTGTGCAATTAAACTGAAGCCTACATAGAGAGCAGCTCTAAAATAAGTCCCTGTAAAAATTAATGCTTCACTAAAAAAAAAAAAAGGAGTGCTTTTTAAATTTATAGATGACTGGACTGAAAATGGAGAAGTGATATTGAAGGATACAGTTTGCATTTTTTATGCAACACAGAAATCAAACTCTGCAAATCAGTGCTGATATGTTGGGAAAAATTGGTGTAGAATTTCCACTGTTTAACTTTCATCACCAAATATGAAGTTAAGATCAGGGTATAACCTTTATTATTTTCATTTATATCCTGGGAAGTTTACAGTAATGCTGATATCGGGTGAACCAATTAATTTGTTACTAGAATAGTTATTGTGTAGAAATAGAAAAGGACAACAAAATGGGAAGAACAATAGCCCTATTCCAAAAGATTAGAGAAATGAAAGGGAAATTTAAACCACGAGTAGGGATGTTGAATAATCAACAGGGGAACACACTGCCTGACCGAGATGAAATGAAAGGAAAATGGAAGCAATACACTGAAGAACTCTACAAAAGAGATGCAAGGATGACAGATTCATTCACGGAGGAACCGTATGATGAAGAACCAGAAATTTTAGAATGTGAGGTGAAAGCTGCTCTTAAAATTCTTGGAAGAAACAAATCACCAGGAATAGATGGCATACCAATAGAGTTGCTACAAGCTACTGAGACTGAATCTGTCCAAATGTTGACAAAAATTTGTCAAGAAATATGGAAAACTAAACAATGGCCCACAGACTGGAAGCGTTCAATAGATATCCCAATTCCAAAGAAAGGGGATCCCAGGGAATGCAGTAATTACCGAACTATTGCCTTAATATCCCATGCAAGTAAAGTAATGCTCAAGATTCTACAACAAAGGCTCTTACCATATATGGAGTGAGAAATGCCAGACGTCCAAGCTGGATTTAGAAAGGAAAGAGGCACCAGAGATCATATCGCAAGCATACGTTGGATAATGGAACGGACCAAGGAATTTCAGAAGAAAATCACCCTGTGCTTTATAGATTACAGCAAAGCCTTCGACTGTGTAGATCATGAAAAACTATGGAATGCTTTAAAAGAAATAGGGGTGCCACAGCATCTGATTGTCCTGATGTGCAACCTATACTCTGCACAAGAGGCTACTGTAAGGGCAGAATATGGAGAAACCGATTGGTTCCCCATTGGAAAAGGTGTGAGACAGGGTTGTATTTTATCACCCTATTTGTTTAATCTGTACGCAGAATATATCATACGGAAAGTGGGATTGGACCAAGATGTAGGAGGTGTGAAAATTGGAGGGAGAAACATCAATAATTTAAGATATGCAGACGATACCATACTCTTAGCAGAAACCAGTAATGATTTGAAACGAATGCTGATGAAAGTTAAAGAGGAACGCATAAAAGCAGGATTACAGCTGAATGTCAAGACTAAAGTAATGACAACAGAAGTTTTATGTAACTTTAAAGTTGACAAAGAAGACATTGAACTTGTCAAGGATTACCAATACCTCGGCACAGCCATTAACCAAAATGGAGACAATAGTCAAGAAATCAGAAGAAGGCTAGGATTGGGGAGGGCAGCTATGACAGAACTAGAAAAGGTCCTCAAATGCAAAGATGTATCACTGAACACCAACATCAGGATCATTCAGACCATGGTATTCCCGATCTCTATGTATGGATGTGAAAGTTGGACAGTGAAAAAAGCAGATAAGAGAAAAATCAACTCATTTGAAATGTGGTGTTGGAGGAGAGCTTTGCGGATACCATGGACTGCAAAAAAGACAAATAATTAGGTGTTAGAACAAATTAAACCAGAACTGTCACTAGAAGCTAAAATGATGAAACTGAGGTTATCATACTTTGGACACATCATGAGAAGACATGATTCACTAGAAAAGACCATAATGCTGGGAAAAACAGCAGGGAGTAGAAAAAGAGGAAGGCCACACAAGAGATGGATTGATTCCATAAAGGAAGCCACAGACCTGAACTTACAAGATCTGAGCAGGGTGGTTCATGACAGATGCTCTTGGAGGTCGCTGATTCATAGGGTCGCCATAAGTCGTAATCGACTTGAAGGCACATAACAACAACAGAATGCTATTTTCATTGCTGGATACTACATAGGAAGATTTTTGTGGACCTCAGTTGCAACCTTACCATGCTGCTTTGTTAAGAAATGATTTGACATTTTCTTTGTCTACTCAAACTGGTTAGCACAGGCCACCTGCTTGCATGCCAAGCAAGTTGTTGGCAAGTAGGTTCAACTTGTCCTCACAGCTTTCCTCTGTTGAATTTCTAGGATAACATGCCTGCTCTGAACAGCAGTTTAAATGCAGTGCAGTCATAATTTATATTCTCACGGTCTATTGCAGGAATAGCTAATGTGGTGCACTCCATATGTTGTTGAATTCCCATCATCCCCATTCAGCATGGCCAATGGCCAGAGGTTAATGGAGTTGTAGTCACCAGCATCTGGAGAGCACCACGTTAGTTACCCCTGGTTGGTTGCTACTCAGCAAATAGATGTGTATATGAAAGAACAGTCAGTGTCAAGGCAGTGTCAACTGCTGGAGCAGTTTTCATGGGTCTGCATGGGGAAAATCACTAGAGTGTTCCATGAATGGAATTCTGCCCATGGGAATTCTGGAATCAATCCAATAAATGCTATATCCTGACCCTAAGCTCCTGTTCTGTAGAAATAAATTTAATTGCAGTGACGTCTGTACCAGTTTCCCCAGCTATACAGTATAAGTACTGACATTCAGAGTCTGATTCCTGTCCTGTTATTTAACTTTTTAATTTTGCTCTTCCTCCAAAGAGTGGCATACATCATCTCTTCTTCTGTCCTATTTTATCTTCATAACAAGTGTGTGAAGTAGATTAGGCTGAAATACATGATATCTCCAAAATGGGTATTAAATGTAACAAATGTGATTTATTGTAAGCAAGTTTAAAGTCATTCACATTGGGGCACAGAAAGACTAATTTTACATATACACTTATGACAGCCTTCATTTACCTAGTGCCCTCCAGATGTTTTATACTATAGTTCATATCAGCCACACTAAACATTATACCACACTAAGTGGTTCTGTTGTTCAGTAGAGTAGTTAATACTCTGTTTATAAGGTGAAAACTTTAAGCTAATTGAAAATCTTAGGTAAACTGAATATGATTTTGTTTACTGATGATTTGGCAAAAGGTTTTTACACAGCTTTAAAATTCATATATACTTTCATGAAAGTATTTAAATCCTGTCATTTGGTTGGAAAATGAAAATGAGAAGGAGGTGCTCTCAACTTCTTGTGGTTTTTCTTAGGATTAGTATATCTCTACATTAAAATCCTGCATGAAAAAAGATTCATGATGAGATTATTCCCAGGGCCTAGCATATCCTAAGGCAATGTTCTGCACATGAAAAGCATAGTGCTTTTTTGGTATTTGCTGTGTGAAAACTGTTACGTTCAGCATGACAGAGTAAAAAACTTATTGGAATTTATGGTTTATTAATAAATTATTTCCAATGGAAAATGGTTTTTGATAACAGTGCAGAGTCAGTTGAAATGCAGAAATGTTGAGTAACAAGTTTGACGTTTCCTGTTGCAGCATTTCTTCTCCAGGTACTTTCCCACCTTTCTTACAACTAATTTTGTTTCTTTAAACCACCACTTTGGTTTGTTATTTTGTTACATAGCCAGTTTGGTTTGTTCCTTTGTTATATAGTGTGTTCGTGTAACTATACACAGACTCAAAAGAAGCTGGTTACTTATTTAGCAACCTCCATTATTTTACTTCTGAGGTGAGGTGATACTTTTTGTCTGCATTGCAGTTATAAGGTTATGGGTATTGGGATAAATTATTTTAGCCTGACTAAACAGTAGAGTTGAAAGGGGCCTATAAGGCCTTTGAGTCCAACCCCCTGCTCAATGCAGAAGTCCAAAGCATACCTGACAGGTGGCTGCCCAGGTGCCTCCTGAATGTCTCCAGTGTTGGAGAGCCCACCACCTCCCTAGGTAATTGACTTCATTGTCATACTGCTCTCATTTAGGACATTTTTCTGATGTTTAGTTGAAATCTGGTTTCCTGTAACTTGAGTCCATTATTCCATGTCCTGTACTCTGGGATGATCAAGAAGAGATCCTGGGCCGCCTCTGTGTGACAGTCTTTCAAGTACTTGAAGAGTACTATCATATCTTCCCTCAGTCTTCTCTGGGCTAAACACTTCCAGTTCTTTCAGTCTCTCCTCATAGGGCTTTCTTTCTAGTCCCCAGATCGTCCTTGTTGCCCTCCTCTGAACCACTTCCATGTTGTTTGCAACCTTCTTAAAGTGTGGTGTCCAGAACTGGATGCAGTACTCAAGATGAGGCCCAATCAGTGCTGAATAGAGGGGAACTAATACTTCACATGATTTAGAAACTGTTCTTCTGTTAATGCAGCGTAAAACAGTATTTGCCTTTTTTGCAGCAACATCTGGAACTGTTTGCAATTGTGCCTTTAGAATTTCCCTTTTTTGGAAACTCCCACCCAATTTGGACTCCTTTTCTTATTAGGGTCACTTGCCATGGAACCTTATTTATCATTGTTCTGAGTTTGTTAAAATCTACTTTCCTGAAATCCAGGGTATGCATATGGCTTCTCTCAGCTTTTGCTTCCTTCAAAATCAAGAACTCAAGTATAGCATGGTCATTTTCTTCCAGAGTTTGCATAACTGCCACTTCATCCACCAAGTCATCTCTATTGGTTAGAATCAAGTCAGGGATAGCTGATCCTCTAGTTCCTTCCTCCATTTTCTGTCAGAGTACGTTATCAGCAACACTAGTCAGGAATTTCTTGGAGGGCCTATGTTCAGCAGAATTTGTCTCCCAACTGGTAACGGGGTAATTGATGTCCCCCATACTACTACATCATTCCTCCTTGAAACATTGGCAATTTGCTTTTCAAAGGTTTCATCCTTGTCTTCTCCTTGATTGGGTGGTCGGAAGTAGACTTCAACCACCATGTTCCTTTTATTCCTTGACCCATTTATTTTAATCTAATTATTCTTGGTGGGACTACCAAACTCAGTGGGGCTACTATATTTCTGTGCAGGGATATATATATATATATTAACATATAATATGATTCCATATCCCTTTCTATTCCTTCTGGGGTTTTTTTAACAAGTTATATCCTTCAATTACTGTATTCCAATCATGGGAGTCAACCCACCAAGTTTCAGTTATACCTATCAGATCCTGTTTACCCTCCAGTATTAAGAGTTTACATTCGTCCTGTTTGTTGCCCATATTCTGGGATTAATATACAAACACCAAAGACCACATGATTTATGGCATGGCTCCCTTCCTACATTTTTATAAAGACTATCATTGAGCCCCACTAAAGCTGTTCTCTCAGTTCCTGTTACTGTCCATCAGCCTTCACCAATCATCACCTCTCAAGTTTGTCTCCCTCCTCCTTAGGATTCAGTTTAAAGTCCTCCTGATGAAGTTCTCCATGCTGTGGCCAAACACATTCTTCCCAGTCCTTGTGAAGTGCAACCCTTCACTTGCCAGCAATCCATTTTCCAGGACATGTAGCCCATGGCCCCAGAATCCAAATCTCTTACATTGGCACTACCTTCATAGCTAGTCATTCACCCAGAGTATTTTTCTTTCCCTTTCTATTCTTCTTCTAAGTGCTGGAATAATAGGTGAGAAAACTATCTGGGCACCAAAGTCCTTGAGTTTCCTTCCCAGAGCTTCAAAGTCTAACATGATTTCTTCATAACTCTGCTTGCAGTATCATTCATTCCCACATGGATGAGAAGGGATACATCTCAGTGGGCTTTATGAATGTTGGCACATCTCTAATCCGTCTTCCAGGGAGACAGCATACTTGGGAAGTCCATGGGTCTTCTCAGCACGCTTGGGTTTGAATCCCATGCAACAGGGAGTCTCTCACTACTAAAACTCTTCTTGTTGTGTGGTGTGGTTTAATTTCCTCTGCTTGACTGACCTTCAGCCTCTCACACGCTGTCCTATTGGGTCTTCTGTAATTCTTCCTCTGCAGGCTGTCTGAAAGCAGTTCCATAGTTCCACTGGTGCAGGGTGTCTTCTAGCTCTTCTGCTCCTAACTGTCACCCTTTTCCATGGGTGACACTTCACTTCATTGTTCCTCTTCTCAACACTCTCCTCTTCTGCTTCAACTTGCTGTTCTTCCACCTCCTGTCCTTCTCTTTGCTATTGTTTTTCCAGCGTTCTAAGAAGTCTTCATCTTCTCTTATACTCTTGAGTGTAGACATGCTTAAATAGTCCTATATTAAATCTGTAAGTGGGCATGTAACATAATAATATTGATATGGGAAGCAGTATTTATTCAGTCTAAAGAAAAAAATGAGTTGATAAATATTTGGCATAAATGTTCAAAAGTTCAAATTTGTGCCTAGCAGCCGCAGTATTATTTTCCCCCAAAATGAACTTGAATCAAAACCAGGCACTGAACTAGCTAGGGGCACTTTTAAAATTTGATTATTTATTTATTTATTTATTTGATTTAGATCCCTCCCTTTCTCCCAGCAGGAACCCATAACATAAAGAGATTCAGAACAGATTATGTGGCTTTAATGCTGACATCTATCTTGGATAGATATGGCCTATTCACTACATATTTATGGTCAATTAGTAATATGTACCTGTGAATTCAAAAGGAAAAATTCCAGTCAAAGCTGGTAAAAGACACTGCTAACCAATGTGGGCCTCCAGTGATGGTCATGGCTCTATGAGCAGCTCAAAACTACACACATTTTGGCAGAGTATAACTCGATCCAGAACAAGTATGTCACCTAATTCCCAGATCCAGGAAATACATGCCTATGCGGCCTCCATTTTGTTGGGATTTGGCTTCAGTCTCTTGGCCCTCACCCAACCTATCACTATGTCTAGTCATCAGTCTGTTTTCCCCCAATGCCAGCTCTGAGCCAAAGTCTAGACTGTCATCCTGTACACATTTACCTGGTAGTTAGCCCCATTAAACACAAAGAGAGCTACTTCTGAGTAGAGATGGATATCATCATTCTGTAAGTTACTATACAATGAACTCTAATGAAACTTAAAAAAAAAAAAAAAAGCTTAGATCCGCACTTGTCAGGGGTGCCACTGAAGGCCTTCATGGGTACCATGGCACCTACTCTGTTGGAAAAACTGCTTTGCAGATTTCCTTTTCCCCTTTTTTCTGCTTCAAGCAAATACATAAAAAAATTAAGGGCAGGTATATTGTTCCTTTTCCAAGCCCTGTGAAAGAATCAGTGAGGGCGCTAGCGTAGGGCTTCTTAACTTAATGTTCCTGGAGTGGGCTTTGGCTCAGAGAATATTCTCTCTGACTACCTGCTATTTGTCATGCACACACAGCAAATCACCCTCATCCATGGTATCAGATGAGAGAAGAAAAGAAGAGAGCAGCCTGATTAGGACTGAGTGTATGCAACATCGGGAGTGGGGGAGAAAGACAAACCAGCTTTGGGAGGGAACAAGGGGCTGATGGATGCCACAGCTGTGAACAGAGGCAAAAAGAGCCCTAGGGAGTTGTCAGCAGCACTAGAGAGCATTGTCTGGTTTGGATAAAGTTCTGAAGACTTCCATAGTTGCCTGCAAAATGTGATGTCTTCATCATGATTTGATCAATATTTATTTGTTTAATATTTTTAGACTGTATATTATACACCCCTAAGCTGTTTACAAAGTAAAAACCATAAAAATCTAAGAATAGAATACAAATAAAATGAAAATGTCAGTAAAAATAAACAAAATTTTGAGTACTGTAACATAAACATTAAGTAAATGCCTGAACAAACATATTTTTAATACTTATCTAAAATATGTCAGTCTTGGCTTGCATGGAGAAGGATGTGCTAGGATCATCTTGTCTTTGGAAATAGAACCAAGTGTCTGTAAAGGCACATGAGCTAAAAACACTGCAGTGTTGTGCCAGAATGTTTGCTGCATGGAAGGAAAGTCATGCCTTTCAGGTTTCATTGGGGACTGGAAATTTTTAAAAGATAGATTGATTTAGAAATCCAATTTCAGGTGGTCACTTCAGGTAAGATATCTGAGATACAAAGGGCATAAAAGGCCCAGAATTGATCCATGCTCACCCACAAGGCCTGTCTGGTTGGAGGCACCTTTGAATGAGATTATTGGAGATATACCAGCTGCTCATGTTCCTTTGACATGGGTTAGAAATTGTAATATGGAATTTGTAACAAATGTTGCAATGGGTGGGCACAAGAAAATAACAATCAGAATTTAGATTTTCAATTTTTTTTAAATGTCATATGACATCAGCTTGCCTTTCAGAATATCAGACAAAACAGCATTTGCTATTTGATTTAAGTTGGTGTGTAAAATACAAGCATACATGAGTGTAATTAACAGAACTAGACTTGATTATGTAAGCTGTAATGTAAACTACATGTTTTACAATAGTAACAAAATATTGGATTGTTTATGTTTATATGACTTTGAAGTCAGTGTAATTTCTGTGTCTTGCTAGCCTGAAATAATGGCATATGGTGAAATGCAGATGCTGAAGTCAAAAGGTGATCTTAATTTTGTTAATTAAAAGTACCATAGTAACTTTGTCAACCTGTTGTACTATGTTTACTCTTTCTTCAAGGTATCAATATTTTTTGCAAATTAAACAAGACATTCTTACTGGAAGGTAAGATTTATTTGCCATGAAGGCTTGGGTACTTTTGTGGACAGTTATATAAATATAAAGTAATTCAAAGTGGGGATGGAGAGCATTACATAAACATGTGATCTAATGCCTCATTTAAGTGTTGGCAATATGACTCTGGCAGCTGACTCCCTGCATGCATCCCATGGTAATTGGAAAACCTATAATAAAACATACAACAAAACAGGATATAGATAGTGTTGCAGTGCCAGGGCTTATGTTCAATTTTTTATTAGTGAATCAGAAACTATACATGCTAAACAAAGTGTTGAATCTGCCTCATCTGTCTTAAATAGGTGACCACTGCAGTCAAAGCTGATGGTGTCAGCCATTTATGCAAGCTGCTGTGATCACATACCTGTAGGTTGGTCTCCAAATGGTTAAACCCCTTTTGGATACTAATCTACAATCATGATTTCCTTTTTAAAGCAAATATGTAAAGATGATAGATGTTGGGGTTTTTTTTAGGGGTGCCATTACATTATTGCCTGCTTTAAAAACTGAATCTGTCTATTTCATGTTCAGTTGTATTTTCTTGTGTAACTTAAATAAACTGGTAAAACCAATTGGCTGTAAATTTTACTGTAGTGAATTGTGTTGGCTTTTTTCTTTATAGATTGCCCTGCCCTTATAATACTGCTGCACTCTTGGCTTCCTATGCTGTTCAGTGTAAGTACAATATTTAATATACTAAAAAATATATATTTTTAATTCTGTTTTTAATTTTTCTGATATTATTATTTTGTGTTAAACACAAACGCTTCAGGAACAATATTTGAATAGACTGTATTGGGTAAAGTAGATAAATTTTAAAAAAACTGCTTTTATCTGTTTACTGTGCAGTCTTATACACACCTACTTAGAAGTAAGCACAATTGAGGCTTATTCCCAGCTAAGTAGGCATAGGATCACAACCATAATATGACCACTGAAATGTACATTAAAAGTGCGAAATAGTTCTTCAAAGCTAAGATGTAATATTTAAAATATATGGCAAGATAGATACATTGGTAGAGTTTGTCAAAATATCAGTCATCAAAGTATGTGGGACTGTTAATGTAAAGATGGAGTGGATTTTCAATTTCCTAAATTTGTAGTAATATGCTGGAGTGTCTTGAAATAAAGTTAAGATAAATGTATGTCATTTGAATAATTTCACTCTGAGATATTAGACTATCTCTGTCAAAATGACATGTTTTGTAAACTGTTCTTGCTAAGCTGGCAATTTAACAACCTCTAAAGCTACAATCCTGAAGAAAGAAGTTAGAACAGAAGCTGGTTGAACTGCCACATGTAGCACATTGCTGGACTCACACTGGCAGGATGGAAGTAAGAGCAAAACAGTGCTCTTGTGCTGTGTCTGTCTCTTTTTTTGCTTTAACAATTTCCCTTCCATTGAGAACAATGAAAGTTAAATTAACTATACCATTTCCAGGAGTGGTATCATTTCCTTCCTGAAATGGTGGCATGGTGGGATGCTTCCTTTTGGCCCTACCGATGTTGGAGCTCCAGTGTTGGTAGGGTAACGGCTGAGGAAGTTGCTGTGGTGGCAGGGAAGAGGCATCTGATGTTAGACCTCCTCCCCTCTCTTTCTGCTGTCGAAGAGTGAGATCCAGCACTTCTTAGATTCTCTGGGATGTTCTCCTAAGGACCATGGGATTTCTGGGTTAGGCCTCTTTGACCCTTTTCTTTAAAGAAGTGGTGCATGTTTTTACTTCTGAACAGTTGGTGAGAATATTTCTTATTTGAGATCCTTGACTGCCCCAAATACCTCTCTACAACCACTGAAGTGGCAACTTTCCACAATTTAGTAGGGATTTTTGGGGAAAGAACCCAAGAAATCTGGAGTACTGCTATGTTACCTTACCAAACATAATATTTTTTGTAGGAAATGTGTTACATCACATAAAAATATATCAACAGTACAAAAATAAGATGCCTCATTCAGACATAAATCACAACAATAAAAACATTATTGTTAAAGAATTACATTATATATGCTATAAGAAACTTAAGTCTCAGATCTTAATACCAGAAGGTTATATATCCAGCTAAGTTCTACCAAGAGTAGACCCATTGAAATTAATGAGCCTAAGTTAGTAATGTTTATGAACTAGCATTGGATACAACCCAGAGTACTTAAAGTTCATGCAAACAACATTAGATACTTTTGTACAGTTTTAGATTGAAGTTATTTCATTTGTAGAAATATTGGTGAATAAATGTTATTTTTATGTACCTTTTTTCATGGATTGCAAGGGGTTGAAATAGGACTGTTGCTAAACAGTTTCCCTTCACTTTCAGCTGAACTGGGAGACTACAGCCTTTCAGAGAACCTCCCAGGCTACCTCTCAGACTATTCTTTCATCCCTGGCCAGCCTCAAGACTTTGAAAAAGAAGTATCCAAACTACATCAGCAACATATGTAAGTATTAAAAGAAAATAGGGTTGCAGTCCAAAGAACTGTGTGACTACTTCCATTTACCCTGAACTGTTTGGTGTGTTTGCAAATCAAAAGTAGCTCCTTAGATTAGAGCCCAAATTAATTTATGATCTACAGGTAACTGCCTCAGAGATAACTAGTTGTGAAAGAGCACTAATACTGTTTAGGTATTATGCTTACATGAAGTGCATGCTTTCAATGTATAGGCATCTGAAAACATGCTTTTACAATCATATTTCTTGTATTTTGCATACTAAAATTATATTCCTGGAGAGATAGTGGGGCTGCTCTTTCCCAGCAAGAAAAAACCAGCCAAGAAGTCTTCCTTAACCTGATGTGCTACTTCTGTGAGCTCCCGAGAAAATGTTTTTAGATAAGGGTTCAGATTTTTTAAAATGTATTTTGAACTATTTTATGTTCTGTCTATTTTTATCATTATAGAGGTCTGTCTCCTGCTCAAGCAGAATTTAGTTATCTCAGTACAGCCCGAACCTTAGAATTCTATGGGGTTGAATTGCACTATGCAAGGGTAAGTTTGAACAGATGAGTACTAATCATACAAAAAAATCATAGCATAGTCTTATGATATCTATAAACCTCTTGTATATTTATTTAGCAATTTATTACATCGAATTAGCAATTTGTTTTAAAAAGGTATTGTAGTAATCAGCAAAATTAAAACCAATCTGATTCCTAAAATGTCACTTTAAAAACAGGTTCTTCATTTAATAAAGTACTTAATCACAAACAGGATCTAAAATCTTTAAGCACTTTATTTATTTATTAAATTTATTAGTCTCCCATCTGGCTGGCTGTCCAGCTACTCTGGGCGACGTACAAAATAATAAAGTCTTGGTCTGCAGTCCTGTATCCATGTATCTGTTTGTGCGTCCTATTGAACTCAATAGGGCTTACTGCTTAGTAGACATGTACAGGATTGTGCTGTTTTGATTTCAAAATGCTACTTGTCTGTTTTAAAAATAAATGTTCAAATATCTTTGTATGAATTGTGCATTTCAGGTTGCACCATATAGTTATAAGCAGGAGGAAAGCTTTTATCTGATATTCATGGAGTAGCTTTGAATTCATGGGGTAGCATCATGAAAACTCCATATATATTATTTGTTGTTATAATTTATTGAATTTATATTCATATCCTGCCCTTCCTCCCCAAGGAGCCCAGGGTGGCAAACATAGACAAAACAATTAAAAAGAAAAACTGATGACGCCATGCTCCAAATCCCTTGATGACAGCTCCAGATGGTTTCATATACATGGTAAATAGCATAGGAAACAGAGTGGACCCTTGTGGGACCCTATAGCCCAAAAACCATGGTGCTAAGCAACAGTCTCCTAGTACTATTTTCTGGTAGCAGCCCTGCAGATAGGAGCAGAACCACTGCATTCCAGTACCCCTAACTCTCCCTCCTTTAGCTGCGCCAGAAGTACACCATGGTCAGTGGTGTCAAAAGCTGCTTAAAGATCAAGGAGAACCATCAGGGTTGCATTGCCTCTGTCTTTCTCCTGATAAAGGTCATCAGTGAGGGCCACCTAGGCTGTTTCTGTGCTGAAACTAGGACAAGAGAAACACCTATATGAAGCTAGTTGTGATTTCATGGCCAAACTGTTTGAAGGTGTAGATTTGCCTGTCCGGCTAGATGGATTTTTTAAATCATCTTTCAGGATAAATTACCCTCACGGAGATTTACATGTCATGGAATTTAAATATTGCATGGGATGAAAGAGATTTTCTACACATTTAATCTCATGTCAGTGTTAAACTATTGAGTTTAGTCTGCAGTCAAATTATTGGATCAAAATCTTAATTCAGATTTTTGTTCTCTGCTGCATTTAGAATCTGATTCAATAAAACTTGACATTTTTATCTTCCCAAAATACAGTAGAATTTTTCAATATGCATTTTGTCTTAAAGAAGTAATTTTACTTTTCAGGGTTATTTAACCTTGGTACTATAGGTACTATAGAAGGTACTATAGAATGTTTATCCCCTTTTTTCAAGCAGGAAACTGAGGTTGACAATCCAAAGGTTTCTAATTGTGATTCCATCAATTGATTAAAATACTCTCCCTTAATCAGAATTATGGTCCAAATTAATTGAGCCCATTACTCCCTTCTCAGTTTTTCAGGCTCCATATATCATTTGGCTCAACCCTTCTTTCTCTTGCATTTTATTAATTGAACCTCCTGTGTGAACTTCCTCTGGTTCTTCACACTTTCAGCATTGTTGGGTGCTCAACTTAGTGCATGATCCAATACCGGCACATCACATCCTATTCAGCCCACCTGATGGGGGCAAGACAGTTTATCTGCTGAGCATCTATTGTCCTGGGAAGGTGGAGGTGAAGGACTCTTGCCCACTCGGCAGCCCTGATTGTGGCAGCTGCAGCTCTGCTTCTTCATTGTCATATTATATGTCTTTCTCACCACTCCCCCACAAATTCCATCCAATCAATAAATTTACTCAGGTGGAGAACAGCAGCTAAAGGCCAGTTGCTGGGTGATGGATGCCTGTGGGCGTACTGTAAGCAGTGACTGCCTACCGTTAGGAACCGGATACTATACTATAAAAACCAGGTGTGGGGAACCTTTGGCCCTCCAGCTATTGCTTTCTAAAGCTCCCGCCAGCCCCAAAAAGTATGACTAATTGCCAGGGATGGTGGGAGTTGTAGTTCAGCAACATCTGGAGGGCCAAAGGTTCTTCACACCTAATATAACCCTTGGTCTGTTCCAACAAGGCAATTCTTAGCAACGATAGGAAGAGAGGGTTTTATCCAATGTTACTATTTGGAATAAACCCATTGAAATCAGTGGGCATGACTAATGTAGGGGTCTCCTCTGAACATAATTTTGTTGGATACAACCCAGAGCCTTTGGAGAATGGCATATCTCTGAATACCAGTTGTTGAGCAGAAACAACAGAGGATGACAGAAACATAAAGCACATCTGATCCTGGAGAGGTATAGAATACCAAGTGTTCTTGTTCAATGTTATATTTTAAAGATAATGGAAAAATTGCTTTAAATGTACACATTTAATCAATAGACTTATAAATTAATCACATGTGCTGATTAATGAACTAAATAGGCATTGAACCTGCTGGAGGATGCAGCTTCAGTGTCCCAACATCAGGAAGAACCCATGTTTAAATAACTTCCAAATCAGGAGTTACCATGAATCTCTTCTATGTACAATGAGAAGAATAGGTGAACATCAGGCAAGCATGACAACAATTTCAGTAATGCTTTCAAACACATTCCTTAGTGTGTCTCACTTTAAGTTGCTTTGTTGCACAAGGTCACTGATGTCAGGGTACTCAGATAAGGGTCCACAAATACGAAGAGAAATCTTCAAATGGGTGGCTGCTACACTTAAGTGTCCACTTTTGAATGGCACTTTCTTTCTGTACTGAGAAGGAATTGTGGGAGGGCCTTAGGGACATTGGCAGAAGGATGAAGTTGTAGGGAGAAGCAATGTGATGTGACAGGATGTGATGACTGAGGCAACAAAGTTTCTTCACTGCAAACTTCCTATAGATACTAGAACTTCATGTTTACTGGCAATAAGATTTGCATGATGGCGACACAAGTGAGAGAACAGAAGTATTCATCTCTTTTTTCTGTTCTTTTTTATAGGATCAAAGTAACAATGAAATTATGATTGGAGTAATGTCAGGAGGCATACTAATTTATAAGAACAGGGTACGAATTAACATCTTTCCATGGTAAGGATGTGTTTAAGGAAACCTGTTTGTTTGCCACACACTTTCTTTAAATTGAATAGCTTCATCATAAATTAAGTGTACAGTGGCTCTAAATTAGTCATTTTAAAATGTACCTTTTTATATTTCCATTGGTGTACCTTGTGTGAAAATTACCTATTGAAAATGTGTCACATGATTGTAATGTACAACATAATACTGCTTTTGCTGTAGGATTTATTATATAGGCAGGCCCCACTTATACGGCAGGTTCCGTTCCGGACTGCCGCCATAAAGCGGAAATTGCCGTAAAGCGGAACCCATTGAGTATAATGGGGCGTGGCGCACGAAAGTGACGTGAAAATGACGCAAAAGCTCAAAAACGGCTTTAAAACGGGGAATTTCCCCTAATTGAAAGCCGCCGCATTAGCAGAATGCCAGAATGCGAAGCGCCAGTAAGCGGGGCCCTACTGTACTTAATTTTTATTCAAGTAGAACATATTGGACTAACTTTGATTACATTCCTGGAGTTACGATTCATTACTGTGATGGGACACCTTACTAGATCAACACAATCCATTATAGAAAGGTACTTATTAAACATATTCCTCAGTTGATTTTTGTGAAGTTCAGATCAGTATGTAGGGATAACAATAAAAAGACAATATTAAACATTTGGCTCCAAAGAGCTATGGGCAGGATTCTGCTCATGTAAAGGGCTTTCCTGCTGCAGCCCCTGCCTCCCCCAGAAGGCCACTTCTGAATGGTGGAAGTTAGCAGCCCACTCTCCAGGAATCACCTAATGTCTGAAACAATCACCTGAGATGGTTAGGAAGCCCAGAGAATGGCTGCTGAGGTGGATCTAAAAGTATTTTATCTATTTATTAAAAAAATTATATACCATCTTTTATTTATTAAATAATATCCCAACCTTCCTCCCCGAAGCTATCCTTCACACAGATATAAGATAAAGTTCCATAAAAATAGGGTAAAACAGCAGACTCTTAATCACTGTGCAGAAAAAAAAAATTGGGATCCTATAAATGCTTGAGGCCAGATCTTTTCCCTTTCCCTACCCCATACTGTGGGCCAGTCACAAATATGTAAGGTGATTGACACCTGTCAAAGTTCAAAGGAGGTTGTTGTAACCCAGCCTTTTTTCAGCTGATTGACACTGGGATTAGGCCTTGAAAGACACACCCTTTAACCAACAATCAGCCCCTTCGAAGTCTCTGCAGAGGGGGAACAGGAGCATTATCCCTTCTGCAGAGAAAATAGTTTGTATTCAAAGTGCTGGGGGAAATGCTTTGAATGTAAACGGCTTCTTTTGGGAAGAAAAAAATGGTCCATTTACAAATGGTGCATCTTTTTCTGCCCAAAGGAAGCTTACAAAGCCCCTTGTGCAGTGCGTCCCAAGTGCCCAAGAGTTTTCAGAAGTTTGGAAAGTGCTTTGCAGGGGGCTTTGCAAGTCTTGTACTTGACACTTCTGAAGAGCTATGCAAAGCACTCTTCAAACACCGATGTTTGGCAGTACCTGAAAACCTCTTTCACCCAAACTCTGCCTTTACTTGCCCCTCATCAGACATCATATAAGATGCCAGGTATAGGGCAGGTAGGTATGGCTTGGTTGAAACAGCCTCATGGTCAATTGGGGAGGCATGGCAAGCCTAATTTGGTCTCTAGGCCAGGGGTTCCCCATCCCTGTTTTAAATCAAGGATCACATTACTGGCTGGAGTGTAGCCTACTGTGCAAATGCAAGAATCATATATCTTGCTCCACAGATTTTATTTATTTATTTATTTTGGCCTCTGGTCCCTGTCTGTTATTAGTATATGCCCCCCGGAAAATTGCAAAGGAATATGGCCCCCGGCTCAAACAGGTTTCCCACCATCTATGGAAAAGAGAGAGATGGCTAAAGAATTAGCTAAGATGCATGACTGCAAAGAGGGGATCTTATACTGAGAATTTCTTATATGTGATCTACAGTGATCCATCTAACTTTCTGATACTTTCTTGCATGTCACAAACTTATTTTTTTGCCTAGACAGGAAAAAACGATCATGTATTCCCTTTAGAAGCTTCCTTGCTCAATGTTGTCCATGAACCAACAAAAACTGGAAAGTGCTTGTCTGAAGTTCAAAGTAATCATTAGCATACCAAGTTCCAGTTACACCCATGCATGCAATCCTGTTTAAGACATGGGGCTTGCAGATGTTTTGTTTATGTAATCATTTTAATGGGGTGTGGTCTATCTTGAACTTTGCTTGTTTAGAACCTCTGATGCGTTATTTTTATAACATGGCTAACAAAAAAACATATTCCTGGGCCCAAGGAGCTTACAATCTGGAATTTGATATGGAATAAGTCCTATGCAATCAGAGCAGTTGCATATACTTAAGCTTATTTTCATTTGAGGCCTGAGGTTGAGCCAAAAGTTCACAGAAAAGCTGAATTTTGGGAAAGTTTTGAAAGGAAGTAGAGACAGCAGCATCTAGGTTAGAGGCAGACAACTTTTTTTTTCTGTCAAGAGTCATATTTTACTATTGGGGCTGCATGCTGGCAGTGGGTGAAGCTAAAGCAAATGATGAGCAGATCCAGAAAGAAGAATGTGTTTTGAATTAATTAACTGGGAATTCAGTGTTCACTCTGACTACCTCAGCTTAGAATTTATTTTATTTTTGAATCACTTTCCATGAAACTTCTCTGAGCAATTTAAAAATAAAAACAATTTGTAGGTCATGGTAAAATATTGTTTATCATTGTATCTGAATCAATATGATTTATGAATTTATGAATAGTTAGGGCACATCACATGGATGCAATTCTCATTATATATTGCAGTTGTATGTCATTAAAGCAGGTGTCTAGGGAACTTTTGGTTGATATAATAAATGTTCCTGTTATGTTTTCCCCACCCTGACCATAAGTTCAACCAACTGAAGTTTATTGAACAATTAACAGAATTGATTAGGGATCACTAATAGACGTTTCCTGATTTTAAGGTCCCATATAATCATGGGAACTGCTGTAGAGGTATATCTGAATTTCTCTAATTAGATTTTGCATGGCTTGGAAACAGTAGTGGAGATGGCTTTATGATTCTTGCATCCCACTCCCCCAAGGACGTGCAAACGTTGCCCCCAGCCCTGTAGATAAGATCTCAGAAGCATCTTCAGTGCTGCTTGTGAGAACCCATGCATAAGAACCTTCAAGTTTGTATACTATGAATTCCCACCTTATTTAAGGATTCCCACCCTTTTGGAGTCTTGCAGCTGCAAAGTTAGTTGTTTTAATAGGAAGCTGCTATTCCTATTTTAGCACTGTATTTTACTCATTTAAAATGTTACTGCCATTGAACACTTCTATGGTACTATATTTCTTTATTCTTGGTTCTTAAGAGCGAAACTCTGTGTGTGCCATATAAAATTCAGAGTCATTTTAATTGATTGAAACAAATGGTACTAAATATTTTCACTTCTTTGTTATGCACAGAGCAGTGTGGCAATATAGTTTCTCCTTGGGAGGTTATAACTTTCCTTCAGGGTGGATTGGGTTTAGCCTACTTATTTTATCTGATGTCCCCAGGAACTGATACAATCTTACAAAGGAGTCAGTATTTGGATAGGTGTGAGGCTATCTGATCCGTTTGTCTTCCTAGCCACACATGAAGTTAGAGCAACTCTTGTTCACAATAGTCATTTGATATGTGCTGTCATAATAATATACCTAGCAAACTTGCTTAAAATAAGGAATGTCTAATACTTAAAACTTGATTCTATGGAGAACTTGATTCTGTATAATGCCCACCTGATTACATTTGCACCACTTGCACCAGCCATACTCCCCAGTATCTTTATCCTTGTGTGTTAACACCCAGCAGCACAATAAACATGTTAAAAGAAATGTGAGAGTAGTGACAATCACCTTTAATTCTCATGTTGCCCACAGACAACTCTCCTAGCTGCACGTGAATAGTGCCACTTGTCATATAGCAACATTACAGTTTCAGGACTGACGGTTTTTTATCAGGTCCTTGTACCCATTACAGAAGTTGCATTGTGCTACTCAAGGATCCTTGTATATGATCTTACCTTGTGCAAATGGTGTGCAGCAGGAGAAAAATTATTACTATAACACTTTTGGATGCCTACAGTCAGCTTCAGGCTGATCAAAGGCAGCCAGGTGCCAGTTTTGTAGCATTTTCTCATAAGTATTTATGGAATAACCTACGGTTATTATGTTTCAAGATCCCTTGCTGATTTGTAAATGTTATTATATGAAAATGTGATTTTTTTTTCCATTGGCCAGCACCAGGACTAGGCTTTATTTTATTTATTTATTAAATTATATCCCACCTTTCCTCCCAGAAGGAGCCCAGGGAGGTCCAAGCCAGATCACTAAGTGTGGACTTCACGCTTCTTCAATCACTTCATCAATTGTAGCTGTCATGTTGGGGGCATTAATGTTAAAGGAATATAACTTTTTGAAAGTTTTGCCTTTCTGGTGGCTGTTTTGGGGGACTTTGTCATGAGCAGAAATAACCCTTTCCCCCTCTTTCTGTCCCCCATGGGTCATTGTGACATTTTGCCTGGGAACAGCAGTGAGCTGCACTAGGAAATAAATGTTTGTTTTTCTTTAATTCTCTGAAGTGTTTCCTATGTTCAACATACTTGTATGAAGGAAATAACCCATGAACAGATAAATTGTGTGCCACACACAGACTTTCCTCGCCTCCTTCATGTTCTGTGGCCTAGGTAGTATGTAACATTAAACTATGGGTTAGTGCTACATCTATAACCAGGAAGGAACCCAAGTGAAGCCTCATGTGCTAACATGTCATCTATCGTCCCATGTGACTGGGAGAATGCCTTTACAGAATACAGTACAAAGCAAAGCATCCTATATAAACTCTGGTTATTAGAGCAAGCCAGCTTCCATAACCCCTCGTTAGAAATTGGCTTGTTTTGAGAGTCTTCACTCAGGCTTATTCCAGTTAATGCACATCATGCTGTACCATGGTTTAGCATTGCATGCAAACACAGCCTGTTTCCACTGCATTCTAATGATTTATGCAATAATTGTAACTCTGATTTACACTATAATTATATGCTTTTTCCAATACAAAAGTGCATCGTGTGCGGGAACTGTGCTAAAAGCATCCCCAGGCAGCTTTAAAAAATTGCTTTGCAGAACAGGTCAAATTTTAAAAACTAATGGCTGGTAGTTAGATTGGTTCTTAAGTTACATGCTATGTTGTGCTTCCCATGCTCCACATCTTGGGTCATTATCTTAGTTCAGCATGTATGTGTGTTTCGTAGGAGATGAAATGATCCTGAATTAATGACCTTTGAAGGAACGTTGGCTAGGAGATTTAAATTTCTGACTTCTGGAGGTTGTGCACGTATTCTTAATTAGTCTTTACAATTGTTTAATTAAAACCTTGAAAATATGCATGCATAAACAAAAGGAGTAGATTATTTAAGAGAGTTTAAAGTTGAAGACAGAAAATGAAGTTAAATACCATGCAATATTAAGGACTAACTGAAAGTTAATTATTATGAGATCACATTGAGATGTAAGAAAAGAGTGACTTGTTCTGGTAGTGCTAGATATTTATTTTTTTAAATTGTTTTCAAAAACATATGTATTGAAGCGTTTAAAGGTGGGTGTTGTCAGGCTATGCATTGTATGAAACACACATTATGGGTGGAATCCAAAGACCCTCACTTGCAAGCAAAAAGTTTTGCTATATATGGAAGAGGTTGCTGATGTTCCCTCACCTCAGCTGTATCCTTTCAAGTCACATTTCACACTGTTGCATATGGTCTTCTGACTCAGGAGTGGCTTTTGGTTGGGTATAAAGGTGGGAAGGAGGGCTGGAAAAGCCCCAAAGTGAGCATGGAATTTTGCACATGGCCCTCTGTGCCATGTCTGTGTTTTACTGAAGTAATTGACTGTCTTATGTTTATTTATTATTTATTTATTTATTTATTACATTTATACCCCGCCTTTCTTTTCATGATTGAAACCCAAGGCGGCTTACATATGGTTCCCAGGTGGTCTCCCATCCAGTCACTGACCAGATCTGACCCTGCTTTAGCACAGGGAGCTGGCCTTATGTGCCTTCAGACCGTAGCCTGTTCAGGCAGTTTGTGCTACAGTAATGGACCAACAGACTTTAGGTGTACCAACAGCCTTTTTTTTACACATTCAGCATAGAACTATTGGACACCAAATATAAGTGTTTTGGCAGATACTTTTTACATGCATTTTAGGGGAATATTACAGCATTCTGATTTTTGTTTCATTTAGGTTGAAGATCGTAAAAATTTCTTTTAAGTGCAAACAGTTTTTTATTCAGCTCAGAAAAGAATTGGTGAGTACTAATCTTAACATTTTTATCTGAAGTTGCAAATACTTTCATTGTTGTAAGAGATTGTCATGTAATTTATGTCTTTAGATGGTAACATGGTATTCCAGTAGTGTGTTGTTAATTCCATAATTATATGACAGATACTACCATTTAAACAGTTCCTTTTTTATGAAATTATGTTTAAGTGTTTTTATCAAATATATTTGATTGAGTTTCAATAAATGTACAAGAACAAGAGAAGTACAACAGAATTTTAAGTGTTAGGTATTTTTCATTTAGAGGTGTAGTCTGACTTAAATAGTTGCTTGTGTCTCCAGTGCAGAAGGACAAGGGTGTGTGTCATATATTACGTTGCTTATAACTTCCTAATACTATGGTGTTGCATAGGTAGAGATCCTCTGAAGTTGCACTCTGTGTGTGTTGCGGGGGGGTAGGAACCAGGGATGAAGGCTGCTGTGGCAGCAAATGCTGAGTTCCTTATTCTGCCCACCTTGATCAATCTGTGAGTGCGGCTTGGATGCCAGTATTGTGCATGTTCTTACCTGAATTGTTTGCTATGAAGAACACAAACCCCCTGGTACCTATTTGCCAGTCAGTTAAAACTGCTTCCCACCCCATCAGCCAGTGACTTAACAGGTTGTCTATGATAAAGACCAGTAATGAAATAATAAACTGCATGATGTAGGAAAGATAACAAGCTCAAAGAGCACTGGTCAATGCCTAACTTGGGCTCTACCAGGTATTATATTCTGAATTACTTTGCCTTAGCCAATCCTTCCCCTAAGGCTGAGAATTTAACTGAAAGCCATGGTATCAATCCTTATAGTAAACAAACAGTGGTTGTGCTGCTGCCCACTGCCCTGCATCCACCCTCCAATCTGCTTACCCCAAAGGCAATGTGGTAGGGCTGGATCTGTGTTTGGCAAGACAGTTTATAAAGCTTGCAAAACTATAGAGCCTGATAATCTAATTACGATCACCTAATTACAACTCTACACATTTCAATATGTCATAAGTTAATCACAAGATGCAGACATTGATGGCAGTGGGAGTGGGCTTGCATGTTCCAGTGAACCCTGTGAGTGATGCCGTCGGGAGTCATGTACTCCCAGCAGGGTCACTCATGGCGGTAAGGTCAAGGGAGAGGAACCAGACAAAGAACAATCCAGGAAAGTCCTCAACGGCAGAACAAGCGGAGGATAACAATGTATATGTTACAACGGCTGTAAAGGCGGATGAATGCTGCAGCAGATAAAAGACTTCCAATTGTCATGGTATCCATGCCATTGGATCAAAGCCTTTTTCTGTCAAGATTGTGTCTTGATCGTCGTGCACTGATCTCCCCACATAAAACAAATTCACGCAGAGGTGTCTTCCAACCAAACCAAAAGTCCCATGGTGATCGGTGAATGGCAATGGGGGCAGGACTGTGAAATCCAGAAGCCCCTAGTCATGGACAGGTACATGGGCGGTGGATACAGACTCAGTTGTCCTGGCTCAAGGACCGAGGCAGTTGAGTAGTTCGGCAGCTGTATCCACGACTGAGCAGTCCTATTTAGGATCCACTCTGCTCACCCCATATGTGGAGGGGGCTAGAAAAGGTACCCTAAACATAGTCTGCCTCATCTCTCTCCCTGACTAGATCACCGCATCCAGTGGGGTCACCACTTAGCGGTCGCAAAAGACAATTGAACTTTGGAATGTGGAATATACAGACATTGCTGGACAATACAGATAGTGAACATCCTGAACGCAGGACTGTCATCATTGCGAGGAAGTTGAGACGTTTTAATACTGATATAGCAGTGCTCCAAGAAACTTGAAGAGCAGGAGAGGGACAATTGAAGGAAGAAAAAGGAGGTTACACCTTCTTCTGGAAAGGACTGCCTGAACAAGAATGACAAAAATGATCTTGTGAAGCTCTTGTCAGAAGTTCCTACTGGCATTAATGAACGATTCTCAAATCTCTGATTAAAACTTGCCAAAAACCAGCAGGCAACTTATGCACCAACATTAGATGCTGATGAAGACATCAAGGAAAAATGTTATACCCAGCTGGACATCATCTTATCAGAGATACCTAAGGAGAATAAAATTATCCTCCTGGGCTATTTCAGTGCAAGAGTTGGGCGTGATTTTGATTTATGGCCAGAAACCATTGGGAAGGAGTTGGCAATAGCAACCTGAATGGAATTCTACTTCTGGCTAAATGTGCAGGGCATAATCTTGTTAATACAAACACACTCTTTCACCAGAAAGATAAATTTAAAACATCATGAAAGCACCCTCAGTCGAAGCACTGGCATCTCCTGGATTACTTAATTGTCCATGCCAGAGATTGTCGTGATGTACTCCTCACCAGGGCCATGACGAGCGCCGATGACTGCTGGACAGATCACCGATTTAATTTGATCCACTATGGCCATTAATATTGTTCCTCAACGTAGGCTCCAAGGAAGAAAACCAAGGCGTAAAATGAACATCCATGCCCTTCAAGATCCTATTAAGCGAGCTTGCTTTCAAACAACTCTCAAGAAATATCTACCTACGGAACTCCCTGAAAACGTTGAGGAACACTGGATTAAACTGAAGACTTCCATTATTGCAGCATGTGAACAAACTATTGGATACCAAACTAAGAAACATCAGGACTGGTTTGACCAGAATGATAGTGAGATTGAACATATCATTGGCAAGAAAAGGAAAGCCTTCCAGATATGGCAAAAAGACATTAACTGTGCTGCTAAGAAAAAAATCTATGCCATTGCAAAGGCTGAGGTCCAAAGAAGAACTAAAGAACTTAAGAATGCCTGGTGGATAAAGAAAGCTCAAGAAATTCAGCATTTTGCAGATGCTCATGATGCATGAGGCTTTTTTAATGCCACAAAGGCCATCTACGGACCAACAAATTATGGTACAAATCCCTTACGTTCAATAGATGGTACCAAACTTCTAAAGGACAAAGAGTCTATTGCACTGCTGCATTGAAAGAGCATTACCACGACCTCCTTAATCATAACTCTATTGTGGCTGATGAGGTATTTTCGCAAATCTCACAACAACAAATTAGAGATGAGCTTGCAGTATCCCCTAATTTGGATGAAGTCAGTAAAGCCATTAATCAAACAAAGAATAACAAAGTTAGTGGACCTGATCGGATTCCTGCTGAAGTCTTTAAAGAAGGTGGGCCTGAACTTACACAACAACTTCATAAGCTCATTGAAAAAATCTGGATGAGGGAGGAGATCCCGGAAGACTTTAGGGATGCCATAATTATCACTTTTTTCAAGAAAGAACAGATTGTGGGAACTACCGAGGCATCTTTTGTTCTAGCTACCACAGGTAAAATCCTTGCAAGGATCCTCACAAATCGCCTCCTACCTCTCTCAGAGGACATCCTCCCTGAATCCCAAAATGGTTTCCGTCCTTCCAGGGGGACAGTGGACATACCTAGAAAAGTAGTGCGCTCTCCGACACTGGAGGCATTCAAGAGGCAGCTGGACAGCCATCTGTCGGGAATACTTTGATTTGGATTCCTGCATTGAGCAGGGGGTTGGACTCGATGGGCTTGTAGGCCCCTTCCAACTCTACTATTCTATGATTCTATGATCTTCACTGCACAACAGCTTCAAGAAAAATGCAGGGAGCAAAACCGACCTCTGTATATGGCATTTATTGATCTGACTAAAGCCTTTGATACTGTAAATCGAACTGCTCTCTGGACCATCCTTTTGAAAATTGGATGCCCTGATAAATTTGTGAATATTTTGCGAGTCCTCCATGACAACATGACGGCGACAATTTTGGATAACAATGGCTCTCAAAGTGATCCATTCAAAGTGGGATCAGGCGTCAAACAGGGATGTGTCATTGCTCTGACTTTATTTGCTATTTTCATCGCCATGATTCTACACCTTGTTGAGGGGAAACTTCCCACTGGCGTGGAAATCACATATTGAACAGATGGAAAGCTTTTTAATCTCAGTAGGCTGAAAGCAAAAAGTAAGGTAATTACAATCTCTGTCATAGAACTTCAATATGCCGATGATAATGTAGTCTCCGCACATTCAGAGGAAGATCTTCAAACTATCCTAAATGTCTTTGCAGAAGCATATGAAAAGCTTGGCCTCTCGCTTAACATCAAAAAACCCAAAGTGCTTCATCACCAAGTGTGAACCAATCCCTCTGTAGCACCATCAATCCAGCTTAATGGTGCGACGCTGCAGAATGTTGATCATTTTTCTTATCTTGGCAGCCATCTCTTTGAAAAGCTGACATCGACACTGAAATTCAGCATCGTCTGAGCTCTGCGAGTGCCGCATTCTCCCAAATGAAGTGTAGAGTGTTTGAGGATCGGGATATTCCCAGTGAGACCAAAACACTTATTTACAAAGCCATTGTACTACCGACCTTACTGTACGCCTGTGAAACATGGACCATCTATAAATGCCACTCCCAACTTCTTGAAATATTCCACCAACGCTGCCTCCGGAAAATTCTGCAAATTATTTGGGAAGATAGGCGGACTAATGTTAGTGTATTGGAAGAAGCAAAGACTAAGAGTGTTGAAACAATGATCCTCCAACATCAACTTCGCTGGACCGGCCATGTTGTTCGAATGCCTGATCACCGTCTTCCAAAGCAGCTACTTTACTCCCAACTTAAGGATGGGAAACGGAATATTGGTGGACAGCAAAAGAAGCTTAAAGATGTTCTCAAAGCTAATCTAAAAAAATGTAACATGAGCATCAAGAACTGGGAAGCCTTGGCCCATGAGCATCCCAGTTGGAGGTCGGCCATTTTCAAAGGTGCTATGGACTTTGAAGAAGCACGAGTACAGGGCGAAAGGGGCAAACGAGCTAAGCGGAAGGCACATCAAGCAAATCCTCATCGTGACCATCTTCCAACTGGAAACCTATGTCCTCACTGTGGGAGGCTGTGTGGATCCAGAATTGGCCTCCACAGGCACTTGAGGACCCACCATTAACGACCTTACCTTGGAAGACAATCTTACTCTGCAACGAGTGATTGCCAATGAAAAATGATGAGGGAGAAGTTAAAAGACTGAGATGCTAACATAGATGTGTATTTGGTTAATAAAACAAGCTAATTTTTTTGTAGAAAAATGCCAGAGTAGATTAATGAGAAGCAGGGGACGTGGGGAACAGTCAGAACGTTAGGGGTTTAGGTGGAATGGGATGTCAGTATTTGGAAGGAAAGAGAGGCAATGAATAGACTACTAGAAACTAAAGGAGAAGAATGGCAGAGGTGTGGATTGGCCACAAGGTTTTAAAGAGATTGAGTAGTGAAGGAACCTGGCACGGGTTGGTTGCATATGAGAGGGCAAACTTAATTCTGGTAAGCACTGTTTGTTTGGAAGCTTGTCCAGAATTCCAAAAGAATATCAGCAATAGTGGACACATTTCTCTCTTCAGGGTAAATTGTCTACCGCTACTGATCTTCTCCTGTAACTATAGGCAAGTGTGCTTTAGAGGGCACATTCTCCATTGCCAGTAGAAAGAAGGTAAGCCCAATGGGTTTGACCAGTGCCCTGTGAATTAGTCTGAGCTACCTCATTCTAGTGAATGCACAGGATTGAGGGTTCACACAAGTTCCCTTTTAACCTTGTGGTCCTGCAGAGCTCCACTTGCCAAACATTGTGCTAACCTAAGCGCACACTGTCTCTGAACATTAGAGATATCCACAGGAGCAGATCAAAAGAGACATCCCACCAAAAATACTCTTAGGGCTAGGGATATATTAGCAAAATAATGGAACCTTCACAGTGGAATGACTAATAATGTTTATTTCATACACACTTAATTCTTAATTATGTCGGTAAAACACATTCCTGGCTCTAGCCAGTAAATAGAGTCAAATTCTCAAAGTAAAGCAATGCAATAGAATATGCCAGGCTGTTACACAAAGCCTGTTCAATTAAACATTTGTTAGCATTATTCAAGCTTTAAAACATACTTTTCTACAATGATATAGTCATTTAAGTCCAGACACCCTATAAAATATAAGTATCCAAAACTGCAAAAGAATGAATACTTCCTCATCTACTGAGTTCCAAGGCAAAGCAAGCCTTGAACTTCCAGCACTAATTGTCAGATGAGGGACCATGTCCAAAGGACTGGCCAATTGAAAAATTGAGGGACCATGTCAAAAAAGACTGATCAGTTAGGGGTCTTCAACAAACACCTCTTATAGGATAAATGAAGGACAGGTAACAGGGAATGACACATTACAAAGAGCAAATGATAAGGTATATGACACAGTACCCTGGGAATTTCTCACACTTATCAGTGTGGCCATCTCCAAAATTCACACGGAGATACCTCATCCAAGTGCTAAAGGCGTCAGCAATCGGCAGGAAAGGCCATATAAGGAACTGAAGCAGGAAAAGACGTAAACTGACTGTCAGCCTTATCTTGTTTATATTGCAAGCCTGGGAACTTGGCCGACTTCCCTGAATTGAATTAAAATACTGTACAGTTAAACTGGAGGAAGGAAGAATGGAAGAAGTGGCCTTGTTAAGCTCTGAGGCTTTTTCTTAAACATGCAGAACTCGGACGGGAAAATCTATCTCTAATCAATATTCTATAAGGGCAGCTGGCCCATACCATCTGTATGAACTGAGTATGTGTCTTGGAACACTCTTTCTCAGAAGACTATGCAATCTGTTATGACAGGTATGCAGGTGTTCCATGGCAAATAGGCTAGAATGAAAAAAACTTTCCTTATAGCAGAGGGTTTGAAAACCACTGTAGTAAAGAATATGGTTAGGAGTATGTTGAACAACAGGGAGTTGATCAGTACAGAGAAGGAACAGATCCCTTATTATAGTACTCCCTAGCTAGTTGGAAGGTTTTTTCTTGAAATGTTCACAGAGAGTACTTTGCATTCTTTATGAAGAAGAATCAGCATTTCATAAGAACTGAATATTTCTGAATATGAGACAAATTTTATTAAATGTATATCTTTTTTGTTCTAGCATGAATCTAGAGAAATGTTACTAGGATTCAACATGGTGAATTATCGAGCATGTAAGAACTTGTGGAAAGTTTGTGTAGAACACCACACCTTTTTCCGGCTAGACAGACCACTGCCGCCTCAGAAGAACTTTTTTGCACATTATTTTACTTTGGGTTCAAAGTACCGGTACTGGTAAGTTTGAGCCATTATTTGTGTTGATGTTAAAAGAGGAAAGGATATGTGCATACCATCAAACAGGCTTCTACAAATCTACTACCGTTCTCTTCATATCATACAGGTGTTTTATTCAGTAGAAGAATTCACCGGTAGGCCAGATCAAACACCTGTTTTTAAAATTCCATGCTATAGAGTTGCCTAAATAGATATCTGGTTAAATTAGTTTTCTTTCCACTGCACTGTACCAGTTTTATTTTGAAAATTATTTTTTTCTTCATAAAACTATACCCACCTCCTTTAATGAAAAAAAAAAGTTTAAAAAGGCTAAGATTGGCAGTATGTGAATGCAGCCACTCCATTCAGGTCCAGGTAGATATTATGTGGAAAGCATCCCAGAAGACATCTTCCTGGTGCACAACGAACGAGTAGTGAAACTGAAAAAAAGAAAGTAAGAGAACAGGATATAATAGTGAAGAAACAAAAGGGACTAAAGGGAAAAGCTCAGCATCTTCTAAAGTGCAGTGCTACTACCTGCATGTTCTCCCCTGTCCTTTGGCACAGCAAGGAAGAGATCAGATGATTCTACTGCCATTGTGCAGTGCCTTGTAAAAGTAATCAGACCCCTGACCAATGCTCTCATATTACTGAATTACAAATGGTACATTGTAATTTCGTTCTGTATGATCTTTTATTTTGAAACACTGAAACTCAACATCCATTATTGTAAGGTGACACTGGTTTTATGTTGGGAAATGTTTGTAAGAAACAAAAAAAATATGAACCATGTTGCTTACGTAAGTATTCAACCCCTGCACTGTGGAAGCGCCCAGTTTACTCAGATAAAAGAAATTGTCCTATTGAGGACACAATTACCTTACTGTTGGCCTCCACCTGTGAATCATTAAAGTTGCTGTCACATTGTCAGGATAAAAACCCTCTGTTGAAGGATCATTGGTCAAGCTGTGGATCTGAAGGAAAATGAAGACCAAAGAGCATGCTACAGAAGTGAGAGATAATGTAATACAAATGAATAGATTAGGAAAAGGGTACAAAATCATATCCAAGTGTTTGGATATCCCAGTGAGCACAGTTGGATCAATAGTCGGAAGTGGAAGCTGCATCACACCACCCAGGCACTGCCAAGAAAAGGCTGTCCCTCAAAACTCAGTGCTCGAATGAGACCTGTGAGAGCATCCACACAGAGGCCAACAATCACTTTGGATGAGCTACAGAGTTCAGTGGCTGGGAGTGGAGTTATGGTGCACCAGAACCATATCAAGAGCTCTGCATAACACTGGCCTGTTTGGGAGGGTGGCAGGAAAGAAGTCGTTACTCAAAAAGTACCATCTGATAGCACGTATTTGCCAGAAAGCATGAGAGTGCCCCAGCTACGATGTGGGGAAAAGGTTTTGTGGTCAGATGAGACCAAGATAGAACTTTGTGGCCAAAACTCAAACTCAGTCTGTGGTGCAAACCTAACACTGCCCATGCCTCAAGATACACCATCCCTACAGTGAAGTGTGGTGGCACCATCAAGCTGTGGGAATGCTTCTCATCAGCAGGGACTGGGCATCTTGTTAAAATTGAAGGAAGAATGGATGGAGCAAAATACAGGGAAATACTGCAAGAGAACCTGCCTTCAGTCCACTAAAAAACTGACACTTAGGAGGAAATTCATTTTTCAGCACGACAATGATCTCAGGCACAAGGCCAGAGCAACACTGGAGTAGCTCAAGAACAAAAAAGTGAATGTCCTACAGTGGCCCAGTCAAAGTCCTGATCTCAATCCCATTGAGAATCTGTAGCGCTCTTTTAAAATTGCGGTCCACAAGTGATGTCCAAACAACCTGGAACAAATCTGCCAAGAAGAATGGGCCAAAATCCCTCCGACACTGTGTGCAAAGCTGGTACATACCTACCCCAAAAGACTTAAAGCTGTTATTGCAGCGAAAGGTGGCTCTACCAAATATTAATGTGTGGGGGCTGAATACTTATACAAGCAACATGGTTCAGTTTTTTGTTTCTTACAAACATTTCCCAACATAAAACCAGTGTCACCTTACAATAATGGATGTTGAGTTTCAGTGTTTCAAAATCAAATATCATACAGAACGACATTACAATGTATCATTTGTAATTCAGTAATATGAGAGCATTGGTCAGGGGTCTGATTACTTCTGCAAGGCACTGTCTATTAACCACAGTTTAGCATTACATGAGACCCCTAAACTGTGGTTAATCTTAAGCATGGTTGATTGAAAAGAAGCCAGTTTCCAAAATTATGGTTGGAATTTGGCTTGTTTGCACTACCATAATTAAGAATAACTGCAGTTTGGGTTTCGATGTTGTAGCAAGCTGTGATTAGTCTAAAACATAAGCAAAAACTTCTGAATTCTTGTTTGTGGTGGTGTTGAAGGGGGACCATGTGAGTCCAAGGCTTTTAAGTAGCATTCAGTGGCTATTCACAAGGATGGTTATGTTTTACCCCCACTGTTGGAGGCAGTATCCCTCTGAATACCAGTTGCTGGTAATTACAAATGGGAAGACTGTTGTTGCATTTGATTGGTGAGATCAGGATTCTGCCCGCTTGGCGTGGACCCATGACAGGTCCTTTTCAGTGGCTGTGTCCCAAATGTGGAATGCCCTCCCTGATGAGGTGCAGCTGTCCCTCATTTTTGATTTTCAGGAGGAATTTTAAAACATTCCAATTTACTCAGACATTTGGTGGCTGAAAATGGGCTTTTTCAGGAGGAATAACGGGATATAAATTGGGAGGGGGAAATAACTAGATGGGCCTTCATCCTAATCCAGTAGGGCTTTTTTTCATGTACTCACAAGCTAGAAAATCTCAGGTAGAAATACTTGACTATAATGAGTATTTGTGCTGTTAGTATTCAACACTTTAATGACTAGGAGAACTTCAGTGGCCAATTAGTATCCTTCCTGTCTGATAATAGTATCAGTTCAGGTAAGAATTGTTTGGCAGTTAGTACATGGGTACTAGAATATGAAAAGCTATGGTTCACTTTAATAATACGAGCCCTTGGCTTTGTCAAATCTAATATTCATTCAATGTTGGTGCAAAGGTAATTATAAATTTACCTTTACCCCCCCTTTATAAAAACTCTTTGTATTTTCCCCTCTTTAGTCCCTTTTAATATATTCCCTATATTTCTTAATTGTATTGTAGGTATTTTTATCTGTTTTAATGTTTTTGTGTTGTTGGGCATGATTGTAGGGTAGAAGGGCAGAATATAAATGTTTTAAATAAATAAATATTTTTAAATAAAATAAATAAATTTACTGTTGGGCTTAGATACACCAGGGTGCTTGTATTAGGCAACTAAATATCTTCTGCACATAAACACCACCATTGTTTTCTTTACAATCTCAATATTTTCTTGCAGTGGGAGAACAGAAGTCCAGTCTATGCAGTATGGTAAAGAAAAGGCAAATAAGGACAGGGTATTTGCCAGGTAATCAATTTAAAGTTATTTGCATCCAGTGGATTGTTACAGTGGCTTATTTTACCTGTTAAAAGTTGTTAGGAGACTCTATTCCCCTGACAGAGGTCCAGTGGTCAGAGTGGTTTTACAGTCAGCTCCTCTTCTGGGGATTGTAGCTCTGAGGGGAATAGGGAGTCTCCTAAGCAACTCTCAGCACCCTTCACAAACTACACTTCCCAGGATTCCTTGGGGGAAGCAATGACCGTCTAAAGTGAAATAAAGATCTAGTTTGGATTGGCCAGGAACAGCTTTAGTTTAAATTTGGGTGGGAGACTACATGTCCCTGCTGTAGAATAAAAACCCTGAAAAACAATGATATTGTTCACAATCTATTCCCTTCTGCCCAGTGCCCACCCACCCAATCTCCTCCTGTCCCTCTCACCACCCCCTTCCTACCTCCCTGCCCCTTACCCGCCCTTACCCCTCTTCGCCTTCCCTGCTTCTCGCCCAAGTCAGTTTCACCTATCCTAAGCATGATTGTACAGGAGTAAATCCCACTGAACTCAAAAAGCGTGCAAATGAACAGACCTGCCTTCGCTGCTGCCTCCCTCCTATCCCTTCCCTCCCCTTCCAGTCCACTCTCCCCTCCCCTTCCAGTCCACTCTCCCCTCCCCCTTCTCCTCCTCTCCCATGGTCAGTTTCACCTATCCTAAGCACAATTGCACAGGAGTAAATCCCATTGAACTCAATAAGCATGCAAATCATCAAACCTACCCTTCCCTCCTTCTCTTCTCTTTCCTCCCCCCTCCCCTTCCAATCCCCTTCTCCTCCTCCCCGTGGTCAGTTTCACCTATCATTATCAGACCTGCCTTTCCCTCTCCTCTCCTTCTTCTCTCCTCTCCCCTCTTTTACCTTTCTCCCCTCCCGTCTTCCTTCTTCCTCCCTCCCTTTTCTCCTCCTCCCCCATGGTCAGTTTCACCTATCCTAAGCATGACTGCAGAGAAGTAAATTCCATTGAATGCAATAAACATGCAAATGATAAATCCATTCTGAGCAAATTTGCGCAGGATCCCTTTTCTTACCTCCTGGATTAAAAAGCAGAGAAATTCTCCAATAGGCAAAAAAAAAACCTTGCAGTTTAAGAATGTACCTGTAGCCAACAGATATTTCAATCAAACTATTAAAAGCAGGGAAAGTGGGCAGCTATAGTGAATACATTTAGATTTTGTACTGCCCTACAAATTTGTAAAAATACAAACATAATTTGGGTTGGTCTTTCACAGTCCAATCCACTTCCTGTGTAGCTTGGAAGAATTGAGTAACATGTGCCTCTGAGCATTTGGTAAGTTGTGGCAACACCTGCAATCAACCCAGATAACAGAAGCAAGACATGTGCTGTGCTGGTCTTGTTTTAGCATGGAGGAAGCAACAATATTAAGACAGATGATATAGTTCAGATGGTCACTTTAAATATGTTGATTTACTTTGCAATTTTAATGAAGTATTTTCTTTTCCTTCTGTTTCTGTGAATATGTGAAGTACAGCAACGCTTTGCCTAATTTACACTAAAAGAACTCCAAAAACAATTGTGGAATAATGACACTGACTATTCTGCAGAATAGTCTCCAGTGGACATGAGGAGTGTCTCAGGTTGTACAAGAGAAAACAGTGGGGGGTAAAATATATTCTCGCAAATTTCTAGGTGTGCTCTATGTTTTTAATTAAACATCCCCACCCTTCCTTAAGTGAAGTGGTTTAAGCATAGCAGGCTCAACACATGCATCTTGGGCAGGCCAAGTTTGTTTTTTCCAACAGAGTCATTGCTTAATTAGCAACATATTATAATCAGTCTAATTTTACATCAAACTGCAGTTTCAGATTCAACTGTTAATGAACCCAAAATAGAAATAAAACATAACCCCCAGTTTGTAACACAGAAGTCTGTCTTTGCCATCATATGACATTCACCAATAAAAAGGCTTTGAAATTAATAAGAAATGAATTTGACACAGATTTCTAGGATGAATAATGAGAGAAATATATTGTCTAGGTTAGATGCTAGGGTCCAGGACCTTACATGAGTAAGCTGTGGGCTGCAGGCACTACTAAATGCCTATCTAGTCTTCATACAAACCATGAATGCACAGTGCAGCCTAAAGCATGCTTTTGCAGCAGTCGGTGCCATTTGGGTTCAATGGGACTTATACGTGTTTAGGATTGCAAACTTGATAACTTAGCCTGAATGACAGCATGAACTTGCATCTCCAGTTCAAGCATTCTATTTTCTGTACCCTTGTAGCTTTTTGGTGCTTAAGGAAATGCCCTTCTCAGTCATTATGCTTTTGTAACAGAATGTAATCTGAAATGGCCACTAGGATGGGAAGAAAATGTGGCTTGGTACATATGTTTCATGCTATAGGTCAGAAGCTCAGACTAGGTGATTTCCTTTCCATTATTCTGATATTTGTACCTTAATCCTTGATGAGTAAAGCCATTTCTTAATTCAGTGTAGCGCTTCAGAAATAGTACACTTCCATTTTAAATCAGTTAATCCTCTAAAAAATATAGTTGAAATTTCAAAGCTAGTATTGGTGTCCTGAGTGGTTTGGAAAATTATCTTGTCCTGTGTACTTGTAAATAATTTTCCATAATCTAGTTAATGTGAGATGTTATTAAATTTAAATCTTTACAATGCTTTAAGTTGCCTAAAAGTAAACCAAAGAAACAAAGCAATTAGTAATTTTTCACATGGGCACCTATTAGAAGAGGAAACCATAGAGCTGTGGCCGTGGAAAGTATATTGCTGCAATGTGGTAACCGTTTCTTTGAAATTTCCACAAAGAACAGGAAGTTTTGGTAACAAGTATGAGTGGGTGGATCTCTGAGGGTAAAACAGTTAATAATCAAATGCTCAAAATATAGTTTGACAGTTAAGTGTTTTTGCCGTGTTGACTGCTGAGGGGCACTACTACAGATACAACTTTCTACTAGATAATTAAGGTGAGTCTTCCTAGGAGTTGCATTGTTCCTAAAAAGCGAATGTAAGCTCATTCAACCTACAGAAATCCCTTTTAAAAGGGTCAAATTTTAAGTTGCCAGCATGTGGATGTTAGCATACCTATACAGTAATTTGGATTAATACTTGTCAGAAATGCAATAAATACAGTTGCGAAAGTATTAGCTGAAGTTGTAATTCTGTTCCGAGAATTTTTTCTTTACAGTCCCATGAAAAGTTCACTGCATATTGCAACTATAAGCATTTTAGAACTTCAAATCATTTTGTCGTAAGCTAAAAATCATCTAGATAGGTCAGTGAAATTTCACATTGATCTGTCTGTCTGTCTGTCTGTCTGTCTGTCTGTCTGTCTGTCTGTCTGTCTCTCTCTCTCTCTCTCTCTCTCTCTCTCTCTCTCTCTCTCTCTCTCTCTCTCTCTCTCTCTCTCTCTCTCTCTCACTCACACACACACACACACACACACACACACACACACACACACACAAACACACACCACCTGTGTTGTAGAGATGCACACTTACTAGTTTTGTTAGGCTGGTTGGGCTCCTGTTTTGATAAAATCTGCATCTTAAGGCGACGGTTTGGTTTAATGTCGTTAGTTGTAGACTAGTACTTAACTGCTATGCTTTACGAATCGTGTGTAACAAAATCTGATTGCCACTTCTAAGAAAAAGTAGCTTTGGGAGGGGAATTACTTGGAGCAGAAAAGCAGCAAGGAAAGAGTGCTATGCTTAATTCTTTTTCTGCTTGCCTGTTTTCTACTGTAGTTCTGCTTCTGCAATGAGCTTCTACATACATGCACATGCAGTTCCAGATGTATTCCAACTGGAATCTTATGATCCTCTTTGTAGGCCCTGTTCTAGGTGTCTCTGCTAAGTGAAGTGAGGCAGGTGGCTACCAAAGAGAGGGACTTTCTCAGTATTGTCATCTTGGTTATTGGACAGCATCTCCGAAAAAGCTTATCTTCCCCCACCTTTATGGTATTTTTGAATACCATAAAGTGAAGAGCTTTTTATTAACCAGGCCTTTCAGCTGTGTTTACAGCCCAGATATAAAACAATGTTATACTGCCTCAATGCAAAAATGCTTTTGCTGTCTTTTATTGATTGTTGTTGATTTTCATTATATTGTATATTATGGTGATATTCAGTGCTGGTCCTACTCAGAGGAGACCCATTAAAGTTAATAGACATGACTAACTTTGGTTCATTAATTTTAATTGGTCTACTCTGAGTAGGACTTAGTTGACAACAACTCTGTTTTTAATGTTTTGTTGTAAGCTGCCCAGGAAATGTTTATTGATGTGTGGTTTTATAACTTGAATAATAATAATAATAAATAAAAATGTTGTATCTAACATCCTTACCAGTTCAGTATCATAGTGAGAAAGGCCATTATGGATTACTCAAGCTGTGTTTACCACAAAACAAGCTGTGATTTGGTTATTCTTTTTCATGAATTTATGCAGTGTTCTGCATGACATTACTTGAAGTGCTCTGCAAAACTTTTACACTCTTCGGAAGAAATATTTCAGTATCTTTTCCAAAATTGGCTAATGCTATCTTCCTTTTCACTTCAATTGCCAATTAATTTTTTCAGTGAACTTCCAGATGCATCATAGTGGGTTGTTGTTTTTTGTATTGTTTTAGATCTCCGAGTAAACCTCTGGCTCGCAGATTGATAAGTGGGATGGATTGGGAGGTTGTCAGCAGGAATTCATTGTCTGATGACAGGTTAGAAACGCAAAGTTTACCATCGCGCTCTCCACCCGGAACTCCTAATCAGTAAGTAATATTGAATAGTCCCTTTCATGTTTTGTCAAGGAAGGTGAAGTTAGTTAAGATTTTTTTTTTTTGAGGAATGTATGTGAAACCATTGTTATTTCTACAGTAACTTTTAAAAAAGAATTTCTGAGGCAGCACAGACGTGGGTTGACTTAAGGACCAAAATATGCAATTGATAATCACAATAATAAAAAATTCTTAAACTAATCACTTTTCTTTAGAAGAAAAAGCAGTTGTGAGACCTGATCAAGGATGTGTTCCTCATCCATATGGGGCCCCACACTGTTTTTTTGCCAAAAATCCTCGTCGCTGGCTACTATTTTCATTGCAGCAGAAACACAAGCTGAGTTCAGACATCATTCTGTTGAATGGAGCTGAATTGTCAGAGTGAGCCGTAGGCATTGCCATGAGGAAGAGATTGAAATCATCCATTTCCAAATGACAAACCATGGTCAGTTTAAGCTTTGGTTTATTGAAACAAGCTAGAATCAGAAATTGTATCTGATACTAATTTCTTAAACCATATGTTAAATTAATCGCAATTTCCAGTTCAGATGTAATACAAATTGTGATTAGTTTATATCAGGAAGTATATACTTTTACTTTTACTGCATTTGGAATACTGTGTACAGTTCTGGTCGCCTCATCTCAAAAAGGATATTATAGAGTTGGAAAAGGTTCAGAAGAGGGCAACCAGAATGATCAAGGGGATGGAGCGACTCCCTTACGCGGAAAGGTTGCAGCATTTGGGGCTTTTTAGTTTAGAGAAAAGGCGGGTCAGAGGAGACATGATAGAAGTGTATAAAATTATGCATGGCATTGAGAAAGTGGATAGAGAAAAGTTCTTCTCCCTCTCTCATAATACTAGAACTCGTGGACATTCAAAGAAGCTGAATGTTGGAAGATTCAGGACAGACAAAAGGAAGTACTTCTTTACTCAGCGCATAGTTAAACTACGGAATTTGCTCCCACAAGATGCAGTAATGGCCACCAGCTTGGATGGCTTTAAAAGAAGGTTAGACAAATTCATGGAGGACAGGGCTATCAATGGCTACTAGCCATGATTGTGCTCTGCCACCCTAGTCAGAGGCAGCATGCTTCTGAAAACCAGTTGCCGGAAGCCTCAGGAGGGGAGAGTGTTCTTGCACTCGGGTCCTGCTTGCGGGCTTCCCCCAGGCACCTGGTTGGCCACTGTGAGAACAGGATGCTGGACTAGATGGGCCACTGGCCTGATCCAGCAGTCTCTTCTTATGTTCTTATGTTCTTATGTATGTTTTTACTTGCAATCTTTGTGGTTGTACCGGAAGAAGAGGGGCAAGTGTGTGACACCAAGGCTTGAGCAGGCCATTCACACAGAACTAAATTATAGTTTAGTGCTAATATCTGAACCAGGTCTGTGTTACTATTGCAATACAACTTCTAGCCGCCTACAGTTTAACACGTGATTAAGAGACTAATGTGACCCAAATAAGAGGGAAGTGATGTTTCTGAGTTAGGTCCTTTGTGCATTGTGTTGCCTCCTCTGCAGTGGTACATCTGACGTCCTTCATAAAAGCTTAACCAGTATGGGGGAGGACCTCCTTCATCCTTGTGTGGCTTGATTGGTCTGTTCACATCCAGCTTTCCTCTTTTGTGGAAAGGAAGGAGAAGGCCAGGTAGTGTCAAGAGGAAACATTCTCCCCCCCCCCGGCATATACCAACCTCATGTCTCCATTTATGTTCAGTTTGCTGGGAACTTGCAGGAGGGGAAGAGAATGGGTTGTTGTTAATAATAATTTGGTTTATATCCTGCCCTGCCTCACAAAGGAGCCCAGGGCAGCAGACACATCAATGATAAAACATTGAAAACTCTCTCTCGAAACAGTTCAGCATTATCTCAACTAGTGATGTCAGGGATACCAGGAACAGTGTCTTTCAACCATCAAATGCAAGGTTAACAGGAATGTTTTAAAATTCTTTCTGAACATCAGTAATGAGGGAGACAGATGCTCCTCACCAGGGGGACAGTCCACAAATGTGAAACTGCCACTGAAAAGGCCCTGTCAAGGCAGCACCACCACCACCAAGGCATCACCTTCCTATTGAAGGGTCCAAGATGGTTGATATCCAGTGGTAGTCTACTCAGAGTAGACCCATTGAAGTTAATGGACCTGACTGTGGAGGAACTTTCCGTCTCATGGAGGATAATCCTATCAGTGGCTACTAACCATGATGGCTATGCTGCGCCTCCACAATTGGAGGCAGTATGTTTCCGAATTCTGGAAATCACAGGAGGGGAGAGTGCTCTTGTGCTTATGTCCTGCTTGCAGGCTTCCTGTGGGCATCTGGTTGGCCACTGTGAAAACAGGATGCTAGACTAGATTGGTCATTGGCCTGATTCAGCAAGCTCTTTTGTTCTTATGGATACAACCCAATTTTTATTTTTGGCTGTATGTTGGTGCTTGTGAAACTGTTCATAACACTCTTAATAGATTTTGCACAGTTTAAAAAGATGTACAACTGAAGTTTACATGTGGGAGCAATATTAGTAGTAGTGCCTGTAATGTAGATTAGGATTTGTGATGGTGGTCTATCCATTAATGGATGTTGTCCCTTCTCCCTTGGAAGTGTATAATAGATTTCCATGGTGTGTTGCTGGGTACTATAAACACAAATGGAGAATATATCCCATGTAAGTCAAAGGGAACAGTCAATTTCATGCATTTAGGATTGCAGACAGTGGCTTGGGTCTAAAATTAGCCTTCCCTTTCATGGAAGACTTTAGATCTAGTGAAGGATCCTGCTGACAGAAGGGAGGGAGAACAACTTATGCTAATTCTTCCCTCCCTCTGCAGACCTCCTCCACTGTTTAGAAGGGTCCCCTAACCCTTTAGATCAGATTTTCGAAGGATCCAAAGGCTGCAGAGGGAATAGGTGAAAACCACCCCACCCCCTTCTGCCTGTGATAGTATCCTCTAAACAAATTCCATTTGGGGGATGCTCCTGCCAGGAGTAGCAACTAGAATTTATCAGAATTCACTATATAAGTTTTAGAAGTTTTTTTTTAAAAAAAGCATAAGACATGTAAGTATTGACAAACTTCCCATTACTGAACTACTGTTCTTTCCCTGTTCAGTCGCAACTCTGCATTTACTCAAGAGGGAAACCGTTTACGGCCATCTTCAGTTGGACATCTAGTAGACCATGTAGTCCATACATCTCCGAGTGAGGTTTTTGCAAATCACCGATCCCCTTCTTCAACCCAGGCCAACAGTATTATTCTGGAGTCATCACCGTAAGTAGTTTTTATAATGCTTTATTTTATAATGATGATGATGATGATGATGATGATGGACTGCCTTCAAGTCGATCCCGACTTATAGCAACCCTACGAATGGGGTTTTCATGGTAGGCGGTATTCAGAGGGGGTTTACCATTGCCTCCCTCTGAGGCTGAGAGGCAGTGACTGGCCCAAGGTCACCCAGTGAGCTTCATGGCTGTGTGGGGATTTGAATTCTATTATTTTATAATCGAACAAAAAATTTAAATTTCTTCTATATAATCTTTTATAGGTTGACAGCCCCAACTGAAAACTGACATAGCACGTGTATCTTTTTAGGACAGGCAGAATATAAATAAATAGCATATAGGCTGAGACAGAGCTGTATGTCAGAAGTTAGACAAGTCCCCCCCCCGTGCCATAGCGCACACACGTCAGCTGCCCATTTGTAATATGGGAAGAATAATAGTAATCTGCCTTACGGGGGTGTGGTGAATATATGTGAAGCACTGTTCAAAGTACCACATACATATTGAATATGTGATGAGTAGCAGTTTTTGTTTTTAGACTTGGAGGTACCCCACTGTTCACTCCACTTGCCAATCCCATTCCCCCATGGTAACCCCCTAGACCTCCCCTTTTCTACCTGATCACTCTTCATTCTAATTCACTGCAGCAGTGGATTCACAGGCTGGCCAGCTGTTGCTTCAGGTTGCCCTCTTCTTCCTTGTGCTCTTCCTCCTGCTGCCCTGGTCGACTTTCCATTATAATGGGCAGCAGATTTCTTGGGTGGCCAGACTGGAGAAAGGCAGCTGGTAGCCAGCCAGCTTGGGGATCTGGATCCCGGGGTCAGCAGCCCTGAGGCTGGCAGGAAGAGGAGCCGGTGGGCCTGCTGCAGCCTGTTCTAGCTGCCCCTCTGTGACTTCCATGGGCTGTCCATCCACTGCTTCTCATTATACTGTAGTTTGCAGCACCATCTGTCTGTGGCTCTGCAAATTACAGCATGACAACATTTAGTGCAATTGTATTAATACTAGGGTCTACCGCCCCTGATCTTGTCATTTTGCTCACTCACCCACCCTACCACCTAACCCTCTTGCCCAATCCACCTCCCTCTCCTTAGAGGTCATCAAAAGCATTTTACAATCCTACCCCCCCGTTTCTTCTCCCACCCCATGTTGGAGGTGCAAAGGAGAATGGTAGGGAGGATTGCAAAAGGCTTAAACCGTGTTTCCACCTCATGCTGCCGCCCAGTTTATTAGAATAAAGAGACAGTCTGGCAGGAGGAGCAGCAGGGGAATGAGGAAAGTGGCTAGAGGCAGCTGTAGCAGCAGATTGCCAGGTGAGATGGCAGCATCCATCCTGTTGTGCTCCTCCTTCTGCACCAACTCTTCATCCTAATTGGCTGGGAAGCAGTGGCCAAAGCAGCAGCAATCCATATGTTGGCTGGGAGGCAGAGGCCCGAAGGCTGACAAGCCAACCAAGCTGGAGGTCTGCTGCAGCCTGTTTTGGTTGTCGCTGTGCAGATCGTCTGGGCCACCCATCTAATGCTTCTCGTAATACTGTAGTTCACTGCGGCACCTGTCTGTGATCAAGTTACTGCAGCATGACAACATTTTTAGATGTTTATGTAATATGAGACATAGAAATGGTTGTCCATCCTGACTATAGTCAAGTGAGCCATAGTCAAGATCTGTATGTTAGAAGGTCCCACGTTAATTCACTGGCATATCAAGTTAAAGGGACTTGAATTAGAGCATAGGATTTTTAATTTGAACCATGGCCGATGTGTGTAAATAGCTGTGTGGCCAGGCCCTACCTCACGGAATCTATCCATTTTAAATGATTTTTTGTCAGTAAGTATTGCAAGGTATCTGTACTTTTGCATCTCTATATTTTTATAGTGAAGGAAGCAGTAGGAAAAAACCATACGCTTGACAAAACAGTCCAAATGTATTTTTAAGAATCCATTTTTGGTCTGTCAAATATGAAACTGTGTTAATATATTACAAAACAGATCAGATATATGTAACACAAACATCTTATTAGAGTAAGGTGTTTTACTTTTTTATTTGATTATGGAAATTGCTGAATGCAGTAATACAGAGAGCTGCTTTGACTGCAAAATAGTCTGCTTTCACATCTATTGTATAAGCATTCATAAGGAAATTCAAAGCTGACTGGGCAAATATAAAGCAGGCAAGTTTTTGTTCAAAGCTTCATTCCTAGTTCTCACAATTCATTATGTTAATGCATTACAGTGTGTTACACTCACAACCACAGTATTACTTTACCTAGTCCAAATGGTAGCTTATTACTTCATATAGTCTGTTTCCACACAAAGGCATAAGCATGTAATACACTTCAAAATAGTTCCTCTATTGCATTTTGAAAAATAAATAACTTGAACATGACTTTGGTCATAAATAACAAGTGTGCTGGTCAGGAATTGGACAGACCACAAATGAAGTAGAAAGAGATATTGTCAGGTAACTATCACTTGTGCAAATGTGACAGGAGAACCATTAGTCATGTATCAAATTAGTTTCATATGTCTGTAGAGTTCATTATCCATGGAGGGGAGGAAAGTGCTCTGAAAATGGGGGCTGTCTCTTCTAACCCTGTGTCATGGTCAGATCACTACCTGGTGAATATGGACCTCTCAATGCCGCACACCCTCCGCAGGGGACAAGGACCTATTAGGATGGTCCGCCCCAGACGCCTGATGGAGCCTAAGGGATTCCTGAATGCGCTGGGTGATTTGGAGCTGACTGAAGGACGCCCGGTCGATACCCTGGTGGTGGAGTGGAACAGGGAGATCACTAGGGCAATAAACCGGGTGGCTCCGAAACGTCCTCTCCCTCTGAATAGAGCTCAGACAGCACCCTGGTATACACCACGGTTGCGGGATCTGAGACAGGAGGTGAGACGACTAGAACGCCGGTGGCGGAAATCTTGTGCCAAAGACGATCGGACACTTTTTAGAGCGGCAATAGCGGCCTACCAGGTGGTAACAAAGGCAGCAAAGAGGCAATTCATTGCTGCCTCTATTGCGTCGGCAGAGTGTTGTCCCAGGAGGTTGTTCCAAGCGGTCTGAAGCCTGGTCGGTCCAGTTGCTCAGGAACCCATGGAGCATTCCAAAGCCTCCTGTGACACATTTGCTAAACACTTTGCCGATAAAATCGAACGCCTGAAGAACATGATTCCGTACGCCGTGGATACAGGCAGTGGGCCAGAGTCGGCCAGTTGCATTCCGGTCTGCTGGGATCGGTTTCAGCCACTTCCCTCTGAGGAAGTGGACAAGGTGCTCTCTACTGTGAAGCCTTGATCCTTGCCCTTCGTGGCTCATTATGAGCTGCAAAGAGAGACTGGCCGAAGGGATCAAGGCAGTGGTAAATGCGTCCTTGGAAGAGGGTGCAATGCCATCAGCCCTCAAGGAGGCAGTGATAAAGCCCATCTTGAAAAAGTCCTCCTTGGATCCTCAAGAGTTGAATAACTTTCGCCCAGTCTGTAATTTACCATTCTTGGGCAAGGTGATTGAGCGAGTGGTGGCTAAACAGTTACAGACACGCTTGGATGAAGCAGATTATTTAGATCCTTTCCAATCGGGCTTCAGGGCTGGACATGGAACTGAAACAGCCTTGGTTGCTCTGGTGGATGATATGAGGAGGGCGTTGGATAGGGGAGAATACACATTCCTCGTCCTCCTGGATCTCTCAGCAGCTTTTGATACCGTTGACCTCGGTATCCTTTTAAACCGCCTGGAGGGATTAGGAATAGGGGGCACTGTTTTACGGTGGTTCCATTCCTATCTCTCCGATAGGCATCAACGGGTGGCATTGGGGGATGAGGTTTCAGACCCTTGGCCTCTCAATTGTGGAGTGCCACAGGGTTCTATCCTCTCCCCCATGCTATTCAACATCTATGTGAAACCGCTGGGAGCTATCATCAGGGGTTTTGGGCTGCAGTGTCACCAATATGCGGATGACACTCAGCTCTATCTCTCATTTAAGTCCTCACCAGAGTTGGCTGTGAATACCTTGTCCAAGTGCCTGGAGTCCGTAAGTGGATGGATGGGAGAGAACAGGCTGAAGCTAAACCCCGACAAGACCGAGATGTTGCTTGTGGGTGACAGAAGAAGGCTGGGAGACATTGACGTGGTGCTTAATGGGGTGAGATTACCCCTGAAGGACCAGTTCCGCAGCCTAGGGGTCATTCTCGACTCCCAGATGTCCATGGAGGCTCAGGTCTTGGCAGTGAGCCGGGCAGCTTGGTATCAATTACATCTGATACAGAGGCTGCGACCCTACCTTCCTGTACATCTGCTCCCACGAGTGATACATGCCCTGGTCTCCTCTTGCTTAGACTACTGTAATGCGCTCTACGTGGGGTTACCCTTGAAAACGGTCCGGAAATTGCAGCTGGTACAGAATGTGGCGGCACGCTTGATAAAGCAGAGCCGTCGCCGGGATCATATCACCCCAGTGTTGGTAGACCTACACTGGTTACCAGTTGTTTACCGGGCCCAATTCAAGGTGTTGGTGTTGACCTTTAAAACCCTATACGGTTTCGGCCCAGTTTATCTGAAGGAACGCCTCCAGTATCACTAATCATGCCGCCAGACAAGATCAGCCTCTCAAGACCTTCTCTCAGTCCCACCGGTCAAAACAGCTAGGCTGGTGCGGACCAGAGAGAGGGCATTTTCGATTGTGGCCCCCACCCTCTGGAACTCGCTTCCTTTTGACCTCCGACATGCCTCCTCCCTGACGGGTTTTCGCCGAGCCTTAAAGACCTGGCTATTCAGGCAGGCCTATGGGATTTTTGGGGTGGACTAGTTTTATGATGTATTAATTGAAGGATGGTTTTAGATTAATCGATGTTGTGGCTGTTGTTTGTATATTGATTTGTATATTGTATTTTGTATGTCGCCTAGAGTGTCCGTTAGTTCAGACAGATAGGCGACTAACAAATAAAATTTTATTTTATTATTTTATTATTATTATTAAAGAGTGAATTCATGCTGATTTGAAATGTTTGTAGTGATTCAGTGACAGGTGCAGGTATAATTTTTGATCTTGAATATGTCAGATTGTGAAAGCCACATAAAAATTTCCAGTTTTACAGTATGGATAAGTGAAAGTTCCTTGGGTCTTTAAATTTGCCAATGAAGTTCATGTACTGTAAGTTGATTATTCGTTTGAAGAAGTTACTGACCAGATGTGGCCTACAGACATGTCAAGTTACATGTATAATCAGGCCGCCTTTCAGCTTGTCCTTCATCAGAGCACTTGGTACAGATTGCTTTTAGTGTGCATGGATTGAAGCAAGTGCAAATGTTCAAACATGCAATAAAAAGGGGGTTCCTGAGAACCTCTTCCTTTTCTGATTACACTTATGGTACAATATAACATTTGTTCAACTAGCAAATGGGAGAGTTAAAATCTGAGAGTGAATTCCTTTATATAGGACTGTTGTGTATCTTTAAGAGAACCAAAAGCAACATATTGGTTTGTTGTGCTTACTTTTTATTGTAAGATTTAATTTAATGACCTTGTGAATTTAATACTTTTTCTTACATAAAAATATATTTTAAAGGAGGGGTGTGTAGGATTCTTTATACATTTTTACTATATAATAATAGCAAATTTATTCTCTTGAGTGTGGACCCTTAAGAACATAAGAACATAAGAAGAGCCTGCTGGATCAGGCCAGTGGCCCATCTAGTCCAGCATCCTGTTCTCACAGTGGCCAACCAGGTGCCTGGGGGAAGCCCGCAAGCAGGACCCGAGTGCAAGAACACTCTCCCCTCCTGAGGCTTCCGGCAACTGGTTTTCAGAAGCATGCTGCCTCTGACTAGGGTGGCAGAGCACAGCCATCATGGCTAGTAGCCATTGATAGCCCTGTCCTCCATGAATTTGTCTAATCTTCTTTTAAAGCCATCCAAGCTGGTGGCCATTACTGCATCTTGTGGGAGCAAATTCCATAGTTTAACTATGCGCTGAGTAAAGAAGTACTTCCTTTTGTCTGTCCTGAATCTTCCAACATTCAGCTTCTTTGAATGTCCACGAGTTCTAGTATTATGAGAGAGGGAGAAGAACTTTTCTCTATCCACTTTCTCAATGCCATGCATAATTTTATACACTTCTATCATGTCTCCTCTGACCCGCCTTTTCTCTAAACTAAAAAGCCCCAAATGCTGCAACCTTTCCTCGTAAGGGAGTCGCTCCATCCCCTTGATCATTCTGGTTGCCCTCTTCTGAACCTTTTCCAACTCTAGAATATCCTTTTTGAGATGAGGCGACCAGAACTGTACACAGTATTCCAAATGCGGCCGCACCATAGATTTATACAACGGCATTATGATATCGGCTGTTTTATTTTCAATACCTTTCCTAATTATCGCTAGCATGGAATTTGCCTTTTTCACAGCTGCCGCACACTGGGTTGACATTTTCATCGTGCTGTCCACTACAACCCCGAGGTCTCTCTCCTGGTCAGTCACCGCCAGTTCAGACCCCATGAGCGTATATGTGAAATTCAGATTTTTTGCTCCAATATGCATAATTTTACATTTGTTTATATTGAATTGCATTTGCCATTTTTCCGCCCATTCACTCAGTTTGGAGAGGTCTTTTTGGAGCTGTTCGCAATCCCTTTTTGTTTTAACAACCCTGAACAATTTAGTATTGTCAGCAAACTTGGCCACTTCACTGCTCACTCCTAATTCTAGGTCATTAATGAACAAGTTAAAAAGTACAGGTCCCAATACCGATCCTTGAGGGACTCCACTTTCTACAGCCCTCCATTGGGAGAACTGTCCGTTTATTCCTACTCTCTGCTTTCTGCTTAACCAATTCCTTATCCACAAGAGGACCTCTCCTCTTATTCCATGACTGCTAAGCTTCCTCAGAAGTCTTTGGTGAGGTACCTTGTCAAACGCTTTTTGAAAGTCTAAGTACACTATGTCCACTGGATCATCTCTATCTATATGCTCGTTGACACTCTCAAAGAATTCTAATAGGTTACTGAGACAGGACTTTCCCTTGCAGAAGCCATGCTGGCTCTGCTTCAGCAAGGCTTGTTCTTCTATGTGCTTAGTTAATCTAGCTTTAATAATACTTTCTACCAGTTTTCCAGGGACAGAAGTTAAGCTAACTGGCCTGTAATTTCCGGGATCCCCTCTGGATCCCTTTTTGAAGATTGGCGTTACATTTGCCACTTTCCAGTCCTCAGGCATGGAGGAGGACCCGAGGGACAAGTTACATATTTTAGTTAGCAGATCAGCAATTTCACATTTGAGTTCTTTGAGAACTCTCGGGTGGATGCCATCCGGGCCCGGTGATTTGTCAGTTTTTATATTGTCCATTAAGCCTAGAACTTCCTCTCTCGTTACCACTATTTGTCTCAGTTCCTCAGAATCCCTTCCTGCAAATGTTAGTTCAGGTTCAGGGATCTGCCCTATATCTTCCACTGTGAAGACAGATGCAAAGAATTCATTTAGCTTCTCTGCAATCTCCTTATCATTCTTTAGTTACACCTTTGACTCCCTTATCATCCAAGGGTCCAATTGCCTCCCTAGATGGTCTCCTGCTTTGAATGTATTTATAGAATTTTTTGTTGTTGGTTTTTATGTTCTTAGCAATGTGCTCCTCAAATTCTTTTTTAGCATCCCTTATTGTCTTCTTGTATTTCTTTTGCCAGAGTTTGTGTTCTTTTTTATTTTCTTCATTCGGACAAGACTTCCATTTTCTGAAGGAAGACTTTTTGCCTCTAAGAGCTTCCTTGACTTTGCTCGTTAACCATGCTGGCATCTTCTTGGCCCTGGCGGTACCTTTTCTGATCTGTGGTATGTACTCCAGTTGAGCTTCTAATATAGTGTTTTTAAACAACTTCCAAGCATTTTCGAGTGATGTGACCCTCTGGACTTTGTTTTTCAGCTTTCTTTTTACCAATCCCCTCCTTTTTGTGAAGTTGCCTCTTTTGAAGTCAAATGTGACTGTGTTGGATTTTCTTGGCAATTGGCCATTTACATGTATGTTTAATTTAATAGCACTGTGGTCACTGCTCCCAGTTGGTTCAACAACACTTACATCTCGCACCAGGTCCCGGTCCCCACTGAGGATTAAGTCCAGGGTTGCCATCCCTCTGGTCGGTTCCATGACCAACTGGTCTAGGGAATAGTCATTTAGAATATCTAGAAACTTTGCTTCTTTGTCATGACTGGAACACATATGTGGCCAGTCTATGTCCGGGAAGTTGAAGTCACCCATTACTACCACATTTCCTAGTTTGGATGCTTCCTCAATTTCATATCTCATCTCAAGGTCTCCCTGAGCATTTTGATCAGGGGGACGATAGATCGTTCCCAGTATTAAGTCCCTCTTGGGGCATGGTATCACCACCCACAACGATTCTGTGGAGGAGTCTGCCTCTTTTGGGGTTTCAAGCTTGCTGGATTCAATGCCTTCTTTCACGTATAGAGCGACTCCGCCACCAATACGTCCTTCCCTGTCCTTCCGATATAGTTTGTATCCAGGGATAACCGTATCCCACTGGTTTTCTCCATTCCACCAGGTCTCCGTTATGCTCACTATATCAATGCTCTCCTCTAAGACCAAGCACTCCAGTTCTCCCATCTTGGTTCGGAGGCTCCTAGCATTAGCGTACAGGCACTTGTAAGCAGTGTCTCTCTTCAAGTGTCTTTGGCACTTGTGGTTTGGCCTGTGGTAATTTTGCTCTTCTGAATTTATATGGTGTGCCCCTGCTCTCACAATGTCTACTTCTAGGCCTACCCCTTTTAAAATTTCATCATTTCTTTGGTTTTTATCCCAGGGGGGAGGTTTATTCCGAACCGGACCTTTCTCAGCTCCTGTCGGGTTTCCCCCCTCAGTCAGTTTAAAAGCTGCTCTGCTACCTTTTTAATTTTAAGTGCCAGCAGTCTGGTTCCATTCTGGTTCAAGTGCAGCCTGTCCCTTTTGTACAGGCCCGGCTTGTCCCAAAATGTTCCCCAGTGCCTAACAAATCCAAACCCTTCCACCCGACACCATCGTCTCATCCACGCATTGAGACTGCAAAGCTGGGCCTTTCTGGCTGGTCCTGCGCGTGGAACTGGTAGCATTTCAGAGAAAGCCACCTTGGAGGTCCTGGCTTTCAGCATCCTACCTGGCAACCTAAATTTTGCTTCCAGGACCTCACGGCTGCATTTCCCCATGTTGTTGGTGCCAACGTGCACCACGACCACTGACTCCTCCCCAGCACTGTCTACCAAACTATCTAAACGACGGGCAATATCCACAGCCTTCGCACCAGGCAGGCAAAACACCTTGCGGTCTACACGCCCATCACACACCCCACTGTCTATGTTCCTAATGATCAAATCACCCACTACAAGGATCCCTCCATCCCCTGGAGATATATCCTCGGCATGAGAGGATAGCTGCTCAGACCCCAAGGAATGGGTCCCTTCTAAGGGATCGTTTCCCTCTTCCTCAGCTGGATGCTCTCCTTCCCCGAGACCATCGTTCTCCATGATAGCAGGAGAGCTATCATCGTTGGAGTGGGACACAGCTATAACGTCCCTGAAGGCCTCCTCCACACACCTCTCTGCCTCTCTCCGCTTTTCCAGGTCCGCCACCTTGGCCTCAAGGAAATGAAGTCGTTCCCGGAGAGCCAGGAGCTCATTGCACCGAGAGCACACCCACGACTTCTGTCCAACAGGCAGATAGTCATACATGCTGCAGGCGGTGCAAAACACTGGAAAGCCCCCACACCCCTGCTGGCTTCTTACCTGCATAGTTTTGTTTAAGGTTTATTACGTCAATGGGTTGGAGACTGCGGTTTAGTTGAGGTCAGGGAACAGAAGGGCAGAGTGAGGGGCCCTGGCCTCCTCGCTCTGCTGCCGAACTCGCCCTGCTGCTTAACTCGCCTTGATGCTTCGTCAGCTGGGGCCCTGACGCTTCGTCAGCTGGGGCCCTGACGCTTCGTCAGCTGGGGCCCTGACGCTTCGTCAGCTGGGGCCCTGACGCTTCGTCAGCTGGGGCCCTGACGCTTCGTCAGCTGGGGCCCTGACGCTTCGTCAGCTGGGGCCCTGACGCTTCGTCAGCTGGGGCCCCCTCTAACTTGTGGAGCAGGCTCCCTTGCTAGGGTGCTCTGACTTTATATGTGTTGCTGGTTCCTCCCAGCTACTGCTGCCAGCCAGTGATGTGTTACTTGAGGCTGATGGCTCAACTATCAGCTGGGGCTTAACTCTTTAGTATTATCTCAGGCTTCCTTCCTTTGAAGGCAGGAAGGCAGGCTTCCTTCCTGAGCGAGGGGCGGGGCTGTTTAAGCTTTTGGCTGCTTTTAATCTAGGCAAGGGGCTGCGACTTCCAGGCAAGTCTTTTTTGTTTGTTGTTTTCCCACCTAGAACAGCGTGCCCTTTCTTTAATCTAGGGAAACAGAGCTTGTGGTTGTGTTTCAGGAAGGCTGTAGCTGCCCTTTTTAGCAAGGACTGAGCTGACTCTCTCCCTGTATGTGTCGGTGGAGTTTCCTTTTCCCCCTTCTCTCCGACTGGAATTTAGCCATGTTTACAGTGTCCCCTGAAGCTTTCCTGCTAGGGTGGTGTTGAACACTAGCTTTCTATAGGCTTCCTTCTCCTAGGATCTGTCTCCTAAGATATAGGTTCTTTCAGGATTTGGCTCCTAGCTCAGGGTGACCTTGGGCTGCCCTTATTACTTATTGCTCTGAGCTGTTTTAATTCAATTAAATAATGGAATAAATGGGAGCTACTTACCCTCTTTTCGCTCTGCTGCTTAACTCGCCTTGACCCTTATTTAGCCACAAGACACCATCCATGTAGAAGAGGGTGGTAGAAGCAGGCTAGGGGGAACCCAAACTTTTGCAGAAATACCTATAATTTTTAGAAGAAAAAGCCTTAAGGAAGGGTCAAAATAAAAAAGGCCCAATGAAGACTCTGTTTAGTGTGCACAGAATGCTGGTTGTTGGAAGGAAGTGGGAAGTGAAATAGAGTGGAGGAAGGAAGGAAGACGGAAGTAGAATGGAGTATCCTAGAAAAATGCATGGTTGAGTGTCTAGAGTAGCCTTTCGCAACCAGTGTGCCTCCAGATGTTGTTGGACCACAACTCCCATGTTTCCTGACCATTGGCAATGCTGGCTGAGGCTGATGGGAGTTGTGGTCCAACAATATCCGGAGGTACACTGGTTGGGAAAGGCTGGTCTAGAGCCCTGAACAGGAGCAATCTGCACTGCAACATTTTATTGCAGGTCCCTCGTATCATTTCTGGTTTTTCTGATTTTTTAATTTAAAAGTGGCTTTAAATAGTATAGCTACAGCATACAGAAATGCAGTAATCTCCTATTGCAGCACCCCATGTGCCAGGCCTTTCCTTAGGCTGTCCTAACACTACAGGAGAGGCTTTCGAAGGGGTTGCAATGAAGAAGAAGGGTTGGGAAAGCTCTTCAGTGCAAGTAAACCTCCCATTCATGCATACAGTTGTATATTCTGTTTCACATTGAACTATATTTTTCATTATTTGTACTATAATGTGCCACACACCAAAATAACAAAGTCCTTTTAGTGATATAGTCTCTTTATTTAGCATGCAGTTCAGAACTTTCTTTTTATTTTGCATGTAGATCTCAAGAGACCTCTGTAGATGGGCAACCACCTGCACTGCCACCTAAACAATCTAAAAAGAATAGTTGGAACCAAATTCATTATTCACATTCTCAACAGGAACTAGATAACCATATCAGTGAAACATATGATGATGATTCTTCATCTCCTGAAAAATCAACAGTAAGAGCTGCTTCAAATTTGTTGGTTTGGTTTGAATCAAGATCCTACTTTGAGGGAGGGGGGAAATCAATTGATCAGTGTCACTAGATTCATTTGAAAATATTGACATGTAAATATTTGAAAATATTGTTTATTTAACGTACATTTGAAAATATTGACATGTAAATAATATGTATATGTAGCTTACCTAATGTGTTTGTAGACTTTCATTGAAAATATTTTACAAAACTGTTAACTATTTGTAGGCTTCTTTCGCCATTCAACAGAATACTGTTCACAGCTCTGCAATCTGCATGAGACTTTACTGCTAAAAATGAATTCAGAAAAAAAAGATTCTGTAGGGTACTACAGAATGGAGTCCATAAAAAAAGAATATTCATATAAAAAGGAGATGGTTCTTGCCAGCTATAATTATTTCTTCTTTATTACTCACCTTAGTCCCATATAGTGCCTGCTGAGTTTTATGTGTAAGGAGCGCCGGATGTTGCTGGACTGCAACTCCTGTTATCCTTTACCATTTGCCACGGTGGCTGCGGCTGTAGGGAGTTGGAGCCCAACAACATCTGGAAAGCCACAGGTTTCCTACCCCAGTTTATATTCTTGGTAAAATAGAATCTGAGTCAATAAAATCCTTTTTTATATATTTCTTATTTTATGGGTAATGGAGCTAAAAGTATAGAAACAATATAAGGCCAATCCTAAGTTACATGTTTGTGGAGTAACTATGGGATATTTTATAAGCTATATTAATTTGTAATATTTTATTTATGAATCTCTTCCCATGAGGCATCCTGAAGCAATTGTTTTATAACTTATAAAAAAACTATATAAACATTTATAGTACACAATATAATTTCCTTATTTGCACACACCACATACCATTCAGTGAGTCACACAACTTCCATTAAACTTTGGGAAACCTAGATTATAAGTGCTTATAGTACATTTTCTGGCAATGCACTTCAGCCATTTTGGCATCAGAGAAGTCAATACTTAACAGCTTATACTTTCAAGAAAATTTCAAAGGGGATATAAAGAAATTTGGAACTTGGAAACATGTGCTTACATGCATACTGGTTTTCAAGTAAATGTTTTAGGATTAGATATAAGTTACCTTTCTTTCTGCCCCTCCACTCTCACCCTAAAACAGTTGTGCTCTCATTGTTACTTTAACTAGCTATATAATAGATCATGCATTATAGATCACTTTGGGATTAAATAGGCTCTCTCTAAAGAAATTCAGGTGTAGAGAGAGAATAATAATATAATGTTTTCATTTTCAGCCCAATGGTGGGATTCCCCATGACAATCTTGTTCTGATCAGAATGAGACCAGATGAAAATGGAAGGTTTGGTTTCAATGTAAAGGTATTAAAATCTGCTCTTTCATATAGCTTTGTATATACTTGGATGCTGTATGTTCTTTTAATTATTGACCTTTCTTTTAAAGGGTGGATATGATCAGAAGATGCCTGTCATAGTGTCCAGGGTGGCACCAGGAACTCCTGTAAGTTGTTAGAGAGTTTGCAGTGATTGCTGTTTAGTTATAGTCTCTCAGAGCTCTTTTCATTCACTTTGCTTATCTCCTGCCTGTATATCGCAATCTTATGTTCAAAACATGCCAGTATCATAAATAGTCTAATGGGAATCTAACAGAGAACCTCCAGTGCTGTGATGTAAAAGAATTCACAATTTGCTGTAGTATGTACCCGATCAAAGATAAAGTATCTTAAAGTATCCTATCACTCAGTGTTCTACTCTTACAAGATATGTAAATAATCCTCTGTGTGTGGGGTGTGTGTGCATGTGCTCTGCTTCCAAAAATGTGTATATCCCAGGCTATGGTCTGAAGGCACATGAGGCCGCCACCACTACCTTGCTGAAGCTAAGCAGGTCTGGGTCTGGTCAGTGCTTAGGAACATGTATGCCGCCTTGGGTTCCATGGTGAAAGAAAGGTGCAGGGTATGAATGTAATAAATAAATAAATAATAAATATATTGGTTTAAACCTGAAAATGAGAACTTGGGTTAAGCCAAGGTTCATAAACCATTAAACAGGTCTGAGTCTTTATTTTTTTCAGATATTCAGTCTCTGGGGATGAAATCTCCTAAACAAGATTTTGGATGTTACATTATGCCCTGATATTCATTTGTTTGAGATCCCTATTTGTTATACTCCTGTTTGATGCGAGTAAAATCATTTATAGCTGTATAAATTATAACATATATTGTAATAGGAGAAAGCTGTCAGTAGTTTTGATATAAAGAAAATGTATATAAATGTAATATAATGTATAAACCCAGATTATCTTGATTATAGTTATATCAACAGCCCCATTCCACTAGATTCAAAATTGTTGCAGGCTTTTAAAAACAGTGCAGTTCTAATTATTACTGCTCAGACGTAAGTTATGTTGAATTCGATGGGGCTTACTCACAAGTAAGTGGGTTAGTATTACAGCCAGAAGTTCTATTTGCCGTTATTACGTTTTGTGCTGTTATGGACCTCTGTACAGGGGCTGTTTGAAAATTATCCATTCTGTATATAGAAATATTTTCTTCATTTCTATGATTATTCCATTCACATTGCTTTCCTTCTGCCGCTATATTTCATTCTTACTTAGAGAAGATTATTTCTCCAGTGGGCACCAGGACACCCCCAAGTGGGTACTGTCTTCCTCTCCTGTTGCTTGAGACAGAAAACAATTAACTCTCCAAAGGGCTCTCATCTCAGTTCCTCCCATAGAGTGTTAGTTCATTTCAGCCTTACTAGGATAATAATAGGCCATAATTTAATGCGCAAGTAACTATCCTTCTGCTACTCCATTGCCAGTAATATTTTGTGATACTTCTATTCTAAGATTATTGAAATCAGATTCTTCAATGGCTGCATTCAGATGTAATACTAAAAAGAGGCTTAGCGTTATGTAAATGAGCCTAGCCTCCCACACTCCCAGCTCATATGGCAGTGAGATGCAAGAATCTCTAGAACAAGATGGTTTTCAAAAGTCTCTCTGATGGCATTCTGGAGAATCCTGAAAACCATCTTGTCCTGGAGCTCCTTTGTAGTTTTACCTCTTTGTTGTTGTTATGTGCCTTCAAGTCAATTATGACTTACGGCGATCCTATGAATCAGCGACCTCCAACAGCATCTGTCGTGAACCACCCTGTTCAGATCTTGTAAGTTCAGGTCTGTGGTTTCGGTGATGGAATCAATCCATCTCTTGTTTGGCCTTCCTCTTTTTCTACTCCCTTCTGTTTTTCCCAGCATTATTGTCTTTTCTAGTGAATCATGTCTTCTCATTATGTGTCCTCTTTAGTATCCATTTAATATCACTCCCCTAGATTTCTTAACTATTTTATATGTTTTTATCTATTTTAATGTTTTTTACCGTGTATGATTTTATTGTGAGCTGCCTTGAATGCCCTATCATAGGGCAGAAGGGAGGGATAGAAATATTTTAAATAAAAAAATAAAAATGAAGAATCTCTTCTGGTGAGGCAATGAGGAACAGTTGGAAGATTTCAGCTTCCATTTTGGACTAAGTGAAGTTTAGCTTATTGTCTGAATGCTAGACTGTGGTTAATCTTAACTATGGGTAGTGTAAACAAACCAGCTTTATAAACAATGGTTTGAAGTTGACTTGTCTCCCCAAATCATATTAAAGGCTAACTAAGTTTCTCTGGGTTCAGATGACACAGCAAGCTAATTTTAATTAAAAAAATGGAAGCAAAAGTTTCTGAACTTTTCATGGCTGTGCCTAGGGAAGGGCAGGCTCATAATGCTAAGCTGGTGTAAAAAGTTAAGTCAGCTTCACCCCCATATCTTGATACTGGGTTCTTTAAACAATTACTTAAAAATAAGACAGTAAACCCTTACGTATAATGCCTTCTGCATAAAACACTTGTTTCATGTTACAGGCAGATGTTTGTGTCCCTCGTTTGAATGAAGGAGATCAGGTTGTACTGATCAATGGCAGGGATATATCAGAACATACACATGATCAAGTTGTTATGTTTATTAAAGCTAGCTGTGAGCGGCACTCAGGGGAACTTGTGCTCCTAGTTCGACCCAATGGTGAGTAATTTTATCTGTAGAAAAATGTGTACTTTTCCCTGTGTTTTACCATGCTTCTTTCAGAACATTTGTTATGAAATGTCATGTCTCCTGCTGTCCTTAACTTGGCTACAGATTTAGACTACTGTCTAAAAATACCAGAGGGGGAGTTGTGTTAAATATCTCACAGCAAAAGCAATCAAAGCCTTGTGGCACCTTAAAGGCTAACATTTATCTTGGTATAAGCTTTTGTGGACGCAAGTCCACTCCATTGGATGCATGAAGAGAAATCTTAATTAGCAAATACATAAAGGAGAAAAATGTAAGGTGAGAGATGCAAAAAGTTAGTCAGTGCTAAAATACAAAGATTATTTGTACTATACTAACAACAAGAATAATTGTTCCTCATTTTCAGGTGTGCCATACTTTTTGCCCTCTCTTCATGCCCCCCTTTACCCATGCCCTTATCACTCTTCTTGCTACGTAATAGGGGCATTAAAGTTACATAGCCCCACGTTCCATAATAATAATAATAATAATAATTGTTTTTGTTGTACACCTCCCACCTGGAATGCAGGTCCTGAGGCAGATTACATAGATTAAAATTCTCTGTTCTGTTAGTTGATTCCTCTGAGTTTGGGGGGCAATTTGGGGACTTATCCTCACAGCTGCTAGTTGTTGTTGTTATTGTTATGTGCCTTCAAATCGATTACGACTTATGGCGACCCTATGAATCAGTGACCTCCAAGAGCATCTGTCATAAACCACCCTGTTCAGATCTTGTAAGTTCAGGTCTGTGGCTTCCTTTATGGAATCAATCCATCTTTTGTTTGGCCTTCCTCTTTTTCTACTCCCTGCTGTTTTTCCCAGCATTATTGTCTTTTGTAGTGAATCATGTCTTCTCATTATGTGTTCAAAGTATGATAACCTCAGTTTCATCATTTTAGCTTCTAGTGATAGTTCTGGTTTAATTTGTTCTAACACCTAATTATTTGTCTTTTTTGCAGTCCATGGTATCTGCAAAGCTCTCCTCCAACACCACATTTCAAATGAGTTGATTTTTCTCTTATCTGCTTTTTTCACTGTCCAGCTTTCACATCCATACATAGAGATCGGGAATACCATGGTCTGAATGATCCTGACTTTGGTGTTCAGTGATACATCTTTGCATTTGAGGACCTTTTCTAGTTCTGTCATAGCTGCCCTCCCCAATCCTAGCCTTCTTCTGATTTCTTGACTATTGTCTCCATTTTGGTTAATGACTCTGCCGAGGTATTGATAATCCTTGACAAGTTCAATGTCCTCATTGTCAACTTTAAAGTTACATAAATCTGGTGTCATTACTTTAGTCTTTTTGACATTCAGCTGTAATCCTTCTTTTGTGCTTTCCTCTTTAAATTTCATCAGCATTCATTTCAAATCATTACTGGTTTCTGCTAGTAGTATGGTATTGTCTGCATATCTTACATTATTGATAATTCTCCCTACAATTTTCACACTTCCTTCATATTGGTCCACTCCTTCTTTCTGTATGATATGTTCTGCGTACAGATTAAACAAATAGGGTGATAAAATACACCCCTGTCTTGCACCCTTTCCGATGGGGAACCAATCGGTTTCTCCATATTCTGTCCTTACAGTAGCCTCTTGTCCAGAGTGTAGGTTGCACATCAGGACAATCAGATGCTGTGGCACCCCCATTTCTTTTAAAGCATTCCATAGTTTTTCATGATCTACACAGTCGAAGGCTTTGCTGTAATCTATAAAGCACAGGGTGGTTTTCTTCTGAAATTCCTTGCTCTGTTCCATCATCCAACGTATGTTTACGATATGATCTCTGGTGCCTCTTCCCTTTCTAAATCCAGCTTCGATGTCTGGCATTTCTCGCTCCATATATGGTAAGAGCCTTTATTGTAGAATCTTGAGCATTACTTTACTTGCATGGGATATTAAGGCAATAGTTCGATAATTACTGCATTCCCTGGGATCCCCTTTCTTTGGAATTGGGATGTATATGGAACGCTTCCCGTCTGTGGGCCATTGTTTAATTTTCCATATTTCTTGACAGATTTTTGTCAAACGTTGGACAGATTCAGTCTCAGTAGCTTGTAGCAACTCTATCAGTATGCTGTCTATTCCTGGTGATTTGTTTCTTCCAAGAATTTTAAGAGCAGCTTTCACCTCACATTCTAAAATTTCTGATTCTTCATCATATGGTTCCTCCGCAAATGAATCTGTCATCCTGGCATCTCTTTTATAGAGTTCTTCAGTGTATTGCTTCCATCTTCCTTTTATTTCATCTCGGTCAGTCAGTGTGTTCCCCTGTTGATTATTCAACATCCCTACTCGTGGTTTAAATTTCCCTTTCATTTCTCTAATCTTTTGGAATAGGGCTCTTGTTCTTCCCTATTTGTTGTCCTCTTCTATTTCTATACAATAACTATTGTAATAGTTCCCTTTGTCCCTACGTACTAGTCGTTGTATTGTTGCATTTAGGGTTCTGACCGTGTTTCAGTCTCCTTTTGCTTTTGCTTTCCTTCTCTCTTAACCATTTTAAGAGTTTCTTCAGTCATCCATTGAGGTCTTTCTCTCTTTTTAACTAGTCTTTTTGTATTCTTCCCTGAGAATGTCTCTGACTTCATTCCATAGTTCTTCTGGTTCTCTGTCAACTAAGTTTAAAGCCTCCAATCTGTTCCTTATTTGATCTTTATAGTCTTCTGGGATGTTATTTAAATTGTATTTTGGAATTATGATTGCTTTGTTCGTCTTTAGCTTTATTCTGATTTTCGATACGACCAGTTCATGATCTGTACTGCAGTCTGCTCCTGGTCTTGTTTTTGCAGAAAGTATGGAACTTCTCCATCTTCTGTTGCCAATTATGGAATGATCTTGTTGACGAGGTGCGCTTGGCGCCAACACTGTTATCTTTTTGGCACCAGGTCAAGACTTTCCTCTTCTCCCAGGCATTTTAGCATGTCTTTTACATTGTTTTAAAATTTTAAATTGTGTTTTAAATTGTTTTTAAAAGATGTGTTTTTAAATTTGTATATTTGTTTTAATGTTTTTAGTTACTGTAAATCGCCCAGAGAGCTTCAGCTATGGGGCAGTATATAAGTACAGTAAATAAATAAATAAAATTATATAATCAATTTGATTCCTATATTGACCATCTGATGATGTCCTTGTGTACAGTTGTCTTTTTGGTTGCTCAAAAAATGTATTTGCAAGAACCAAATTATTGGCTTTACAGAATTCAATAAGTCTTTCTCCTGCTTCATTTCTATCTCCTAAGCCCCAATTTCCCACAACTTGTACTTCTTCTCTGTTCCCTACTTTTGCATTCCAGTCCCCCGTGATTATCAGCACATACTGTTTTGGTGTGTGATCAATTTCTTCCTGTACTTCTGTGTAAAATCTCTCCAATTCTTCTTCTTCTGCGTTTGCCATTGGAACATAGACTTGGATGATGGTTATGTTAATAGGCTTCCCTTCTAATCTCATTGATATCACTCGTTCAGACCTTGCGTTTTAGCTCCTAATTGCTCATCAGCCTCTGAGCTTCCTTTCGGCTTTGACCCAGCTGCATCATTAGTCACAGTGCTACTCGTACTTGTCCTTTCTTCCCCAGTAGCTTGGTGAGTGCCTTCTGACCTGGGGGTCTCATTTTCCAGCACTATCTTGTGTAGCATTTTGGATACTCTGTTCATAGGGTTTTCGTGGTAAGAGGTATTCAGAGGTGGTTTACGATTGCCTTCCTCTGAGTTTGGATGCATCTTAGTCTGGTGTCTCAGCTTTGACCATTCCGCCTTGAGTGCCCCTGCTAGGAATCTAGTCTCTTGGTCTAGACTCCTGACGGCATTGCTCTCAGCTTCTCCAACACTCTCAAACCCCCTCACCGCATTAAGATGTGCATCCTAAAAGGGGCAGCTGCTAGTAAGGATAACTTAATTATTCCTCTAAAAGGAGAGGTTTGTTTCCTCTTCTCTCTCTTTTTCTTTTGTATCATTTCACATAGACTGGAAGCTATTATGTTAAAGGGTAACTAGCTTTGAGTGTTTGATTGGAGGCTGATTTATAAAAGTAAACAAAAATAGCAAACGTATGTTTGATCCTATGTCTTGATCTATGCGTAAAAATATTTTTAAGTGTGGTGTGAACCGAACCTTAAGTAAGAACATAACAAGAGAGGGCTGCTGGATCAGACTAAGTGTCCATCATCCTATATCTAATAATTATCAGGAAGATGCTTTTGAGAAGGCATTCCCTATTGCTCCTTGGAAAACGGAATTGAACGACATACCTATATCTCTGAACATGGCCATTTAGCCTTCATGGTTAATAGGTTTTGATGGTTCTATCTTCCATGAATTTATCTAATACCCTTTTAAAGCCACCTAAACAGCAACCATCACAGCACCTTGCAGCAGCGAATTCTGTCAGTTAATTGCATGCTGTGTAAATAATTTAACTCTTATTTGCCTTTAATGAACTGTCAGTCAATTTCATTGTGTGACCTTAAGTTCTTGTAGTATAAAAGATGAACTAATATTTATCTGTCTGCTTTCTCCTTGCTATTCAGAGTTTTATATGTATCTTGTCATTTCTTTTTATTTATAAAAATATTTGTATACTGCAGTTTCATAAAAAAATATCAAAGTGTTTTACAGCAGTAATAATACAATAAAAACAATACAAAAATGTAAATGGATCACCAGCTGACTATTATGGAAAATGTTTTTCTTAATCCTCTGCATAAGCCTGACAGCAAAGAGAAGTTTTCAGCAAATGTTTGAAAGTTAATATAGAAGGCGCCTGCTGAATCTCTATTTTCTTAGTCACCTTTGTCCTAAACTAAAAAAAATCCCAATATTTTAGCCTTTCCTCATGCAGACTAAAAAAAATCCCAATATTTTAGCCTTTCCTCATGCAGAAGCTGTTTCAGTATCACTGATCATCTTGTTTCCTTTTCTGTTTCTTTTCTAATTCTTTGATATCATTTGAGGTGCATGGCCAGAACTGTACACAGTATTCCAAATGCAGCCACAGTGTGGATTTATAATACTGGTGGCTTTATTTTCAGTCTTTCCTAAATTTCATTACTTTGCTATTTTCATTGCTACTGCATGTTGGGTTGACTTTTATTGTGCTCTACACATTAACCTCACAGTCTCTTTCCTGGTTATTCCCTAACATTTCACGCTTCATCAGTGTATATGAGGGTAGGATTCCTTGCCCCCACAAACACATTCATAATTCTTTTTACCTTGAACCTTATTTGCCAGCTTGTTCCTTAATCAACCAATTTACAGGGATTTTTCTGGAGTAATTCTCAATCTGCTTGGGTTTTCACCAGTCCTGAATAACTTGAAGTTATCCACAGATTTGGCCACCATGGTGCTTGCCCCATTTTCAAATAATTTTTCAAGAGGTTAAATAGTACCAGTACCAGTACAAATTACTGAGACCCCCCCCACACAGTTTTCCTCTACTGTGAAAACATCCTGTTCATGAATTTTACTTGCAACTCTTTAACTAGTTACAGATCCATAAGAGGAATTGTCCTCTTATCGTGTGTCTTATAAGTTTACTCAGGACTCTTTGGTGAGTAACTTTAGGGAAAAAGTTGTTTGGAAGTTTAAATATATATTGTCTACGAGATCACCCCCCACCTAATATTTGTTTGGCACACTCAAAACATTCTAAAAACTTGGTGAAGCAGAAGTGTTTTGTGGAAGTCAAAGTTACTCTGAATTAGCAAGGTTTGTTCTTCTGTATGTGTTATAATTCTAGCTCTAATACTGGCTTCCACCAATTTATATTGGACAGATTAAGCTAATGTACCTGTAATTTCCTGGGTTTCAATATGTTGGCATAGTTGCTGATTTTAGTGAGTAGCATATTTTTTCTCATTCTTCTGTAGAACCCTTACATCACCCACACCCAGTGACTGGTTGTTTTTTATTATTCAATTAGCTGTAGAGCTTTTCACCTTTTATTTGACTTAGTTCTTTAGATGCCCCCCCCCCAAACAACCAATGATTTGGGTATGTCCATCTAACTCTAACTTCTTCACATTGCAGAACAATGTAAAGAGTTCATTTAGCTTCTGCAGTCTTTCTGTCCTCTCCTTAAGAAATTATTTCACACCTTGTCATATAATGGTCTGACTTCCTCCCTTGCTAATTTCCTGCTTCTGATGTTTTTAAAGGATTTCTTGTGTGTGTTTTTGTAGCAAAATGTTCTTCAAAATATTTTTGCTTGTCTTATCAACGTCAGTTATTCTTATCAAAGTTTGTGCTCCATTTAATTTTTCTCATTTGGGCAAAACGTCCAGTTTTTAAAGGAAGCCTATGTTAAATATAATTTCTTTTGGCCCTTAGCGTTAACTAGTGGTCTAGAATTAAGTCTGCAGGCCTATGCCTGCTTCATTGGAAATAAATCTCATTTAACTTAATGGGATTTAAACTAACAAGGAAACTGAATTGGATCTGGCTGCAAGTATCTTAGTTTTAGCTTTCTTATGAAGTCTCTCACCTGCGGGTTGGGCAACCCTGTTTAATGGAGTGGGCTATGGAACAGGGGGCTGAGGGGGAAGGAGTGCCTTCTGTGCTCATGGAGGGTGCCAAAAATCAGACGGAGGTGTGTTCTGTGTTTATGAAAAATGTCTCTGCCTGATTTTCAGGGATTTCATCTGGCCCTTAGGAGATACTTTCTGGAGGGCTGCTGGGGGGGGGAGGAGAGGACAGGAATGTCATATTTAAACTACCCCTACTGTGGGGTAGTGCTGAGGATCCAATTCAGATATATTCTGGCATGCTGTCAGTAATCTATGAGGTATTTAATTTTTGTTCACTGCGTATGTATAACTTAAGAACTATGTAGCCAAAAAGAAATAAAAGATCTTCAAACAGAACAGTTGAAAATGGCAAGAGATACTTAGTTCATTCAGTTATTCCTGTCAATTTATGTAATTATTTGAGTTCACATTCTTTACTGCATCATAGTCACGGAAAATAAGTTAGGTAGGTGTTTTGATTTAACTTGCCAAGCTAATAGTCTCTCTGTGTTGATTGCAGTATTAGCTTAAATAAAAGACCTTGAAATGTAGAATTTAGTGAAAAGCCATAATTTCCTCCTCCACACTTTTTGCAGATTCATTTTAGTTCCAAGCTTTACTAATAAAATATGCTTGTATTCGGCAAACACTGTCTAGCACGTTTGTGTATAGCACATGTTGTTTCCAGGCAGGAAATGTATACAGAGTGATTGTTAAGTGATAACAGCATGCATTCTAGTAAAATTAGGCCTTTTCTGTCCTTAATTAACCCTCTCACCTCTGGTTAATGAAATGCAAAGCTGAAAAGTTTACCAGATAGTTGCACAAAGGAGTGGGTAACCAGAGCTTTTATTTGGGTTTAAATGTGTGGTTTGACATTACATAAACAAATTCAATCTAATCAATTTTAATCAAATTTGATAAACCTTTTGTGAATATTGTGCCTAGTCTTGAGTTCTGTTTCTCTGCTGCAGGGTGTTTGACAAGAGTTCCCTTGTCATGATGTGATTCCACAGAAGTGGAAGAAGGAAGCAACCACATGGATCAGTTGCCTGGATCTTTTGCAGTCTAGCACACCTATTGTGTAGAAATGGTCCATGCATTTGTGTGTTCCTTCATATGATCTTCCAGTTGTGTGATTCACTACAGATGCAGATGTGGCTCCCATGCTAATGTATGTGAAGGAGCCCAACTTGCGGAAAGCCCTGAAACTCTGTGCTTAATGGTGGGCACTGCAGACTTTGGATACCATGAGGGATCTGATCTTCAGGCCCCTCAGCTGCATCAGCTTTGAGCTGGTGCAACAAAAAATCTGTGAGAAACTTCCTCCACCTTCCACCATGGCTGATTTAAAAACTAGGACTAGTTTTAGTGGTGGATATTCTGCTCCTAGCCAGGGATTTGGATTGATCTGTAAATAGATTTTGTAGTATCTCACTATAAATATTACTACAGTTAATATTTGGAAGTATACTTTACTGAAGCTAACATTTTTTCTTAACTGTTCGTATGCATATCGTAAACAGAGTTCTTCAGATGTACCATCACTGCTGACCACGTATTTGTACAGAACAGCACACAGTAGTTGATAACTCAATCTTCTTGTGATGTTGGTTGTCTATACCATACTATAAAAATCTGTATTTAAAAAAAAATCTCTAAAGTTCCTTATTCACAAATAACATATTAATTGCCTTTGAATGGATGAGTTTTCACTGAAGCAACAGTCCACAGTTTTGTACAGTTCTCCCCCTTCCTCGGTTGTTATGCTACTTCTGGTTTCTTGTAGCTGTTTATGATGTGGTAGAAGAAAAGTTGGAGAGTGAGCCAGATTTCCAGTACATCCCTGAGAAGTCTCCGCTAGATGGTGCCCACCAGGATGATAATGCTCTGAGGGAATCAGTGTTTCAGCTGGCAGAGGGGCTAATCACTGGAACTGTCCTGGCTCAGTTTGATGTAAGTCATGCATTTCCTGGGGATTATGTGCATCATGATGTGCCTTCCAGCTGAGAATCCTTTACCCTTGGGGCTAGCAGATAACCTATAGCTAGATCAACAAAATTAGTTTTATGAGGGCAAGCAATATGTTACAAAGTTTGCATCCGTCCCCCCTCCCCTTTCTCCCTTTCTTCACAAACATTTGTGGGCCCTTGTTAGATCTTGTTAGATCTTTCAAAACCAGGTTTTTGGGTTTTTTAAAAAAATTATGATTATCTAATGCCTGTTTTTTCAGAGTGAAGGTGAGCCTCTCTTAATTGCTACAGGCAAGTACCTCTGAGTGCTTCCTGGCTAACTGTTGCATCTGTTTTTTATGGGTTAAGTAGCAGAATGTAATCCAAAACATTCCACAGTCATCCCCCAGAACTATATGCATAGGTTCTATTCATAAAATTCATGTAGTGTTAAGCATGCAGCCAGAGTTATGCCCCCTAATGGCACCAGTCATCTATTGACAATGCTGCTCTTCTTCAATATTCATGAATGGGCTATTGGTACAGTCAGAGATGGTACTGACCATCTGCTCAGTTGTCAGTGTGATGCCTCCAGATATTTTGGAGTACAACTTCCACCAGTCCCAGACATCATGGTCGTGTTGGCTGAGACTGATAGGGTTATAGTCCAAAACATCTGGAGAGCACCAGATTGGTGAAGGTTCTCCAATGGCAGGGATGGGGAACCTCCAGCCTATGGGCCTAGATTGGCCCACAAGGCCATTTCCCCAAAATTTCAGCACCTGTCAATCAGCTGACGGCACTCTTGATGGGCAGGTGATGTCAGCTGATGGGCAGAGGGATGGGGTTCAATTCTGCATTTGCTGCACCTACCAGTTCCCCATAGGGAATAAAGCCAAAGCAGCAGAATTTAACTCCTCACTCATCTGCTGATTAGCAAGGTTAAATCCTGCTCAGTCTGCTACAGAGAGCAGGTTTGAAGTCTCCACTCGTCAATAGGTAAACTGAGAGTTTGATCTTGCTGGGTGCTGCTTTGCTAGCAGGTGTCTCCTCCAACCCCTGTAGGCCTACTTGCCCATCTTGTCAGTCACCTGATAACAGATGATTGAATGCATCAGGTACATTTTATTTAGAATCATGTTTGCAAGCAGAAAAAAGTGTGTTCATGATAAATGTACTTTTTTGTATGCCATGTCTCACGATTACTCAGATTCCGTTTGTTGCTGTCTTGACATTTTTGTTTCTGTTTAGCAACTTTATAGGAAGAAACCTGGGATGACAATGTCTTGTGCCAAATTACCTCAAAACATTTCCAAAAATAGATACAGAGACATTTCGCCTTGTAAGTGCTTGCATAGATGTGAGTTAACACATTTCATCATTTACCATTTAGATAATTTTACATAAGTTTTTATTATCTTTTTTTTTCCAGATGATGCTACACGGGTTATTTTAAAGAGTAATGATGATTACATCAATGCAAATTATATAAATGTGAGTTGGAGATTAGTTTTTTTATGTAAATTCCATGTTGTAGCATTGACAGTGAAAAAATAGCCTTTTGGATTTAAAAGCTACATTTTAAAATGTCATTTGAAATTGCTTAGATATATGCTAGTTGGTTACCACAGTTCTAATATTGATGGGGAGAATCCTGTACACGTAGTTCTACATATGTGCTGGGAACAGAAAAGTTAAAGAGCTTTTGTGACAATTTCTTTTCCCCAGGTAGCATACCATCAGGTGGGTAGAAGCGCCGCCTAGTGTCCAAAGACAGGAATGCACGAGAGTCAAGTCTGTGGCTGTTCCTTCCGGCTTGACCCCATTGCATTCCATTCCTGCCTTTGTCCTATGGGGATTCTTTAGCCTTTGCTCCCTGTCAGTGAGTCTGTTCTTTATCATTGCCTTGTCTTGCTCTTATTTTTTTCTCTTCTGTTTAGTGTGCTATTTTTCTAGTCTTCTCTGTTTCTTTTTTAAAAAATATCATTTTTTCTCTGGTAAGGGCTTCTCTTTCTGTTCCTTTTTCTGGGGTTGCTACTTGGGGTGGCCTTTTACAGGGGCTGAAGTTTGGTGGACTGACTGCCTTTCTGTCCTGTTCCCCCCTCCCCATTTCCTGTGGCTCCAACTGTCACTGGCCAAGCTCTTCCCCTTTGGTTGAAGCTTGTGGTTATGGCTCCAGCTTCAACTATCCTCTTTCTGCCTGTCTTCCCTTTGCGGCAGTGGCTCCCGCATGCTTTGGAGTTTGCAGCTGTGGCTTCATCTGCCTGCGGCTGCAGCTCCATCTCCTGTCCACCATTCTTTCGTGGTGGTGGCTCCCGCCTGCTTTGGAGCTCATGGCTGCGGCTCCATCTCCTGCCCGCTGCCCTTTCACAGCAGCAGCTTCCTCCATTTCCTGCCCATCGCCCTTTTGTGGCGGCGGCTCCCTCCTGCTTCAGACCTCGTGGCTGTGGCTCCATCTCCTGCTCACTGCCCTTTTGAAGCAGTGGCTCCTGCCTGCTTCAGAGCTTACAGCTTTGGCTTCCTCTCCTGCCTGCCGCCCACCACTCTTGCAAGTGACAGCTTCCCTTCTTCCTCCCCAGACTGCCTTCTAATAATTGTCCATGCTGCTGAGGGGGCTCCCGCCATTGCATGTCCTCTCCCTCATAGGCGCTACAGAGCTGCCATTTTGCAGTTCCTGCCATTTTTTGCCCTGTCTTCTTCTTCATAGGTGCTATAGAACCACCATTTTGTGTTGTTTTTTCCCCACTCTTTCCTCCACCTGCCATTTTTGGCTGTCATTTCCCCACCTTTTCTCTTCTCCCCCAGTGCCTGTCTGTCACTAGTACCTATCTGTCCCTGGCCTCCTCCTGGGACAAGCAATAGAGTGGAAACTGCAGAAGTAATAAGCAATTTAAAGGGACAAACATTGAAACGGAGACAACACAGAAGTAATAAAGAGGGAAGAGTATTAAGGAGTATATATTTTACAAAAGAGAGCCAGTGTGGTATGGTGGTTAGAGTGTTGGACTACGACCTGGGAGACCAGGGTTTGAATCCCCACACAGCCATGAAGCTCACTGGGTGACTTGGGCCAGTCACTGCCTCTCAGCCAGAGGAAGGCAATGGTAAACCCCCTCTGAATACCGCTTACCATGAAAACCCTATTCATAGGGTCACCATAAGTCAGAAGTGACTTGAAGGCAGCCCATTTCCATTTCATTTTACAAAAATAAAATAAGGGAAGAAAGAAGAGGAGAAAGGAAGGTGTTGGCTGCTTTGAGGTTATACCACTCCCCTCTACTGTGGGCGTGTTCTGCTGGCCTCCCTCAATCCTTTGCACCCCTCTACTTGTGCATGTGCTGAAAGAAGAATGAAAAAAGGAGTTGGCTGCTTTGAGGTCATACTGCACTTCCGTCTACTGTGGGTGTGTTTCTACTGGCCTCCCTCAATCCACTACACCCCTCTACCTCTGTGTGTGTTGATTGGTTTTCCACTGCACCTTGAAGTCTGTGCATGTGTGACATGATTTGACTATTTATATCTTGCCTGATACCACTCCCCTGTGCATGTTTACCATGGCTGAGCTATCTTCCGCTGCACCTAGAGAATCAAGTACAGAACCACAACTCATTGGTGATGTGCAGCCGCTAGTCCCTTCGCAGCCACCATCAACTCGGGCCATGCCTAAGGCCAAGTCATCCAAACATGCCCCCCTACAAATGTACCAAGAAGTCACTTCTTTCTGCTAAACAGATGGCTAACAATCTCATTATATCAGTCTTACGTCTTCATGAAGTGTTTCTGTCAACAGTCACCAGACACTGGAAGCCACTTTCCATTTGTCTGCTCAGTCTTCAGAGGAAGAATCTGAAGCCTTCCCAGACCAGCCGCCAGTGGTGCCTCCTTGGCAGGGAGATTTTCTCTCACAAGCCCAGACCCCCACACATGAGCAGCCGGGACCTTCCACAGCTTTACCACAGCCTCAGTTGCCCTTGGATCCTCTGGCATTTGTGACCCCCTTGCAAAGTCTGCTCTTGAATCAAACATCCGGTTTTTCCGGAGCAGCAATGGGCCTTGTCTCCTAATCCCTTTGACTCCTCTGGAGGCAGGGTCCGACATTCCCTTGAGGATGAGGATGATCCACTCAATCGCTTCATCACCCCAGAGGGTGAGGAAGTGGAGTGGAGTCGGAAGGAGAGGAGCAGAGCTCGCATCGTCTGACTCTTCAGATTATCTTGCCTTATTCCTCAAATCCTTATGTACTTTGGGACTTGATGGGCCAGTAGTTGAACTCTCATCGGCTCTAGTCAAGGAAGAGAAAGTATTGAAAGCTCCCACGTTGTCAGTTCATTCCTTCACAGTGCCTGACCCTCTCAATAAAAAGACGGAAGAATGGGGTCACACTCTTCAGGCATGTTGTGTGACAGCATTTGCTAACAAGTTTTATTCACTAGACCCTGACTTCATGAATTTTTTGAAAGTTTCTTCAGTGGATGGGCCCATCTCCACTCTTGTTTCCAGATCTTCCCAAGGAAGGTGATTCGCAATTCAAAGACCATCTGAGCAGCGGTTGGACTTCGCTCTTCAAAGAACCCACAACGTTTCGGTGTATGCAGTTCAAGCTTCCTGCGTGGCTTCCCTAATTACCAGAGCCTCAGTGATGTGGCTTGATGAATTACCCAACAACCTAGAGCCTGAACAGGCTAGTTTACGCAGGACCCTAGTCAAGCTACACAAGGTCTCAGCATTTGTGGTAGATGCATTGCCTGATGTAATGCAATTTGCCGCTAGGGGTGGTAGCTTGCCACACCCTTTGGCTATGCCACTGGGATGCTGACAACACCGCTCGTATCAACCTTGCCATAGCCCCCTACTCTGGCTTCCTCTTGTTTGGGGATGAGGCCCTCAAGGCGGCGCTCGTCGGCTCCAAGGAGAAGAAGCCCATGTTAGCCATTACTAAATGAGACAACTGCAGAGCTGCTCACAGATTGTCATCTTATCCATACCAGCAGTCCTTTCAGGCTTCACAGCCCATAGGTAGGGGCTGCGATTTTTGGTCTTCAAGAAGCTGCTGGGAATGGACAGCGATCCTTCGGCCACAACCAGAATCAGTTCTCCAGACACCAGAGGCATACTCCACCTGCTGGCCATGGAGGGCATGAGCGGCACCGATACTGACACCATTCCAGTAGGTGGTAGACGTCTGCATTTTGCCTGAGCTTGGAGACGCGTAACAATGGATGCATGGGTGCAAGATACTGTGACTCCAGGTTACTCAATAGAGTTCTGGGAGTATCCTTCTCAAAGGTTCCTACCATCCTCCCTCTCTGCCTCTCCCAAGAGGCAGGCAGTGATGAAAGAGGCCATAATCTACCTGCTGTCTATAGTCGCAATAGAGCAGGTGGATCCTGCCAAATTTTATTCAGGTGTCTACTCCATTCACTTCGCAATGCCCAAAAAAGATTTTTCATGGAGGGTAATCCTGGATCTCAAATTTCTCAACACCTTTGTCAGGCATCGGCATTTCAAGATGGAGTCCCTGGTGTTCATTGTGGAGGCACCTCAGGAGGGGAACTTCTTGGCTTCTATAGATTTGAAGGAAGCCTACCTGCATGTTCCCATCTGGCCAAACCATTGACAATTCCTGAGGTGTACGTACGACTGGGCTCACTTCCAGTATTGGGCCCTCCTGTTTGGTCTCTTGTTGGCTCTGAGGGTGTTCACAAAATTGATGGTTGCTCTTCAGCTCCAGGGGATCCACATCTACCTCTACCTGGACAACCTCCATACTCCATGTCTCGGGCATCCATCCACGTAAGTCTCACTCTCTGTACCTTGAGGGACCACGGCTTTCTCATGAACTTAGAGAAGAGCCACCTGATTCTGACACAGCATCTTCAGCACCTGGGTGCCATTTTGGACACAACTTGTGTAAGGTGTTTCTGTCCCCAGAGAGAATAACTGCCACCATTCACACTGCTCGCCATCTGGTGACTAGAAGGATGGAGGATGTGTTGATTCTAGCCAAGGCCGTGGGACTCCTCATATTTATTTATTTATTTATTATATTTCTATACCGCCCAATAGCCGTAGCTCTCTGGGCGGTGCACATTGTCCCTTGGGCTCTACACCATACCCGACCACTCCAGTGGGCTTTGCTACCTTTTCAGCTGGACACTGCCAATTCCAGACACAGGAGGGTACACCTTTCACCTCAACTGAGAACATCATTTTGTTAGTGGACGGTGGCCAGAAACCTGCAGAAAGGAACTCCTTTAAGAGAACCCGAGAGGATTCTGATCACGACTGATACCAGTCTCCTGGGGTGGAGTGCCCATTGCAGTTCCCTCTTCTTTCAGGGCCAGTGGACAGCCTCCGAGCAATGCCTCAACATAAATTTGCTGGAGTTGCGAGCAGTACGCCTGGTCCTCCTCCACTTTCATCAAAAGCTGCATCTGACCGATGTTGCACTGTCGATTCGGTCCCTTCACCCTGATTTCTTCACTTCATCTCAAAATGCCCAACTTCTGAGGTTCTTCGTCTGATATCATCAACAGGGCACCAAAGCAACCGATGCATTGTCAACTCCTTGGCCAAGAGGAATACTCTATGCCTTCTCCTCCAGTTCTGCTACTGGAACGCGTGATCAGAAAGATTTGTCAGGAATGTGCTCGAATTGTTCTCCTGGACACGCATGCCATGGTTTTCAGATCTGCTGGCTCTCTCGACCCAGGAACCATGGCATCTACCATTGTCATCAGACCTGCTATCTCAGGGCCCAGTTCGCCATCTGAACCCTGGCTGGCTGAGTCTGACAGCCTGGGTGTTGAGCGGTCTTACTTGAGGCATTTGAGGTTCTCTAAGGATGTTGTGGCTACTATTTTTGCCTCTAGAAGGCCTTCCATGGTCCGCATATATCAAGCCATGTGGCCAGCTTCTGCTGCATAGTGTTTTAAACAGCAAATCCATCCCTCCAGGGCTACGGGTTAATCACCTACTTGATTTTCTTCAGGCAGGTCTCTCAATAGGTCTGAAGCCTAATACTCTGCACAGGCAGGCCTCAGCGATCTCATCCATATTGTCCACATGATCTGACCAGCCTGCTCTTGGAACACACCCCTTGGTCAAGCATTTCTTGAGGGGGGCTTCTATTCTCTCACTGTCTGTATTTCATTGTTTTCCTTCTTGGAGCCTCCCAAAAGTCCTTCAGGCATTGCAGTGTCCTCCTTTTGAGCCTCTTAAGTCTGCATCGTTACATTTGCTCTCATACAAAGTCCTGTTTCTCGTAGCAGTTACTTCAGGCTGGAGGATATTGGATCTGGCAGCTTTGTCCATTGCCCGCGAACTGTGTGTCTTCCACAAGGACTCTGTGATCTTGCATCCAGATCCAGCTTTTCGACCTAAGGTTTCTTTCTTCCTTTCACTGCAGTCAGGATATTGTCTTGCCTTCCTTTTGCCCTCAGCTGATTCATCCCCTCGAGAAGGCCTGGCACTCCCTGGATGTACACAGAGCCCTGAAAGCCTACTTGACCAGGACCTGGGACATTTAATGGGGAATTTTATATATCCACACATATATAATCATAGATATTAAGAAGGCATATTTTTTTTTAAATCATAAAGAGTTAAGCATTGAACTTCAGGCCTATTAGGCCCCTGAGATTCAGGCTGTCAGAGAATCCTGAATCTTAGCATTTAATTCAGAGCTGTAAGCAAAGCCTGTTGCAATGGCAACAGGTCACAGCAATCTCCTGTTTCCTTGCCAAATTCAGCCGGTGCCAAGACCTGGCCAGTGCTTGATTGACAGAGAATTGATTACTCTATTGTTTGGAATCAAGGAGCGTTTAAATTGTGAGAGAAGCTGTGATTGATGTAATAAGTAGGAATTGCCAATATTTGATTCTTTGGTAAAGATATAATGCCACCTAGGGGAAAAATCTTTAATGAAGAGCAATAGTGAGATTTTACAATGATTTTACAACTTTATAAGTGTGTTTTCATTAAGAAAAAGGTGGTGTTTTCATTAAGAAAGAGGGGGTGGCCTGCCTCCTCTATATATTTCTGAGTCTGAAAGATACTAGTTAGCCAGAGTCACCCAGTTTTCTTTTGTCTGTGTGGTTTCACAATGTAGCTCAGGGGTTTAAACAAAATCTTTTATGAATTCTGTATTTCATAAGTAAGGCAATGGGATTTCTGAGAAAGTATAAGGACATAAGAATCCCTATGGCAAAGGAATAGAACTGGGGGTGCTCATATATTTCCAAACACCCTGAGTTGAGGCAAACTTAACTCAGGGAACTTGTCCAAATATTTTCAGGTGTACCTGGGTCAGCCTGACTGATCAGGAAACAACGGCATATGGAATGTACCAAGTATGCTTGAAAACATATTCACAATAGTAATTGTTCCAACTAGTCCCAAAATTCATTAGTCTTGAAAGAAAGTAGGACAATGGAGACGTGAATGAGATTGACAGAATCTTGGAATCACCACTGGAGTTACCTAATACTTTCTGATTGGTTTGGAACAATTGTAGAGAGGAGGAACTGTGATGTTGGGTGGGTAGGAACTCATGATATTGGTGAAATCCTTGTCACATGCTGTAACTACTCTATAAAAGAGCTTGCACACAGTGCTTCAGTGCAGTCTCTCCTGGATGTTTCTGGGGGGCTGACCCTGCATGTGCATATGCATATGCTTGTAAACAATAAACACCTACCTTTTTGCTTCAAGCCTGTGTCCTCAAATATTTTTTTTAAGGACCCCCAGTAAAAGATCCCAATGGAGAAAGAATTCTCCAACACATTCATCTGTCTGAGTCTCTTTTCGTCTCATTTCATCCGAGGACATTGGGAAAAAAGGTCACCAGTTCAATGCTGTCTCGTTGGCTGCAGGCTTGCATTACCCTGGCCTATGAGTCTCTGTGGATACCATTGCCTCAGAACATCACAGCCCATTCTACGAGGTTGCCTGCCACTATGGCTGCCTTTGCAACCAATGCACCCATTGCAGATATTTGTAAGGCTGCTGTGTGGTCCACACCAAATTCCTTTATTAGACACTATAAGGTAGATTGTTACACTTCGGCACATGCCTCATTTTGGAGGCGAGTTCTACAACAGATATCATCATCATCTTAGGCAGCCTGGGCCCACCCTAGTGGGACTGCTTTGGTACATCCCACCTGATGGTATGCTACATGGGGAAAACAGACTGTTGGTCTCACCTGAAAGGTGGTTTTCCCAGGTATTATACCATCAGGGACCTCCCTGTTGAGGGGGCTGCCTAGCTTTTTCTGGTGTTAATTTTGTCCATTGTTTAATAACTCTTCCACTTGTTTCAAATAAATACAGTTTATTTTAAATTATATTACATTTACTGCTAAGGCTGTTCTTGCTGGATTTACAGTTGTTCACTGTTTGTGCATATTTTCTGTACGGAGTCAAGCTGTGTTTTACTGTGTTTGCTGCTCCTTTTATTACTGTTTGCCTCTTTATATTAATGTCCGGCTGAGAGTGTTCTGTCTGTGGAGAGATGTGTGGATCCAGCATACAGTTAATCTGGAATGGAATGGGGTCAGGTTGGAAGCCGATATCTTGACTCTCATGCATTCCTGCCTTTGGACGCTAGGTGGCGCAATTACCCACCTGATGGTATGATACCTGGGAAAACCACTTTTCAGGTGAGACCAGCGGTTCCCATGGGTCTTAAAAAGGCTTTGAACGGACTTCCATTTAAAATAGGAGAGATGCCCAGTTGTATATGAGTGACCCCAAATACAATCCCTAGTCATTTTCAGTGGTGTAGTCCTGTCACGTTATGATGAGTCATGTTACTTTTTTGGCAGCCAGGGCCCAGTCAAGCCCTATATCTCCAGTGTCCTATGAACCAATCAGCACGAAAGCGGAGATGTTAGCTACTGAGAACAGTTTTCTCACTTGGCTCCTTGTCCTTTCATGCTGATTAGAGCCAATCAGAGTAGAAGGGGGTGAATCAGCCATTGAGAAGACCACACACTTTCCCTTTCATGCTAATCCATCCACATTTACTGTGTAGTAGAATCTGCAGAAAATAACTTACAAGGAGCACCTGATGTCAAATGGAGGTTACAAGCAAACAGATGCCACTAGCCAAGGGAAAACAGCAGCTCTTTAGGACCCCAGGGATTCCTGGTATACAAACAACTCAAGTTATCCATCATGGAGACTGAAAGCTTATTTTTATTGTATAATCTTAGAAGCGGGCATAGTATGACTATCATGAAGGCACCCTGCACGTCCAAATTTGCCACTACACTACTGGATTATAGATTACTTTTTGTAATAGTTGGGGGGGGATGACATTAATATTTGGTCACAAGTTTTTATGGTAGCTGATGATAGTTAATTATGCAGTAATTCAGTTTACTAGCCAATTGAGATTAACCAAGCACGCACAAAGTTGTGAAGTTACTAAACATATTCTGCAATTTTATTTTACTTTCAGATGGAAATCCCTTCTTCCAGTATAATAAATAAATACATTGCTTGCCAGGGTCCTTTACCAAACACTTGCCCTGATTTTTGGCAAATGACTTGGGAACAAGGCTCATCTATGGTTGTAATGTTAACCACTCAAGTGGAACGGGGAAGAGTAAGTTAGTCTGTAATTTTAACTCATAAACACTAATAAATGGAATGCTGTGCACAGGGAAGAAATTTGTTTGGCTCATGTTTTAACCTGAACCTACCTATTTCCTGAACCAATAGGTGAACTGAAATGCAACTATTATTCAAAATTTACATTTCTCCAAATTTTGTGATCCAGTTCTCCAATCAAACAAGCATACAAAAATATAATTATATTGGGAGACGTTGCTTGCAAAGAAATGTAAATTTCTGTAAGAAAAAATTGTGTAAGAAAAAATCCATATATTAGGAGAAATGTGCACAAAAATGCATTATATGAATTTATGCTGATTTTTTTAATAAAAGTAATTTACAAAACAAAATTTCAAATAGAGTGAACTGAACATAAACTTAGAAAAATGAAGAACTGTGAATAGCCAAAATTAACATTTCTCCATCCCTACCCAGTGCAAGTGAATAACTTTGCCTTATAGCTGTATTTGTATTCATATGCTATTAGGGTGGTGCTTGGGTTCAGTATTAATCATGGGTTATATCCAAGAAAGCTATCTCACATGTGCAATGGAATTTCCCCTTCCTCTTCTCCCCCCACACGTCCCCAATTTATTCTGGAAGTCTCTTCAACTCTCTGTAACAGATTAATGGGGCGTGGGGAAGTTCCACTGGCACAAGCAGAAATCCTTGTGCTAATGGGACAACTTTGTTGGATACAACCCTATATTTCCAAGGTATTAAAATTATAATTTTAAAGAAATGCATCAGGAAAATACCCTACCTGGCTAAATTTTGGCACCTACAATGGTAAATCCTTTTTTAATTGGAAAAGCTAAAGCATGGGCAACTGAAATGCAGTCTGTTTTAAGATCAGTATACAAAATATAGATCAGATCTTATAGCTAGAACTATGGTGATCTGGTATAAGTCCCTACTGAAAATAAAATCTGATAATATGTTAACATGCTCATATATAATAATAGCCTTATTCTCACATCTCTGAGAGGCATGCACAAATCTACCTTTAGAAACTTTCACTGCTGTGGCAAGATTATTCAAGAGGATTGTCAATCCAGTTCAAAGGACAACACTATTCATAGACTAAGCTGTACTAGTATCTGCCAAGTGAACTGGAAAGAAAAACTTGGTTGTGCTGAGAGAGTCCCTATTTAATGACTCTAGCAGTCCAAGTTTAGATAAGATTTTTTAGTGGAACATATATTGTAAATGTATTTATTTTATTGTATTTACATACTATCTTTCTGGTAAGGCACTCAAGATGGTTTACAAATTTTAAAGTACTTAAGTAAATGTTATGAAATAAAAAACAGTTTTCTCAAGCTAATTGATGATCCATTTAGGAGCTGATGGCACAAGAAAACTCTTAAGACCTCCCCTTTCCCCCCTCAAATACAAGAGTAATTATCTTAGTGATAGCTAGTATATTATTATTCATGGTAAGTGGTATTTCTGGCCAAACTCTGTTTTCCACACACACACACAAACTTTAGTATTAAATTTATTAACGTCCAAGAACGTGATTGTACCACTGGGTGGATTTTTATGGAAATCTAAAGGATCTGAAAAACACCCTAGATTGTTGTTTATAAATTTCAGTTAGTCAGTTTCATCTACATTGCTTAAATACAGAATTAAAGATCTTCAAACTTCAATAAATAGGTTATTACTTCAACACCTACACCTTACCTTCGAAGAGCATCCTGAATCTTCAGTTGTTATAAAATGTGGCAGTTATGCTCTTGAAAATTATACAAAGGGTTCAAAATCACACCTAGCCTTGTGCTGTGTTAATTACCAATTTGTTTGTGGGCTCAAAGTACTGGTATTACCCTGCACCCAAGTTGTTTAAGGCTTTAAGGTATCTACTCCTTGTACCTTAAGATAATCAAACGAGGCTTTGCTTTCCATTCTGTCTTTCAGAAAGCATGTTTACAGTTGACGATCTCATGCATTTTCAATAGTGACATAGACACCCTGTCTCTGGAATTCCCTTCCCTAAGAACTGTGTTAGGTAGTTTTCTCATGACATTTAGAAATATGGTAAAGGTGGCCTATTTTTAATAGCTTTTGGAGAGAACTGGGAGCTATTGTGGCTTTTGTCTCTCTCTGATCTTGTTTTGAGGGTTTGATATCTAAGTAAGTCATATTTGGAGTAGACCCATTGAAATCAATGGACATTAGTTTTAAAAATCATGTTTTGGGAGGCTGTAAGTGCATTACCAATACAGTAAAAATAAAACATTAATAAGTGTTGCAATTCAGCACTTGTGGATTACACTTAAGATTGCAGAAACACAAACAGGATTGAAAGCATACATGTTAATATATGTGCTATTAAACTTGAGAGAATTGCTGCTTAATTTGTCTGCCTTGCTGCCAAGCAGTCTCCCTTCCTGAGCTGACAGAGATGGTATTGAGGAATCCCAAACTGTTGGCACGGAGGACATCCATGCTAAGACCATTAATTCTGGGATGTCTCAGGACTAATGGGGCTGGCCCAACATGTCATTGGCCCAACTCTGGATCTGGTTTTCTCAACTGGACAGGAAGAGAGTAATCTCAGAATTGGTGAAAACATCAGTTCCTTGTCATGGTGATGTGGTGAGATTTAGGCTTTCAGCAGTTTTTCCTCTCCGCAGAGATAGGAGACCTGAGGGATTCAGTTGGTTTCCAGATGGCTCTTGGGTTTTTCCAGCTGATATGACTGGCATTCCTACCATAGCCCTGGCTGATTTGTGAAATATGTGAATGGCCTACGTAATTTACACTGTCAACCCTGAGTGGCCTCTCTCGCTTTATAGAACTTGCTTATACTCTGGTCTATACCCAGGAGGCAGGCGATAAAACAAGCTTGTAGACAGCTTGAATACAAATGGTGGAAAACTCCAGATGAATGCATTTGAACACTGGTGAGTGCTCATTATTGAGCCTACCCAGTGACAGTGAAGATGGGAAAGAAGACGTACTTTGCTGCTTCCATTGCATCCCCATTATGTTGTACAGATGTTTTTCAGGTAGTACAAAGCATTTTACAGTCTGGCCTGAAGGAGATGGTAGAACTGACAGTGGCTGGCTGTGACTTGTTCGCATGCATTTTGAGGAATAAAATCACTTGCATTCACCGGGACCTTGACTCTTGAAGCAGATGAATCTTAAGATTCACTTTAAGATAAGAACACTTATCTAGTTCTGTTATGTTGAATCCGTGTCTGTTAGTGAGGCTGGAGGAGATGGACGAGGTGCTTGGTTCAGTCTAAGTGACCCCCTGTGCTCTTGCCTCTCATTGCTTGTAAAAACTAGCAGGCGGGACAGCTTAATGCCTCCCTACAAGACGGGGTTAAAGGAGGCAGTAGTAAGACCACACCTTAAGAAACCCTCTCTGGATTCAGAAAATCTAAATGATCAACTGGTCACCAGTGTCTCCTTCTTGGGCAGAGTTCTTGAGTGGGTGGTTGTGAGCCAGATCCAGGCTTTCTTGGATACAACCAATTTTATAAATACACTTCAATTGGGGTTTAGGTCTGGGTTTGGCATGGAAACTGACTTGGTCACCCTGTATTAGGACCTGAGGCAGGGGGAGTATGCCCCTGTTAATTCTTCTTGAGCTCTCATTGGCTTTCAATACCATTGGCCATGATATTCTTCTGGAGCGGCTGTCTGAGTTGGGAGTGGGCAGCACTTCTCTGCGGTGGTTCTGATTCTATTTGCATGGTTATTTACAGAGGGTGGAGTTTGAGTATTGTTCAGCCCCATGGAACCTTCATTATTGGGTTGAGTTTTATCTGCCATGATGTTTAACATCTAAATGAAACCACTGAGTGGGGTCATCTGGAATTTTGGAGTATGTTGTCAGCAATATACTGACCACACAGCTCTACTTCTCCTTTCCAGATGCAGGTGTTGCAGTGGATGTGCTAGACCACTGTCTTGCCTCTGTAACAGACTGGATGAGAGCCAATAAACCAGGAACCGCCAACCTTTTTGGACCAGAGGGCACATTTCAAGTTTTGAGAAAGTGCTGGGGGTACCAGTCTCAAAATGGCTGCCATGAAGGAATGGCATAACACAAAATTAAAGTAGTCATGGTGAAGTTTTTCCCATAATTGTAATTCCATACTAGAAAAAGGCTTGACTGGTTGAATTTCTGCCTGCTATATAGCGAAAGGCACAAGAACCCCATTTTTTCCCAATGCCAACCCTAAACGTATAGCTAGGCTGCCATTTTGTACCCACTTACCTGGAAGTAAGCCCATTAAACACAAAGACTTACTTCTGAGAAAGCATGTATATTATTGTACTGTAAGTTTATGCAGTGAATTTTTAATGAATCTCTCAGATCTTTCAGTCCTGTAAAGCAGAAGAAACTCCTAAGCCTCTGCAAATTCTGGAAATATTTTGAGTGTTGTAATAGATTAAACTGTAAAATTGCTTATAATTTTAAATCACCAGACATATATCTCCTTAGGGCCCCTTGCACTTACAATACCAGTATCTATCTTGTGCTGTAAATTATATGAACAAAGAAAGTTTTCTAGCTGAAATCTTCATTTGACAGTTTAGAAAATGACTATTAGCCATTGGAGTGTTTTCTTGTTACAGTTGTACAAGAAGTTAATTATCTTATGTATGTTTCAGATAGCAGTCAGAAGTAGATATAAGAAATTAAGCAAAATGTAACTTGGAATTATTTATTTATTTATTTATTTATTAAATTTTTATACCGCCCCACTAGCATAGCTCTCTGGGCGGTGCACAACAAAGAAATACAAAAATATACAATAAAATCCCATAATAAAGTACAACACAAATATAAGAGAGTAAAAAACTAAAAACAGTTACAGCACATGTTAAAACTAGATTAAATTAAATTAAAATGCCTTGGAAAAGAGGAAGGCTTTGACTTGGCGCCGAAAAGATAGTAACGTCGGCGCCAAGCGGAGACTGTTCCACAGTTCGGGGGCCACCACCGCGAAGGCCCTAGTTCTTGTTACCACCCTCCGAGCTTCTCTATGAGTCGGAACTCGGAGGAGGGCCTTCGATGTAGAACGTAGTGTACGGGCAGGTTCATATCGGGAGAGGCGTTCCAGCAGGTACTGTGGTCCCATGCAGTATAAGGCTTTATAGGTTAAAACCAGCACTTTGAATCTGGCCCGGAAGCATATTGGAAGCCAGTGCAAGCGAGCCAGAACAGGTGTTATATGTTCGGACCGCTTGGTCCACGTTATCAGTCTGGCCGCCACGTTTTGCATGAGCTGTAGCTTCCGAACTGTCTTCAGAGGCAGCCCTATGTAGAGCGCATTGCAGTAATCCAATCGCGAGGTTACCAGAGCATGTACAACTGATGTGAGGTCCTCTCTGGTCAAGTAGGGACGTAGCTGGGCTACCAACCGAAGTTGGTAGAACGCGTTCCGTGCCACCGAGGCTACTTGAGCCTCAAGTGACAGGGAAGGATCTAAAAAGACTCCCAGACTATGAACCCGTTCCTTTAGGGGGAGTGTAACCCCGTCCAGGACAGGGTGTATATCCACCACCTGATCAGAGAAACCACGCACCAGCAGCATCTCAGTCTTGTCTGGATTGAGCCTCAGTTTGTTAACTCTCATCCATTATCATGGCCAGGCAACGGTCCAGCACATTGACAGCCTCACCTGAAGAAGATGAAAAGGAGAAGTAGAGTTGCGTGTCATCAGCGTACTGATGGCAATGCACTCCAAAACTCCTGATGACTGCACCCAACGGCTTCATGTAGATGTTGAAAAGTATGGGAGACAGAACTGACCCCTGTGGGACTCCACATTGGAGAACCCACGGTGTCGAGCAGTGTTCCCCAAGCACTACCTTCTGGAGACGACCCGCCAAGTAGGAGCAGAACCACTGCCAAGCAGTACCTCCAACTCCCAACTCCGCGAGCCTCTCCAGAAGGATACCATGGTCAATGGTATCAAAAGCCACTGAGAGATCAAGGAGAATCAACAGAGTTACACTTCCTCCATCCCTCTCCCGACATAGGTCATCGTACAGGGCGACCAAGGCTGTCTCGGTGCCGAAACGGGGCCTAAAACCCGATTGAAATGGATCTAGATAATCGGTTTCATCCAACAGCGCCTGGAGCTGGCTAGCAACCACTCGTTCCAAGATCTTGCCCAGGAATGGAACATTCGCTACTGGTCTGTAGCTGTTGAAATTTTCTGGGTCCAAGGAAGGTTTTTTCAGAAGTGGTCTCACTGCCGCCTCTTTCAGACGGCCAGGGACCACTCCCTCTCATAAAGAGGCATTTATCACTTCCCTGGCCCAACCAGCTGTTCCATCCCTGCTAGTTTTTATAAGCCAGGAGGGGCAAGGATCTAGTACCGAAGTGGTTGCACGCACCTGTCCAAGCACCCTGTCCACGTCCTCGAGCTGAACCAACTGAAACTCATCCAATAAAACATGACAAGACTGTGCTCCGGACACCTCATTAGGATCAACTGCTATAAACTGGGAGTCTAAGTCCCGGCGGATGCATAAGATCTTATTCTGGAAGTGTCCAGCAAACTCATCACAGCAGGCCACCAATGACTCTACCATGTCCTGAGGGCCAGAATGCAGTATATTAAGGAATATTAAGCTGAAACTTTTTTTAAAAAAACCCTGTTGACCTTAGGTAAAATGCCATCAGTACTGGCCAGAGCCCAGTGGAAGCTCTTTATATGGAAATTTCCAGATCACTTGCCATTCAGAAGAAGGAAATCCTGCTTATGTCTTCAGAGAGATGACACTGTCCAACCTGGAGGTGAGAGACACAATTCAATGGTAATTTATCAAATTCTGTGAAACTCTACAACTAAAACCATCTCACTGCAAAAGTTCATTGTGACATCATTATTTTGACTAGCTTTTTAGACTCCTTGCAGAGATGACTCGTGTCATTATTTCTTACCATTTGTTCAAAACAACGGTGTAATAATGTCAGAGATCCAGTTTTTATTGCAAACTATTAGATCCAAAGTGTTGAGCTTGGAGGTATGCAGGGAGATCAGTAAGGCTATATGTTAATTAGCAATCATATATACTTTGTTTTAGGTCATCAAATAAATGTTCTTTTTATATATTTATGAATTTATGAATCTCCTTTCTCATGAATCTCAGTATGATTTACAAACATACCAAAGAACAACTAAAAATACTTTATAGCGTAGCTTTTATCACTGTAATGAATATTTTATCTCATAATTTTTCTTAGAGCTAATATTGGTGCCCTTTAGTAACTGTTGATTCTCCACAGACTTATTTGTGTTAAACATAAAAAGAACAACATAGTCTTGTGGTAGTTTAAAGTCTTAACAAATTCATTATAGTATTAGCTTTTGTAGACTAGAGCATACTTCATGCATCCGATGAAGTGGACTCTGGTTCATGACACTTACACCATAATAAATTTCTTAAGTCATTAAAGGTGCCACAAGACTTTGTTGTTTTTGCTGCAACAGACTAATATGGCTACCCCTATAGAAATAAAGATACAAGACAAAAACAAGAAAAATGGTAGATTGGTGTTTTTCTTGAGGAAACAATCTTGTATATGTTTACATCTACCTAAGATAGCTCAATAAAAGATGTCACTGTTTTATATCTTTAAAGCCAGGGTTGGGGAACCTGTGGCCCTTCAGATGATGATGGACTCCAACTCTCCTACTGCCCAGTAGCACCAACGATCAGGAATGATGTGAGCTGTAGCCAGCAGCATCTGGAGGGCCACAGGTTTCCCCATGCCTGTTTTAAGAGTACTAATGAAGGGTTATCTCACATTTAACCTGAAATCAACACAGCATATGACCCATTGTTCTGTAAATCCATGGTAACCAAGTAATCCCAATCGTATCCCTTTGTAATGATTTTGCACTTCATTTAATTGACACAAAACATCTGAATGCTGAGCTTGTGACGTGCAAGTAAGAACTTAAAACTGAAAGGCGGTTTACTTTGACAGTTAAACATGTTATAGGAAAACACTGAAATGTTCAAATATGTTTGACCAATTTTTGTCTTGCTAGAAAAATGAGAACCGGCAACTTACTCAAATCCAGTACATAGCATGGCCTGATCATGGGGTTCCTGATGATTCCAGTGACTTCCTGGATTTTGTGTGTCTCGTAAGGAAAAAAAGAGCTGGCAGAGAAGAGCCAGTTATTGTTCACTGCAGGTATTTAATTCATTGGAAAAACTCACTGTGTGTCCTTTCCCAAGGTTCTAACTGATAGCTTTGTTTCACTTTGTAGTGTTCTTCATTTCCAATTCCATGTATCTAATTTTTTGTTTCTGTTAAATTAAAAGAAACAGTTACTTGCTGTTTCCTTTGACCTTCTGAGTTTGAATGAGAATAGCTTTGCCTAATTGTCTGGAAACATGTTTTCATGCTTCATAAAAGTATAATGTCTTTTTGTACTAGGACTGGGAAGGAAACTTACTTAGGAAGCAGTACTAAACATCCATAGGAATTGTGATGCTAAAAAAAAATAACTGTCTTAAAGAAGAGGGCCAGCTAGCAATATATGTAGTAATATTGTTTCATACAGGGGATCACTTCACCAGCTGCATGCATGGCTTCCTTATTCTTTCTTCCAGCCTACGAGACAGCTGTTCTTTAGTTTCTCTGGCTTTTTTATTCTTATAGCAGCTGCATGGAGGCAGTTGTCCTCAGGACAGGTGAATAGGCTAGTGCTCAATTTTAAGAGTTATATGAAATAAGGATCAGCTGCTGGATTCTCTCATTGTACAATATCTCAAAAGCAGATGCCAGTCTAGAGTTTGGTTCCTAAATCCTTGTTCTGTTTTTTTCATGTTCAGCTTTGTATTTTAACTTTGCTATAAGGTTTGAGGTATAAAATAGTTAATATCAAGTCATGTTTCATTTGGAAAATGAAATGTATTGAAATTCCTGTTGGAAGCCATATTGTCTTGTCCAGGTTCTTTTGCTCCTCTTCCTATGTCGGTTGCCTTTCATTATTCTTGATTAACTGACAGTGATCCTTTTATCTGCCTGAGATAAAGTCACATAAAATCTTACATTCCATTGTTAAATATCAAAATTTTAGAGTATTCCTACAAAGTAATTATAGCTATGTTTAGAATAGGTGTTGCAAATTAGCTGGAAAATCATCCTTATTTAGAAGGCAGTACTCATTCAGAAAACTATATATTCTGTTTCTGAGCTATGAAATGGCAATCTGGGTTGATAACCCTAGGAATTATGCCCTATTTTTTTTCTTATCTAATCCTGGATGTTTGCTACCAGCCAGGGTAAAAAATTGCATAGAATCTCAAGGGCCTATGCTTGCTTCAAAACTTCTCTTCAGCTTCCCCATTTTTATATATATTTCATCTTTTGTCATAACCTTTCCTTCTTCTCCAAATATATGGATACTTTAAAAATGACTTGTGTTCAAAGTTAGATGAACATTCCTTTTTTTCTTGTTAACTAAGGAATTGGCTTTAATTGTGCTGTGGGAAATATTGAAACTTTGTCTTCCTTGTTGAGAGAGTTAGGACAAGAAAGTCTGGACTACCAAGTAGAACTGAGGGTTTTCAACATTCAAAAACTTATTTGCATGTCTCCTTTGAGCTAATTATTCTTTCTTATAAACTTTTGAAGTTTTTGGAATAGTTGTGGAGAAAACCTTTTGGGTGTAAAGATAACAGTAGGTAAATTTAGCAAAGATGTCCTGTGATTTCCGTTCTAGTACTTTAGTTATAGGCTATTGGGGATCAGGGTCCCTTCTTGTCACTTTCCCCTCTTACCTTGGGTTAACAGGAACTGCCAGTTAGGAATTGAATGTTGTTGTTTAACATGTACAACAACACAATGGATGTTTGTTGATGGCTTTTGCTTATGCTCTGACCTATTAGTCTTTTTTCCACAGATAAGATGGGAGCAGTAGAAATCCTTTTGTGTTTGTGTTTTAACATTTTATTCTTCAGCTTTCCCTGTAGAATTCTTTGGCCTTCTTACTTGTGTCTTCAGTAGGTATTTGTTCTGAAGTGCACCTGCTCTCTGTTTGCAGCATGGTCTAATTGTAAAGATTGATCTGTATTTATTTTATTGTAGAGACTGGTAGATGAATGGCCCTGCCTTTCAGCAGGTGAATAGACTGGATGGCTTTTGGTTCCCTTCTTGCTTTGTAATTCTCTTCATTATATAATGATAAATCATTTTCAAACTACCCTTTTTGATGCCACCTTCTGGACAAAAAATATAACCTATATCCAAATGGCAACTCCTAACAAAACTTCCTGTTTGTGTGTTGTAACTTGAGTGTTAAATTAATAAAATGAGTTTTTATGTGGAGGAACATCTGGGTAATTGGCCGCTTGGCAAGAAACACAAAGTAGAATCATCTACGATGCAGAATTCTGAAGCAAGCAAGTGATGGGGACTCTGCCCTCAGGTTTTTTCCGCAGATATCTTTGGGTGATAATGCTTTATTAAGCTTTGAAATATCCCAGAGAAAGATAGGCTCAAGCAAGGATGGGCCAAAAGTACACCTCCAGTTGCTAGGATTCTTGTAAAGAAGGTTAAAATAGGTGGACCATGCTCTGATCTAGCAAGAGGGTACTTGTATTCAAAAGCAATAAAGCATAGTCAGGATCACTTAGTATAGATTATTTATAGATATCCAAGCTGGTCATGGGCAGCAGCCTGAGGTGAGCCTGAAGCCAGTGGACAAGCCACCAGTCAGGACTAAAGGGAAACTAGAAGGCATGTTCGTGAAGCAAGCCAGAGATCAGGACTGGAGAGCAAGGATTGAGGAACAAACTAAGGCCCAAAGAATAAGGATACAGTAACACATCAAAACTCAGAAAGATCTTCTCAAGCAAAGCTTGGTGGAGTCAGAAGGTGCTTTATTGAGAAGCTGCCACTAGCATTTCAATGGTTCTCCAATGGGGGGGGGAGTTGCACACGGGTGCAACTCCTGAGAATTCCTTAACTGTTAAGAGATCTTGAATATGTACAATTGCTCTTTACATTTTAAACATGTTGGTGGATCACATGTTTTAGTAAACAGCAGGACTACAGCTGAACATCAAAAAGACTAAAGTAATGACAACAGAAGATTTATGTAACTTTAAAGTTGACAATGACATTGAACTTGTCAAGGATTATCAATATCAGTTGGCACAGTCATTAACCAAAATGGAGGCAATAGTCAAGAAATCAGAAGAAGGCTAGAACTGGGGAGGGCAGCTATGAGAGAACTAGAAAAGGTCCTCAAATGCAAAGATGTATCACTCAACACCAAAGTCTGGATCATTCAGACCATGGTATTCCCAATCTCTATGTATGGATGTGAAAGTTGGAGAGTGAAAAAAGCAGATAAGAGAAAAGTCAACTCATTTGAAATGTGGTGTTGGAGGAGAGCTTTGTGCATACCATGGACTACAAAAAAGAAAAATAATTGAGTGTTAGAACAAATTAAACCAGAACTATCACTAGAAACTAAAATGATGAAACTGAGGTTATCTTACTTTGGACACACCATGAGAAGACATGATTCACTAGGAAAGACAATAGTGTTGGGAAAAACAGAAGGGAGTAGAAAAAGAGGAAGACCAAACGAGATGGATTGATTCCATCAAGGAAACCACAGACCTGAACTTACAAGATCTGAACAGGGTGGTTTATAACAGATGCTCCTGGAGGTTGCTGTTTCTTAGGGTCGCCATAAGTCATAATCAACTTGAAGGTACATAACACACACAGCCACCACAAAAAGTCTAGGCTAACCTTAAGTTAGCCTAACCCTACTCTAAAGCACTGCATGAAGGGTTTCCTTACAACTGCAAGCTCAGCTGTTCGCCTATTTCTGTGATGTGGATGTTTCCTAAAGAACAGTTATAAATAAGCAACTTTTGTTTTCCATTAAATCCACTATCCTTAATATGAAAAAAGATCCTTCAGTGGGAAACTCTGATACTTTATAAGTAAGGTAACTCAGAAAATGTTTGAAATTTTGACTGATGGTAAAATATTAAATGTGATAAACTTGTAGCCTTTTTTATTTTACAGTGCTGGGATTGGACGAACAGGAGTTCTTATCACTATGGAAACAGCTATGTGTCTCATTGAGTGCAGTCAGCCTGTTTATCCCTTGGATATTGTGAGAACCATGAGAGATCAAAGGGCTATGATGATCCAAACTCCTGTAAGTTATTGATACAATAGAACAGTGTCCAGTAACACAAATGCCTAGCCTGTTTAAAATGGCAGTATTATTGCAGTGTATGATGACAAAGGATTTTCTGTATATGAGAGATGCAGTGTTTAATGTGGGACTGTAATTTCTATAGTATTTTGATATTTATACTCAATGCAGATGTAACATTAGCTTCCTGTAAACCATGGTTTTCAAATTGGAAGCCAGGCTATTGAGGTAATGTATGCCTCTAAACCTCTCTCTTTTCCCCACCCTCACCCTCTCTAGTTTGCCAGGAGTCAGAATTACATCTGCACCAGCCCTTATTTCATAAGTTTAAAAAAGGTTATTGTGGTTAAACAACTATAATTTCAGGAATAGCAGTATTCTCACATTTAGATTACTATATTGTGTAATGAAATTATAGTAATTTTAATAATTGCTCTTTTAAAAACTACGAATGCAGCCAGAAGTTGTGGTAGTTTGGGGACCCTCCAGAACAGCAAGGGAGATGGTCTGAGGCTGCAGGGGCGATTGGCAAAAACTGGTCCCCCATCCTACTCCAGCAGGAACATTTGCTGGATCCTTCTTCCTTCTGTTTGCACCCTTCTGTTTGCAGAAGGGAAGTCTGGATCCTGCCCATTGATTTTTAACAAAATGATTGTTCCTGCCTTTCAGTATTATTAGCCAATGAGTGAAATCAGAGCCAATGAGTGAGTTGTTTGGCCACCAGGCAATAGGAATCTGTGGGGCCCTAAAGAACTGTTGTTTTCCCATCCCCTTTAGTACACGTTCCCTACTTCTGTCTCATTTTCTAGACCATGGAATCTCCATAGTTTGCCCTTCCTTTTTTTCTAGTAACCAGAATGCATCTTTCCTGTGGTGGGTCTATAAATTCTACTACACAAAGTGTGGATGGATGTTATCCATACTTAATGTGTAGTAGTATTTGCAGAAAATAACTCCTAGGGAGTACCTGATCTCAAATGAACCTCCTCACTCCAATGGCAAATGCAAAATGTGAGAAATTGCAAAGAGGCTTCGGCATGTCTCCTGATCTGCAAAAGCTAAATATCAGGCACACATTAAGAATTCACTGTACAGTTAAATTAGAGTACAATGGTATACATGTCTACTCAGAAGTAAGACTCTGTGTTTAATGGGGATTACTCTCGGGTAAGTGGGTTTAGGATTGCAGCCTAGACTTTGCTTTAGGGTTGGTATTGGAAGAAAGCAGGATTCTTGTGCCTTTAACAGCTTTGGGGCAGGCAGAAAGTCAACAAGTTAAGCCTTTCCTCGTATGGAAAGACAATGATGGGGAAAGCTTCACTTGTGTGTAATCACCAATTTATTTTTGGGCCCTCCACCTGCGAAAGAGGACACCAATTTTCATATGACCCAAAGCATATACAAATCTGTGTCTTCTTTTGCAAGTGGATCAGAGGGCCCAATCAACATTTACTGTACTGGGCCCAGAAAATCCTGTTGGCGCGCTTGCATAAGTGGAATGCTGCTTGCATTTCTCCAGATCTAATCCAGGGGGGAGGGCATTTGTGAAGTTAAGGAATTTCTGTTTAATTTTGTGTTCTTATCTAAAGATGTTAAGCAAGACCATTCATTTGAAGACAGATGTCACAACAGAGTATAGGACTTAAGTACATACTGAATTGTGGTCCAAGTACCTAGAACTTCCTGGAAGTAAGAGTGGTAGCTACCAGGCAAAATACTGTTTTCTGTATGATATAGAAAGTATATCTGAATACCTTTAGACATAAATACTCATAAATTTCATATAAAAACCATATCTGTAATATTTACCTTTGGAGTCAAATATCCCCTTCCCATGTCTTCCCCCCCCCCTTAAATAGAAAAGTAGGTTTTAATTCAGAGGATTTGATAGGAGTTTCTTGAATTTTAAGGATAAGGATATGTTTAGATTTCATTTTAAAAGTGACTTCTAAAAATATGACACTTAAATTAACTGGTTTTTTTAAAAAAAAAAACACAATCCTGTCTAAAAAAAACTTTAAAAGTATTGATTTATAGATACCTTGTAGCATTCCCTTTGCCAAACAGATACTGTTTTCTCCAGTACCACCCAACAAGTATTAAACAATTATGAGAAGTGTGCACATGCTCAAGCTATGAAGGAGCTTTTTGGCCATACATATAACCCCTTTGCACAAGTGAGTATCCTGCCCGAGGTTGAAAGACTCAGTCGCAGTCGTTACTGTGATTTTCTCTCTTTTTATTAAAGTTATAGATCCATCAAAAGCTTTGCGGCTCATTAACCTCTCTATGCTTTCTAGGAACTTTTGCCCTGAACTAACACTGACTAAGCATGTCTTCGCAGCTCTCAGATGTTGACTCAGCAACTATTCCCTTCCCTGAGTTAACTCAATAAGGCTTGGCTTTCATGTGTAAACAAAGGCTCCTTCTCAACTCCATCCATTGAACTTCCCGCCTCTGAAGCCTCCAAACGCGGGATGATGGAGGTTGGATTTCAGCTTCCCCCTCCAACTGGTGGGGCTATCTGTCTGCTCAAGCATGGGAAGTTGTGGGGTGCTCGGCTGGGGAACGTCAGGTTGACAAGGTAGTGCCTCTGGTGCATGTCTAATGGAGCAGTCTCTAATATGGCAGCCTCTGACAGTTCAGGGTGCACTCCAGCCGGGAGGCCAGGATCGGGGGGAGTTAAACTGACAGGGACAGGGGTCTGGGCACACTGTGAGCTCTCCTCACTGCTAGTCCCTTCCTCCAGCTCTTTGACCCAGTCCTCAGATTCTGTGTCACCCTGGTCAATGCCCCTCCTCTGAACCTGGGTCACAGCATCATCCCCCCCTCCCATGCCAATTCCCACTCCACCCCAGGGGTTTGGGCTTATCCGGGTAAGTTTCATGGAACTCTCATCAAATCTGGCACGTGGACATTGGCCGCTGCCTCCCACAATCTTTCATCCAAACCGAACACCATCCAATGGATCAGATACTGAAACTTTCCCCGGCACCAGTGGGAGTTAAGTATCTCTCCACTGCAAACTCCTCCTGACCATCGATCAATGGAGGTGGAGCCTTGAGTGCTTGATGGGGGTCTGGCGGCTTCACTGGTGTTAACAGGGATCAATGAAAGATGGGATGGATCTTTAAAGAAGCAGAGAGATGTAGACGAAATGCCACCAGGTTGATTTGAGCCTCTATTTCAAAAGGTCCCAGCCTGTGAACCTCTAGTTTATGGCTGGGAACTCATGTGGGCAAATATCATGTGGAAAGCCACACTTTGCCACCAGCCTATATCTCTGGGCCAGGCTTGCAGTGTTGGTCCGCCACCCGTTTATAGTCAGCTTTTGTCTGTGAGAGTTGCTCTTGCAGCATCTCCTGCATTGCCTGCAGTTCTTGTACAAACTCACTGCTCGGACAGACGGATTAGAGCCGGGGGTGGCAAAAGTGTTCGGGTAGTATCCAAAGTTGGCAAAGAACAGTGTCTGCTGAGTAGAGCGTGCACAGAATTATTGTAGGCAAAATCAGCCAGGCGTAGTAAGGACACCCAGTTGTCCTGCTGGTAGTTTACGTAACAGCGGAGATACTGCTCCAAAAGGGCGTTCACTTTTTTCTGTCTGCCCATCTGTCTGGGGGTAATGCAAAGACGACAGCCTTAGTTCGCTTTGTAGCAGCTGCTGTAATGCACACCAGAATCGAGCTGTGAACTGGGTTCCCTGGTCCAAGACCAAACTGGTGGGGAGTCCATGCAACCAAAAAACGTGTTCCACAAACAGTTGAGTGGTCTCTTGGGCCTGCACAGGGAATGAAGTGAGCCATCTTACTGAAAGCATCCATGACCACCAAAACAGTCATCTTCCCCTGGGAAGTGGGTAAGTCTGTGATGAAATCTAGTGTAACCATCCATCAGGGACCTTCGGGCATGGGAGGGGGCTCCACCAAACCCACAGGTCGCCCCAGGGCATGTTTTGCCCTCATGCACGCAGGGCAGGATTGTACATATCTTTCTACGTCATGCTTAATCCTTGGCCACCAAAAGTCCCATGTGACTGCTTGAAAAGTTTTCAAACCCCCCAAATGTCCTGCAGCATCATGACATGGGTGGAGGACCATGGCTCGCAACTCTCCTGGAGGCATATATAGCATCTCATAGTGATAGAGTATCCCTTCTCTTTGAGAGAAGCCGGGTGCACAGACTTGCAATGGTTGCCCCAATTCTCACACCCACTCCTGAGCAAAAAGTTCTTGCTCTTGGGCTCTGCATAAATCCTTGAACTAAGGATCGGGGCAGCTGGCAGCAACCATTTTTTCTAAAGGTATGGTGTGACATAGTTGTGTTGATGGCTGGGCTTCCTTGTACTCTGGCTTGCAGGACAAGGCATCAGCCCGGCAGTTCTGTGCCTGGTGAATATAATTAATGTCGAAGTGGAATTTGGCAAAGAACTGTGCCCACCACACTTGCCACTGATTCAGTTTTCAGGCTGTCTGTAGGCTCTCTACGTTTTGGTGGTCAGTATGAACTTCCCCTGTGTGCCACGCCCCTTCCAACAGATGATGCCAGATCTCGAACTCATCATGACTGGCCAGTAGTTCTTTCTCCCAAACCATGTCGTTTCTGTCAGCCCTTGACAGCTTTCTGAAGGAGTCAGCACAGGGTTGTAAGCCTCCTCCCTTTTTGGCTGGCTGTGATAACACCGTTCCAATGGCTACGTCCAACACATCACTTTCCACAATGAAAGGTTGCTGGGGGTCTGCATTGCTGGAGTACAGGCTCTGAGGAAAACAGCTGCTTCAGCTCCTCAAACGCTTGTTGAGCTGCTTCAGACCAATGAAAGGGTCCAGGGTCTTTCAGACAGTCAGTAAGGGGGGCTGTCAGGTTCGAGAAGGCTGCGATGAAGCACCAGTAATAGTTAGCAAATCCCAGAAAATGCTGAAGGTCCTTCTTGGTTTTGGGTGTGTGTGCCAAGACAGTACGCAGCACACCTTCTCTAGGTCCATCTCGATTCCTGTGGGAGAGATGCAGTAACCCAGGAAATCCAGAGTAGTCAAGTCAAACCTGCATTTTTTCAGCTTGGCGTACAAGTGGTGTTCTCTCAGTCTCTGCAACACCGCCTTCACATGCGCCTCGTGCTGTTCAGGAGAGTCAGAGTAAATAAGGATATCATCCAAATAAACTATCATGAAGCAATCTAGATAGTCCCGGAAAATATCATTCATAAAATTTTGGAAGACACCTGGCATGTGTGACAACCCAAATGGCATGATCAGATATTTGAAGTGTCCATAGTGGGTCTTGAAGGCAGTTTTCCACTCATCCCCCTCCCTGATTCTGACTAGATTGTAAGCTCTGCATAAGTCCAACTTGGTGTATATTTTAGCTGAACATAGGCGCTCTAACATCTCATTAATGAGGGGCAGGGGGTAGCTGTTGGGGATGGTGATCTGGTTTAGCTCCCTGTAATCATGGCAAGGATGTAACTACACATTTTTCTTCTTAACAAACACTAACAGGGCTCTAGCAGGGAATTTGGATAGCCATATGAACCCTTTCTATAATTTAGTGTCCAGGAACTCCCTCAGCGCCACCAGCTCTTGCGCTGACAGGGAATAGATGCTCCCTGAAGAGATGCTAGCCCCCAGCATTAAGTCTGTGGCACAGTCATAAGGGCGATGGGGGGGAAAGCTGGTCATCTTCCTTTTTGTTAAACATGTCTTTAAAGTCCTTGTACGTTACAGGAAGACACGTCTCCTCAGGCGGGGACATAGCTGCCAGCATTAAAGGGATGGATTTTTAGGAGGGGCTGGCAGTAGTCCGATTGAGATGTCATGGTAGCCTCCTTCCAAGAGATGACTGGATCATGCTGTGCCAGCCAGGTCATGCCCAACACCACAGTGAAGCAAGATGGCTAGATAGGACATCCATTCCATGTTGCTCAGTACCTCCATCCTCTGTGGGATAGTGGCCCTGGCAACAACCCCAGACTTCAGTGACCATCCACCTATGGTCTCCATGGACAGCAGCTACTCAAGCTCAATGACTGTTATGTCTTTCAGCAAAGTCCAGGTCCATAAAGTTGCTAGATGCACCAAAATCCACCATCACACACACCTGGACTTCTTGCCCTGTAGGCAATTCTAGTCAGACTGACAAATGTAAGGCAGACTTCAGCAGGAGAGGTTTATGTTGAGGTCACAGGCTTACAGTTGATCCCAGCTTGTGGAGCTCTACAGGGGCTGGGATTTGAAGTTTTCCTGCACCGAAGCCTTTTCCGACTTAGAGGGACATGCCTTGGTCAGGTGTCCAGCCTTCCCACAATATAGACACAGTCCCTCTTTTCTACGCTTCTTCCCTGCCTCTGTGAAATATGAGCATGCCCCCTATCTGCCTGGGCTCCACCCCTGATGGTGTCAAGGTTCCCAGGCCGGGCGGAATGCATTTTGAGCTCCTGGCATTGCCCCTCTAGCTGTCTGTCTGTAAGCACAGCTGGACTAGCACTTAGCTGATGGGCATGCGCCAACACTTCCAGCACTTCTGAATTGAGCCCATTGTGATACAAGAACATTAACCCAAAGTCATTAAAGTCCATTTTCTGGGCCAGGATACAAAAGGTATTAGTGTATGTCCCCACAGAGTTCTTTCCTTGTTGTAGGTTTCCCAGTTGGCAGGACACAGTCTCTCTCCTCTGGGGTTCCCAAAAGATCTCGGCCATGGCGTCTACAAAAGTGGTATACTGGTTCAAGACTGGGTCATGGCTGCGCAAGGCTTGATTCTCGGCTCGAAGAGACTGGGTTTTGGGTCGAAGGCTCTGGACTTCGGTTATCAAGGTTTCAACGGCTCTGTGAATGTCCTTCCCTGTTCTGCCACTCATTTCCATTATTTCTGTCATGGGGGGTTGGTTGGAGGTGGTGGTGGCTGAGTCAAACTGTCCTGCCAGAAGTCGAAAGACTCGGTCATAGTCGCGTCTGTGATTTTCTCTTTGTTATTATTAAACTTATAGATACATCAAAAGCTTTGTGGCTCATTAACCTTTCTATGCTTTCTAGAAACTTTTGCCCTGAACTAACATTGACTAAGCATGTCTTCACAGCTCTCAGATGTTGACTCAGCAACTATTCCCTCCCCTGAGTCAACTCAAATAGGCTTGGCATTTGTGTGTAAACAAAAGCTTCTCAACTCCATCCGTTGAATTTCCTGCCTCTGAAGCCTCCATGGGCAGGACAATGAAGGTTGGATCTCAGCTTCCCCCTCCGACTGGTGGGGGTTATCTGTCTGCTGGAGCATGAGAAGTTGTAGGGGGCTGGGCTGGGGAATGTCAGGTTGACAAGGTAGTTCCTCTGGCGCAGATGAGGGGGGCATGTCTAATGGAGCAGTCTCTAATTGGGTCAGCCTCTGACAGTTCTGGTTGCGCTCCAGCAGGGGGGCCAGGATCGGGAGGAGTTCTACTGACAAGGACAGGGATCTGGGCACACTGTGAGCTCTCCTTGTTGATAGTCCCCTCCCCCAGCTCTTTGACCCAGTCCTCAGAGTCTGTGACACCCTTGTCGATGCCTCCCCTCCCAACTTGGGTCACAACAGTGAGCAAACAATCCAGGATGTCTTCCGCTAATTATAGTTTCTCATATCCTGCATTGCTAGGGTGCCACAGTTAAAACCAACATTTGAGGTTGGCTCAATATCCTAGTGTGTTCTGAAGCTGTTAACCATATTTTGGACAAAATGGAAAACTATAGTTAATAGAAGAATTCCTGAATTGAACCATTTATAAACCTGAAGGGTGTTTCTCATGGGGCACTAGGATACCACCAAGTGGGTAATGAGTTCCTTCTATTGCATGAGGCAAGAAAAAGTTAACAGTCCACAGGAAACTCTCTGGTACCTCTCCCCTGGAGTGTCACTTTGCTGTCTGGTCAATCCTAGAAGTTAAACAAATATTCAACAAGAAACAACAAAGAGATAACAAAATAATGTAACCAACAAACAATGTTTGTGTTTGTGTTCACTCTCTGGACTGCCACTGTTAACCCATGTGTTTACTTATTTATTTATTTATTATTTAATTTGTATCCCGCCCTTCCTCCCAACAGGAGCCCAGGGCGGCAAACAAAGCGCTAAAAACACTTTAAAACATCATAAAAACAGATCTTAAAATACATTAAAACAAAACAGTGTTAAAAACATTGTTAAAAAACTTTAAAAGAGGGTTAAAAACATTATTAAAAACATTAGACAATTCTAACACAGACACAGACTGGGATAGGTCTCAACTTAAAAGGCTTGTTGAAAGAGGAAAGTCTTCAAAAGGCACTGAAAAGATAGCAGAGATGGCGCCTGCCTAATATTCAATGGGAGGGAATTCCACAGGGTAGGTGCTGCCACACTAAAGGTCCGTTTCCTATATTGTGCAGAACGAACCTCCTGATAAGATGGTATCTGCAGGAGGCCCTCACCTGCAGAGCACAGTGATCGACTGGTTATATAAGGGGTAAGACGGTCTTTCAGGTATCCTGGTCCCAAGCTGTATAGGGCTTTATACTGATATGCAGCCCAGGGTGGGATTTAGTGGTGTCCTAGTGCCTGAGAAACACCTTCAGTTGAGTAAAATGGTTCCTTCTCCATTGGGCACCAGGACACCCCCAAGTGGAGTTTTCTATAGCTGACCCAATCTGTGGACGGATATCAGCTGCTTAATGAGTTGATAGGACCTGCTGGAGTACTTGCCTCCCAAATGCAGCTTCTGAAGAAGCGTAAATATCAACTTTGTAATGCTTGGTAAACATGTCAGGATTTGCCGAAGTAGTTGCAAACCTCCTGAAGAGGTGCATTCATTGAATATACTGCAGAAGTGGTAGCTGCTCTTGTCGAATGAGCCACAACACAAGTTGGTGGAGAATGATGTAAAGTATTGTGTGGTAAATAAATAGAAGCTTTTATCCACTTAGTTGACAACACGTTTCTCCCTAAACTACTTGAACAGAATGACACAAACAATGAATGTGTTTGTATGTGAATGTGCTTGTCATGTTTATATATACTTTCAGTGCCCTGTGGACTTCCAGATAAGAGAATGTGTGCTCCATAGGATGAGAGGGAGATGGACACCAATTCCTGTTGACAGTGAAAGGCTACATTCACTTTCAGAATAAATGCAGGATCAGTTTGAAGTACTAGTCTGCCCTTGTAAAACACACAAAGATGTTTTGCAACAGACAGTGCTCCCAGTTCTGATATTCTTCTAATATTCTTCTCGTAGATACTATGGTTATTAAGAAGCACATTTTGTACTACATAATTTGTAATGGAACAGACTTTAACAGCTCAAAAGGTGGTTTATAAAACGCGGACTGAACTTTATGCAAATCTGGTGTTGGAAACCAATGCTGAACAACGCTGCCCATCTCAGAAATTGTTTTAGGTGTAGATAAGTACCAAGGGATTCAGATAGTAACTTTGATAGAGCTCATGCTTTAGCTGAAGCCTGTCTACATCTCAAACCCTGCTTTAGGCCATCCTGCAGAAAAGATAGATCTCCTATGCCTGCTTTCTGAGGCATCAGATGATGCTTGCTGCACCAGCCCAAAAAAGCTGCCCAAGTATACTGGTACTTCCTTATCATCGCTGGATGATTCAAAGCCAATATTGTGTTGATGACCTGTTGTGGCAAACCTGCTGGCAACAACTTTCTCCTCTCAACCTTCAAGTGGTTAGGTTCAGCCATTCTGGGTCCAGATGAACTAGAGGGCCCTGCAACAACAGGTCTGGACAAAATGGTAGGCCATCGTGGCTCCATCACTAAGTTCACCAGATCTGAAAACCACAGCCAGTATTGGGCCAGGAGAATAACATGGGCCTTCTCCAACCTCACTGTCTTTAACACGCCAGTGGTGGAGTTGGCAGAAAAATGTACAGGACCCCAGTTGGCCATGGACAATTGAGGGTATCTCTGCCTTCAGCTATTAGTGATGGAAACCTTGTGAAATATCTCCAAAGCTGATGATCCATATCGGATCCACATCCATCTTCCCAAAAGCACCAAAGCTGAAAGATGTCCTTGTTAAACACCACATATTGACAGCTCAGCCAATTTGTTTGCACATTGTACACCTCCTAAACATGCTGTTCTACAAGTGATTTCAAAGTTACCTCTGCCCAGGTTAACAGTAGTGTCACCTGCTGATGAAGATGGGATTTTTGAACTTCCTCGTTAATTTATGTGAGCCTTCACAGTATTGTTGTCTGTCTTCAATATCACCTGCATCAGTCCCAAAAGGGGCACAGTGTTGTAGAGCGAATCTTTCTGTTCTTAATTCTAGCCAGTTTATATTTTGTTTTGCTTCTTTCATTTTCTTCTACTGCTCCCCTGCACTGTGCCCCCCTGACCACCGGATTTGCATCCTTTGTCACAACCTCCCATGGTGGATCTTCTTCCCTTACACAAATTGCACTCCTTCATCCACAGTTGTAGAGAGGTTCATAGATATCTGCTCGGATGAACTTGCACGTGCTGGGAATTTGCAGTTTGTAATAGATAAGGTAGAAGCATCAACAGCAGAGACCGAGTATGGAATCTGGCCAATGGTGTCAACTGAATGGCAGATACTAACATTCCTAACAACATCACCAATGACATAAGATACGCCAATGTTTTTCTGAACAGAGGAGAAACAGCCACCTTTGTTTTGGTCACTTGTTTCTCTGATAAGAATATTGTCTCCTAACTTGTCTCTGTTGTTGCTCCCAAGTGCTGCAACCTTTGTGTGGGAATCAGATGGCTCTTTGATACATTTACTAAGAACCCATGATATTTCAGAGCTGTGAAGATCTCTTGTGTTTCTTTGTATGCAGACTGTATTGTTGCCATATGAATTAGTAGGTCATGTAAATAAGTATAAAGGTGAATTCCTTTCTGATGTAGATAAGCCCCAAGAGTCACCATTATCTTCATAAAGACCCTAGGGGCTGATGCTAAGCCGAAAGGCATTGCTCATATTGGTAATACTTGTTTGCATAGGCAAAGCAAAGGAACCTGTGGTGCTCTGGATAAATTGGCACAGGGAGGTAGACCCAGGTTAGATCTGGAGAACAAATATTCTTAAGGGTGTGACGCTTCCCATATGGAAATGACTGTTTCCATGCAAAATCCGTGGTACTTCACAAATCTGTTCAGAAACTTCAGATCTACTACAGCCCTCCAAGCACCCCCTTTCTTCAGAATGATGAAGAGCAGAGAATAGACACCTGATAATGTCTGGCTGGACTTGTTTGATTGCAGCTATCTACAGAAAATGAACTATCACTTCCTGAACCAGTCTGCATTTATCTGGATTTGATGCAACTGGAGATGCTACAAAATAGCTTGGAGGTGGAGTCTGAAATTTTATTCAATATCTGTGAAGCACTGCATCTACTCAGTGGTCAGATGCTGCTGCTTCCCACTGTTGATCAAAGTGCGTGGAGCAATCTGCCAGCCCCTTGAATCTGTGGAGAGTTAGAACTGGCTTTGTTGTCTTCCGCCTCTGATGGTGGCAGAAATCTGCAACATCCCCAGGCATATCGATTGGGACGAAAATCCTATTCTCGGTCACTGAATCTCATGGCATGAAAGATTTAGTGGTATGGTTGGTATTGATGAAAAGACCACTGTTCATCTCTTCTCTTAGTTGTTACTGGCATTGCCTTCTTCTTGTCCTTTGTCTCCACTAATGTCTTTTAAAACATCTTCACCAAACAGCTTCTTACCAACATAAGCCTCTGTTGCCAACACCAGATGTGAAGCTGCATTAGTATCCCAGTAATGAAGCCACACAGTACATCTACCCGCTGCTTTTGCACCCATAGTTCTAGGTGCAAATGGCATTGCATTCACAATATAGGATCCCACTTGAGAGATCTTCAGAAAAGTCTTCTAGAGTCTGTCTGGATCTTGAGCCAGGTTGTCAAGTATATAATCTAATCAGAGGACAGCTGCCCTTAAAAAAAACATGCTGTGCAAGAAGCCCATATGGCCAGTGCAGCCATCTCATGAACCTTCTTGAGGGCTAAATCTGGAAGATCCCTCAGCTGGGCATCTCTATCCTTTGACAGAAAATTCTTGAAGATCAAAGCTGAAATTGGTGCATCAATAGCTGGAGTCATCAGTTGTTTCATGAACTCAGGGTCTAAAAGATAAAGATTGGTGTTCCACTTCTGAGCCATCATTCCATTCAGCAATCTCCCCCTGCAAAATAATTGAGTTATAATAATGAAGTTGTTGTACATCATTATTTGGTCTGTATGGCCTCTGTGCATTTTAAGGTGTCTTTGCTTTGTCCCTAAGAGCACCACGTGGGTCAGGTGATTTGCATGGTTGTACTTGAAGCATCATTGACAACTGATTATTAAACACTGGCTGACCCAGATTAGCCATTAGCTGTGTTTATGCAGTATTTGTCTGAATTGTCTAATCGCTGCCAATTCTGATGAAATGTCAACCATTGTTGTTGTTGTTGTTGTTGTTATGTGCCTTCAAATCAATTACGACTTATGGCGACCCTATGAATCAGCGACCTCCAAGAGCATCTGTCATGAACCACCCTGCTCAGATCTTGTAAGTTCAGGTCTGTGGTTTCCTTTATGGAATCAATCCATCTCTTGTGTGGCCTTCCTCTTTTTCTACTCCCTACTGTTTTTCCCAGCATTATGGTCTTTTCTGGTGAATCATGTCTTCTCATGATGTGTCCAAAGTATGATAACCTCAGTTTCATCATTTTAGCTTCTAGTTACAATTCTGGTTTAATTTGTTCTAACATCCAAGTATTTGTCTTTTTCGCAGTCCATGGTATGTGCAAAGCTCTCCTCCAGCACCACATTTCAAATGAGTTGATTTTTCTCTTATCTGCTTTTTTCACTGTCCAGCTTTCACATCCATACATAGAGATCGGGAATACCATGGTCTGAATGATCCTGACTTTGGTGTTCAGTGATACATCTTTGCATTTGAGGACCTTTTCTAGTTCTCTCACAGCTGCCCTTCCCAGTTCTAGCCTTCTTCTGATTTCTTGACTATTGTCTCCATTTTGGTTAATGACTGTGCCGAGGTATTGATAATCCTTGACAAGTTCAATGTCTTCATTGTCAACTTTAAAGTTACATAAATCTTCTGTTGTCATTACTTTAGTCTTTTTGACGTTCAGCTGTAGTCCTGCTTTTGTGCTTTCCTCTTTAACTTTCACCAGCATTCGTTTCAAATCACTACTGGTTTCTGCTAAGAGTATGGTATCGTCTGCATATCTTAATTTATTGATGTTTCTCCCTCCAATTTTCACACCTCCTTCATCTTGGTCCAATCCCGCTTTCCGTATGATATGTTCTGCATACAGATTAAACAAATAGGGTGATAAAATACAACCCTGTCTCACACCTTTTCCAATGGGGAACCAATCGGTTTCTCCATATTCTGTTCTTACAGTAGCCTCTTGTGCAGAGTATAGGTTGCGCATCAGGACAATCAGATGCTGTGGCACCCCCATTTCTTTTAAAGCATTCCATAGTTTTTCATGATCTACACAGTCAAAGGCTTTGTTGTAATCTATAAAGCACAGGGTGATTTTCTTCTGAAATTCCTTGCTGCGTTCCATTATGCAATGTATGTTTGCGATAGGATCTCTGGTGCCTCTTCTCTTTCTAAATCCAGCTTGGACATCTGGCATTTCTCGCTCCATATATGGTAAGAGCCTTTGTTGTAGAATCTTGAGCATTACTTTACTTGCATGGGATATTAAGGCAATAGTTTGGTAATTACTGCATTCCCTGGGATCCCCTTTCTTTGGAAGTGGGATATATATTGAACGCTTCCAGTCTGTGGTCTATTGTTTAGTTTTCCATATTTCTTGACAAATGTTTGTCAAACTTTGGACAGATTCAGTCTCAGTAGCTTGTAGCAACTCTGTTGGTATGCCGTCTATTCCTGGTGATTTGTTTCTTCCAAGAATTTTAAGAGCAGCTTTCACCTCACATTCTAAAATTTCTGATTCTTCATCATATGGTTCCTCCGTGAATGAATCTGTCATCCTGGCATCTCTTTTATAGAATTCTTCAGTGTATTGCTTCCATCTTCCTTTTATTTCATCTCGGTCAGTCAGTGTGTTCTCCTGTTGATTATTCAACATCCCTACTCATGGTTTAAATTTTCCTTTCATTTCTCTAATCTTTTGGAATAGGGCTCTTGTTCTTCCCGTTTTGTTGTCCTTTTCTATTTCTGTACAATAACTATTGTAATAGTTTTCTTTGTCCCTACGTACTAGTCATTGTATAGTTGCATTGAGGGTTCTGACCGTGTTTCTATCTCCTTTTGGTTTTGCTTTCCTTCTCTCTTTAACCATTTTAAGAGTTTCTTCAGTCATCCATTGAGGTCTTTCTCTCTTTTTAACAAGAGGTATCGTCTTTTTGCATTCTTCCCTGATAATGTCCCTGACTTCAGTCCATAGTTCTTCTGGTTCACTGTCAACTAAGTTTAAAGCCTCAAACCTGTTCCTTATTTGATCTTTATATTCTTCTGGGATGTTATTTAAATTGTATTTTGGCATTATGAGTGCTTTGTTGTTCTTTAGCTTTACTCTGATTTTCGATATGATCAGTTCATGATCTGTACTGCAGTCTGCTCCTGGTCTTGTTTTTGCAGAAAGTATGGAACTTCTCCATTTCTGTTTCCAATTATATAATCAATTTGATTCCTATATTGACCATCTGCTGATGTCCACGTGTACAGTCTTTTTGGTTGCTCAAAAAATGTGTTGGTAAGAAACAAATTATTGGCTTCATAGAATTCAATAAGTCTCCTGCTTCATTTCTGTCACCTAAGCCCCATTTCCCCACAATTCCTAGTTCTTCTCTGTTCCCTACTTTTGCATTCCAGTCCGCCATGATTATCATCATATCTTGTTTTGGTGTGTGATCAATTTCCTCCTGTACTTCTGCGTAAAATCTCTCCAATTCTTTTTCTTCTGCGTTTGATGTTGGAGTGTAGACTTGGATGATGGTTATGTTAATAGGTTTCCCGTTTAATCTCATTTATGTATTTATTATTTGATTTATATCCCACCCTTCCTCCCAGCAGGAACCCAGGGTTAAAACAACAGTATTAATGGTCCAGAAGTAACTTAATACTGTTCCTGATTTTGACTAGAGGGAGTAGCAGAGGTCATATTTAAAGCAATAGCATTTAATGGTAAAGATGTTACTTGCTGCTGTATCCAGTTTTGAACAGAGGGGACAGCAGAGCCCATCATTTGTTTATCCTGCAAATGCTCTGTAGCTACAAGAGAAACTGATTGAAAATCAACTAATTCATTCTGACTAGAATTTGAATTAAAAAGAAGCTCTGGGTCTGAAATTTGCCGAGTACCCCCTTCGTCCTCTGATAGAAGCTGTTTGTGTATCACCACAACTTCTGAATCTACTTTCTGACGTATGTGACTTTTCTGCATGCCAACTTTTCCACTGGAAAGGAGGACTCTTTTCTCTTTCCGGTTCAGAAGCACTGCAGGGCTGATCATGCTTTGCACAGTCTTGCTGTCCATTGCCACCTCAACTGTGGGGCAACTGGGCAATATTTTGCATTCTTCTTGCCACTGCACTTCTCAAAATGGCAGCAGTCTGTGTGCGCCAAAGCAGCTTGAAGAAAGAGCTGCCTTTCACCTCTCAGAACATGCCATCAGTGCTGCCGCATCTGCTGTTATTACCAAACTTCACACCTCTTTAGAGGGCACAGAAGTTTCCTTCTGTAAATAGCTAGGCATTGTGCTGTAAGCAGGGGCCAGCAATTTAATCAAGTGATTAATGTAATAGAAGAAAGGGGAAAGGAATGATGAAGGCAAAATTGAGAAGGCAGAAGAAACGTTTTATTAAAAAAATGTTCAAATCATGAAGAAAGTAAAAATTTCAGAGTTAAAAGGTGGAATTAAGCAGGTAATTAGGGATAGATAACATACTGAGGGAGATTGCAAACAGACTGGACTAACTGAATGCCCAGTCACCAAACACACACACTCAGTCTTTTTCTTCAGTTAATTATTGTTAATTGTGAAATCACTTGACAATCTCACACTAAAGACAAATACATTTCACTAGAAAAACCAAGATAGATAGTGAGGATTAATTTAAAAAAGGCCAGAACTGAAGAGCTAGGTGAAACCAGTACTGCACAAGCAGCAAAAATTAACTGATACACCAGAGCAGGGGTACCAGAGTGCTTCCTGTTGAGTGCTAAATGTTTTCATGCCTAAAGCAGTAGGAAGCATACATTAACCGCTTGAGGGTATCCTAGTGCCCACTAGATAATGTTCTTCACTAGTGCAAAAGGAAGAGTGAAGGGGCTATATGTGCAACTAAAAGGCTTGTTTATATTGGCTTATGTTAGTATGAACACATCCATTGTGTTTGGGGTCCAGCACCTGTTTTCTCCTCCCTCTGTCGAAAAGCAAGAGACATTCAGCAAGATCAGAATTGCTGCTATTGATCCTCTGTGCACACAGTATGGGAATACCATTTGTGGACTCCAGATGTTTCTCCATAACATACTTACATGCATGGAGTGGGAGAAATCTATGGACAAAAATGTGTTTCTGCTTACATACATCTTTTTCTGGATCAGGGTGCTCATACTTGATGCAGAGCAAGCAATTTACCATATGTCAGTATAGTCAGAGACCATAAAATTCAAAAAGGAAATTGAAACACATACAGGAAAAGCGAGTTAGCTCTGTTGTCTCTATCATAAAACTGAAATCTGAATCAGTTCAATTTCTCCTATAAGCTTTCATACTTCCACATGTTGTCCACAAGATGGCATTGTCCTATTTTTCATTTTTCATGTTTTAAATGGGAATACTGATTCAGTTTTCTCAACTCATCCCACTATATTAAAAATCAAACAGCCATCATCTTGTGTGCACAAATTTTATTTTAGATTTTTGTTTCTCTGGATGTAGTAAAAATTGTGATCATATGCTTAACAAAACCTGAAAAATTAGGCTTGTGCTATCACATAGCACTCATTAAAACCATCAGAAGTTCTATAGGGCCACTATTTTTTTAATGGAAAAGAAGGCTAAATACACACATTTCTGAATTGTGAATCAGAGAATAAAAAAGGTTAACCAAAATAATCATTACTTATTATGCTTGCACAACAGGACCCAATGCCCCAAAAAATCCTCTGGGAGGCTGGGGATCCTCCAGAGCAGATTTTTGTTAGGGGTGGTACTGCAGGTGCAAGGAGAGGAAAGGGGCACTTTGTCACGTCTGTTGTGGATATCCTTGAATAATGAAACTTGAATTCCTGTTTATTCTAATAATTGGAATAAGCCACTTAAACAATATTTAAAGTATATAAGTAGAATCAGACGGACAGACTGCCTTCAAGTCAATCCTGACTTATGGTGACCCTATGAATAGGGTTTTCATGGTAAGCAGTATTCAGAGGTGGTTTACCATTGTGAGGCTGAGAGGCAGTGACTGGCCCAAGGTCACCCAGTGAGCTTCATGGCTGTGTGGGGATTTGAACCCTGGTCTCCAAATGTCAAGGCTGGTACCGAAATATAAATTCTACATTCAATCTTTACTTTTTAAATTAGCAGGCCTCCCTTGGGATGGAAGTTCATATATTTTTATATTAAAACTTTCAAACTGTTGTTTCCAATAGTGTCACTCAAGGACTGAAATCTTTCATCAGTAGAATGGAGAAGGAAGCAATTTTCAGTGATTCCCCCTTTGCCCTGCAAAATCTGTTTCACAGGGTTGGGTGACCTTCTAGAGCAGATGGGGGGGAGTGGAAAATGCTAAAAATTGCTTCCCTCCCTCTTCTGCTGATGAAAGTATCAGCATCAGCTGATCCATAGGATTGGATCCAGATAAAAGCACATGGAAGGATGCTAGTAGAAACTGGTTTCTTCTGCCCATTTACCCTGGCCCCTGAAAAGCTTCTTCTGCAGCATGCCTTTCTCTGGATCCAACCTGTAGTAATTAAGCACAATATTCTTACAAGTATTTCAGTTTATTCTGATAGCTCATTGTTAGTCTCTCAAATTCTGTTTTCTGTGACTTATACATTATTTTACTATTCTTTCTAGAGTCAATACAGATTCGTTTGTGAGGCTATTTTGAAGGTGTATGAAGAAGAACTTGTTAGACCTTTAACAACTTCGCTGCATTAACAGTAAACAAAATATACCTTTCAGAAGAATGCATATAAATTACTGGTGTGCCATAACATCACTTGCAAGATATGGCGTCTGAAAACAATGAAGAACTGAAAAGGACTTGGAAAAACTTCAGCACTACTGCACTTTATGTTGAAACTGAAAATTGGTCTCTAAAACACTATGATTTTTCTGTGTTGGAAGACTCTCTCTTCGTGCTTTGCTTTGAACAAACCACAGACTTACTGAACTCCATGTGTTCCAGATGACTTTCCAGACATCATTGTAGTGCCATATAGTCCCTTTTTGTTTGAACTGCTACAAAAAAGGCTTGGAACTATTTCACTCTTTGTTTGACACCTATGTCTTTTTAAAGCAACAACAATACACACAAAGCCATTTCTTCCAATGCTAAAGTGTTAAGATTCTTGTTTTTATTTTGGTGAAACATTAGCAATATTACTACTATTACTAGACACACTGCCTACTGAAGCAGCACATTTTGCCCTATGCCCTCCTAGAATCTAACCTGATTAATAATGGAAAGCTACATTCTCTTTGAACCCAGCAGTAACTGCATAAAGGCCCATTTACCCAGCATCTTGTTTAGGCTGGAATAGGAAGAACATTTATTTTTGAACTGGTAGCTCTGTTTCTCAGCATGTCATAACATTGGTGTGTTTTGAAACATTTGATTATATTGCATAATGGGAATGAATGCATGCATTTTGTCTTAACCCCTTAAGTGCCTTGAGACTTGCAGTGTATGTCGTAACGACAAGGCACTTGTATTGGCCCTAAAGGGGAAGTATCATCATTGTATTTATTTTAGCGGGTTCACACTTTAAACCATGGCCCTTGGTGCTTAGAATATGGTACTCAGAATATGATAGGTGGTTACAGAAATACCATTCCTTCTCTTTCTGCAAGTACCTGCATGCTACTATGGGTAGCAAAAGCACCACAGCCTATTAACAATTGTTTACTGCAATGAAATGAAGTGGGAAATCTGACACATTCCTTTCAACTGGTAAAATGTTTGCAACATCAAATGAAAAGCTTGTAGATTGTTTTAGAATTTGTTTCTTTCCCCCTTTCACTGAGAGATAACCTTGTAACTTGAGTAGGATATAGCTTTTTGATAGTTCTGATAACTATCAACCTTCAAATCCAAGAGCTTTCCCCACGTCCTACTTGCCAGTTACTTTTCCTGAGCAGTTCTTTCTCAAGTCATGTTTATACTGTACTGCATTTTAAAAAGGAAAAAAGGGCGAGTGCGAGTAAAATGCCCTCAATTTGTTCCCAAAACATCTAGGGTTTCTACACGTTCTTTGGGATCTCCATGTTTTTTGTGCAAAGAATTTTTGTATGCGTGCCTCCTTTTTGAAGCCATTAGCATGTATGCAGTTAATTGATACAGTATCTGAACTCATTCTAGCACTATGTAAAAGTTGTTGGCTCCTTTTTTTAATGTCTAGAACAGGTGAAGCCAACTGGCTAGTGAGGATATCCAGCTTCTTGCACAATAAGTTTTGGGATGTGGTTGTTTCTGTCTGAAAACCTAATCTGACCTATATTTAAATAGTTTTGAAAAATTACTGAATGATTTTTAAAGCAGAATATGCAGACTATACATGACAATATGGAGTAATGAGTTTAGCTTTTTTTAGTAATTTATTCTCTTTTAGATATACTGGGAGGGGCTACAGATCTGCTATACTGTATAAAGTGTATTCCCAATGCAATGAAATTGTGTGGTGCAAAATTGTAGCAACCTTTCACCATAATGCCAAATGAAAGAGAACATCTTTATAGGTTTTTTTAAAAAAAACTTGTCAGCTGGCCTGTTTGCTTATTTGCAGAGCAAATCCAGTATGTGGTTCTGGATTTGAAATTACTGCATTATTATTCTTTTAATATAACATCTTTGTCACATCAGTGTAAACATGAATACAACTGTCAATGAATTCCTTTTATCCAAATTGAAGTTTTGTTAGTATAAGGTATAATGGGCATCTAAAACGCTACCCTTAACTTCATAGTTGTCCAATATTGTAGGAATACATTTTTGTCTGTTTTCTGTTTGAATGAGTGCTTAATATCTACTTTTGACAGCTGTAAAAGTGAAGGGGATAGTGGGATCAATGTTCTATATGAAATGATAACTGAAGAATCCAGTGGCTTTTAATAGTTGGTTGCTGTTCAGCCAAAAAAAAATGGAAGGCTGAAATGCATTTTTGTTATGCTAAGGACAGTTTCAGATGACCCAGCACAATGTAGGTAACTGCTTAGAATATGCTTTGCAATCTGAACCATCCTAAGATGCCAGTGTAAGCAATGTAAAATCCCTTTTATTGAAAGCCTGTAGTAGATCTTACCAACCAGTGAGATGACAACTAGAAAGAGAAGTTATGCTAAACATACTGCATACACATGTTCTGTTTTTAAATGCTTGCTTCAAAAATGGTTTAATACCTGGAGAAAGTTTTCCTGCTTTTGATTTGGATATTCTATCCCATGGTGTTGGTTATTTGCAGGGCTAATTTGAGTATTTGTAGCATGTTAAAGTAAATATTAAACTATTGCTCCATTCTAATGAAGCAACAATATGTTTCTATTGCCAATATAAAATGAAAACAGCATTGCCCTTTTTATAAACTTATACAAGGGAAATTATTAGAAGGTTGTATGTCATTGGTATTTTATATATGTTGATACTCTAATGTGAGATTGCCAAAGCAATTTGAATCCATGAGAAACATTTATACCAGTTTTGTTCGGGTATATTTTTGGTACTTAGGATATTGATCTGACAAATAGGCAGAAACATTAGCTGCCTTAAAGCCTCCATTTCCACTGATATAAACTGATTTAGGGCTTACTGGTCAGTAGTAATGAAGAAATATTGAAAGAGATTAGTTTGGCAGGGTAACAAACTAATCTACAAACTAAATTTCCCTTTAATGCACACATAGTAAAAGTAGGATAGTAAATCAAAGCATGATCATGCCATAAAAGCGGATTTTCACAAAATGCATTTTTCCATAGTGGTATAAATAGCCTTTTACTAATATTTTTATATAGCCTAAAAGTTAATACCGTTAATTACTTTGCATTGGGTTATGAAGATCTGTGTCAAGCTAAAAAGGAAAAATATTTTTTGTATGTGTTTTCATTCTGTACAATACATGAATGTATGTTTCAGGCATAATGACATATAAAGTGATGGGTGTTATGGATGTGGAATTTTATGAATAATTATTTTCTTACTATTTGCTAGAAAAATGGGGAGAAAAAAATTGTAACACTTCCTGTTGGTGGGTTTTTTTAAAAAAGAAATCAAGTTGTTTTAATTGTAAATAAGAGCCATAGGGTAATAGTTCTGTGCCAATGTATGATACAAATGTCTGTTTTTGTGTTTTCATTTTTTATCTTAAGGATTGAAAACTATGATTATTTAAAGTATGTTTGAAGGTTTGTCTAATGCAGAAATCTAGGACTTGAGACTTCTGAAAATTGCTTCTTTCCTTTTTTAGGTGTGTGGCTTTGGGAGTGGTAGGAATAAACTTTAGAGAGTTAAATATGAAGTACCCACAGTGTCAGTCATTCTCTGAGGAACATGACTTTAAGTGCCCTGGCCAATCATACCACTTAAGAGCATGGTCCCTCCAAATCTTCAAAGTAGATATCCATCTTCAGTGCTGCAGTAATGTATCCCTACAACCTTAGCATAAGAACAGGACTCCTGGTTGTCCTTGGTGGTAGCTATTTGTTTTTTCTATTCCCAAATGTACGTCCATTAGGTCATAAATTTAGCATTAGGCCATAAATTATGTCTAAAACTTTAGACACCTTCACTGAAGTAATAAAGTATACCACATTAATACTCTGTAATCCAGGCTATTGTACTGAATTGATTTACAAGAAAAACTATTCATGTTGCAACATTCATTGGTAGTTAGGTTCCCCCAGGACTTCATGAATAAATTGTACTCATAAAATAACTTACAGTTGGCAAATCCCACAGAGTAGCATTATCCCATCGTTCCAATTTGGAAGTGCTGTCCTCTTATCGCAGAAAGCACAAAATGCAAGTGAAGAGAGCCGGGGAGAGGTTTTTGATGGAATCTTACCATGTGCAATATGCAGATTTAGTATTGCAGCATCTGTGGAAGGTTGAAAGCAGCAGAAATGTTTCAGTTGCAGCTGTACAGGAAGGCAAAGAAGTGGAAAAGTCATACATAGAATCTCAGCAGTTTTTGCTTCTGGTGGAGCAGAACTCTGCTAGATTTTTGAGAATGGTATGCTTGATAGGTTGCAGAATTACACAAGTATGACCAGGTGTAGGCAATGGATGGTTCTTCATCCCCCTGAAAGTCTTGTAGGAGTTCTAGTCCATATGCTATATTGTGCTGGTGCCCTTCCTCAGTCTTAGACTCGGCTGTTGAAAAGGAGTGGAGGCATATGGTACCATCTGCAGTTTTTTCATTAACTGGTCTTAAACTTGCCTGTAAGTTAGTGATTCACAAATAACTTAAATCTGTATATGCTGTGCAAGGGAAAGTTCTGCATATTATGCAAGTCTCTCCTATCTATGTTTCAACATGATGTATAGAATCCTGATATCTGCATGTCTATTCCACCAATGTGTGCAAACATACTGAATCCATAGCATTGTAAATATTCATGCACAGAAAGTGTGGGAGAGAGACAGCACAAGAAAGTAGTGTGAGGCTGGACAAGGGAAGAGTTCACATTGCACTGTTATTAAAATAAGCTTCTGGATTTTAATAGGAGGGAAATAATGGACCAGCAGAATGTTACTTCCCTCTCTGCTAGCCCTTGGACTGTTTAAATAATGCTCTAAATTGACAAGAGGATTCGGTGAAATGTGTCTCCTTTTCTTTTTGCAGTGCCATTGCAAGCAGTTGGTCTTCACTGCAGTCCTGCATACACTTTAGTGTGCTTAGATGCTGATTATTTGGAGGGGGGAGGGTAATTAGCTGAGTTGTCAGTTGGATTTGCTTCAATTGAGTGACGTAATGCAGGTGCCTTATACAAATATGACTCGGATCAAAAGGCGTTCTTGCATAGGTGGAAAGCACATCTGCTTGCAGAAGCTGACTCCCCACTTTCTGCTGATTTTCCTACTACTACTACAGACCCTGCACCAGGTTACATCCCATGCTACAGGGTCCCCTGACCCTCAGGAGTAAAATTTGGGGGCTTAAAGTGAAGAGGAATGGCGAGAAAGCCCATATCTTTAGATGCAAGTTGCTAATTTAGATAACTTGTGACTTATGATCTGGGAATCAAATTTCAAATTTTGTGTCCTAGATTTCCTGCAGATATACTTTGGGGCACCTGTAGTAGATTGTGTGTGTATTCGCATGCTCTTCCTAATTTTAATATCTAGCTGCCTTTTTAAAAAACCTCTTTTTCATCAGCATGCAACACTAACTTTTCAGTTTGTGCCATTGCCACTTGTAACAGAGGAAAAGCATTTTGGGAACAGATGCTAAATCATACTCAGCGAGTTCATTGTACTGTATAACAAAGCAGTATATTGATTTGTTAAAATTGTAGAGATATGTATGGTAATACTGCAAGTGATGTAAGGGAAAATTAATATATTTGCTTTAATTTAGTCGATACAGCCGAGCTAGAAATACAAACCAAAGCTAAAAAGGGTGCTTCTCAATCTTCTGAATGGTATAGTAAAAAGATGAGAAATTCACGGTTGTGCAGGACCTTTGCCTATCTGGAACTTTGGGTGCTTAATTTTAACAATCCATAGGCTTTAAATGTTTTCTCCACATCAATTACAATTTGAATTGAGAGAGGATTTAAGACAGCTAGGAAATACTAGTTTTCAATTATCAGTGGATAAATGGTGAAATTGTGTCATCTTTAAACCAGTAGTGGCTAACCTGTGGCCCTCACAGATGTTGTTGGGACTCCCAGATCGAAACAACTCCAGCAAGTAGGCCAATAGAGATGTTGGGAGTCGTAGTTGCACAACATGTAGAAGGCAACAGGCTAGCTGCCCCTGTCTTAAACCAAATGCTCCTGGGATATGGTTCATTCATACAGGGAGATTTGAAGACCACTATGTTAATACTTTAGAAATGGTTCTTTGGAAACAGTGTTAATACTATGGAAATGGAGAGACCTTGACTGACATAATGTGATGGAATTACTTGATATTTAACACATTTTGAAATATTTACCTTTTGCCTAAATTTCTTGAATTTCAAATAGTAGCACTTTATCTAATGCTTTACTACTGAGAGAGGTTTTGGACAAAGGAAAATTTACTATCAGGTTGAAGAGAGAGATTTAACTGATTCCTCTGCAGAGTTGATTGGGATTGTTCCTAATATGAATTATTTCATCAGTGTGCTATCTTTCTAGCTTGTCTCCATCTGTTTTAAAACACATTTTGGTAATTCCAAAGTCCTACCACACTCCATATGAATCCTAAATATTAATGCCTGTGTACCAATCTGTACTGCTAGTACAGCATCATATTTTATGGTGGTATAGCAGTACAACTGTTGATATGTTAAACATTTTTTCTGATCTAGATTTTAAAACTGTGATCATAATAATGATGCTAAAAATAATTCCCACAATATAGCTAGTTACAAGTTCCTTTCAATTGGTTTTTCTCAGTGTGTCCCGCCTCATTTAGCCACATATAAACAGCTCACTATGGCTAGGATCTACTGGGCTGTACAGAGAGCTTTCCTATGTGCATCTTGGGCCTGTCCTTGTTACTTGGGCCACTATACAGGCTGCTTCCAAATTTTAAAGACCTTCTGGAATAACCTTTGATGAATTATAAGGAGCTATGGTCAGTGGGAAAAAGGGCGGAAGCATCACTGCACACTTGGAAGTGCTGATATGTATCCAGGAAGCTCCTTGAATCCTAGCTTATGTATATTCCTGCTTAGCATTATTAATATTTGCATAAAATTCTGGAAATCAGTGGGGGGAAATTATTTTAAGTTGTAAATTATAAGTAAAGAACAGATAATGCACAAAAATAGTTTTAAAGGAAAAGATGCAATTCCTTACACAGAGACTATAATGCAATTATCTCCAAATTAAAAGTTAACATTAATTCACATGGCTTATAAAATCAATGATCTGGTTGTCCTAGAAAATGCTGAAAAGATATTTGTGTTTGTGCAGGGTTTTTTTTCTGTCATAGGTGCTATAGTATATATGTAAATATGAAGGGTGAAAAACCTAATCTTGTATCTGGATCATATTCACAGTCCTATGGGTGGCAATATTTATTGATTTTTGTTGCTAGGGGAAATGACTTTTTTTCTCTGTGACTTTGCATTGTCCAGTTCAACTGGGTGTTGTGCTGCTCAGTGGACTGGCTTTGAGCATCTCAGCAGGTCATCTCTAAAGCCCAGTATAATTGTGCATTTTATGTTTAGCATTCAAGTTTATCCTATATAGATTTATATTTGAACTTGTGTGTTTATTTTATTTTTTTAAACAAAAGCTATTTAGCTAAGGACCTCTATGCTAAGCAGTAGGAAATGTGCTCAGTTGAAAATAATATGCACTTGAATTGGGTCAACACTGGACAATGAAAAGAATTCAGTGTTCATCACTGCAGCTACTGTATGCTTTAAAAGGGCCTTATGTATCTTGCCTGCATTGAGGTAAAAGAGTTCTTTTCATTAATAAGGTACACTAATGTTCTGCATACTATACCAGCAGCTCCCCAGAGATAAGAGAAATTTAACATTTAACAAATCTTGCTTTTAGTCTTAAGATCAACTTCATTCTATTAATGTGAAATATATGCTGTTATATATATTTTGTGGATATATTTAATTTCAATTGACAAATAGTTGTCTAGGTACAGACTTGAAGAAAAACATAGTTTACTTGTGGATCTTAATTGTTTAATTGCAAAATAAAGATGTGCTTTAGTAATTTAAAGTTTGGATTTTTTTATCACTAAGAACTAGTTGTAGGTATGTTGCATTGCTTATAATAATCAAGGGTTTTTTGGAGGGGGGTCTTTGGACAAAAACAATGTTTACACATAAAACCATGAGGCAATTGCTGGTCCATCTCTTCCTTTACTAGTAATATAACAGTCTCCTGGATATCATGCTCCTGCTGAGCACTTCTACTCTGTTTCATCATGCGCTTTCTCCTAATGAGAAATGGCAATACTGTTGTGGTATATCACAGATATATACTCAGTTTGTTGATGATACTAAATTGTTCAGGATTGTTAAAACAAAAAGGGATTGTGAAGAGCTCCAAAAGGACTTCTCCAAACTGAGTGAATGGGCAGTATAATGGCAAATGCAATTCAATGTAAACAATTGTAAAGTTATGCATATTGCAAAAAAAAATATCTTAATTTCACATATATACTAATAGGGTCAGAAATGGTGGCGACTGACCAGTAATGAGACCTTGGAATCATAGTGGATAGCTTGATGGAGGTGTCGACCCAGTGTGTGGCGGCTGTGAAAAAAGGCAAATCTCATGCTAGGAGTAATTGGGAAAGGTATTGAAAATAAACCTGCCAATATCATAATGCTGTTATACAAATCTATGGTGCAGCCGCATTTGGAATACTGGGTACAGTTCTTGTCGCCTCAGCTAAGAAACGATACTGTAGAGCTGGAAAAGGTTCAGAAAAGGGAAACCAACATGATCATGGGTCTTGAGTGTCTCCCGTATGAGGAAAGGTTGCAGTGTTTGGGGCTTTTTAGTTTAGAGAAAAGGCAAGTCAGTGGTGACATGATAGAAGTGTATAAAATTATGCATGGCCTGGAGAAAGTGGACAGACGGTCTTCCTCTTGTAACACTGGAACTCATGGACGTCCAGTGAAGATGAATGTTGGAAGAATCAGGACAGACAAAAGTTCTTTACACAGTGCATAGTATAAAGAAGTCACTCCCACAAGAGGCAACAATGGCTACAAACCTGGATGGCTTTAAAAGGAATAGATAAATTCATGAAGGATAAGACTATCAGTGGCTACTAGCCATGATAGCTATGCTCTGCCTCCATAGACAGGTTTCCGCCTATCAGTTGCGGGAAATGCAGGAGGGGAGAGTGTGCTTGCATTCAGGTCCTGCTTTGTGGGCTTCCCATGGGCAACTGGTTGGACACTGTGAGAACAGGATGTTGCACTGGATGGACCATTGGCCTGATCCAGCAGGCTCTTGCATACTTACATAGTTAAGACTAGGTTGAAAGTGCTTGTTTCACAATTGTGAAAAGACAAGTATGTTAACAAGATAGGAGCAGCCTTATACAGAGTCAGACCATTGGCTCATTTAGCGCAGTATTGTCTATGTGACTGGCAGTGGCTGTCCAGGTTTTCAGGCAAGGGTCTCTCCCTGCCCTATTTAAGATGCCAGGGATTGAACCTGGGACCTTCTGCATGCAAAGCAGATGCTCTACCACTGAGCTTCAGTTTAGCAAACCTGTACTGTGCATTAACTCTAGAGGAATAAGCGCTTTTCTTGATTCTTACCAGGAGGACAACTGCACAGTTCTGTTCTGGTTGTTCTTGTTGTTCATAATTGGCTATTACAATTAAAGAAAAATCTGCTAAGCAAGGCCAAACTATGTGACAAATATGTCTAGTTTGTATGCTGCAAACCTTAAGAAATTTCTGCTTTGGGTAATTGGTGAAATATTGGAGGTGGGGGCTGTTGTTCTCCATTAACTGACTTGGATAATTATTTTGTGTACATTACCAATTCTTTTGGCCTAACACTTCAAGAAAAATCATCTTAATCTCTTATCCAGTTATCTACTTCTACACATCTTAATTCTATACTTTCTCAATATGAATAGGTTCAATGAAATCTACTCCTGCAATAGTTTCAAACAGTTCTTCCAGATATTCTGCTAAGTCAGTACCTTTAACCTTTTCTTTATTCCTATTTTTCTCTTTGTCAGCCAATTCTTCAATCCTTTCTTGTATGTCTTTTAATTTTCATTTCCTACTACCAAAGCTTCAGATTCCCACTCTAGCCTTTCTTACTCGTATGCCCATCAAATTCTTTTAATAAATGTTTAATTCTTTATTTTATTTTATTTCTTTCATTGTATTTACAGTGCGCAGAACTAGTTCAGAATACACTTTGCAATTCTGCACCTTTTTATTATCTAAATTGGGGTGAGCAATCTTTTTCAGTCCAAGGTCCAGATTCCCTTGTGGGGGGAATTTTGTGGGGTCACATGCCAGGGGAGGGCATGGTCAGAGGTAAATGTGGATGCAACTAGAAGGAAAAAGTGGACAGAGCAATGGATTTACCTTTTACTTTTTGTACAGCAGGTAACATTCCAGACATGCAAAAGTTAAAGGTTTCTACAGACAGCAACATTTTATCATCCTGGCAAGCAAGAGACATTATCACGGTTCCAGGACACATCCCAGCAAGGCAAAAGCACTCAAGGAGAGCATGGATCAGGACCGGTGAGGGAGTATGTTGAGGACAGATTGATAGGAAAAATCACAACATTTTAGAAAAAGGGAAGAAAGAGGTGACCTGATAGAAGTGGTAAAAGAAGTGATAAAATTATGCATGGCTTGGGAAAAGTGGATAGGGAAAAGTTTTTCTCCCACATAACACTAGAACTTCTGGACATCCAGTGAAGCTGAAGGTTGGAAGATGGAGGACAGACAAAAGAAAGTACTACTTACACATAGCACATAGTTAAACTGGAATTCGCTCCCACAGAAGGCAGTGGTAGCCATCAACTTGACTGGCTTTAAACAGGGTTCAACAAATACATGGAGGATAGGGCTGTCATGAACCGCTGGTTCAGTCTCAGGACTCAATTCCCAAACCCAGAGCAATTGATCCTGGCCAGGCACAACTTGTGCCTCCCTTAACAGGGCTGAGTAAACCAACAACAACCCTGCAAGGTAGGTAGACTGCCACCACCCCTTAATCCTGGTCACCCACTCTGAGCCAAGGGGAAACCCAAAGTGCCAGAAAAAGACCTGCTAAGGATTCCAAAGACAAGAGCCAAAAGGTACACTCCTTGTTCTGGAAACTTTAGGTAAAATACCCAAATATCCGGTAGTCTGTGGCTAAATGGTCAAGGCGCTGCTCAGAGCCAAATCTCCCCTGCAATGAATACACACTGATAAATAAAAAGTAGCTTTATTAAATAAAATATAAAGTGCACAAGTATAGCAGCAAAATAATTCCTTAAAACCCACACTGTGACGCCCTTCCCTGGCTCTCCCTGTCAGGTTCCTACCTGCTCGTGGCTACTGCCTGTCACTAGGCACCACCAGGGACTCCACCAGTCCGGACTGTCCTTTTTTATGGTTTCTCTCTCCGCTCTAGCACAGACCTCACCAGATCCCCCTGCTAGGCAGCACCACCAGTTACGTCCTATAACCAGTATTCCCAGAGACTCTGCCTGAGTCTCTCTCAATCAGGTTACCTCTGTGACTGCGTGCTTAAGCTGTCCCAATCCCTTTGATCTATATAGAATGCATATAATTCTGGTTTGCTCTGGATACTTGTGGTGTTATATTCTTCCCTTCACCGCTGCCACCAATTGTTACAGTTTCCCTTCAGCCTTGGTAAGTACCTTGCCCTCCCCTCTGGTCTGTATATTCCCCAGCCAAGGATCAGGCCTCCGGTAAACCAAAATAGTGTTTATTAAATATTAGAAATAACAAGATTACTTTATAAAGGCACATAAGCATATGGTTTCATCTATTCCTGTGATACTTGTCTTAGTATTAATCCGAACTCCACACTCTCCCTACATCCACCAACTCTCCACACAATCTCCTCTCAAAAACCCCACCAAACACCTCTCAAACAACCCACTAACATCCACCAACGTCCACCCAGATTCAACTGTCATTCTTCCTTTTATACTTTCAGCCATTCAGACACTCAGCCAATCATCCAGCATTCTCCTGCTCATTTATTCCCCCCTCCTCTTTCACTCCACTTACCACATATCTTCTATACAAACAGCACTTACCATATTTACATTAATACAGGAACATCACATTTCCCCCCCCCTTAAAAATAACGGCAGAGTATTATTCCTGCTCTAGGATTTATACGTCGCGTTACCAATATAACAAGTCTCTATGGGGAAAATGTCTTTCTTTGTTCCTCCGTCTGGTCACGTCACTGCAGTCCCAGCCACCTGCCTTGACAGTCCATCGGCCAATACATTGTCCTTGCCTTTGATGAACTGGAAGTCCACTTGATAGTCTTGTAGGGCCCATGACCACCTCTGCAGCATAGTATTATGGTTTTTCATAGTCTGTAACCATAACAAGGCCCGATGATCCGTTGTTACCGTAAATCTTCATCCCCACACGTATGGGCACAACTTATTCAGTCCCCACACGACCGCTAGGCACTCCTTTTGGACCGACGAATAGTTTTTCTCCCTCGGCGTCAGCTTGCGACTCAGATACACCACTGGATGTCTGGTCCCTTCTCTCTCCTGCAGCAAGACGACTCCCAGCGCCAGGTCCGACGCATCTGTAGCCACGATGAATGGTTGCTCATAGTCTGGTGCTATTAATATAGGTCCTTGGCACAAGGCTTGCTTCAGCAGATCAAAAGCCTTCTGACATTCATCCGTCCATACCACACGCTCAGAACACTTTTTCTTTGTCAACTCATGCAAGGGGGTTGCGATTTCCCCAAAACCTTTCACAAACTTTCTATAAAAACCAGCCACACCTAGAAATGCCCTCACTTGTTTTTTGGTTAAGGGGATAGGCCATGATTGTATTGCCTCCACCTTGCTCCATAAGGGGGTGATTTTCCCACTCCCCACCTTATGTCCTAAATAGACCACCTCCTTCAACCCAAACTGGCATTTCTTAGCTTTTATTGTGAGGCCTGCCTTTTTTAATGCCTCTAATACTGTTGTCAGGTGTTGCACATGCTCAGGCACCGACTTGCTAAAAATGGCCACGTCATCTATATAGGCCACTGCAAAATCTGACATGCCTCGCAACACAGTATTGATTAGCCTCTGAAACGAACTTGGTGAGTTCCTTAGTCCCATGGGTAAGGTCACAAACTCATATAACCCATCTGGTGTACTGAAGGCAGTTTTGGCTCTGGATTGCTCGTCTAGTTCCATTTGCCAAAATCCTTTACAGAGGTGTAACGTAGAGATAATGGTTGCTGCCCCCAACAACTCTAACATTGCGTCCACCCTAGGCATAGGATAAGCATCTGGGACAGTAATTTTATTGATTAGCCGATAATCAATGCAAAATCTTGTCGTTCCATCTTTTTTCGGAACCAGGAAAATACTTGAGGCCCAGGGACTGATGGATTCCCTGATCACTCCTAATTCCAGCATATCTTCGACCTCCTTTTTAATCTCACTCAAAACTTTCCTATTCACACGGTACGGAACAGATCTGATTGGGGCATGATTTCCAGTATCAATAGAATGTTTGGCTATACTGGTTCGGCCAGGTCTATTGCTGAAGAGATTCCCATAGTTTTTCAAAACTCTCAGAATCTCTTCCTTTACTTCCTCCTTCACCTCCTCTGACCATTCCACTTGATCTACCCCTCCTTTGTCTTTGCTTTCCTGTACCAAATCCGGAAGTTCAGGCCCACTTCCCTCAGGGAATAAGGTAACTTGCAACACCTTTGCATCCCTGGTATGGTAAGGCTTTAACATATTTACATGAACCACTTTGTTTTTGTTTAAATGGTCTGTGGTAATTACATACGTCACTGTGTCAAGCTTTTCTCTTATGGTATAGGGTCCCTCCCAGTTAGCTTGTAATTTGTCATGTTTCCTGGGTATGAATGCCATAACCATATCTCCCACATCATACACACGTTCTCTGGCTGTTCTGTCATACCAGTAACTTTGCTTCTCCTGTGCTTGACTCAAATTCTCTTTCACAACTTCCATCATTTGTTTCACTGGTTCACATTCATCCTTTTTCTCAGCAGGCATCCACAGTCTATATAAAATCCCATTCTCACACACAACTTGATTCCTCAGCTTGTCAGTAAAAGGAATCTGTTGGGTCAGGGCTTGCTCCTTTATTTGCCTCACACTTGTATCTTTATTCAGTTCTTCTCTGAAATGCTCTGTCTCTTCACTAGAGACCACTTGATACAAGTTGTTTCTTTCAGCAGGCTTTCCAGGGGTTGCTATGGTGACCTGAGGCTCGATAACGATTCCACCCTGTTTTCTTCAGCCTGTGTTAACATGGCTTCTGCTTCTTTGCCAAGTTGCTGTCTGGTCACCACATATATTTTCCCTTGTGCCCCCATAACATATCTTCCCAGTATCACTGGTTCTTGTTGTTGGGCATTAATACCGACTTTATATTTTCCCTCTTTATTTCTCCATTTCATTTTCACTAGGGCTATGTGTAAACTTTCTGGTTCTCCCCTCACTCCTTGGATAGTCACTGTTTCCTGAGGTAATATTTCCTCAGATTTTATTAAATCTGGCCTCAGTAATGTCTGAGCGGCACCAGTATCAAGCAATGCCCAATAATTTGCCCCTTGTACACTCACTTCCTCTCTCAGACTTGAATCCAAGTCTTTTACTTCTGTCCAGTTTATCTGGCAGAACTGAACCTTTTTCGTTGTTAGATCTTTTGGTTCTGTTTTTACTGCCCTTGCCTGAGCAGGATTACTAATGGGGTTGGCAACCTCACATTGAAAACGTAGGTGCCCCGGTCTACCACATTTATAGCATAATTTCTCCTCCATTTTAGGGTACACAGATCCACTCTGGGGTGTCCTGTGCCCTTCAGATTTTACTGGAGGACTCACTCGCTGTGGTACTACATCCTTTCTGCCAGCATTATATGGTCTGGGTTTAAACTCTCTTGATGTTTTCCCCACCCAGCCAGTTCTATTGGAGGCAAAGTGATCCGCCATCTCTGCGGCCTCCTGCACTGATGTAGGGGAACAGTCTTTGACAAGGAGCCTTATTTCTGGTGGTAACTGATGGAATAATTGATCCAGTATCATGAGGCTTTTCGCCTCTTCCACTGACTGAGCTTTGGCACTACTCATCCACTTTCCAAATATATCCATCAACTTTGCTCCCAGTTCAACAAAAGACCTCCCTGCTTGGATCTGACAGTTTCGGAATAACTTTCTAAAATAGTCAGGTCCCAGTCTGAATCTCTTGTATACTGCCTCTTTAAACTCAGCATAGGTGATGGGCCTGTTTGAGGGGAAATATTGGTATACCTCTGCCAATTCCCCTTTGATCAGGTTTGATAAATATTGCATATATTTATTCTCTGGTAGCCCCCACAATTGAGCTGCTTTTTCAAAAGTGCTGAGGTAAATTTGTGGATCTTGTCCAGGCTCAAACACAGCAAAGTCTTTTGGTGTAACCTTTATCTTTGTTTCATTTCTGTCCTTTCTTGTTTCATCAGAATGAAACTTCTCTCGTTCAAATTTTAACTTTTCCACCTGTAATTCAGCATCCACTCTCATTCTCTCAAATTCCAACTCCCTCTGCTTATCTTTTTCCTCAGCCTCGCTCCTCAATCTCTCAGTTTCCATCCTCAACTTCTCAGTTTCTAATTCTCACTGTTTATCTTTCCCATCAGCTTCCATCCTCAATCTCTCAGTTTCCAACTCATGCTCCCATCTTAACTTCTCTCTCAAATACTCTATATAAGCGGGATTGCTTGAGTATCCTTCTGGGGTCTCTCCTCTGACAGGTTGTTTTTGCTGGGCAGTTGCAAATCCTATTTGTGCTACCCTCAATTCATCTACCCCTTTACCCTCGTGAGGTAAATTGAATGTTATGCACTTCTCCACCAGCTCCTCTCTTTTCATCTTTATATATTCAGCCATGGTGTTTGAGTTCACTCACTCTTTGCCAGTCACTCTTTGCCAGTCACTCCCACAAGTAATCTTTATTTGTTATTTCTGTTTGCCACACCACTGTTAGGGATTCGCTAGTATTCGTATCTGGACTCTCTTGCCAACACCTGTGTTCGTATTCTCTGTTGTTCGTATCCCACCGCTACTGACACCACGTGTGACGCCCTTCCCTGGCTCTCCCTGTCAGGTTCCTACCTGCTCGTGACTACTGCCTGTCACTAGGCACCACCAGGGACTCCACCAGTCCGGACTGTCCTTTTTTATGGTTTCTCTCTCCGCTCTAGCACAGACCTCACCAGATCCCCCTGCTAGGCAGCACCACCAGTCACGTCCTATAACCAGTATTCCCAGAGACTCTGCCTGAGTCTCTCTCAATCAGGTTACCTCTGTGACTGCGTGCTTAAGCTGTCCCAATCCCTTTGATCTATATAGAATGCATATAATTCTGGTTTGCTCTGGATACTTGTGGTGTTATATTCTTCCCTTCACCGCTGCCACCAATTGTTACAGTTTCCCTTCAGCCTTGGTAAGTACCTTGCCCTCCCCTCTGGTCTGTATATTCCCCAGCCAAGGATCAGGCCTCCGGTAAACCAAAATAGTGTTTATTAAATATTAGAAATAACAAGATTACTTTATAAAGGCACATAAGCATATGGTTTCATCTATTCCTGTGATACTTGTCTTAGTATTAATCCGAACTCCACACTCTCCCCACATCCACCAACTCTCCACACAATCTCCTCTCAAAACCCCCACCAAACACCTCTCAAACAACCCACTAACGTCCACCAACGTCCACCCAGATTCAACTGTCATTCTTCCTTTTATACTTTCAGCCATTCAAACACTCAGCCAATCATCCAGCATTCTCCTGCTCATTTACTCCCCCCTCCTCTTTCACTCCACTTACCACATATCTTCTATACAAACAGCACTTACCATATTTACATTAATACAGGAACATCACACACACCCCTGAGGGCTAGTTAAAATACAGAGAGTTAACAATGAGACAAAAATAACAAAACTAGCTAGCCTAATCTATACTTGCAATAGAGATAAATAGCAAGATAACTTCATGATTCCACATCTTCCCAGAGATGTATAGCCTGGATAGCAGATGGAAGATAGAACCGCAACATCAAGAACATTGAGGAGCAAAGGCCTGAATCCTATTCTTATGGGAAGAAGCCCAGCAACAGCCAGGAATTAATTAGCCAATCGGGGCTTCTAATGATGAAACCTTCTGGAGCTTTCATGCCTAACGGTCATGCACTTACCAACCTTCCCAGGCCGATTGGCCTTGAAGTACCAGTCTCAACTGATAAGCATGTGTTCTTGCTTGTAGCCTAATTAACTAGCTTCAGCTGTGAGAACTTCAATCTCATGGCCTCTCGGAGGCCTCATTTCAGGCAAGATGTCCCCCCACACACAATTTCTTGCCACAGAACCATTTTAGTTTTTAACTTGTCAAACCAGGCATTCTTGACAAGGGTTATCAATGGCTACTAACCATGATAGCTGTGCTCTGACCGCACAGTCAGAGGCAGCATGCTTCTGGATACCATTTGCTGGAAACTGCAGGAAGGGAGTGTGCCCTTGTGCTCAGTCCTGCTTGTGGGCTTCCCATAAGGCATCTGGTTGGCCTCTGAGAATGGGATGCTGGATTAGATGGACCATTTGTCTGATCCATCAGGCTGCTCTTATGAGAGGCCTCATATTCTTATGAGAGGCCAGAGTACTCTCCCCTCCTGCAGTTTCCAGCAACTGGCATTTAGAAGCATGCTGCCTTTGACTATGGGGTCAGAGCCAGATTTGGATCCTGGGCCTGAGGTTCCCCATCCTGCTTTAAATTCTCCTTTAGGTGTAGGAATATAGAACTGGTGCATGTCTTTGGCATGTGTGAGGGCCATTCTACACCATACATAGCAGTGAACCCATATTTAGCACTGAATGTACACTCAAAGGGAAGGTACAGCCAATCCTTAAGTCTCCGGGTAATCAGGGATGGGGAACTTGGGGCACCTCCAAATGATGATGGACTACAACTCATTCCAGACTGCTGCCTAGGGTTAATGGGAGTTGGACTCCAACAGAATGTGGACCCACAGGTTCCCCATCCCTGGACTATATTATATACACTTGTCCTACTGCATTTCTAGGTGTAAAGTATGAATTAAAGAATAACGTTTAAGAGCCTTCTTCCATCAGGTGTGCCATATGAGATCTTCGTAAGTGTTGTAGAACAATTCAGAAGTTTCCTGAGAAGTTTTGCAAAAAGCAATTGTCATTCCATAAATGCATGAGAGTGATTACTTTTCATAGACCCGGACATGGCAAAAATAATGTTTACTGAATTAATTCTATTTAATTAAATGAGACTTACTCCAACATAAGTGTGTATAGAAGTGCAGCCATCATATCTTAAGTGTATTGTGAGCATATATAAAATATAAATTTATTTTGTCACTTTGAATATTCAGTTAGAAAACTAGGATACAAATTACAAAAACAAGGAAGTACACCACATACACAAAACAAGCTTCATTGTTAATCTACAATGAAAATGGAAATGGACTGCCTTCAAGTCGATTCTGACTTAGGGTGACCCTATGAATAGGGGTTTCATGGTAAGCAGTATTCAGAGGTGGTTTTACCATTGCTTTCCTCCAAGGCTGAGAGGCAGTGACCGGCCCAAGGTCACCCAGTGGGCTTCATGGCTGTGTGGGGATTCGAATCCTGGTCTCCCAGGTAGTACTCCAACACTCTAACAATCTTACAAAATTCTATGCATTTCTGCTTAGAAGTAAGTATCTTACTCCAACTACACCTTCAAAATTTCTGATGGGGATAGCCTCCCCAACTTCATTCCTAATGACCCATTCACAGGAGAATGTCATTGGTGATGAGTCCTCACAGGTGAAGAAAGTCACAAGCGATGAGTACCACAATTTGTTTTATCTTTCTAGATTGCTTCCAGACAACTGGTTTATTGAACATTAATCCTGATTTGTTTACAAAAAGTTTGCATGGAGCTTATTTGATATCTATTTATTGAGTATTGATTCTGATTTATTTACGGAGAAGCTATACAATGTCATGCTAAGCAATTTTTTTTAAGTGGGTTTGTTGCATACAGTACTGAATCTACTCGCATTGTTGTTAGGAGTGCTTGGCTAACCTCCACTTTGGTTCATTTGAAGTCGAAGGGGTGGCAAGACCCTGGAGTATTCTGGACCACAACCCTGTTGTTCAAAGAGAGCATTAGAAAGGAGAACTAGTTTTTCTGAATGTCAGCAAGAAATACATACACAACACAAGATCACCTCATACCAAGACTCCTTTTCATGTTGATTTGTAAGAGGCAAAGTGTATTTAAGAGCAGGTTTTGAGACCCAAGATGGCAGTCTGAGCTCCAGCATGTAACTACGCTTTCAAAGAACACAGCGCAGGACTGCAGGCCGCAGATCAGGAAGGGAGTCTGTGTCTCAGTGTAAACCTTGAGGCAAAACTATTGCTTCCTGCTTTGGGGTGAGAGCTCCTTCACATCTCTTCAGCTGTATTCCACTGCCCACTCCTGCTACCTGTCATTCCTTATCGCAGTAGGTACCTTTTATCTCTCTAGTTTATACAGCCACAAGAGTGGTTGTATACTATAACCAGAGTGGATTTTTCACATTCTGCAATGTTAAATTGAAAATACCCCCATGCCATTCTGATGCTTCCCATAAGTTCATTTCAAAACAAAACCTTACAAAACTTATAGTCCTGAACTCAGAAATGCTTGCTTAATAACCCTCTCAATTTTCATGGCGATACACAAAACAGAGAATAGAGAGTTCAAAGTCTAAAAAGGGAGAGAGAAAACCCAGAGCCCTTTTGGACTTTTTTCTGTCAGAGTTCTCATAATCTGTTGAAATTCATTAAAAATCAGCCATGTTCACGGAGCACCTGTAATCCTATTACCGACCTTGCCCCATACCCTGACCTTCATCTTCTGCAGTTTAAAAGTGAAAAAAAAATGTGTGGCTGATTTTTAATTAATTTAATAAATTTTGGCTTGAACTCGATAATATCAGGCATGCTCAGTAAGAACTAACTGTCAGTGTTCTAAAAGCCAGTCTCACTGCTGCTGGGCTTGGCTAATCAGGGGGCCACACTCACACCAGACTTTGATTTAACTTAAGACACTCATGGCTTTCCCCCAAACAATCCTGGGAAGTGTGGTTTGTGAAGGGTGCATAGAGGAGACTCCTATTCAACTGACAGAGCTCCAGTGGCCAGGCTGGTTCAACAGTCAGCCACTCTGATTGAAGCTCTGTGAGGGGAACAGGGTGTCTCCTAACAACTCTCAGCACCCTTCACTAACTACACTTCCCAGGATTCTTTGAGAGAAGCCATGACTGTCCAAAGTGAAATAAAGGCCTGGTGTGGATATGGCCAGGGACAGCTTTGGTTTAAATTTGGGTGGGAGGCTACATTTGCCTGCTGTAGAAAAAAAAGGTGGAGGAAACACTGAAAAACAATGATACTGTTCACAATGTTTTCCTTTTGGAAAGGAAAGGGGCTTCCCCTCTGCCCACTACCCACCCACCCAATCTCCTCCCCTCGCTGCCCTTCCCCTGGGTCAGTGTTGGACTATGACCTGGGAGTCCAGGGTTTGAATCCCCACACAGCCATGAAGCTCACTGGGTGACCTTGGGCCAGTCACTGCCTGTCAGTCTCATGAAAACCAGCCCTCCCGCCCCGATCCTAAGCATGATTGCATGGGAATAAATCCCAATGAACTCAATAAACATGCAAATGATCAAACCTGCCCTTCTCCTCCCCTTCCCTCCTGCCTGCTCCCATCCCCCTCCTCCCCCTCCTCCCCCTCCTCCCCGTCCTCCCCCTCCCCACCTTCCCCTTCCCTCCCCCATCCCCTGTGGTCAGTTTCCCCTATCCTAAGCATGATTGCAGGGGAGTAAATCCCACTGAACTCAATAAGCATGCAAATGATCAATCCATTCTCAGCAAATGTGGACAGGATCCCATTTCTTACCTCCCGGATTAAAAAGTAGAGAAATCCACTAATAAGCAAAAAACCCTTGCAATTTAAGAAAGTACCTGTAGCCCAGTGATTCTCAAACGGTGCACCCAGGCACACTGGTGCGCCTTAAGAGGTGGCTAGGTGTGCCTCAAATATTATGAAAGTATATTTTAAAAATGAGAAGAAACCCATTTGTATAGGGTAGGTAATAGTTTTCTATAGTTTATTTTCATTCATAGTTTAAAATATATTAATATATTTTAATTTTGTACACAAAGTGCACCAGAAAATTTTTATATGTTTTATAGTGTGCCGCAAACCAAAAATGTTTGAGAACCACTGCTGTAGCCCATAGATATTTCTATCAGTTTAAAAAGCAGGGAAATTCGGCAGCTATAGTGAATACACTTGGGGAGCAGGAGACCTGACCTCCTGTTTGAGATATTGTACTGCCCCACAAATTTGTCAAAATGCAAACACAATTTGAGTTGGTCTTTCACAATCCAATCCACTTCCTGTGGAGCTTGGAAGAATTTGGTAACGTGCCTCTGAGCATATGGTGAGTATCAGCCCAAATAATAGAAACAAGACATGTGTTGTTCTGATCATGTTTTAGCATGGAGGAAGCAACATTATTAAGACAGTTGATATAGTTCAAATGGTCATTTTAAATATGTCTGATTTACTTTGCAATTTTAGTGAAGTTTCCTATAGGAAATCATTTTCTTTTGTTTCTATTTCTGTGAATATGTGAAGTACAGCAACACTTTGCAAAAATTACACTAAAAAAACTCCAAACATAATTGTGGAATAATGGCACTGACTATTCTGTAGAATAGTCTCCAGTGGACCTCAGGAGTGTCTCAATTTGCACAAGATAAAACAGTGGGAGGTGAAATATATTGTAGCAAAATTCTAGGCGTGCTCTATGTTTTTAATTGACCGTGCCCACCTTGCCTTAAATGAAGGGGTTTAAACACAGCAGGCTGAAAACATGCATCCTCTTTTTCCAACAGCTAGAGTCATTCCTTCATAAGTAGCAACTTATTGTAATCAGTCTGATTTTACATCAAACTGCACTTTCAGATTCAACTGTTAATGCACCCAAGATAGAAATGGAACACAACCTCCAATTTGAAACACAAAAGGCTGTCTTCACCATCATATGACATTGACCAATAAAAAGGCTTTGAAATTAATAAAAATAAATTTGACACAGATTTCTAGGATGAAAAATAAGAGAAATAAAATTTTCTAGATTAGATTCTCTGTAGAAACATTAGTAACACAAGAAAGAAGCAAAGTAAGAAGAATACCAACAAACATACAAAACTATAATTTTCCATCTTTGAAGATGGCAGGTGTTGCCACCACTCACCATATCCTCAGAGGCAAGTTACCAAATTCTTCCAAGCTACACAGGAAGTGGATTGGACTGTGAAAGACCAACCCAAATGGTGTTTGCATTTTGACAAATTTGTAGGGCAGTACAATATCTCAGAGAGGATGTGAGGTCTCCTGCTCCCCTGGTGCATTCACTATAGCTGCCCCATTCACTATAGCTGCCCCATTTCCCTGCTTTTTAAAGTTTGGTAGAAATATCTGTTGGCTATAGGTATGTTCTTAAATTGCAAGGATTTTACTGAATTAGAGTTATGAATGGGTAAGTGTACTAATGATTAATGCTGCCATACACCCAGTAATTTTGTACTGTTCTTCTTTTTTCTCTCAATAACACAATGTTTTGCTTTAGCCTAGTTTCGACCTGCATTTTTTAGGTTATACACACAATATTTGGTCACATTTCAGAGCAAAGTGCTTGGTTTATTCCTAGCAAAAGGTCCCCCTCCTCTCAATGTGGTGTGTTCAATGAGACACATGGCTGGCAGGTTGACACACTCAGGTTCCCTTTGGACACCTGTGTTAACATTGTGCAACCTGAATTTTCCACTGTGCTAATGAATTCTACCATAAAGTGCTTCTAGTAATTATGGCTTAACGTGGGTTCATTGCCCCTTTACGCTATTTTTATGGTATTATATAAATCTTGGTGGTGAATGCTGTAATCCTATGCACATTTACCTATAGGAGTAAGACCTTTGAACTGAACATTTACTTTTTAGTTAATAAGCATAGGATTGGGCTATAAGGTTTTTTTATCATATCTACCCAGGCAAGGAACCTTTGGCCCAACACAGCCATGTGAATTCCTCAGCCTTTAAATGTATGGCTGCATACACCACAATACCTTTAAGACACAATAAAAACACAATTTTCCTCCACTGAATCCTGGGAGCAGTAGTTTGTCTCAGAGAACTACAATTCCCAGAATTCCTTGACAGCCATAGGGGGGAGGACAGGATAGGAGATGCTGAAACAATATGGAGCGGTGTAGGAAAAGCTTCTCTGAAAGACATCAGTTTAGACTTCAGGTAGAAGGGATCTGTTCTTCCCTTCTCCTTGCCCTCCCCATGCAGCATGTGCTGTGCTGGGGGGTGGGGTGGAGAGATGAGAGGTGGTCACACCAACCAGCAGCAGGCATCCCCAAAGATTACCCCGGAGGGATTGCAGCCAGGGCCGCATTATGACTTTCATGGGCCCTAGGCACTTTTGCCTTCATTGGCCCCTTCCACCATAATAATATCTATATTAAAAATTATTTTCAAATCAAATAGTATCTTTATTGCTTGATCAACCAACCATTGCGATACATTAAAACCACTATATACAAGGAATTAACAATAAAACATATTAACACAACTTAAATAGGCTCTGCAGAGAAACAGCTGCGGACAGTACTTAGGGGCAAGACACACACTTACGAGATCTAGTCTCCATAGGCAAGTTCAGAAATTTGGCCACTTGGATTGTAACTGGTCTGTCGGAGCCCTGGAGGAGAACTACCAGAAAAGAGTCCATAGAGCGACCTGGGAATGCTTGCAGAATGGGACGTAAGAGACCAGTCCTAGCTTCATCATAGAAAGGGCACTTAAACAAAACATGTAAGACCGTTTCAACTTCAGGTTTGTCACAGGGGCAGTATCTGTTGCTCCTCGGTATTTTCTCAAATCTGCCCTCCAGAGGTTTTGACGGGAGAGCATCAAAACGGGCCAAAGAAAAGGCCCTTCTATACTTTGGCACAGGTAGCCATCTTAAGTAGCGCATCCCCTCTTTGCAGGGGGAGCATGGTCCCACAGCAGCTGCAAGGAGCTCCTGGTTATCAATATCGTGCAACCGCTGTTTGACCAGCACCCTAGGTCTGTCGTGTTCCACGGCAAGCAGGTCGACAGGGGAAAGGCCAACCGCTAGGATTTTGTCCCTTACCAATTTGGACCAAGGAGGGGTAGTGTTATCACTCATTATTTGCCTCACAAATGACTCTTGAGGTAGCATAGAACTACAACGAAGCCAATAATGAATAGTATGAGTCCAGGCTATACAATTTATTGAATTTAGGCCCACCTCGTTTGAGGGTAGCCCCAGAAACACATCGTGGGACACCTAGAATGGATTTGAGGAAAAGGTGGAAGGGACCTTCGAGTGACCCCTTAAAAAAGGGATACCAGATTGGGGCCCCATATAGCATCATTGGGATTATTTTTGTTCTTGCCACACAAACTGCAGCAGGGACAAATTTCCCTCCCTTAAGAAAAAAGAAGCGGGATATCACACCCAGATTTTTCTCAGCCTTAGCTTTGACATAGTTTGCTTGCGATCTCCAGCTTACTGTTTCATGGAACCACACCCCCAAATACTTGTACTAGTTGACCTGCTCAATTTTAACAGACCCCAAAAACCAGAGGAACCTCACTTTTCTCCTTGCAAACACGATTACTTTAGATTTCACATGATTGATAATAATTAGATGATTATTAAAAAATATTTGTGATATAGTTTAAATACTTCAACTTTTTTTTTTCTGTTTTAGGCAAAATTTAATAGATTTTCATGTGCTCTAAAGTTTCATTTTTTTTGATATGAGAAAAAAATTAAAACATTTTATTCGACCCTAAAAGTTCATTTTTTTCCTTCTGATTTAAAAAGAAATTAAAACATTTCCGTGGGCCCATAAAAGTATTGTGGGCCCTAGGCACTGTGCCTACTGTGCCTACTGGATAAGTTGGCCCTGAAATTGCAGCCTTCTGTGGAATAAAAAGATTGCCAACTCGCAGAGCTTGGAAGTAACTCGTTATTTTTAACGAGTTACTTGTAATTAGTTACAATTTTAGATAACGAGTGGGTAATTCCATTACATTTGGCAAGTAACGGAACGACTAGTAATTTCCCTACTTTTCAGCTGCAACTTTAACGTTTCCACGTTAGGTTGGACGTTACTTGGGGGCGGGAACAAGGGGAAGTCAGCTCCTGGCTGTGATTGGTTAACACAAGACATGTGCCTCACACTGATTGGACCTCTGCGCAGACTTTCTCTTCCCTCGTGATCTGTGTTAGGAGGCACGAGGGAAGAGGTGAATAGGCAGGGGGGGCCTGCTAGCGTCTGACTCTGAGAGGAAAAAATGGATGCCAGAGGACAAAGCCAGGGCAAGGACATGGAGAAGAAGGCAGCAGCAGAATGGCGAACAGCTGTGGAGGTGAGTGACGATGATTTGTATGTGTGTGTGCTTTCGGCTGGAGTCTCTGGTTTTGGGGGGGCCTCCGGCTCTCTGGCTACCACCCCTTACTCTCCGGACTCTCAGCTTCAATTAAAAAAAAAAAGTAAGTTTCTAGGTGGTCTAATTCCCGAGATATACACCAAAACGTCAACTGCCCCCCGCACAACTTTTTTTTAAACAGATCCATGCTCTAGCTACAACTGCCATCAGCCCAATCCAGTGGCCATGCTGGCTGGGGCTGATGGGAGTTGTAGTTTAAAAAAGTAACTTTTCAAAGCTCTGGCTGTAACCCCGCCCTTTCATGATTGTAGCCAATGATGCCAGAATTGTGACTTGTTTATCCAGGCATGCCTAGGCTGAACGTCAGAATATGGTGGCTTTGAGTTTTTTGCAGTTTGCGTAAGTAATATGGCTTAATGTTTTTTTTCCTCTTCTGTCCAAGAGTCAGACCCTGGGCTATGAAATATGAAATTATTTAATCCAATATCTGCTTTTCTGGGAGTAAAGCATGTACCTGGAGTAAACCCCATTGAACTCCATTAGGACTTGCTTTTGAGTAGACATGGTTAGGATTGTGCTGTAAATTGATGGGACTTGTGAGTAAACATAGCGCAGACTTGTGTTTTTTTTAAAAAATGAATGAAGTTTATTTATTTATTTTTATTTATTTATTATTTGATTTATATCCTGCCCTTCCTCCCAGTAGGAGTCCAGGGTGGCAAACAAAAGCACTAAAAACACTTTAAAAATCATAAAAACAGACTTTAAAATATATTAAAACAAAACATCTTTAAAAACATTTTTAAAAGCTTTAAAAACATTTTTTTTTAAGAAAAAGTTTAAAAACATATTAAAAAGCAATTTCAACACAGACGCAGACTGGGATAAGCTCTCAACTTAAAGGATTTGTTAAAAGAACAAGTTCCTTATCACTTGAGGCTGCAGTTTTCCCTGGTTGAGTAAGCCCCATTGAATACATTGGGACTTGCTTCTCAGTAAACAAACATAGGATTGCACTATAAATATCTTTACAGGTTATATAAATAAACATATTTGATAGTCATGCTTATATAAATATTTTCATAGAATCATAGAATAGTAGAGTTGGAAGGGGCCTATAAGGCCATCAAGTCCAACCCCCTGCTAAATTCAGGAATCCAAATCAAAGCATTCCCAACAGATGGCTGTCCAGCTGCCTCTTGAATGCCTCCAGTGTCGGAGAGCCCACTACCTCTCTAGTAATTAGTTCCATTGTTGTATGGCTCTAACAGTTAGGAAGCTTTTCCTGATGTCCAGTTGAAATCTGGCTTCTTGCAACTTGAGCCCATTATTCTGTGTCCTGCACTCTGGGATCATCGAGAAGAGATCCCGGCCCTCCTCTGTGTGGCAACCTTTCAAGTACTTGAAGAGTGCTATCATATCTCCCCTCAGTCTTCTCTTCTCCAGGTTAAATATGCCCCGTTCCTTCAGTCTCTCCTCATAGGGCGTTGTTTCCAGTCCCCTGATCTTCCTTGTTGCCCTCCTCTGAACCCGTTCCAGTTTGTCTGCATCCTTCTTGAAGTGCAGAGACCAGAACTGGACACAGCACTCAAGATGAGGCCTAACCAGTGCTGAATAGAGGGGAACTAATACTTCACATGATTTGGAAACTATACTTCTGTTAATGCAGCCTGATATAGCATTTGCCTTTTTTGCAGCCACATCACACTGTTGGCTCATATTCAGCTTGTGATCAACAACAATTCCAAGATCCTTCTTGCATGTCGTACTGCTGAGCCAAGTATCCCCCATCTTATAACTGTGCATTTGGTTTCTTTTTCCTAAGTGTAGAACTTTGCATTTATCCCTGTTGAATTTCATTCTGTTGTTTTCAGCCCAATGCTCCAGCCTATCAAGGTCCCTTTGAATTTTCTTTCTGTCTTCCATGGTATTAGCTATGCCCCCCAATTTTGTATCATCTGCAAATTTGATAAGCATGCTCTGTACCTCCTCATCCAAGTAGTTAATAAAAATGTTGAAGAGCACTGGGCCCAGGACCGAGCCCTGTGGTACCCCACTCATTACTTCCACCCAGTTTAATCATGCTGTGTCCCTATAAGTATCCAATTGCATACTATGGTTGTACAATACTTCCTTTACATTTTAAGTATGCCTTGGGGTAGTCATGGTTCTCCATTGTTTTCATCCTGAGGGGCAGATAGGCTGAGAAATGGTGAGTAGCCCATGGTCACCCACTACACTTTATAGCTTATTTCCATTTTGAAAAATTAATTAAAACAATTTACATGCAGGCAAAATTTATTAAGCGGATTCACACAATATGTGTAAAGCACATCCAACTCGCATTTAAAGCGCATGACTTCTCCTAAAGAATTCTGGGAAGTGTCATTTCCCCCTCACAGTTATAGTTCTCACCACTCTTAACAAACTGCAGTTCCCATGATTCTGTGGTGGGATTCATGTACTTCAAATGGGTGTTGAATGTGCTTTAAAGGAATGGTGTGGATCTGCCCTAGGTATGATGTTCATTCAAGAGTGAATTGAAAAGAACAATTTTAAAAGATACTTTATATATATATACAGAAAGAAAGAAAGAAAGGAGAGATGTAAAGGGGAGTATTTCTTTAGATGTTACCCTACTTTCCATTTTTGCTTTCTATTTGCTTCTAGCCCTATTCTGTCACTCTCCAGTACACATGAAGAAGGGGCAGTGAGGGCAACTCCCAAACCTGGGTGTTACGCCTCCAAGTTAGTTACTTAGAACTAGGTATGCCTTTCCTATCTACGATGTATTTCTATAAATGAAATAGCTTTTCTTATTTTACTAAGTCTTACGTCTCAGTGATCTCAGTGCAGGGTAAAAGCCTGCCACAAACACACACATTGGCACACACAAGCATCATAGACTGTTGACAATCTCTGCTAATATCTATACAAATGTACATAACATGCATCACCTGAACTCACATGATCTAGAGTTACCTTAGATCTTGCAAGATTTGCAAATGAGAAGCAATAGGGTTTTATATTAGTTCTGATTGTCTATTGGGCTATCATAGGTTATATGTTTTTTTCATTTTCTATGGCAAAAACTCCAACTTCAGTGGAATTTATGTGATGTGTTCTAATCATTTGAATTTGGCTAATGAATGCTTTATTCTTTCATCAGAACTTTAGCAGTAGTACTAAAATATTAATAAAAAAGAAAAGGGAAAGAAAAATACTTTACATACATCATTCAGCTGTATTGCTAATTATAGATATAGATATAAAAGATAAACGGCATTTTGTCAAAAGTATTTTTGTCTACATTTTATACCTCATCCTTGGTTTTCCAAGCTTGGCATGGAATGCTTCTCATACAGAATTAATTTGAAATGCTGCATATTTATTATCATAATCATCATATTCAAAATAAAAAATATGTGTACCGCCTTCAAGTTGATTCTAACTTATGGTGACCCTATGAATAGGGTTTTCATGAGGCTGAGAGGCAGTGACTCGCCCAAGGTCACTCAGTGAGCTTCATGGCTATGTGGGGATTTGAACCCTAGTCTCATTTTGTTCTCACAACAACCCTGTGAGATAGTAGGTTAGACTGGCCCAGGCAGGGTTATTCAGTGAGCAAAAATGATGCAAATAGGATCTCTTTTAATTGTGCCATCGACCTGCTTACTTCCACTCTGACTGGGGGATCTTGCAGCATGGGGAAGAGATGGGGGCACATCACAGCTGAAGTTCACCCATATAGGAGCACTATCTCTTGTTTATTACAGAGACGCTTGTTGCAGGTTTTGCTGCTGAGAGCAGCAGTCAGTTAGTGCGGCCACTTGAGTCACAGCTTGTTGATCCTGAGGAGGCAAAACTAGAAAGTGAGGTTCAGAAGGGAGGCCCTGTGCACGAGGAGGAGGAGGGCATGAAGCAGTGCCAGTTGCCCACAGCCACATCTGCAGAACAGCAAGTACCATGGTTTGGCTTTGAGAAAGCTTGTACATTTGTGAGCCAGAGTGGGAAAAATGTTGTTGTACGATGCAATTACTGCCTTCCAAGGATCAAAAATCTGAGATCAGCTGTTTCCTCCTCATCCAATGTGAAGAAACATTTTGAGGTAAGTCTTTGTCATGCTGGTCCTCAAAGAGTGTCCATTGTCTATTTATGTTTCAATTGTGAAGTTCCTCTTCCATTTTTTCTTGGATTCATGCTTTGTTCTTCTTCCTCAGAGGGCACACCCTGAGAAGCTGAGAGCAATTGAAGAAGCAATAAAGGCAAGGAGACGTGGCCTTCCTGAACCAATGCATGACACCCCTCCTCCCAAAATGCTGAAGTAGCAGCAGACAACCCTTGAGAGGTGGGGATCTGGCAGGGAGCCTGTCACCCAGAGCAATCTCGACAGGAGAATCATTGATTTCATTGTAGAGGAGACATTACCACTTCAGACTGTGGACAAACCATCATTCATTAATCTGGTTCGCATTGGACTCCCCAAAGATCTCACCATCATATGTGCCAAGACTCTGAGAGACAGAATTGAGATGAGAGCATGTCACATGAGAGAAACTCTTGCAAACCGAATGGGTGCTGTGGTATATATAGCAACCACTGCAGATTGTTGGACCAATGGCAAGAAGAGTTACTTTGGGGTAACAGCCCACTGGATCAACCCAACTACCCTGAAACGTGAGGTCGGGGCCTTGGCTTGTAAGCGTCTGAAGGGGCGCCATACATACGATGTCCTTTCAAAAGCACTGCATGATGTACATGTGTAGTACAGGATCCACAACAAAGTTATGTGCACTACTACAGACAATGGCTCCAACTTTGTGAAAGCGTTCAGAGTTTTCATGGCCAAAGAACCAGTGGAAGCTGCAGGCACCAGTGACGATGATGGTGATAACCAGGAGGAGGAGGAGGCTGAGGTGGAGTTTGTGCCTATCTGTGAGATCCTGGACACAGGACCTGAGGCAGAGGAAGAAGCTGCAGACTCAGGAAAGGATTTTGTTTTACCACCACACCAGAGATGTGCTAGCCACACCCTCAACCTTGTGGCAACACAAGACATAGAGGCCATGCTTTCTGACTCCTCCAAAAGTAGTCTTCTTGGTCCTTTCAAGAAACAGTTTCGTTCCTTGATGGGAAAGTGCAGCAAGTTGTGGTCCAAGCAGAACCAGTCAGCCCAGATTGCTGAGTATATCCATGCGCAATGTGGTGTGTATCTGAAGGTACCGAATAAGACCAGGTGGAATTCCACCTTTGATGCGTTGAAGCAACTACATGAGCTCCTGTCAACTGTGCCACTAAAAATGCATGCCATAATGGACCGCTGCTCCTTGTCCAGGATCACAGCTGCTGAGATTGAAGTGGTACAGGAATACACAGAGATTATGGAGCCACTAGCCCAGTCCCTAGATATCCTGCAACGGGAGAACGGCATGTTCATGGGGTATTTGCTACCAACGCTCTGCAATCTGGACCGCAAGTTAGAAGGACTGGAAAACAAACCTGAGAGGTACACATACTGTTTTCAGCTGCTGAGAGGTGTGCGCGAAGCCCTAAGAAAGCGGTTTGCAGCTATCTGGGAGGACAAGAGGCTTCTTCTGGCAGCCTGCCTACACCCTCGCTTCAAACTAGATTGGCTGGAATCGTGTCAGACCACCACCCATACCAACAAGTAAGAACATTAGGGAAGCCCTTTGGGTGGATTACTCCAAGGGAAATGTTGTCTCAAGGGAGGCATCAGAGGGCTTAAGGTGGTAGGCAGGGGCTGGGCCTTTTCTTCCTGGGGCTCCTCATCACAACCTTGGGTTGCTGCAGGTAATCCTTAAGGGTCTGCTGTGCTGCCCCATGAGTGTGGTGACTTGGTCACCTTCCTACCTTCCATGTCATCATCCACAGGCTCAGGCTGGACCCTGAACCAGGGACATGACAAGCATCAGGAAATGAAGAGCAGATGATGGTTTCCTAACATATATGTGTTAACATATCCTCTCTCTTTCTTAGATACACAATGGAAGCCTTGCTGAAAGCTGAAATAAAGATGGGTGTACTTAACGAGGACAGTGATCAGTCTTCAGATAAAGACCAGGAAGGAGATGACTTAGAAGATGACTTCTTTAACTTTCTGCCCCAGGGCAAGAAGTCAGCAGTGGACACTGCTGAGGAGGAACTGGTGAGGTACCTGAGGTCTCCCAGCAGGGAAGTGTCATCACTCCATGGCTTTCCACGTGTGCTGCGGTGTTTTTTGCAGCACAACACAGGCATGCCTTCAAGCGCCGCAGTAGAACGCCTGTTCAGTACTGGTGGCAACGTAATGACTGTAAAAAGACATTCCTTGTCTGACATGCTCTTTGAGCATCTTGTTCTTTTGAGACATAACAGAAACATATTATAAAAGCATTTCAAGTGTAAAATTTGATTTCAAGAGTTGGGGTATCTTCATTGCTTGGGGGGATGTGAGATTCTGTTATGCCATTATGTTAATCTTATGGATAAAAATTTTTATTCTACTACCCCCTGTGTGTGTGTGTTTATTTTTAATATTGTTTTAGGCTTCTTAGATGTGCAGCAGCCAAGGCCAGCACCTTGTAGGAGTTTCTTAAAAAAAGTAACTGAAATGTAATTGTAGCGATTACTTTTGAGTAAAAGTAAAGTAATCAGTTACTTTCAGAGCAATTGTAATTGTAACGGTAATTACTACTTTTTTGGGCCAAGTAATTGTAACTGTAATTTATTACTTTTAAAAAGTAATCTTCCAAGCTCTGCCAACTCGTAATATATCTGTACTCATTGTTCTGCCGGTTCCAGTGCATCTCCACCTGTCTCTTCTGAGAATGGGGGGCACACAAAGGTAGTCAAACCCAGCCCCTTTTTACTATGACCTTGTGGGAGCGGCATGAGTGTTTTGTTTTTTTAAAATTCAGCTTCAAGGAATTTCGCAATTGATGGGTAGATCCTTCCTCCTCCAGGTGTGGCTGATGGAAACGCTTTGCTCTGGCGACTAGTCGTGCATGATGCATCGGAGCTATATTGGGATGGGTTGCATTTTTCTGTTCCACTTTTCAATGTATACTTGTAGCACTGTTTAGTCTAAAAGGTTGGCTCTGAGATCTAACTCGGACGATGTTGCTTTATTCTGTTGAATTTAGATGCGAGTATATAAACGGGAACTTGCTTATACAGCGCTAGCGAGGTTGTGCGTAATGCTGGATTCTCAACTCGACGGAACTTAAATTTTGAGCAGACATGCATGAGAGTGCGGGTCTGTTATTAGCATCGTGCGTGTCGCAAAAAAGTTACAGCGCAATTGTACATATCGACTCAGTTGTAGGTCCCACTGAGTTCAATGGTGTTTAGCCACTTCCCTGGGAATATAGGATTGCAGCCTTAACATTAACCAGGACAGCGCTCTTCCCTTATGGGCAAATGTCCCGACCTATTCATAAGCGGTCGCGTGATTTAGACAAACAGAAAAGCATTGTGGTGTATTTTTTTTAAGTAACATGAGTGGATTTTTAATGTGACGGGGAATGCAGGGGAGCGGCGAGGATGCCTCGTGCTTTCCGGTAACTAGTTTGTTGTCTCTCAGGCAGCTCTCTTGCCGTCGGCGTTTTCGCTTTAAGAGGAGGCCTTACAGGGCAGGGGAGGAAAAGGGGGGAAAAAGAGGAGGAGAAAAGAGGCGGTTCCTTGGCCTTACTCAGCGGCCATTTGCCTCCGCCCCTCGTAGCAAGCTGGGAGTTGTTCCCTTCGTAGCCAATGCCTCTGGTCGGGTCGGGAAGAAGAGCAGCTGGGAGAGAACGAGAAAGGCTGTTACGTGGTTTTGTGCGTGTGTGTCGGGGAGTGGAGGTGGGTGAGGGTTGATTTTCTTGAGGGGAAAGGCGGGAAAAGAATACCCGAGTTGGTGGGGGCCCTGAGAAGAGGCGTCTTTTTTCTTCCCTTTTCGTATCTAGGCTGTAGCTTGTGCTCTCCAACTCCGGGGCGGCGAGGCACTTTCTGAACTCTCTTTTATTACTATTGTTCAATCTTTTTCTCAGTAACGCTGTGTATCCGTTGAGCCCAAACGATGCCTTGTATGCCTGAGACGTTCTCGTGGCTCTGTAATCTTAAGAACCCCATGATAGATGCCTTTCAGAGTTTGGGGTGACTACCACCCTTACATATGGGGGTGCTTACATTGCTATCTTTAATATCCAATACTCTCTTTTTTTTCCTCCACCCCCCGCCACTTCTAATGGTAAATTTCTGAGACCTAATTATCACAGTTATCCATAGAAACTGACGACGGAGTGTGTCGTGCTTAGGAGAGGGGGTGAGGTGGCGGGGGTTGGATTAAGGATGGGTCAGGAAGGGTTAAAAATGCCCTTTTTGTTTACTGACTTTTACTGTGTCTAATTTCCCTAGGGTAATATACTGCATTTTCATCCACTACATGTTTAGAGTTTGGATAATACTCTCAAGCTTTCTACCTCTGTTTCCTGCATGTTATTTATGAGTGATACTTAATTTACTTATTTTTTGCTGACTACTACCCTGAACATGCCGGAGATAGCTAAGCAGGGTCAGGCCTGGTTAGTACTTGGATGGGAGACCTGGGAATACTAGGTGCCTTTGGCTTAGAGGAAGGCACCTCTGAATATCTCTTACCGTTAAAACCCTATGAATTCATAAGGTTGCCATAAGTTGTAATCGACTTGAAGGTATATAAGAACAACAATACTGCCATCAATACCTGCTCATCTTCCCACCAATTTCTGTATTGCAGAGCACCCATACTCCGTTGTGTTATATTCCCCATCTTTTAACTGTGGAGGAGAATACTACGTAATTTTTTTCATCATCTTAGAGGTTAGCTTCTAAACAAGGAGGTATCAGAGTTCAGGCCTTCCTGGAAGCTGTACCCTGGAGCTGAATGGTGGTGATTGTTTTTTTTGGGGGGGGGTTGGGGAGAGCCATCACAACACAGTTCTTATTGATTGCTTGATTGAGCAAGGAGGTAAAACACAGAGCATCTCTTCCCAGTTTCCAGTTGTTACAGTACAGGTATCTCTGAGGCAGACCATTTGTTTTATTAACTGATGATGATAGGACAGTGTTCCTGCCCCCCTGCCCAAAAAAAACCACTGAGTTTTTGAAAATAATTTTTTTAGGTCTGTCTCCAGACCTCATAGCAGAGTGACTTTCCCCCCCTTTTGTAGGGACTGGCTCTGTGCCTGAAACAAAATATACTCTGAACCATTCTTGTTTGGTTATAGTTAATGTTTGGAGAGACTAAGCATGGTGCAGTAACTCTAGTTTTATATTGAGCCTCTTCCCAAAATTGAAATAGTTATTCTTACCTCTATTTCCAGTAGCTATTGGGTATTGGGGAAGTTGCACTTTTTTCAGTACTGCTGTAGCATCCTATATACACAAGTAAGTCAGGTATGCTGCCTGTGATTATGGCACAAATGTAAAAATATTGTCATTGTGAGGGTTTTCTCCTTTTACTTTAGAAAGCATGAAATCTTGAGGGGAGAGCAAATTTAAGCTTGAACAGCTCAGATAGTTGCATTACAGGCTGTTCTCTGTTTTGAATTTTTGTCAAGGGCTTGTTCAGAAACAGTAACATACTTTGTTTCACCATTTTTGATATTTGCAGGTTTCACATATTAAAAACTAAACTTGTGGGTTGCCTCAACCTGAAATTAGTTGGCCTTGTAGTTCAGTGATATATTTTTCTTTAGGAAAATCCACCAGAGTGTCTTGTTTTTTATTGTAAATTGATTCAGACTTTCTTAGTGGGAAGTGATGACAAATCTAAATATATGGGAGCATTGAGGTTAGAGTGCTTGCTCTCTTGGGGATTATTTTTTTTACAAAAAAATAAGAAGATATGGGATGACTGCAGCAATTATATCTGGCAGACTACATACCTGATTCCAAGTTTTATTTCTTTCTCAGTAGTCCCCTTTGGTTGTCCTCTGAAGTTCCAGTCAACCGTTCACTTATTTATATTTAATAAGCACAAGAGCTACACGGTTGGCTACTTTGATGACTGTTATTTCAGCTTGTTCAAATGTTGAACATTTCCTTATATGTATGGTATCAACTCCAAACCACTCTTTCATCACCTTGACACTTTCCATGAGAGATATGTGCATCTACCCAGAGGTGAAAAGATGCTCCCTGAAAGCGTGCTTCGAGTTTCACAGCACCTTCATTGTATGTGTTTATGGAAAGGGACATGTGGTGGCTCAGCAAACAGGTGTGACAATGAAAGTGGGTCAGGCTTATTAGTATTAGGTGGTGAGTACTCATCTGTCCCAGGTTGTGTGATGTGGGAGGTTGTGTAATAAAGGACTCTTCTTATGGGCCTTGAACAATGGAACTCCTTAGAGTAAGGATGTGATATCTAACCCTTTTACTAGCTGTCCTGTATGGAAGGGGTCATAGTTCAGTGATAGACCGGGTGGTTTGCATACTTAAATACCAGGTTCACTCTGTTGCATCTTTAGTTAAAAGAAGAACTTTGGATAAAATAAGTATTTGTAAGAATTCAGAGTCTACTCTTTTTTAGCTCAGTTGAGTTATTTAAAGAACAAACCCTGAATTAATGGAGATAAGTTCTACTTCTCTTTGAACAGAATTAATGTTCTGAATGGGAGAAGTTATTGGATTATATTGATACTAGGGGCTTATGCCATAACCAATAGCTCTAGAGTAGTTTAAAATTTTAGTCTTCCACTTGTGCTAATTTGACCTTGTAAGAATTCCAACCTCGCACGGTGATAGCATGTGGCAGGCAAGTCCAGACAGAAGGTGGAAGGCGTATGTGCAGGTTTATCCTTTTTGGCTCATGGTGGAGGATGAAACTTCTGTCAGGGATCCAGATTGTTTGGGTTCAGCTATGAGTCATGCAAGGTGCAAACTCTTGAGTGCTCTTAACGTGTACTGTATGTGGGTGGGCTGGCTTCCCTTGACCTTCCTCAAAACCTTCCTGGAATCTTTATATAGATAAGATCTGCTTTGTACAAAACAAAACTTAACGTTTGAGCATATTATCTGTTTTTGAAATGGGAAACTGAGTGCAGAGGCTAATTTTGAAGCCTCTAGGCTAACTGTATCTAGTAAATTGTGAATCCCAAATTGTTCAAGAACATATGTTGAAACCTACATGCTTTATTGAACTATTGAAACAACTGCATAGCATGCTATTGAGAGGAATATTTGTCTTTACTCTTGAAGGGTGCAGCTCTCCCTTACTTGTCAAATAGTTGTATTCTCTATTTCTAATATATTTTTGAATTGATTAAGTATACATAAAAAGAAGCAATAATGAACACATAGTCAGGACTGAAAACAGGCAACAAATTTTCAAACCAAAATGAGGTAAAAGTCATAAAGTTCCAAGTAATATTTACAGATCTGCATTGTTTAATCTTTTTACACCAATAAATTGCAAAAACACTCTATGTTTCTACAAAAAGTTGTCTGGATATCTAATTTCTCTAACTCTTACCATATTTTTAAGATTAACCATACATAAAATGTCCCAAACTTCAATAATTCATTCTTCCAACGATGAAGTAACAAATTATCGTTCTGGCAGCTGTCAGTAAGTGCTGGACTAATTCCCTGACGCCGCTAACACTACTGAGGACCTTCCTCTTTCATCATGCCTTTTAAGTAGAGACCTTATTCCAGTCTGCATCTGTGTTGGAATTGCTTTTGAAGATGTTCTTAAAGATGCTTTATTTTTGAAATGTTTTCTACATTTTTTTAGTGTTTTATCACCTGTTTGCTGCCCTGTGTTCCCTCTGGGAGGAAGGGTGGAATGCAGATTTAATAAATGATAAAAAATGCCTTTTTATCTCGAAATAACAAAATTAAAGGGTCTATTGGCAATAATATATATCCCATTATTACTTACATTTCCATTATTATATCCACCCCCAAAATATATGCTGCATCCCGGCATTTGCTGCTTAGTTATATTCTAAAACATATTTAAAGTGCAGTAGAGCCTCCTTAAGCAGCGCTTAACACTGTTCCAAAGTACCATAAAAACATACCTGCCAATCCCCTGACCACTATACTTAAGGGATTCACTTATAAATCTAAATTTCCTCCCTTTTTGTTGTTACATCAACTGTATGGATGCTGCAGCTTCAGAAGGATCTGAGCATGCTTCTCCTGTACCTCCTTGCACCTGCAAAGCTCCCAGTATATTCTTGAGATGTCTTATTGCCAGGTGACTTCTGGAGGCAGCACTTCTAATTGTTGTAAGGCTGCTCAGGAGGTCTGGCAGTTCAGGAAGCATTGTGCATATCTACTTTTGCAAGTGTTTTTCTGTAGTGCAGAATTGGTTAAAATCTTGATGAAATGTGCATATTTAACTGCCTTGACTTGAAATGTTTTACTTAAAAGTTATTAATCTCTTTCCTCTTGAAACATTTACAATTTTTTCTTGACCTATTTAGTAATGATGCTGAGTTTCTTTCGACGAACACTTGGACGCAGGTCTATGCGCAAACATGCTGAGAAGGAACGGTTAAGAGAGGCCCAAAGAGCTGCGACTCACATCCCTGCAGCTGGAGATGAGAAATCCATAATTACATGTCGAGTCTCTTTGCTGGATGGGACTGATGTCAGTGTGGACTTACCGGTATGATATAATTCTGTTTCTTTTTCAACATTGTTGACTCATGTTTGAGAGTGTAATTGTGCTCTTCTTTATCTCAGCAGCTGAATTAAACATCTGTGTGTTCATGTCATAGCAGTCAATCATAGTAGCCACAGAAACCCATGTATCACTGTGAACTGGAATGTTCTGTGTGGGGCTACCCTTGAAACTGGTTAAAAAACTGCAGTTAGTGCAAAATGCAGCAGCTACACTGCTATATGGTGCAGCCTACCAGGAACATATAATGCCAATTCTGAAAAGTTTGCACTGGCTGCTAGTTTGCTAGCAAGCCAAATTCAAAGTGCATATGTTGATTTACAAAGCACTATACAGCTTGGGATCTTGGCACCATCTCCCCTATAAACCTCCTTGTGTGTTAAGATTTTGAGAGGAGGCCCTCCTGGTAGTGCTGCTGGTATTGGAAGCTCATTATGTAGCTACCTGTGAGAGGGCTTTCTGAGTGATGGCAAATTGGGATCAGCTCTCTGGTTCACTTAACCTTTACTTTCAGAATTGAAGTTGCTTACTGTTTGTGTAGCTCTCATCTTAAATGAGAAAATTAAAGATAGACTTGACTCCAGAATGTCATATTACAAATATCCTCCAAATTATTATCACCTTTGAGACATAACACTGCACAAGATGGGGCACAAGCTGTCTTGAGGGGAATCTCTCCCAGCTGTTCGGCTAGCCCAAATCAGGCAGACATTGGATTATGTATGATACCCAATGTTAATCATATGTGGAGTCGTCCGTTGATTTCACTGAGTGTACTCTGACTCTGACTTAGTTGGATATCACCCTACATTTGAATTTAATAATTCAAATGTTCAAAATAATATAGAAATGCAGTGAGGATAATGATAATGGTGAGAGTTGGAAGAGCACAAGAGGAGCCCAGCTAAATTGGACCCAAAGGTCCATCTAGTTCAGAATTCTATCTCTAGCAGTGGTTAGTTGGATGCCTCTGAAGGGTAGGGCAATAATACAGGTGGTCTCCCTTGTTTGTTCCTAAAATCTGATACTCAGAGGTTCTGAACATAAAGATTCCATAGTTATCATGGCCAATAGGCATTAATAGCTTTGCCCACCTTTTGAAAGGTAGGGATTCTTCCCACGTCTGGCTCAGAGGGACAAGAACACTCATAATCTACTGCTTTAATCTATTTCCATATTGCGTGGTACAGTGACTTGGCAGTACAGTCGGCAAATGGTAAATAACACCACTTTTGGCTTTACATAGATGGAACATGTTTTCTAAAAGGATATTCAAAAAACTAATAAAGCACTGATGCACAGTAAATATATATGTATTTATGCATTTGTGCTTTATTAATCTTGTGAATATACTAATCAATTTTTTATAAGTTGTTTTATAGTTATATGCATATAATGAGTGGTATTCAACTAAATACTTGTGCTAGCAGAACAACTTCAGCTAGCACAAGGGGTTCCCTCCTCTCCTCCCCTTGCACCATTCCCAAATCTACTCCAGAGGGTCGGGGGGGGGGAAACCAGCACAGATTTAGGGGGTGCATGGGAGGAGGAGAGGGGGAGAATGTTCTGTTGCATAAGGAGAAATCCTTGCACTTGATGGCACACTCAACTTAGCACTAGGTTGAATGCAACCCAATAAAAATGAATGCATATCAGAAGGCTAGATATCCTAATTATAAGCAAAGAATAATACATTTAGTGTTCAACTTCATAGAAACATACAGGATGTTGCTTCTTAAGTGTAATTCACTTAACATAGAAAAGAACTGTATATGTATTATAAAAATTCATTTTCTTTCCCAGAGTACATTCTTTGCAACATAAAATGCTATTGCACTTGGGATCTGTTAGAACAGAATGCTGTGCTAGATAAGGCTTTTGGTTTGATCCAGTAGGGTGCTCTTCTGTTGTTATGAAGAGAATTTAGCAAAAAATACCATGTCAACCAGATGTGATCCATCTATAAAAACAAATCACTGGATATTACAAACACTGAGGACTCTTAACCTATTCATAGCTTCATAATCTGCTCCATGTTGCAATGACTTTGCATGATGGAAAACCAAGGTTAAGTTATGAGTCAAACTTTTTGTGCTTTGCTGAACTTTAGGTGATTGCAGATTCCTTCCATTCACATGTTCTCTTATGTATTGGGTAATAGTTCTGTTAACCTCATGTACACAGTTTGATTAGTAATATTCACTAGTGAAGAGTGGTCAGAAAGATGCTTCTATGAGTGGGCAGCCGCCTCTTATGTATTAGTTTAGGCAAATATTTGCTACAGCAAATACTGTCCTTGGCTAGTGCAGTACTGCTCAGTCAGCTCAGCTTCCTGCCAGATGTGTCTGTTCTAAACCTTGCGGCCAAGAACGACAAATGTAGGGTTATGTAACTTTTTACAATACTCCTCTTTTCTATCCACCAGTGTAACGTTGGTGTGACTTTGTGATGGCATTGGGCCCAATGAGCTGTGTTCTGTGAATTGTCATCATTTCACAGGGGTTTCTAAAATCAGACCAAAGAACCAATAAAAATCTCATAGATGTGTGTATAAAAAAATATTTATTTAAATGTATATTACACCCTTCAACCCAAAGATTCCCAGTGCAAAACATGGCAAAATGATATCTATATAGTACAAGTCTATACAATCTCAATATAAAACAGATATCTGAAATCAGAAATTTAAGATTTGTGCCTCTACATCAGTCTCTCATGCTTGTCAAAATGAGTTTATATTGGTGTTCCTTCTACCCAGTAAACAGTGAAATTATGGATTATATTCAAGTCCTCCTCAGAGTCGACCTATTGAAATTAATGAACCTACATTAGTCATGCCTATTAACGTCAGTGAGTCTACTCTGAATACCACTCTGAAATAAACTGTGTGCCTTGAATGGAGTAATGCCATATTTTCCTGGTTATTTCAATTAGTTTGGAAATCAAAGTTCAGAGAGTAGAATGTCTAGGCTTTTCATTTAAAAGAAATTGAGCATAAATTTAAATGTGTAGATTTCAGCCTGCTAGTGTGTTGGAGCCTATGGCCATACTACCCTGAACATGCCTGATCTCGTCTGAACTCAGAAGCTAAGCAGGGTCAGGCCTGAATGGGAGACCACCTGGGAATACTGGGTGCCATAGGCTTAGAGGAAGGCAATGGTAAACCACCTCTTGAATACCTCTTACCATGAAAACCCTATGAATACATCCAAAAGATTCATAAGGTTACCATAAGTTGTAATTGACTTGAAGGCATATAATCGCAACAGTGTGTTGGACAGAAAATTAACTCCATAAAATGTATCCTATTATACTTGCATAAATTCATTTTTTATGAAGAACAAATGTGTAGATTGTGTGTTACATTTTTGGATGAGGTATTGGGAATTTTGTGTGTATGTTATCAGCTGTAGAGAACCAAAGAGGACTACTTTGCATTAGTCTTGCTATTTGCTTCCCCCCTCCCCCGAAACCTCAGGAGCTCTTAGCAGTGATGTGGGACAGAAAATTTTCCACTTTTACTTTTCTATGGAAAATGTTCTATTTCATAAGTTTATTAGTAACACTGAATGGATGTCAGTTGAAAATACAGTATTAAGCAGGCTTGGCAGTTTCAAAGTTTAGTAGATTTGTTTACTAAGTACAGGTAGAATGTCTGATAATTTTCTAGGGCATCACAAAATTTTCTGATGCAAACTGAAAATTTTCCAATTCAACTTTTTTTGGAAACCTGCACGACTGGCTCTTAGGGGAGATGGTTTTAATGCCTTACTGCCTCTGACTGATTGATAGCTGAATATGGGATAATCTTTTTAAAATAATTGTGTGTTTTGTCCCATTTTTCCTTTTGACACGTATTACTATAACTAGTATTGAAATGTCAAAGAATCAGAAGTGAGCATACTATTTCTTAGGGGACAAATCCCTGGTCTTATTTGTGAGGAAGATAGTTAATACTTTATCGGAAATCATTGAGTAACTTCACAGTGCTTCACTGCTTCTTTTTTGGTATGCTTCCAGCTTGGGCAAAGTACCATTTAAAGAGAAAGTTAAGATTAACATTTTTATGGAATGTGTTTCTACTAATGAGAAATCTTTTGCACAGAAATTATAGCTGTCATGTGGGTTTATGCTCACAGATTGCTTGCCTTGCTGAGTGTTTCAATATATGTGATACTGGGGAAAAAATTAGAAACATGGAATCTTCAAATTACTTAAACAGATTGGCTTCAAGCCTTAAAAATGTACATATTAGTACACATTTGCATGTTTTGCGAATACTTGATTATGTACAAGTCAATACACTAAGCAATTTTGTTCATTACTTTAAGCTAAGTATAAAAGAACAAAACAAAATAATTAGTAAAAAAAGGGAGAAGGGCAAGAAATTCAAAGGCTATGATGTGTTTTGGGAGTGTGATTTGCTAGAAAATATGGTCTGGTGAGAGAATGTGCGATCCTGTAGTCCGATCTGGTCACTTAGTCATTGCTGATCAAACATGAGTGATACCTTATAGCCAAAGAATTAGCCAATGTTACTGAAATATTCATTTTGTAACTGAGGTAGACAAATGGTTCTATGCTTCAGGAAAAAAATGAATATTTAGGCAAAATCCATGCAGTGTTATGTTTTCACCTGGTTATTATGATAACTTAATGAATAGTCTCCTTGTATAAAGCAATTCCCCACCCTTATTTTCCTTTTTGTTTAGGAGACATGTGATTTTCTATGGCCAGGTTATACAGTGACAGTCTGATATTGAGGTAGCTTTTGGTCCCTTGAGTGAGAGACATGAGGGTGGTACTTATGAAGCTCTCATTCTTTATAATAGTGATTTTTGTTCATTTTTTTTTCTGGGGAGGAAATTGGTGAAGTTTTATTGTCTATCTGTTAGACAGCTGGTGAAAGTGGTTTCTATACCATCACCCCCCGGTTGAGAGCCTGCTATTGTGGATAGATTTTACATATAAACACACCCTGAGTAAGAGGGAGTACTGGATGTGTATGTTTTATTTAGGGAGGTGGTTGTATATTGTTGCTTTTCTTGTTTGTCAGTGTTTGTCCAGGTTTGGCTGTGTCTCATGGTGTAGACCAGTGTTTCCCAAACTTTTTTTAATTTTTTTGTTGCTGGACTACAATTCCCATCAGCCCCAGCCAGCATGGCCAATGGTCAGGAATTATGGGAACTGTAGTCCAGCAACAACAACAACAAAAGTTTGGGAAACACTGGTGTAGACATATGAATGGCTTGTTGATTGAGCATCTGAGACTGAATTACAGGAGTGGTTGCAGAATGTGGATAGTGTGAATGGCGGGTGTGCTTAGAAGAGTGTGAAGCCTGAGTATATTGTTTTATAATATTTGTGTATTTGTTGTGAGATTGTCTTTATTATGTAAGGGTGTGCTTGAGTGGAATGTATTTTTAGCTGTAAAGTTTGCTTAAGTTACATAACGGGGCTGGGAATTTAATTGGATTGGTTTAATTGTGTGATTGGGCATATGGTGGGCTGGAAACAGTAAGTTTCTTATTCTTGTCATTTACATTATTTAAAAATGTGGAATTCATATTTTGTAGTTGATTTTCATTTGTAATACCTTCTGGTGTTTAGAGAATATTTTGCCACATCCACAGCTCTCTTGTTCATGCCACTAGGGGTGGAAGGCAGGAGGCAGGGAAATTGTTGTGCCAGCCGGGTTTCTGGGCTACTTCAGTCCCCCCCCCCTCCATTTTTGAGCTTTCTGTGGGCTGTCACCATTTGGTATACGGTTGAGGCCAGCAGGAAAACCTCTGCCCAATTCAACACACACTCTCCCCTCCTGTGCCTGGTGCAAAGCGATTTGGATTGCACTGCTAATTGTTAATTGTGATGTTTTATCATGTGGATTTTTAAAAAGTATTTTTTGATCTTTATTATTTAAGATAAATTACAAACTACTTAGGTTTTTTCCAAAATAAAATAGTATATAAATAATCAAAATAAATTAATAGACATTCTTTTTTGTTACTTTTTTAAAAGTAAAAGAAAATCTTTCTGCTTTTTTAAATCTCCTCACTTGAGAGGGAACACAAATGTCTTCTGATATATTGGGGGATGCATAGTTTGACAGATGAAAGGGGGGGACTATATTGCAGAACCAGTGGGGCTGCTATATTAAAAAAAGATTGTGCCATGAAATAAATGTTTTTTGTGTATGTAAAAATTTGCTGTGATAAATGCAAAGATTGTGATGTATTTATTTATTTTGCAAAATGCAGTCCTGTTCTCAATACCAATTACTTTAATCTCTCTGCCCTCAAACATATTTCACTTTGCAGCGTTTCTGGTGGCTCTTTTGCTCTTTAACCTCTCTGAGATGTTGGTCATGGGAAAAAGCAAGCTGAAGATTAAGGTGACTTGAGGTGAAAAATTCTGGTAGCTGCATTAAGAATACATGCTTATTTATTTCATATGACTTGTGACATTAGTCCAAATTTTCCCTGCGTACAGCTAGGCATTTTTCCAAGAATGTTGTCCTCTGCACATGGACACATTTGAGATACTAACATTCAATAACTGTTACTGCCCATTTCCATGAGCTTACTAAAGTGCACAGTAGGAAATTGATCATTTGGGATGGCTCTCAGTAATGTTGTCCCTAAAGGGTCTGTCATTATAGGGTGCTTTTTAAATCGTTTTGAGCCATACACCATTATTTGAGTCTAGAAGGGAAACATCCTGGGTTGTGTTTAAATGTAGTAGTAGTGAAATGGATCGTCACCTTGTAGTGGTGAGTGGGCTTGTGTGTGCCCTATGAGCGATGCTGTCTGGAGTCATGTACTCCAAGCAAGGTCACCCATGGCGGTAAGATCAAGGAAGAGGAATCAGACAAAGAACGATCCAAGAATGTCCTCAACAGCAGAACAGGTGGAGGATAACAATGTGTATATTACAATGGCAGTGAAGGTGGATGAAGGCTGCAGCAGATAAAAGACTTCCAATCGTCGTAGTATCCATGCCATTGGATCAAAGCCTTTTTCTGTCAAGATTGTGTGTTGATTGTTGTGCACTGATATCCCCACATAAAACAAATTCATGCACAGGCATCTTCAAACCAAACCAAAAGTCCCATGGCGATCAGCAAATGGTGATGGGGGCAGGACTGTGAAATCTGGAAGCCCCTAGTCATGGACTGGCACATGGGTGGTGGATACAGATTCAGTCGTCCTGGCTCAAGGACCAAGGCAGTTGAGTAGTTTGGCAGTTATATCCACGACTGAGCAGTCCAATTCAGGATCCACTCTGCTCACCCTGTATGGGGAGAGGGCTAGAAAAGGTACCCTAAACATAGTCTGTCTCATCTCTCTCCCTGACTGGATTACTGTGTCCAGTGGGGTCATCATTTGGCGGTTGCAAAAGACAATTGAATTTTGGAACATGGAGTATACGGACATTGCTGGACAATAAAGATAGTGAATGTCCTGAGACCAAAATGCTTATTTACAAAGCTATTGTACTACCAACCTTACTGTATACCTGTGAAACATGGACCATTTATAAACGCCACTCCCAACTTCTTGAAAGATTCCACCAATGCTGCCTCCGGAAAATTCTGTAAATTACTTGGGAAGACAGACGGACTAATGTTAGCATTTTGGAAGAAGCAAAGACTACCAGTGTTGAAGCAATGATCCTTCAACATCAGCTTCGCTGGACTGGTCATGTTGTTCGAATGCCTGATCACTGTCTTCCAAAGCAGCTACTTTACTCCCAACTTATGGATGGAAAACAGAATATCGGTGGACAGCAAAAGAAGTTTAAAGATGTTCTTAAAGCGAATTTAAGAAAATGTAACATGAGCATCGAGAACTGGGAAGTCTTGGCCCATGAACATCCCAAATGGAGGTCGGCTATTATCAAAGGTGCTATGGACTTTGAAGAAGCACGAATACAGGGCGAACGGGACAAATGAGCTAAGTGGAAGGCATGTCAAACAAATCCTCATTGCTACCATCTTCCATCTGGAAACCTTTGTCCTCACTGTGAGAGGCTGTGTGGATCCAGAATTGGCCTCCACAGTCACTTACAGACCCACCGTTAAAGACCTTATCTTGGAAGACAATCTTACTCGGCCACGAGTGATTGCCAATGATGATGAGTAGTAATAATTTGCATTTATGAATTACTTCCTAAGTATCTTGAACCAATTCCACAGTACAATAAAACATAAAAAATGCATATATAAAAACAATTTCAAATCCAATACAGATACCAGCTGGGATAAAAATATTAAATTAGAAGGCTTGCTGAAAGGGGAACGTCTTTAACAGTGACTGAAAAGACAGTGGAGGTGGCACCTGTCTGATATGTGATGGGATGGAGCTCCAAAGAGTAGGTGCCAATACACTGAAGACTCAATTTCAGAATCTGTAGGATGCCCTTTCTGGCAGAGCTCAGTGTCTGCAGGGTGCCCTTTCCGGCAGAGCTCAGTGATTGGTTAGGTGTTTAAGGGATAATAAGATCTTTTATGTATCCTGGTCTCAAGCTGTTATAGGCAGGCCTTTGTGCATCAGTGCCAGCACCTTTCTTAGCCTGAGCAGAGTAATATCATGGTGATACTCTGTCCCAGCGAACAATCAAGCTACCACATTGAGAACATACGAGCCGGCTGGCTCAGGCCCAGGGCCCATCTAGTCCAGCATCCTGTTCGCACAGTGGTCAACCAGATGCCTCTGGACAGAACAAAAGCAAGACCTGACCACAACATCACTCTCCCTGCTTGTGATTTCCACCAGCTGCCATTCAGAAGCATACTGCTTCCAAAAGTGGCTGTAGAACAAAGCCATTGTGGCATCAGCCATTGATAGGTTTATCCTGCATTAATTTGTATAATTTTTCATATTGCATGTGAGCAACTTAATCATGTGTTCCTGTATACTATAAAGTTTTAACAGTTAATACAAAATTCTTGCAACAGAAACTATTATCCACTAATGACTGAGTGATGTTTAAGTAACTACTTTCACTCAGCCTGTACTATGTTGCTTAAAAGATGCTTTTTGGCTGCAAGGTGGCAGGTCTACTTGTGTGTTCTTTAATTGATATCCAATTTTGTGGCAAGAGTGATTGGAAGAAGGGTATGAAAACATTCTTTGCACCTTAACAATACAAATTATTTGGCCAAAATCCTGAAATGTTTGGAATTGGATTCTTGGTCTTCCCGAAACGAGCCATTTGATTTAGTGTAGTCATTCACAAGTGCAATGAAAATGTTCTCATCAGGAGTTCAGACACTATTATTATTGTAGAAGCATTTAGAAACACAAATAGTTTTGGTAATATTTTCACATTTCCTGTTTAATTCCAGTTTGACTTTTGTCTGTATGCATTCTAAATGAAGTTATTGAGCATTTGTGGGGTTGTGTTAATAGATACTAAGCAACTTGTTTGACATTACAAAGCTTTCTCATCTGTTCACCTTCTTTGTCACTATGATGACTAGAAATGAGATGTACAATTCTATGAAGTTCAGCTGCAGGAAGGGCCTCTGAGCACCTTCGTGATTACAGGTTGCGTATTGTCCCAGTGAGTTATGAAATGTTTAATGTGCTTGTTGATAGCCTGGAAATACAAATTTCTTAGCAGCTTTCAATTGAAGAATTGAAATTAAGACAAACTGAGATTATAGATGGGGTAAAACAATTGGGGAATCTCCCTTACAATGCAATAACACAAGAATGTTGAGTTCCAGGATACTATGAGCTCTTAGAGCTTCTATCATGTCTCATAGTGTGGATTTTTATGCTGCCTCTATTGCGTTCGCAGAGTGCTGTCCCAGGAGGCTGTTCCAAGTGGTCCGGAGCCTGGTTGGTCCAGTTGCCCTGGAACCGATGGAACATGCTGAGGCCTCCTGTGATGAGTTTGCAAAGCACTTTATGGAGAAAATCGATCGTATTAAGAGTGCTATTTTGTGCGCTGTGGACACAGTGAGCGAACCAGAGGCAGCCAGTGGTGCTTCGGTGGTGTGGGATCGGCTCCAGCTTCTTCCCTCTGATGAAGTGGACAAGGTGCTTTCAACCTTAAAGCCAACCACTTGCTTACTTGCCCGTCGTGGCTCATTATGAGCTGCAAGGACAGACTGGGCGAGCAGATCAAGATGGTGGTAAATACGTCCCTGGAAGAGGGAGTAATGCCATCAGCTCTCAAGGAGGCAGTAATAAAACCAATTCTAAAGAAGCCCTCCTTGGATCCCCAAGATCTGAACAACTCTCGTCCCGTCTCAAATCTGCCATTCCCGGGCAAGGCGGTTGAGCAGGTGGTGGTGAAGCAGTTGTAAGTGCATTTGGAGGAAGCGGATTATCTGGATCCATTTCAATCAGGCTTCAGGCCTGCGCATGGTACTGAAATGGCCTTGGTCGCCTTGGTGGATGATATGAGGAGGGCGTTGGATAGGGGCGAATGCACCTTCCTTGTCCTCTTGGATCTCTGCGGCTTTTGATACCGTTGACCATGGTATCCTTCTGGACCGCCTGAAGAGGTTAGGCATAGGGGGCACTGTACTGCAGTGGTTCTGTTCCTTCCTCTCTGGTAGGTACCAGAGAGTGACATTGGGGGATGAGGTTTTGGATCCTTGGCCTCTCACTTGTGGGGTGCCTCAGGTTTCCATCCTCTCCCCGATGCTGTTCAACATCTATATAAAGCCGCTGGGGGCTATCATCAGAAGATTTGGGCTGCAGTGTCACCAGTATGCAGATGACATGCAGCTCTATCTCTCATTCAAATCTTTCCTGAGGTTGGCTGTAGAAACCCTATCCAAGTGCTAGGAGTTGGTGAGTGGCTGGATGGGAAGGAATACGCTGAAGCTGAACCCTGACAGAACTGAGGTACTGTTTGTGGGAGACAAGGGAAGGTTGGGGGATGTTGACCTGGTGCTCAATGTGGTACAATTGCCCCTGAAAGACCGGGTCCACAGCCTGGGGGTCATTCTTGACTCCCAGTTGTCCATGGAGGCTCAGGTCTCGGCTGTGAGCCGGGTGGCGTTGTATCAACTCCATCTGATATGGAGGCTGTGCCCCTACCTTCCCAACCATATGCTCCCATCTGTGGTACTTGCCCTGGTCTCCTCTCACCTAGACTACTGTAATGCACTCTACGTGGGGTTACCCTTGAAAATTATCCAGAAGCTGCAGCTGGTACAGAATGTGGCGGCTCGCCTGATTAAAGGCAGCCGCCGGCGAAATCACATCACTCCAATGCTGAAGGAGTTGCACTGGTTACCGGTTGTTTTCCGGGCCCAATTCAAGGTGTTGGTTCTGACCTTTAAAACCCTATACGGTTTTGGTCCAGTCTATCTGAAGGAGCACCTCCAACATCGTCAGGGATGCCGGCATGCTCAACAAGATCAGCCTCAAAAGGCTTTCTCTCTATCCCACCAGTTAAAACAGCTAGACTGGTAAGGACTAGGGAGAGGGCTTTTTCAATTGTGGCCCCCACTTCGTGGAATTCCCTCCCAAATGATCTCTGCCATGCCCCCTCTATGATGAGCTTCCACCGGGCCTTGAAGACCTGGCTCTTCAGGCAGGCTTTTGGGGTGGGTTCGGTTTTATTATTATTGTTGAGATTTTTAATGTTTTAATGTATTTGTATGTTTTTATTTTGTACGTCGCCCAGAGTGGCTGCACAGCCAGCCAGATGGGCGACTAATAAATTTAATAAATAAAATAAATAAATAAATGTTCCCTTACTGCTCCCCTTCCAACTTCTTTGTTACCATCTTGTTCTGATGATGGGTGTTGCCTGTCATGTGGTGACATGGAATAAGGCGTTCTCTGTGGTGGCACCTTGTTTGTGGAACACTCTCCTCTTGGAAGTGGCACCATCACAATTTGGTTTTTGATGCTGTTTGAAAGAGACCTCTTCACCCAGGACTTTGAGGGGAAACTGATTCAAGCTGGTAAAACTATCTGTAACTGAGGCGTTTCTGCTGCCTCTGATATGTTTTAGTTTTTATTATGGTTTTAATGTTGTTGTATTGAATTTTATGGTTTTAATATATCTCTTTATAAAGCTGGGATCTACAGATAAAAGGTGGGATAGACCTTTATTAAATGAATAAATATTGTGCCTCCTGGAGGGCAAGAATCATGCTCTGACTTTTTCCGACACTGTGTGTGTGAGAGAGAGGGGGAGGGAGGAAGGGGGAGAGAGAGTGAGTCACATGAATATACAGAAGCCGCTACCTTCTGTTTGGTTGTCAGTCTCAGGACTGCCAGGTTTGCTAGTAGAAGCAAATATAAGCAGCAGAGAAAACTGGTGTCCAGGGAAAACTGCATTTTCTTCACTGAAGTTTCTGAGTGCACGCAGAATTGGCCTCAAAAATAAGGTTAATCAGCAACTAATCTGTCTCTTCCTAACACAAATTTCTCTTGTAATTTCAGAAAAAAGCCAAAGGACAGCATCTGTTCGAGCAGATCATGTACCATCTGGACCTCATTGAAAGTGACTATTTTGGATTACGATTCATGGATTCAGCACAAGTGGCAGTGAGTCCCCCCCCCTTACAGTAGTAAAGTCAATTAAATCATACTAGGCTAAACAAAAGGCTTGTTCGTGTATTAAGATGTTTTGGTACAACAAAATTTAAAACAGATTGTGAAATTGTCCTGAATGTCACTGTACAATCAGTGCCCTTATTTCCTTGTCCTCTCTCCTGCAATGATTTGGTCAACCAGATAGATAAACATAGATAGTTCAAAGTGTAAAAAGCGTGTGAGAGAAAACAGACCTGTTTTGGATATTCTTCTGTCAGAGTTCTCCTAATCTGTTGAAATTCATTAAAAATCAGCCAGGTTCACAGAGTACCTCTGATCCTATTACTGACCTTGCCCCATACTCTGACCTTCATCTTCTGCAGTTTAAAAGTTAAAAAAATGCCTGGCTGATTTTTAATTAATTTAAGAAATTTAGTATTGAACTCGTGATAACATCTGGCATACTCAGTAAGAACCAACTGTCAGTGTTCTAAAAGCTAGACTCCCAGCTGCTGAGCTTGGCTAATTAGGGCCACACCCACACCAGCCCTTTATTTCACTTGAGACTGTAATGGCTTCCCCCAAAGAATCCTGGGAAGTGTAGTTTGTGAAGGGTGCTAAGAGGAGACTCCTATTCTCCTGACAGAGCTCCAGTGGCCAGACTGGTTTAACAGTCAGCCACTCTCATTGAAGGTCTGTGAGGGGAACAGGGCCTCTCCCAGCAACTCTCAGCACCCTTCATTAACTACACTTCCCAGGATTCTTTGAGAGAAGCCATGACTATCTACCCTGTGGTCAGTTTCACCTATCCTAAGCATGATTGCAGGATAGTAAATCCCACTGAACTCAGCAAGCATGCAAATGGTCAATCCATTCTCAGCAAACTTGCACAGGATCCCATTTCTTACTTCCTGGATTAAAAAGCAGAGAAATTCACTAATTGGCAAAAAACCTTGCAGTTTAAGAATGTACCTACAGCCAACAGATATTTGTATCAAACTTCAAAAAATAGGGAAATTGGGCAGCTATAGTGAATGCACCAGGGGAGCAGGAGACCTGAACTCCTCTCTGAGATATTGTACTGCCCTACAAATTTGTCAGAATGCAAACACAATTTGGGTTGGTCTTTCACAGTCCAATCCACTTCCTGTGAAGGGAGGGGAGGTGTGAAGGAAGGGAGAGGGAAGGGGCAAGTGGGAGGGGACAGAATGCAGTGGAGATTTGATCATTTGCATACTTTCAGAGTTTTACTCCTGTACAATGATTCTTAGGATAGGTGACACTGACCGGCGGAGGAGGGCAGGAAGGGGAGGGAGAGGGGGAAGGTGGATGGGAGGAGATTGGGTGGGTGGGCACTGGACAGAGGGGAAGCCCCTTTGCTTTCCAAAAGGAAAACATTGTGAACAGTATCGTCGTTTTTCAGCGTTTTCCCTACCTTTTTATTCTACAGCAGGCACATGTAGCCTCCCACCCACATTTAAACCAAAGCTGTCACTGGCCACATCCACACCAGACCTTTATTTCACTTTAGATAGTCATGGCTTCTCCCAAAGAATCCTGGGAAATGTAGTTAGTGAAAGGTGCTGAGAGTTGCTAGGAGATGCCCTGTTCCCCTCACAGAGCTTAAGTCAGAGCAGCTGACTGTTAAACCACTCTGGGCATTGGAGCTCTGTCAGGGCAATAGGGGTCTCCTCTCAGCACCCTTCACAAGCTACACTTACCAGGATTCCTGGGGTGAAGCCATGACTGTCCAAAGTGAAATGAAGATCTGGTGTGGGTGTGGTCCCCCGATTAACCAAGCCCAGCAGCTGTGAGTCTGGCTTTTAGAACGCTGACAGTTGGTTCTTACTGAGCATGCCCAGGCTTATCATTGACTCTAATGCTAAATTTCTTTAATTAAAAATTGGCAACACATTTTTTTAACTTTTAAACTGCAGACAATGAAGGTCAGAGTATGGGGCAAGGTCAGTAATAGGATTACAGGTACTCTGTGAACATGGCTGATTTTTAATGAATTTCAACGGATTATGAGAACTCAGATAGAAAAAAGTCCAAAAGGGGTCTAGTTTTTTTCTTCTCTTTTACACTTTGAACTCTCTATTCTCTCTGTCTTGTGTATCACCATGAAAATTGAGAGGGTTGTTAAGCAAATGTTTCTCAGTTCAGGACTATAAGTTTTGTAAGGTTTTGTTTTGAAATGAGCTTATGGGAAGCATCAGAATGGCATGAGGGGGTATTTTCAATTTAACACTGCGGAATGTGAAAAGTCCATGCTGACTATAGTATACGGCCACTCTTGTGGCTGTATTCTCTCTTGAAATGCAGGATTGTGTTCAGAACATAGACTAAACATCATTCTGCTATTTCATATTTATTTATTCGTAGATACATACACAAGGGAGAGATTTTGTAAAAAAAAATAAAAGAATGCAAAATAATCAAGTTAAAATCATTTTGCTCAGCAGCCACTACTACAGTCCTACTGGGAAGGGTTTTTTCCCTCCAGACACGGGTATGTGTTTCTGAACTATTTATGCCCAGCCTTATTGAGCTAAAAAGCATAAACGGTTTGCTCATGATACTGGTTTCTGTATATGTATAGTTCACAACTTCAGTCTTTTTGGTTGCTCTTCTTTGCGCTTCCACCATCTCACGTGCAATGAAGGCCTCTTCTGGTCTCAGTCATATTTTTCTTCTGACTTGTTCTTATAGCCTCGGGTTTCCATGAGCTTTACTTGATACCATTTAATATACTAGCTTTAGGCAATTTGTATTTACAGCTGAATGCAGTCATTGTGCAGTTCAAAGGGCATTGTTCAGTCTAATGCAATTGCTTTAGGTTTCTATTTAGTAATGTTTGTCAAGTATATTAAAAAGTGCTGTTAAAGAGCATTTCTTTAATTTTAATGAGCTCTGCTTTTTATGCAAGCTAGTGAATCTTGAACATTGTTGATGCTACACAATTTCCAGGACAAAATTTTCTAATGTTATTCTCAGAACTGTGTGTATAATTTGAGAGATGTCCCCACAATTTAAGAGACATTTGCGTTCCATTGTCTGTGTTGCTTTCCCCACCTATAGTATAATTGGTATAATTGGTATAATTGTATTAGAAGGGACTTAACATCTAATGCTAACAATTCACCTTAATGCAAGGTGTTCTGCCTTAGCCCTTTTGCCTAATGGCATCCCTGCCTGAGCAAGCAAGGGTGGTCTGAGACTTCGGATGGTATTGGACAGTCCCAGACTAATGACTCTGCGAGACTTCAAGGCTCCCCTATTGAGAGTGGCTCAGGAGTCCAAACCCAATATGGACCTGTCTCCAAGCAGTTTCTGGCCCCTTATGTTCTTGTTTTGGATGGGAAGTTGGTGATCTGGGTTTGGGGAAACTTGGTATTATTCCATTGTCACGGATGGTTCACTACCTGATCAGGTTTAGACTTCGTGTATTCCCTAATCTCTGCAGAAACAATGGACTTACTGGGATGGTCAACCACAGAAGACTGATAGATCAGGATGGTTTTCTGAGGGCTCTTAGGGCTTCTGCTGTCACTTCGGCTAGTGATCATATTGAAGGCTTGCTTGATCTCTGGAAGGGGAAAATGACCTAGGCAGTTAACATGTTCCTGAGTGTCCTCTCTCTGTTAGTAGAGAGAACCTGGCTTCCTGATGGTCTGAGAAGTTAACAGTAATGAAATGATGGGGCAACAACTAGCGCAGTTCTAATTAAACACACATATATACTTATTTTGTGGCTCTAAATGATGACAATTAAGAAATCTCACCGCTACTTTCTGACAGTCATCCGATTAAGGTTTCCAGGAAGTCAAATGGCTGTTACATTTTCTCCCCGGGAATTAGGGACCACTTGATGGTCTTCTGTAACTAGCTTGATAGGTAATTTTGAGATAAAGTTGCTAACATACGCTGTCACTTCAAACACTACACACTGTTGGGTATTTTTTCATTTTGTGCACCCTGAGGATGTGGACATTCCTTGGAGAGATGAGGCCAACCACTTGCAATAGACTGACTGATTGATATGAGTGTTGAGTGCTGGTCCCAGCAAATTAAAAGGTAGTAGTTGGGTGATTGCTAAAAAAAATTCAACAACTCTCTTAGTCCCATTATTCTGGAGAATTTTCAGTTCAGTTTCAGTCTTGGGCAAGGTGGTGACTTCTCAGCTCTACGTATCTGAATGATCTGGCATCAGGCCTAGCTTTGGTACAGAAACAGCCTTGGGCTGTCTCTGGTCACGTCCTTGTGTGTGTGTATGATCATACACTAGGAGCTGAAAAGAGGGAGTTTGTCTCTGTTGGTTCTGCTAGACTTCTCAGTGGTTGTCAGTAACATCAACCATTCTATCTTTCTGGAGCACCTGGCTGGGAGATTTTATACTGGGTTACAGTAGAAAATAAATTTGTTCTATTGCTTTGTTTTTACTTTGCTTTAACTGCCGTTTGAGTTCCTGAATTTGAAGTATCAGCATGTTATCTCCTACTATAGAACTTTTTTTCTATCCACATTCTGAGTAGTTCCTGACATAAGGTAGAGCAGTCTTGAATATTTCTCTTGTAGCTATATTTGCTGTCGTAATTCTCTGAATTTTATTTTATTTATTTATTTAATTTAATTTATATACCGCCCTAAGCCCAAGGGCTCTCTGGGCGGTGTACATAACAATAAAACAATCAGAAAATATATAAATACAATAATACAATGGAATCAAACCAAACAGACGTAAACAAAAATCAAAACAGCAGCAAAATACATCAATGAATATTAATAGTACACATTAAAATACCTGGGAATATAAAAAGGTTTTCACCTGGCGCCAAAAAGATAGCAGCGTCGGCGCCAGGCGCATCTCATCAGGGAGACCATTCCACAGTTCGGGGGCCACAACCAAAAAGGCCCTATTTCTAGTCACCACCCTCCGAGCTTCTCGATGGGATGGTACTCGGAGGAGGGCCTTAGATGTTGAGCGCAGTGTACGGGTAGTTTCATATTGGGAGAGGCGCTCCACCAGGTATTGCGGTCCCATGCCGTGTAAGGCTTTATAGGTCAAAACCAGCACTTTGAATTTAGCCCGGAAACAAATAGGAAGCCAGTGCAGACGGGCCAGAACAGGTGTTATATGAGCGGACCTTCTGGTCCGCGTCAACAATCTGGCCGCTGCATTCTGGACTAACTGTAGTTTCTGAACTGTCTTCAAGGGCAGCCCAACGTACAGCGCATTGCAGTAGTCCAATCTAGAAGTTACCAGAGCATGAACGACTGAGGCGAGGTCGTCACTGTCCAGATAGGGACGTAGCTGGGCTACCAATCGAAGATGGTAGAAAGCATTCCGTGCCACTGAGGCTACCTGAGCCTCAAGAGACAGGGAAGGGTCGAAAAGAACTCCCAAGCTACGAACCTGTTCTTTCAAGGGGAGTGTAACCCCATCCAGAACAGGGTGAACATCCACCATCTGGGCAGAGAAGGCACTCACTAACAGCGTCTCGGTCTTGTCTGGATTAAGCTTCAGTCTGTTAGCTCCCATCCAATCCATTATCGCGGCCAGGCAACGGTTTAGTACGTTAACAGCCTCACCTGAGGAAGATGCAAAGGAGAAATAAAGTTGTGTGTCATCAGCGTACTGGTGACAACACACTCCAAAACTCCTGATGACTGCACCCAGCGGCTTCATGTAGATGTTAAAAAGCATGGGGGACAGTACCGATCCCTGTGGACTCCACAATGGAGAGTCCAGGGTGTCAAGCAGTGTTCCCCAAGCACTATCTTCTGTTGACGACCCACCAAGTAGGAACGGAGCCAGTGCCAAGCATTACCCCCAACTCCGTGAGCCTTCCCAGAAGGATACCATGGTCGATGGTATCAAAAGCAGCTGAGAGATCAAGGAGAATCAACAGGGTCACACTCCCTCTGTCCCTCTCCCTACAAAGGTCATCATACAGGGCGACCAAGGCTGTTTCGGTACCAAACCCAGGCCTAAAACCGGATTGAAACGGATTGAGATAATCAGTGTCATCCAAGAGCCCCTGGAGCTGGCCGGCCACCACCCGCTCCAGAACCTTGCCCAGGAACAGAACATTCGCCACAGGTCTATAGTTGTTCAAGTTATCTGGGTCCAAGGAGGGTTTCTTCAGGAGCGGTCTCACTACCGCCGCTTTTAGGCAGTCAGGGACCACTCCCTCTCGCAAAGAGGCATTAATTACCTCCTTGGCCCAGCCGGCGGTTCCGGTCCTGCCAGCTTTCACCAGCCAAGAGGGGCAAGGATCCAGCACAGACGTGGTCACCCACACCAGTCCAAGGATTTTGTCAACATCCTCAAGCTGCACCAACTGAAACTCATCCAATAAATGAGGACAAGACCGTGATCTGGATGCTTCATTGAATCCAACTGCTATAATATTGGAGTCTAAGTTCCGACGAATGCAAGCGGTCTTATCTTGGAAGTGTCCAGCGAACTCTTCACAGCGGGCTACAGATGAATCTATAGTATCCCGAGGGCCAAGATGTAAAAGCCCTCGTACAGTTTTAAAAAGCTCCGCTGGGCGGGAGAGTGATGCCTTAATACTGACAGCAAAATATTTCTTTTTTGCTGCCCTCACCGCTGCTATATATCGCTTAGAGCAGGCACTTACCAAGGCATAATTGCATTCGTCGGGAGTCCGCCTCCATCTGCACTCAAGCCGCCTCCTTTCTTGCTTCATCACTCTCAGCTCCGAGGTATACCATGGAGCTGTATGAGCTCAACATAGGAGGAGGCGCATGGGAGCGATCGTGTCAACCGCCCGGGTCATCTCCGTATTCCACAGTTCAACCAGGGCTTCAACAGGAGCGCCAGTCTTCTCAGTCGGAAAATCCCCCAGAGCCTTTTGGAAACCCTCAGGATCCATTAATCTCCGAGGGCGGACCAATTTAATAGGTCCCCCACCCTTGCAGAGGGAAAGGGTCGCCGTAAGCCTAAACCTCAGCAAGTGGTGATCTGTCCATGACAATGGGGTAGATGAAAACCCCCCAACCTCCAGATCACCATCTCCCTGTCCAGTGGCGAAGATCAAATCAAGGGTATGTCCCGACACATGCGTCGGGCCAGTAACAAACTGAGACAGCCCCATGGTTGTCATGGACGCCATAAAGTCCTGAGCCGCCCCAGATAAAGCAGTCTCGGCATGGACGTTGAAGTCCCTCAGTACCAACAGTCTAGGGGACTGCAACAATACCTCCGAGACTACTTCTGTCAGCTCAGTTAGGGAATTTGTTGAGCAGCAGGGCGGGCGGTACACCAACAAAATTCCCAGCCTGTCTCTGGCCCAGCACAAGGTGGAGACACTCCAAACCAGTCGTCACCTGTACAGGGTGCTCGATGAGTGAGAAAGAACTCCTATAGACCACGGCAACCCCGCCTCCCCGACCTTCGGCTCTACCATGATGCTGAACCGTATACCCAGGTGGGCAAAGCTGGGTAAGAGCAACTCCTCCCATATCACCCACCCAGGTCTCGGTTATGCACGCCAGGTCAGCCGCCTCCTCCACAATTAAATCATGAACAAGGGAGATCTTATGCTGTACCGACCTGGCGTTTAACAACAGCATATGGAGATCCGAAGGCTGACTGATAGGACAACCAGCAGTCCTGGGGATGTGAGGAGAACCGGAACGGGTCACAGACACTACTTGTCTGGGACGGGTTCCCCTTACCTGGCATGTTCTCCTCACAACACCATACCTCCCATTACCCGTCACTACGCTAATTGGGGCCCCCGAAGGTCTCCCCGGTTTTAATATGTTAAAAGAGATAAAAACACCAATACACACACACCTGGTCACATTCACACCAAATGATACACATTTACAGCAAAACACACAAAGAATTCACACACATACACACACTTAATCAATAATACGATACAGTAAACATACACACAATACACTCAGACAATATTAAAATAACTACAACACATTCCAACTAAAAACTCATACACTAACAGCTCAATCATTCACGAAACATAATACACATTCAAACATATTCATTACATCCAGGTGGCAGCAATGAGTAAAATGTTGCAAGCTCAGAGCCGCAGCTATGTTAACAACACTGGCCGTTCTTAAAGAGGCCATAATAGCAGCAACTGTATAGCTTGAATTGCATTGGGGTCTTGAATTTGTGATTTTATCTGCTGTTTACTTTTAATAGTGCACTTACCCCTCTTAACGTCGCTTTACTTAACGTCGCCTCGCTATAACGTACATGCTCCATACTCCACCATACCCCACTTTAACAGTACGCGCTTTGCAATAATGGACACTGACGGAACTTGCTTTCCATGTGCCACGTGCGTTGTGAAGAGTTGTCTTCTTAGCGATCTGAGCGGAGCGATTAAGCGATCTAGCAGTCTGAGCGGCTGCTGCCTTGGAGACAGAACTGTAATCATTTAAATGTAAATAATTTACCTTTAAGTACAGTACTTTACTTTACAGTCCTGTAAAGAGCGATTGGAGCTCTGCCTGCCCCGGCCTAGGTCGGTGGTGGCAGTCTGTGTTTGTGTGTGTGTGGGGGGGCACCTCGTGCTCTTTAGATCCCCCTGATTTCATTTTACTGTCCCATTTTATACCTCTCCATTGTCCCATCTGCTTTACTGTAATTGTTTGTGATAAAAAAAATTAAAAAATTAAAAAAAAATATTTAGATCTCCTTTGATTTCATTTTATACCTATCCATTGTCCCATTTTATACCTATCCATTGTCCCATCTTCCTTTCCTGCTTTTTCTCTCTGTCTCTGCCCAAAATTAGTTCTGGCTTTTGCCACTGCTGGCTTGTGACTCCCAATAGTGTGTGTGGGGTGTGTGTGTGTGTATTGGTATTGTTTTCTCTTGCCTTCAGTACTGTACAGTATGGTACTGTACAGTAGTACAGTACATAATGGCAGATACAAAGAAAGTCGTAAATCTATCACTTTGGATATGAAGCTTAAAATGATTAAACTGTCTGATGAAGGTGTTTCTCAAGCTGAGATAGGCCGAAGGCTAGGCTTCACTCGAACATCAGCACAGTCATGAGGAGCAAAGAAAAAATTCTTGTGGAAGATAAGAGTGCTACGCCAGTGAACACAACAAAAATTAGAAAAAGGGATAGCGTTGTTGCAGATATGGAGAGACTCTTAATATGGATAGAAAATCAGACTGCACGCCAGGTTCCTGTAAGCCAGGCAATGATTCAAAGTAAGGCCTTAAGCCTATTCAATGACCTGAAGGCTAAGAAAGGTGAGGCAGCGAAGGATGCCAAATTTGTTGCAAGCTGTGGATGGTTTGACAGGTTCAAGAAGAGGTCTAACCTACATAACATCAGAGTGCAAGGAGAGACAGCTGCTGCAGATACTGAGGCTGCAGAAAGCTATTCACGCAACCTTGCCAAAATTATTGAAGAGGGAGGCTACTCCAAAGAACAAATTTTTAATGTGGATGAGAGTGGGCTGTTTGGAAAAAGATGCCTGCAAGAACCTTCATCGCCAGAGAGGAGAAAACAATGCCAGGCTACAAGCCAGCTAAAGAAAGAATAACCCTTCTGTTAGGTGGCAATACCTCTGGTAACTTGAAACTAAAGCCTATGCTAATTTATCATTGGAAAACCCTAGAGCTTTAAAGAACTATGTTAAAACTAGACTTCCAGTGCATTGGAGGTCTAATAGAAAAGCATGGGTGATTGCAGCTGTTTTCGAAAATTGGTTTGACACGTGCTTTGTACCAGAGGTGAAAGCCTATTGCAGGGACAACAATATCCCTTTTAAAATTTTGCTCCTTGTAGACAATGCTCCTGGCCACCCTCGAATGTTAGGTGAACTGAACCCTAACATTCGAGTGGAATTCCTACCACCGAATACCACCTCACTCCTGCAGCCCATGGATCAATGTGTCACAGCCACCTTCAAGTTGAACTACTTGAAAAGAACCTTCAGCAAGTGTTTTGCAGCAATAGAAAATGAAGAGGGGACAGGTCAAGAAGTCCTAAAGAAATTCTGGAAAAGCTACAACATCTTGGATTGCATCAAAACTATAAGAGATGCTTGGAATGACATCAAGGAAACAACAATGAAAGGGGCCTTGAAAAAATTATGCCCACAGTTATTTGATGATGTCGAAGCCTTTGAAGATCCTGTAGCTGATGTTACTGAAAATATTGTAGAGATGGCAAGGCAGTTATAGCTGGAAGTGGAGGCAGAAGATGTTGCTAAACTTATGGCGTCCCATACTGAACCCCTCAGCAGTGAAGATCTTCTTGAACTTGAAGAGGAGAGAGAGGAAGAAAATGTGCCGGATGAGGATGAGACCATGGAACAGCCTAAAGACCTAACTTCAAAAGTTCTCTTGGAAGCTTTCCGTCATCTTGATAGCACCATGGCTCTTTTTGAAAAGCATGATAGGGACTTTGAAAGAAGTTCCAAAGTCAATGAAAACATTTCAGGGGCTTATGCCTGTTACAAAAAAATCTACAGGGAAAAGAAAAGAGCTACAGTTCAAACCTCCATAGGCACCTACTTTCTCAAAAGGCCAGCAGCAGCACCCAGTCAATCTCCCAGACCATCAACATCCACTGATCCATCTCTAGCATCGACATCAGCCCCAAGCCCTACTCCTACTTCAGGTAGTCCATCCAAGTCGCCAGCAAGAAAGCGTCTAGCCCTTGATGACTTGACTTATGAAGTAGAAGATATAACCTCTCCTTCATCCTTCCTGCAATGCATGTAAATTTTCGTTCATCCATTTCGCATCTGCCAGCTGACATTAAAGGTAAGCTTACTTTATTTTATTTTATGTTTATTTTGGTTATTTACATCAGTTATGCCCATATATGACGATTGCAGTGCAGTACATGCATTGATAAGTGAAAAAAAAGTAGTGCTTCACTTTAAGTACATTTTCACTTTACATACACGCTCCGGTCCCATTGCGTATGTTAAAGCGGGGTATGCCTGTAATCCACAGTAACTGTTAGATTGTTTACAGAAATGCATAACCTGTTAAAGCCCTTTGCCCCCTAAACTGTATTCACTAATAGGCAAAAAACCTTGCAGTTTAAGAATGTATCTATAGCCAACAGATATTTCTACCAAACTTTAAAAAGCAGGGAAATTGGGCAGCTATAGTGAATGCACCAGGGGAGCAGGAGACCTAAGCTCGTCTCTGAGATATTGTACTGTCCTTCAAATTTGTCAAAATGCAAACACAATTTGGGTTGGTCTTTCACAGTCCAATCCACTTCCTGTGTAGCTTGGAAGAATTTGGTAACATGTGCCTCTGAGCATATGTTGGGTGGTCAATAACTGCCATCCCCAAAGATGGAGAATGCCATTTTTGTATGTTTGTTGGTGTTCTTTCTTTGCTTCATTCCTTTGTAACTATTGTTTCTACAGAGAATCTAATCTAGAAAATTATATTTCTCTCATTATTCATCCTAGAAACTGTGTCAAATTTATTTTTATTAATTTCAAAGCCTTTTTATTGGTCAATGTCATATGATGGTGAAGACAGCCTTTTGTGTTTCAAATTGAAGGTTATGTTCTATTTCTATTTTGGGTGCATTAACAGTTGAATCTGAAAGTGCAGTTTGATGTAAAATCAGACTGATTACAATATGTTGCTACTTATGAAGGAATGACTCTAGCTGTTGGAAAGACAAACTTGGCTTGCCCAAGATGCATGTTTTCAGCCTGCTATGTTTAAACCCCTTCATTTAAGGCAAGGTGGGCACGGTCAATTAAAAACATACAGCACACCTAGAATTTTGCTAGAATATATTTCACCTCCCACTGTTTTATCTTGTGCAAACTGAGACACTCCTGATGTCCACTGGAGACTATTCTGCAGAATAGCCAGTGCCATTATTCTACAGTTATTTTTGGAGTTTTTTAGTGTTAATTTTGCAAAGCTGTACTTCACATATTCACAGAGGCACATGTTACTAAATTCTTCTAAGCTACACAGGAAGTGGATTGGACTGTGAAAGACCAACCCAAATTGTGTTTGCATATTGACAAATTTGTAGGGCAGTCCAATATCTCAGAGAGGAGGTCAGGTCTCCTGCTCCCCTGGTGCATTCTCTATAGCTGCCCAATTTCCTGGCTTTTTAAAGTTTGATAGAAATATCTGTGGGCCATAAATACGTTCTTACGCTGCAAGGTTTTTTGCCCATTAGTGAATTTCCCTGCTTTTTAGTCTGGGAGGTAAGAAATGGGATCCTGTCCAAGCTTGCTGAGAATGGATTGATCATTTGCATGCTTATTGAGTTCAGTGGGATTTACTCCTCTGCAATCATGCTTAGGATAGGTGAAACTGACCACGGGATGGGGAGGGGAGGGAGGAGAGGACGGGGATGGAAGCAGGCAGGAGGGGAAAGGGAGGAGAAGGACAGGTTTGATCACTTGCATGTTTGAGTTCAATGGGATTTATTCCCGTGCAATCATGCTTAAGATAAGTAAAACTGACCAGGTGGAAGGGAGGGAGGGGGGGCTGGAGTGTGCAGAGGAGGAGGAAGAAGGAAGGGGAACAGGAAGGGAGAGGAGAGGGAAAGGAGGGGAAAAGCAGGTCTGATCATTTGTGCGCTTATTGAGTTCAATGGTATTCACTCCTGTGCAATCATGCTTAAGATAGGTAAAACTGACCAGGGGGAGGGGGAGGGGTAAGGATGGGATTGGAGGGGGAGGGGATTGGAGGGGAAGTAAGGGGCAAGAGGGAGGAGATAGGAAATAGAAGGGAGGGTGGGTTTGATCAGTTGCATACTTTGTGAGTTCAATGGGATTTATTTCTGTGCAATCATGTTTGAAAATGGAAATGGACTGCCTTCAAGATCTCATGGTACAGCCCTGCTCATACGGCGGGTTCCATTCCGGACCCCTGCCATACAGTGGAAATCGCCGTAAAGCGAAACCCATTGACTATAATGAGACGCGTTGCGCAAAAATGCCGTCAAAATGGTGTGCGATGGAAAAAACCCGCCGTAAAAACGGAACAAGCGCCTTAATGCGGGGACTTTCCCTAATTGAAAGACACCGCATTAGCGAATCGCTGTAAAGTGAAGCGCCGTAAAGCGGGGCCCTACTGTAAATGGTATTCAGAGGTGGTTTTACCATTGCCTTCCTCTGAGGCTGAGAAACAGTGACTGGCCCAAGGTCATCTAGTGAGCTTCATGGCTGTGTGGGGATTCGAACCCTAGTCTTCCAGGTCATAGTCCAACACTGACCTGGGGGAGGGGAGGAGGAGGAGGGGTGGACATTGTGAACAGTATAATTGCTTTTCAGCATTTCCTCCACCTTTTTATTCTACAGCAGGCGCATGTAGCCTCCCACCCAAATTTAAACCAAAGCTGTCCCTGGCCATATCCACACCAGGCCTTTATTTCACTTTGGACAGTCATGGCTTCTCTCAAATAATCCTGAGAAGTATATTTAGTGAAGGGTGCTGAGAGTTGCTAGGAGATGCCCTGTTTCCCTCACAGAGCTTCGGTCAGTGTTATACTACTTTGGCCATTGGAGCTCTGTCAGCTGAATAGGAGTCTCCTCTCAGCATCCTTCACAAACTGCACTTCCCAAGATTCTCTGAGGGAAGCCATGACTGTCTCACGTGAAATCAAAGTGTGGTGTCAGTGTGGCCCCCTGATTAGCCAAGCAAAGCAGCTGTGAGTCTGGCTTTTAGAACACTGACAGTTGGTTCTTACTGAGCATGCCCGACATTATCATTCAGTTCAATGCAAAATTTATTAAATTAATTAAAAATCAGCCAGACATTTTTTTCACTTTTAAACTGCAGAAGGTGAAGGTCAGAGTATGGGGCAAGGTCGGTAATAGGATTACCGGTCCTCTGTGAACATGGCTGATTTTTAATAATTTTCAACAGATTATGAGAACTCTGACAGAAAAAAGTCCAAAAAGTGTCTGGGTTTCTCTCTCTATTATTATTATTATCATTATCATTATTATCATTATTATCATTATCATTATTATCATCATCATCATCATCCGCCTTTCGGCCATAGACCCTCAAGGCGGCTTACAAGAAAAATAAACACAGATATAAAAATACAATAATATATAATATAAACAATACAATATACAATAATTAAATTAAAATAGAAACAACATTATGTTATGAAAGATTAGCTTAATGATCCTCTAAACTAGCACTGCATGAGATGTCATTATTACTCCCATTCTGAAACTGAGGGAAAAGTACCTAGGGGAAGTATTTCAAAGGGGATTTTTACAAATTTGTAGGGTGGTACAGTATTTATGAGAGAAGGCAAGGTCTCAAAGGGGAATTAACTAGCACTGCATGAGATGTCATTATTACTCCCATTCTGAAGCTGAGAGAAAGTACCTAGGGGAAGTATTTCAAAGGGGAATTAACAAACTTTATTGCAAAAATTAGTGACAGGTGACCTTAATATTAGCAGAATATTAACCACTGGATTTTGTTAATTAGGAGAAGCCTCTTCAGTGGAATCATGTTAAAATAAGAAGCATCTTGGAAACACTGTTGAAAAGTCCCTTTCTCGTCTTGTGGCCAGTGGCCACCTGCGTACAGATTTGGTTGCTGCACCTCTGAAAAGGTTATTGTAGAGCTCGAAAAGGGCAAACAAAATGATCAATGGAGGAACTCCCCGCAATGTCTGCACTCCGCCTCCGCTGTCGGAGGTAGCACGCCTCTGAATCGTGGTTACTGGGGTTCGCTGGGGAGGGCGGTGGTGCACTGGACTTTGAACTCTCTATCCTCTCTGTTCTGTGTATCGCAATGAAAATTGAGAGGGTTTTTAAGCAAGCGTTTCTGTGTTCAGGACTGTAAGATTTGTAAGGTTTTGTTTTGAAATGAGCTTATGGGAAACATCAGAATGGCATGGGGGCATTTTCAATTTAACATTGCGGAATGTGAAAAATCCACGCTGGCTATAGTATACAGCCACTCTTGTGGCTATATAATATAGCTTGCAAATTTTGAGTGCTGTTCATAAGAAGGAAGAATGCTCTTGTGCTTGCACATTTGAATTGTGGCTGGAGGTTCATGGCCAAAGGGATAGCTAGCAGCCCAGTAGTAGGGAGATCAGTGAGTGGCTTGGCTCAGACCAAATTTGCTGGACACTTTATCAGATCTTAAAACTTTCAGTGGAAGTATTCTTCTGCTTAATTTTTTGACCTGTTACTCTTCATGTATAACCTCACCTTCTGTGATGGGGTTCATGTGTGTATATATGTTCCGGCAATGTTAGAGATCCTGCCTGATCCTACTATATTACATTTATTGACATGAGGTAGTTTTATCTTGGCAAATATAAATATTTGTGCTTGCTGCATGAACGTAATGTGTTCCAAGCATTATGTCATAGTTAACTTGAAGTAAAATATGGTTACCAAATGTAACTGCAACATGATGAGATCAGGTCTCAGTGTCTTCCAGGCTTTGTTCTGTAAAAGTAGTTCCCTCCCCCTTTCCTGTGTGCCACTCAAGCTGAACTCTTGAAGATGGTGTTGGTGTTAGGAACTGAGTTGAACTAAGTGGTGTCAGTGCCTGTCTCTGGTCTGTTAACTGCCTTCCTGTGGAATGTGGAGGAGTTGAAGGAAAACAGGCTGGAAATATAGCAAACACATACCCTGCCTTACAGTTTGGGAACATCCTTCCTTTCTCTCCTTTCCCTGTTGTTCGTGTATACTGTTGCATAGCCCTTGTAGTATTCAAATCGGATGATTATTTTTCTTGGCAAAGAAAGCTTAAGTTAGATAGGTGCAAGCTGCAGATGGATAACTATCCAAAGAAGGCAAGGAATAATATTAATGCCAAGTTTTTTTTAACATTTCTTTGATTTTTTAAAGTGTTGCCCAGTTCTATAGTATTGTGCGCTACTACTGCTAAGTATGTAAATTTTTCAGTTAGTTGATATAACTCATTATTTCTCAAACAGTAGGCTTGGGCCACTTTCAGGTGAGCTTCAGTGCCACAGCCTGCCTAGTGCCTCCTCATGTGCCCCTGCCCGTAGTCATACCATAGCCTTTGGTTGGACCAACGCCAGCATCAGTAACTCTTTGCATACTAGTAAATATGGCTGGAAAACAAAGAAGTTAAAAGGGAGGAGGAGCTGTTGAAGGAAATCAATGTGGTATTAGAAGGTTAAGATTTAATAATAAAACTAGGAATAGCTAGCATTCATTCATTGGCTATCAATCATGGCCGAGTAAGATTATCTTCCAAGATAAGGTCTTTAACAGTGGGTCCATAAGTGACTATGGAGGGCAATTTTGGATTCACACAGCCTCCCACAGTGAAGACATAGGTTTCCAGTTGGAAGATGGTCACAATGAGGATTTGTTTGACGTGCCTTCCACTTAGCTCATTTGTCCCATTCGCCCTGTATTCGTGCTTCTTTGAAGTCCATAGCATCTTTGATAATAGCCGACCTCCATTTGGGATGTTCATGGGCCAAGACTTCCCAGTTAAGAGAAGGAAGCAGTTAAAAGAAGAAGTGAATGTAAAAAATAAAACTGAGGAGGGATGAAACAAACTGGCAGTTTGGAGGGTGGGTGGGAATAATGTACAAGTTGAGTGTGAAAAGAGAATGGGAAAAAAATTACAGGAGTTGGGTAAAAATACTTCGAGAGGCACGTGGGGGTTGGAAGGGAAAAATATAAAAGAAAAGGCCCTTCCTCTTAGAGCCTCTGGATCAGCAAATTCTGCCTAAAATGGTGAGGCTGAGATACAATACCTCTAGAGTACTTTGTTGAGGAAAGCTGCACCTATGAAACTCTTTGCCACAAGCAAAATGCTGTGCCAAAGAATTTAGCAATTTCCAAAAATGGATTAGATATCAATAGAATGTGATATCAGTAATTACCAGCTGATTATGCCTAACTCTGACTCCATCTGTCACCATTTTGTGACTGGCTCTGCCCCTGCACTTTTTGTTTCCTGCTACCAGAATTCTGCACCTTTCAGAAGGTGGGTGCCGTCTCCATCTTCTCGAACTCAGAGAAAATGAATATATTGGTGCAAGTCTAGAACCCTTCTCCACAGCATCTAGTTTTCTAGGTGTATACATTTTCCATGCTGTTTGTTGTTATGTGCCTTCAAGTCAATTACGACTTATGGTGACCCTACGAATCAGCGACCTCCAAGAGCATCTGTCATAAACCACCCTGTTCAGATCTTGTAAGTCCAGGTCTGTGGCTTCCTTTATGGAATCAATCCATCTCTTTTTTGGCCTTCCTCTTTTTCTACTTCCTTCTGTTTTTCCCAGCATTATTGTCTTTTCTAGTGAATCATGTCTTCTCATTGTGTTCAAAGTATGATAACTTCTGTTTTCTCATTTTAACTTCTAGTGATAGTTCAGGTTGAATTTGTTCCAACACCCAATTATTTGTCTTTTTCGCAGTCCATGGTATGCGCAAAGCTCTCCTCCAACACTACATTTCAAATGAATTGATTTTATTCGGTTTCTCCATATTCTGCCCTTAAGGTAACCGCTTGTCCAGAGTATAAGTTGCACATCAGGACAATCAGATGCTGTAGCACCCCCATTTCTTTTAAAGCATTCCATAGTTTTTCATGATCTACACAGTCAAAGGCTTTGCTGTAATCCATAAAGCACAGGGTGATTTTCTTCTGAAATTCCTTGGTCTGTTCCATTATCCAACATATGTTTGTGATATGATCTCTGATGCCTCTTCCCTTTCTAAATCCAGCTTGGATGTCTGGCGTTTCTCGCTCCATATATGGTAAGAGCCTTTGTTGTAGAATCTTGAGCATTTACTTGCATGGGATATTAATAGTTCAATAATTACTGCATTCTTTGGGATCCCCTTTCTTAGGAATTGGGATGTATATCGAATGCTTCTAGTCTGTGGGCCATTGTTTAGTTTTCCATATTTGTTGACAAATGTTTGTCAAAATTTGGACAGATTCAGTCTCAGTAGCTTGTAGCAACTCTATCGGTATGCCATCTGTTCCTGGTGATTTGTTTCTTCCAAGTATTTTAAGAGCAGCTTTCACCTCACATTCTATCCATGCTGTAGAGCATTTAGTTATGATACTACTACTATAGTCTGAATTGGTATAGTCTAGGAACAGTTGTGGTCTATATTGGTTTAGATAAGTTTTTCAAGTTCCCCATAGGCTTAGTAATCTGATCGGGTAATATAGGAATGTCTGCTGAAAATGGGATTAGAGTTGCTCTGGCTGCTATTATTAATAGTCTGTATTTAGAGGTGAGCCCATATGTATCGCAGTACTGCATATGCCACTTTGAGTTAGACTCAGCCTGTGGGAGTGGGTAGTGTCAGTTTGCACTAACATCAGATCTGACAACTGTCCTACTTATGAGATCTCTCTCAGCATACTTTTGACTACAATATGGGATCGGAAACCATGTCGTGCCTTCGGAACAATAGCAGTGGTGTTTAGAGGGACGTCTGAGGCCATAGGTGTTAACTCTGCAATACCATACTTTGAATGCCCTTATATATTATGTAAAAGGATATCACCACCAGCCAAGTGACCTACAGAAAATAGTTGACAGATTTCACAGCATACTAGTGTTTGGGGATCAGTCTTTTTCTTTTCTCCTCCAAAAACATAGTTCATGAACTTAGTTGCTAGAGCCTTATATTCTCAAGTTAACGTGAACTGCAAGTTTTTATCTTGTACTGCTTGCCTTATCCCAGTTGCTACTCTCTCCTAGAGGAACTTGTTTATACAGTTGATGCTAATGCTTATGTCAGCACTTGAAATAGACAAAGCATTCCACAGTACTAGTTTTTAGGCATAACTGTGAGAAAGTTTGTGTGCTTGAATAGAAGGGATGTATATGAAGTGAAAAGTAGTATTGGTGTGCCTTATTGTTTCTTAGGTGGGAAGTTTTCTCTTTTTTATATTGCTTGGAAAGGGTGGCCAACTTTAAACCTGTTGGATCATATGTTAGAACTGTGACAATCCCAGCAACTTTCTAGCCTCTGGCTAACAAAGAGAAATTCGAATATGCTGCAAAAATGCAGATGATGATTTCAGTGCTAAAGAAATTAATAACTTGTCTTTGAAAGCTTATTCTAGTGAGCTGTTACATCCATTTAACTTACTACTCTAGTTGTGTGATCTTCTGTACACAAGCACACTTTTCTGTGTACGTTGATCTGAAAATGCTTTATACTGTGGATGTTTTTAAGCTATGAAGAACTATTTTTGCTGTTTCTATTCTATGACAGTTCTTTATTTCTTACTATTCCTTTTGGTTTTCCATCTTTCATAAAAAGATTTTTCTTGTATTGAAACCATATAGTTCTTAATCGACTTATATTTCTTTCAGCACTGGTTGGACAACACAAAGAGTATTAAAAAACAAGTTAAAAGTAAGTGGATTTAGTTTCTTGGGTTTTTTTTTTTAAATTAATTTGGTATCTGTGATGAATATGTTTATCAAAAGTATACCTTGGCAGTATGAAACAGTATTCAAAGAACAACATTATAGTGCCAGAAACTTTGCATTGTAACTCTCTTTGACTCATATTACATTATTTCCTTAAACATGACATATTGAAAGCTGATTCATTACAGAGCAAAAAAAAAAAAAGTTTGGAGCCCCAGTTGTTTAAAGATTTTGCAGCACATTCTATTTGCCATGTCCTCTCTCTGCCGTGACTGTTTTACTAAAAAACATGGATTTGGTGGGCTGTGTATTAGTAGCATTTGCTGCACTGGCGTATTGTGGTGTATGTATTTTTCTTCTGTGACTTGTATATCTTGCTTTTTTAAAAAAGAACTCTTCTAGTAATTCGAAAGGGGACAGAAACTTTGAAAATCTGGTATCACAGGTGTGCTGAATCAGTGGATGGTGCAAAAATAACAATCTTCCTGGTTTACGATTTCTCTCATTGGGAGGTAATAAGTGTGGAGTCTACCACAATAGAATCTTGTGGTTATCTATCTTTCTAGGAAAGGTCTGTGGGCAGTGTGAGACACAGTGAGTGCAGACTGCTTCAGAGTTATTTATTCTTTGCTGCCAAAAGCTGGCTTCCACTGTCCCTAGAGTTAATGAAATAAGCGTCAGACAACCCAGGTTGTGATAGACTAGCAAAATGTTAAACTGGGCTGTTCTGAAGATTTGAGGGACAAAGTTGTCAAAGAAAGAAGACCTAAAGATGATAAGGACGTTAGTATCAAGAGAAGGTTTTCTGCCCCAGCAAGGTATATTTGTTTCATTTGCGCTTCACGAGAACGAGCCTAGCACTCTGTCATACAAATCTGCTTGGACCTGTATAATTTCAAAGACTCATTAATCTGTCCTCTGACTGGACTAACTCCACAAAATGCTGCACTTAGAGAAAATGTAATGCCCCCAGGTTTGACTCAGAATCCTGTAGAATGTGTGCTGACATAAGCTGCCCATAGCAAGTACTCCCCAAAACTCTTGTCAGTGCTTGGGAAAGTTTCTAAGGATTTGATTGGTTGGGTACACAACTGAGATCTATGGATTTCTCAGTCCATGCAACGGAGCTTTGTAATATTGGAATTAACCTAGATATGTCTGTTCTTATTGGCAGGATAAATCAATTTAATGTGATGTGACTGGGTTGACTTTTGATATATAAAACTACTTTTGTTTTAGCTCTCTTCTTTGCAGGTAGATTTTATATTGTACTCAGTACCATAAAAGGGATTTCCCCTCTTGAAGTCTGGGTAGTGAATACCTTTGCAGAATATCATCCTTGTTGTCAATAACCTAAATATATTCCCTTTTGTAGTTGGTCCACCATACTGTCTGCATCTTCGTGTAAAGTTTTACTCTTCTGAACCAAACAATCTACGTGAAGAGCTCACAAGGTACATTGTACACACTGATACAAACAGGAGATCTAGAAAATCAGTATAAAGGTTTACAGAACCTTTGCTTTTTGTGCTATATTTGGCATATTAATCTGAGTGTTGCGGGTGCCTTTTATTCTTTAAAAAAATGAATCAAAATTCCAATCCTCATGGTTGTATTTCATTATTGTTAATGTCCCTTAAGGGCAAAGATAAAACGAAGGGGTGGGCACAAAATCTTACACAAATTGTCACTGCCTCAAGGTGTTCCATTGCAGTTCCTGTCCCTTCAGGGAACTGGTGGTTCTTTGGTGTGGGCTTTTTTCTTTCTGCAGTGAGTAATCCTTGTAGCCAGTCCTTCTACTCTGGCCTTTGCACTATATTTGGTCCTCATACTCTTTATTAGAACATTAATGAAACATAGCTTTGAGGAAGCATAGAACATCTGATAGTAAAGTTTTCAAACATGTTTGAAAATCCATCCTTGTCTCTGCCCCTCTTTTCAATACTGCATACTGGGAAATCACGAAAAAACTTGAAATGACAAAATGGGTATTCCTTAGTTAGAATTTCGTTTTCTTGTTATGCTCTTTGTTTCCATGAACTAACTGGAAGACCACAGTGCGTTATTTCATAATTCTCGATCAGTCTGGCATCGACCTGCTTATATTTGTAATGATGTCACTTCTTCACTGCTGGAAGTGTTCACAAACTGATGGCTTGTTCTTGCTCTTTCCTCCTGAAATAGGTATTTGTTTGTTCTTCAGCTAAAACAGGACATTTTGAGTGGCAAGTAAGTACTGTTGACAATTACACTAAATGACAGCGGCTTGCTTATATGAATTATGTCTAGGAAATTCAGGTTACAAATATGGAACTTGTGTACCTCCAAGATTCTAAAATTATTTTTGTAGCAGTGAACATCAATGGATTCCACAGGGCTGTACAATAGAGGGGGAATCTGTAGAGAATGGGGATGTATCACTGTGTGTGGGTGCATAACTAAAACAGTGACTTTAGAGTGTATTTGGTGTGGTATAATTGAGCAATTTATTAATGATCCACTAATCCATTTATTTCTGGAACTTGAACTGACATAGACAAGTTGATTTGCCCTTTTAAGCATAGCTTTCTAAGCATATGGCAAACGATACATTTCTGAAAATTAAATGCTTACTGGAATATGTGCTTTAAGTATATTTCTGAGTAGTCTGGCATGTTCACTGAAACTCATCATTACTTCCACCTCTTCCAGATCATTGACCCATAATTATTTCCTAATACTACAGTTAAAATTTGCTCTACATACATTTTTCTCATTGCAGGTTGGAATGTCTGTTTGAAATAGCTGTGCAGTTGTCAGCTTATATGTTACAAGGTGAGTTGCCTGAAGGGAACTGACTTTGTGTGGGTGTACTGCTTGAGATACAGGAATGATTCAAATAGAACAAGTTTCCTATACAGATAGGATGCATCATGTAGACTATTAGTCATAATAATTACCACTGTTTCAAATAAACTACAGTACCTAATCTACTTCTGGTTGCTATTGCTTTTGCACTTTAAGGATCTATTACATGTTCAACCTAGCCAGAGGTAGCTGATAGCACTCAGTCATGTGTGACTTATCACCATGATCTCAGGGTTTTTTTTGCTACTCAACAGTCCAGCATGATGAGGAAGTATGAGTGGAATCCTGGGGCGTGGACTACCTTATGTCCTTATGTAGGAGAAAAGGGGGGAGGAGTGAGAAGAGTGAACTTTCTTCAGTGAAAGAACTATTTCTTATAAATGTCTCAGGGCTGTGGTTCCTGCAAAAAATATTGTGAACCCCATATTGAATCTTACTGATTGATTAGGCAAATCAAATTCAGAATCCTGCACCGGAGAATGGCAGCTCTTTTGTCTCTTTCCATTTGTACTTCCTGAAAGAGCTGTCATCGTTGAGCTGCTTCTTAGGGATTGTTTGCAATAGATATTAAGAATTTTCTTGATTCACCTTGCATGATTGTCTTGAATTTTTCAAATATAAAAATAATAATTTGTGCAGGGTTTAGCACAAGGTGTCCTCCTTAAATAACCTTTAAATCTGAGTTGTCATGTCTTTATTTCAACAACACTCTAATTTAAATTTTCAGAGTACATAAATTACAGTGGCTTGTTGCATAGCCTGTGCCTATTTTAAGACTAAAAAATATTTATGCAGAAGTAAGTTCAGCTGCATTCTTTCAGTGAAACTTCCAAGTGTGCATGGATTGTTACTGCAGAGCTACAGGAATTGCCTATAGTTGAGATAGATCTGAGTGTAGATGACAGGCATGGAATTGGATACTGATAAGTTCTAAGCTGTGTTCAGAGTCTGTTAGTCAAGTATCAGATGCAGTTTTATTAAGTTCTCTGTATTTCTTGTAGGAAAGAGCATCTATGGCCATGCCCCAAGCCTTGGTGCAAAAAATTGAAAGTCTCATGAAAAAGCTATTTAAAATATTTATTTAATAAACGCAGTTGTGTTCAAGGTCCAAGAAATTATTAAAATGTTTACATAGCACACAATGTAATAAATTTTGTTATGTTACTCAGTGTGTTTTTGCTTCTTTTGCCCCTTAATTGCTTCCGCTTCTTACATTTTGAGAAAATAGTTTAAAAGTTTAATATTTTTGATGGTAAAAAAAGTTACCTCGGCTAGTATTTGCAAGTATGGGTACCTTTAATAAAACAGAGGAATGAAAGCAGTTAAATAACATCAGCTTTTTTTCTGTGCACAGTTCCGTTATAGACAATAAACAAGTACGCTCACATTTTAATTTTTGCCAGTGTGTGTAATTCTTCATCGAGGGAAATTGGTCATCTCAAATCAAGATCTGTAAAAAAATAAATAAATCAAAGTAATAGTTCATTACGTACTCTCACTTTATGGGTTGATCACAATATATGAACATCAGTTGGTGACTTGCAGATGAATATTATTTTACTGCAAATCAATTCACTTGAGGGGATTTGAGATAACTGTGCCAAATATTCTGGGTGGTATTCAACTAAAGCATTTAGCTAGCACAAGGATTAGCACTAGTGCAGCAGGGTTTCCTCCCTCCTCCTCGGTGCACCCTGTGTCATCTCCAAATTTGCTCTGGAGGGTTGGGGGGAAACTCAGAACAAATATAGGGGCTATATGGGGGGAGGAGACGGGGAGAATGTTCCATTGCACCAGGAGACATCCTTGCATTGGAACAATTTGCTTAGTGCTATGTTAAATACAACTCTCTATTTTGATTTTTAGGCTGAAATCAGCAATTTGACATGGTGGTAGAAAAATAATTGCTTGAAAAATGTCTTGTGAAAAGTCACCTTTTTTATCCTGTTCAGTACCATTGTTTCCTTTATCTGCTACTGATTTGGTGTCGTATTTCCCTCCCTCCGCTTACTGCTTCTTTTTTCCTTGATTTAAGATCTCATCCAGTTGGAAATTCATGTCGTTAATGGGATGATATTTTTTCCCTATGTAGTGAATCTGATTTGGCTGAGGGTTACTAAGAGAGGGCAAGAAAAAGAGCAATATAAATGGAAAGATGGATAATTTTGCATGAACTGTCAAAATATTATCTGGGGACAGAACATGTTTCTCAGCATCACCAGAAATGTTCCCAAAAAGTGGTGGTATCACCCTAGTACAGGCATACCCTGATTTAATGTTCGCAATGGGACTGGAGAGTATACTTTAAGTGAAAATCTACTTTAAGTGAAGCAATTGTCTTCACTTGTACTGCACACAATCACCACTAGATGGCAGTGGCGTCATGCCAATAAAATGTACGTTATTGCGAAGCGCACGAACGTTAAGTGAGGTATGGGGACGTATGGAGCATGTACGTTATAGCGAGGCAACGTTAAGTGAAGCAACGTTAAGCGGGGTATGCCTGTACGAAGTTAAATGAAAGCTTTTTCTGTGGTGGCTAACGTGTGATAGCTCATTTACACATGCAGATTACCACTTGATTTTTGCAGACATTGCATGATGAGGGTTTAAGCAGTCTTGTGAAGTTTACTGTTTTACCCCTTTTCTCTGTTGACAACAGCCTTTGTTATTTAACCACTTGCCTGGCTGCCATGGGCAACATAGCATTGCATTCAGGCTGTGAGTGGTTTGCTGGAGGAGGGTAGGAACATACTGGCAAAGCTCTTGCCTGCCTGTCCAGCAATGGAGCCAAAAGGGCTATTGCCAGAGGGAAAGATTGCTGTTTCCTCCACTGCCAGCCTACTCCAAGGTAGCTTTCTCTGAAATGCTGCCAGTTCCATTTGCATGGCCAGCTATACAGGTGCAGCTTTGGCGTCTCAGTGAGTGGATTAGATTATTATATTGGGAGGAGGGGTTTCGATTTGTTAGAACCTGGGGAACATTTTGGGACAAGCTGGGCCTGTACAAAACGGATGGGTTCCACTTGAACCTGGATGAAACCAGACTGTTGGTACTTAAAATCAAAAAGGTGGCAGAGCAGCTTTTAAATTGATTGCAGGTGGAAAGCAGATAGGAGCTGAGGAGGGTCTAGTTTGGAAATATCTCCCCCCAGGGATGAAGATGATGGTGGAAAAAATAGGAAAATTTAAATGGGGGAAGATACAACTAGGCATTTTGATTGCAAGGTCACAGATAGCAATTCAGAGAGGCCAAAGCACTACAGGCCAAAGACACTTGAAGAGAAACACTGTATATTGTGAGCTCACCATTTAAATGTTGTAACTCCGCAGTCACACGGAGCAGTTGTGTGTTTCAGCCTGTTGATTTTCAGGCCTTCATCGGGAATGCAGGCTAGTGAGAAGTTCAAATGCCTTGGAGGCGTTTATGCTGTTGTAAGCGGTCTCCTCATTTGAACTTCTCGCTAGCCTGCATTCCCCTGATGAAGGCCTGAAAATCAACAGGCTGAAACGCATTGGGTTTAAACACACAATAAATTCCTACTTTTCTAGCATCTTGGTTTTTGCCCCCCCCCCTTTTTTTTTAATTCTTCGTTTGGATGTTAGCCGCTTCCTATTGTTGCTTTGTATATGTCATGGTTGTCTATTTTGGGTACATTCGTGTGGAAGGCAGTGTAGTAGTAGTAGTAGTAGTAGCAGCAGCAGCAGCAGCAGTGGCAGCGGTGGTCACTTCTGAACTATTTGCCATGGATGCCACACTCAAAATATGCTCAGAGGTATGTGTTACCAAATTCTTCCAAGCTATACAGGAAGTGGATTGGACAGTGAAAGACCAATCCAAATTGTGTTTGTATTTTTACAAATTTGTAGGGCGGTACAATATCTCAGAGAGGAGGTCTGGTCTCCTGCTCCCCTGGTGCATTCACTATAGCTGTCCAATTTCCCTGCTTTTTAAAGTTTGATAGAAATATCTGTTAGCTATAGATACATTCTTAAACCACAAGTTTTTTTGCCTGTTAGTGAATAAAATTATACATGGTATGGAAAAAGTGGATAGAGAAAAGTTTTTTTCTCCCTCTGTTATAAAACTAGAACTTGGGGTCATCCAGTGAAACTGAATATTAGAAGATTCAGGGCAGAGAAGAGAATGTACTTCTTCACACAGTGCATAAGTTGTACTATGGAGTTTGCTCCCACAAGAGGCAGTGAGGGCTTCCAACTTGGATGGTTTTAAAACAGGCTTAAACAAATTCAGGGAAGATAAAGCTATCAATGGCTACTAACTCTGATGGCTATGTTCTATCTCTACTGTCAGAAGCAGTATGCTTCTGAATGCCAATCACTAGAAACCTCAGGAGGGGAGAGTACTGTTTCATTCAGCACTTGCTTCCCATGAGTATCTGGTTGGCCACTGTAAGAGCAGAATGCTAAACTAGATGGGCTACTGGCCTGATCCAGCAAGCTCTTCTTATGTTCTTATGAGTTTCTATGCTACACCTACAGGACGTTCTTGGCTACCAGAGAAATACGCCTGGCGGGGGAGAAAGGGAGTGATCCGTACTTCTGCCAAGTTTGTGTTCTAGATGAGCAGCAGGAAAAGCTGTCTTAAGTATGTCCAGCATTAAAGCTAAGTTGCTTGGATGAGGAGGCAAGGAGAGAGTATTCATTATCTCCTCCACCAGCACAATTGGTTTTTTAACCTGCCTTTTTAAATCTAGCCTGCTTTTTACTCATATTACTTATACTCCATCTTTTGCCAGCCCTCTAATAAGTAAAAAGAAGGCCAGTAAAAAAATTGTAGGCTAATAACTTTTGGAGGCTAATTTTCAAGACTGATTCCATTTTTTACACATTCAAAATTTTTATTAAATATTTTTATATTCCTTGTTTATGTGGTATTTTCAGTCAAAAAAGTGGTGTGTGTGCGTTAAAAATTCTTAATGGATTAAAACTTTTTGAAAGATTTCAATGGAGTTGTCATAATCTTTGAATAAATGTTCAGTATGTCAATATCTTCCCACATAATCTGCTTTCCAAAAAGTCTCTCTTTATTGGAAGATCTCTAGTAATGTAATAAAAATACCTTCATTCTCTGCTTCATCCACTGCTTACGGTAACACACATTTATTTGTCAATGCCAATAGCCGTCTGAAAAAATGAAAGACAATAAAATAATGGAAGAATCAAGAACATTTGGAGAGGGAAATATGTGTCATTTTAGGCATTTTGATTCTGCCAGTAGCAAATTTGCTTTTAGTAGAACTTGCTTGAAATATTCCTCTCTTTCCAGCTGAACTTGGTGACTATGACCCAGCTGAACACTTCCCTGAAATAGTTTCGGAGTTCAGATTTGTGCCCAATCAAACTGAAGAGATGGAACTAGCCATTTTTGAGAAGTGGAAGGAATACAGGTAAAAAAATCCCCAATGGTAACTTTCCACTTCCCTTCAGTAGATTATCACTGTATGCATTACTTTCTTTTGCTGGGATTTCACATCCCTATTAGCACCTTCCTGAGTGTTGCTGTTTTATTTCTGTTGGGGCAAACAAGAACATAGTCCAAAATCTGTGTCCTGTAGTTGATCACACTCATAGGAAACACAGTAAGTAGGTTTCAGCCTGCAATTAAAACAATTGCACAGGAGAATATAATATCCTCTGGGGAGGTTCATGTGACAATATCACTTATTGGGTCAGTATGCTGAATACAGGTGGGCCCCGCTTATACGGCAGGTTCCGTTCTGGACCCCCGCCGTAAAGTGGAAATTGCCGTAAAGTGGAACCCCATTGAATATAATGGGGTGCATCACGTGAAAATGCCGCAAAAGGGCAAAATCGGCTTTAAAAATGGAGAATCAAAGCCGCCGCATTAGCGGAATGCCGGGAAGAGAAGCACCGGGAAGCGGGGCCCTACTGTATGTGTAGATTGCCTTCATTTTCTGAGCAACTCCAGCAAGCCACAAAATGTATCTAAGACAAAGTGGTATTATCTAGATGATGGGGTGTATATTCTATGCAGTCTACAGCCACAACTCCTCTTGATTTTATCAATACAATTCTATGAGATTCCACAACTTAATTTTGTACTGCAGTATTTTCTCAATCTTTATGTGTTTCAAAACAAAATATGATAATTTGGCAGTTGCTAATTATTAAAACTGGGTGGAGACCAGCACTATCTGGGATTCCTCTACAAACTTTTGATATTACCCTTTTGTTATTTCTGTAACCTCACTTTTAATCAAGACATGTTATTTTTAACTTTCTGTGATTTTTGTGTAATATAAATTATTCCAGAGGGCAAACACCAGCTCAGGCAGAAACAAATTATTTGAACAAAGCAAAATGGCTGGAAATGTATGGAGTAGACATGCATATAGTCAAGGTAAGTGGTGCTTTCAGGAGTGTTATTTTTAGTTCTTACAGAACGTTAAAATGTTTAACCTTGCAGTCTGTGTATCTAGTACAAGAATGGGTATGATTTACTTTTTGTAATAGCCTACTCCACTTAACTGTATGCTGGACATCTAGCACAAATGGCTGTGATCTAAAGCTACTGTTTATATACCCAGCTGCTATTCCAGACACAATGAATTTATCCCACTGTATTTTATAGATGAGGTGTGTCCTGCCCAAAGTTGAAGAACTCAGACACGGTTGTGGATTTTTCTTTTATTATAGTAGGAGACAGCTTCAATTCAGTGTGCTTCATGAATCTATCTATGCTTACTCAGAACTCGGCATCTCGGTTTCTAGAACTAGCTAAACGTGACTTCACGAGTCTAAGACATTCACCTAGCAACCACTCTCCCCCCCCCCCCAAAGTCAGCTTAAGTAAGTCTGGGTGGGCTTCCTGCTTGCGTGTGCCAGCTGTTAATGCTGAGAGTGCGTGCATAAGTGAAGGCTCTGAATTTCTCATTCTCGCCTGTTCAACCCCTTCTGGCAGGGCTCACAACATCATCCCCCCCCCCATGCCAAATCTGCCCCCACCCCAGAGGCTTGGCTTTGTTGGAATAAGCTTCATGGAATTCTCTCACCAAATCTGGCGCATGGACATCTGACGCCTCCCAAGATTTTTCCTCCGGTCCGAACCCCGCCAGTGGATCAAATACTGCAGTTTCCCTTGGTGCCGGTGAAAGTTGAGGATCTGCTCCACCTCATACTCCTCTTGCCCGTTGACCATGACTGGTGGTGGTGAGGTATTGGGTGGAATTCGGGGGCTTCTCTGGGATGAGCAATGAATGGTGAAACACAGGGTGGATCTTTATGGAGGCAGCCAAGTGTAAGCAAAATGCGACCGGGTTGATCTGAGCCTCTGCTTCGAAGGGCCCCACCCTCTGAGCCTCTTAACTTTTGGCAAGGGACTCTTGTTGGCAAATAACGTGGAGAGCCATAGTTTATCTCCCACCTGTATCTCGGACCCAGGCTGGCAGTGTTGGTCAGAAACTCTCTTGTAGGCGGCCTTACTTCTGGCTAATTGCTCTTGTAACAGTTGTTGCATCGCCTGCAACTGTTGCACAAACTCTGCTGCCACAGGAACGGCCAGGATAGAGTTGGGAAAGTACGAGGGTGATAGCCAAAATTGGCAAAAAAGTGTGTTGCCTGGGTAGATGTACAGAGTTACTGTAAGCAAACTCAACCAGGGGCAATAAAGACACCCAATTATCCTGCCGGTAGTTGACATAACAACGGAGATTTTGCTGAAGGGTGGCATTCACTTTCCCTGTCTGTATATCCTTCGGGGGGGGGTGATATGAGAACGACAGCCATAACTCAATCTATAGCAGCTGCAACAGGGCACGCCAGAACCGGCAGTGAACTGGGGCCCCTGTCCAAGACCAGACTGGTTGGGAGCACGTGCAGCAGGAAAATGTGTTGAACGAATAACTGTGTGGTCTCTCTAGCTGTTGGTGCATCAATGCATGGGATGAAATGAGCCATTTTACTGAAGTCATCCATGACTACCAGAACAGTAGTTTCCCCTGACAGGCAGGTAGGTCCATGATAAAATCCAGGGCTGTGGAGTCGGTACGCCAAACCTTCGACTCCGACTCCTCTATTTTTCTACTATCCAACTCCACCCAAAATTGCTTCCAACTCCACAGCCCTGGAAAGGGCTGTAAATGTCTTTTTAAATTGGAAGCTCTCATAGGATCATTTTTATCGCTGCCTGCATATGCGCTGATCTTGGCATCACAGCATTTGTCTTCATCTGGGTCCTGTGTCATACACTGACACACAAAATGTTTTCCATCTTGAGTTATGGTGAAATGCTCAACTACAGCTGACTTCATGGGAAGCTTCTCTGACATTTTGAATTTATATTTTAAAAAATTTGTCAATCAAAATTTATTTTGAAGTCGGAGTCGGTACATTTCTTCCGACTCCACCCAAAATTGTTTCTGACTCCACAGCCCTGATAAAATCCAGAGTCACCATTCGCCATGGATCCTCAGGTATGGAGAGCAGCTCCAGCAGCCTGGCTGGTCGCTCAGGAGTGTGCTTGGCCCTCATACACGTAGGGCAGGATTGGACGTGTCTCTTGACCTCATGCTTTATCCTTGGCTGCCAGAAGTTACTTGTGACTGCCTGTAGTGTTTTGAACACTCTGAAATGCCCCATGGTTGGGGAGTCATGATATTGTCAAAGAACTTTGGCTCGGATCTCCCCAGGCGGCACAAATCGAATCCACACTTCTTCAACTTGGCATACAGGTGATGCTCTCTCAGTTTTTGTAGTACAGCTTGTGCACGTGCCTCATGCTGTTCTGGGAAGTCGGAGTAAATAAGGATGCCATCTAAATAGACTATCGTAAAATGATCCAGGTAGTCCCGGAAGATGTCATTCATGAAATTTTGGAAGACAGCTGGGGCATTCGAAAGCCCAGACAGCATGACCAGGTTTTCAAGGTGGCCATACCGAGTCTTGAAAGCAGTTTTCCACTCCTCCCCCTCCCTGATCCTGACAAGGTTGTAGGCTCCATGCAGATCCAGCTTGGTGTAGATCTTGGCCATTTGCAGTCACTCCAGCATCTCATTGATGAGGGATGAGGGGTAGCTGTTGGGGATGGTGATCTTCCTTTACTGTCTGTACTCATGACAGAGGCGTAGCTCCCCATTTTTCTTCTTGATGAACAGTAGCAGAGCCCTGGCAGGAGACTTGGAGGGTTGGATAAACCCCCACCGCAGGTTAGCATCCAGGAACTCACTCAACACTGCCAACTCCGGCTCGGACAAAGAATATATGAACACTGAGGGGATGAGGGCCCCCAGGAGCAAGTCTGTAGCACCGTCATAGGGATGGTGGGGTGGCAACTGGTCAGCCTCTTTCTTATTGTAGGAGGACCTCCTCAGGAGGGTTCACACCTACTAGTGTCACTGGGGCGGCTGTCTCTGTAGGCTGGCAGTGCTGCTCACAATAGTCCCATTGGAATGTAACTGTTGCTTTTTCCCAGGAGATAATAGGATCATGTTGTGCCAACCAGATCATCCTCAATACCACTGGGAATTGGGGCAGGGCAGCTAGATAGGACAGTCTTTCAACGTGCCCCGGTAGCTCCATTTGCAATCCAGTCATGGCCCGAGTGACGACACCCGATGTCAGGGGCCGCCCATCTATGGTTTCCATGGACAGGGGATTCTCGAGCTCAAAGTCCAAATCCATGAAGTTGCTGGATGTGCCCAAATCAACCATAGCAAACACCTGAACATCTTGGCCTGATAGGAAGTCTAGACGGACTGGCAAATGTAAGGCAGACTTCAGTGGGAGAGGGCTAACTTTTCCAACTTGGAGGGGCACGCCTTCCCGCAACAGAGGCACAGCCCCTCTTTCTGGTGCTTCTCTTTCTCCACTTCCATCAGGCAGGGCCGTGCCCCCCCATCTGCCTGGGCTCTACCCGTGACTGAGTCAAGGTTCCCACACTAGGTGCGAAGCGCATGCGATGGAGGGGAATGGGTGGCACGTCTCGGGTTGCTTAGGCTTTGCATTCTAGGCAACGACCATCAAGACTTCTGTCGATCTGCAGACACAGTTGGATGAATTCTGATAAGGTGCCCGGTGACAGGGTTCATGCCAATTCATCTAGGATCTTTTTGCTGAGATTCTTATGGTAGTACATTAGAGCAGGCTCATTATAGGCTATCTCTTGGGCCAGGATTCAAAAGGTGTTGGTTTAAGTTCTGAGAGAGTTTTTGCTCTGCTGCAGAGTTCCCAACTAAAGGGCCACAGTAGCCTTTCGCTGAGGGTCTCTGAAGATTTCTGCCATGGCCTCCACGAAGTTGTCAAACTGGGTTAGCAAAGGGTCATTCTGAAGCAACAGAGGTGTTGCCCACTGGGCTGCTTCCCTATCCTGGAGGCTGATAACAAAGGCCACATTCAAGGAGTCATTTGGAAAGTCTGACAGCCTCACGTGGATGTACAGCTTGCACTGAGCGATGAACGTGATGAACTGCTCCTTATTCCCACTATATTAGTGGGGTAGGCCCACAGTTATTTATTTATTTATTTTATTCCATTCCATTTATATACCACCATCAAGAGGCCCCAGGGTGGTTTATAACACAGAACGAAAGAAACAATATATATTAATACTTAATGTAATATCTATACAATATAAAAAATTAAAGCAATTATAATGAGAAATACTCAGTAAAATACAAAGTCTCAAAACATGTTATTACCTACTTATCTCAGGTTCAACTATAAAATGTCATACATATATAACAGCAACAACCTAAGATATAATTAAGGGAGGGGGAATTAAAAGTCTATCACTATTTAAATTAGTGACCACTCTGTTAAATCAGTTACTCACACTTCCAAAGAACTCACAAATGTGCATATTGGCCACTGTCGTGTCAGATAGTATTTTGGGCTTGGATTCCATATTCTTAGATGCAAGAGGCCTTTAGCCCCGGGGGATGGGGGGTGGGAGAAGAGAAGAGGATGATGACCAGGTTCTGTTGGTGGGCCATTCTGACGGGTGCCCACCTCTCAATCAGTCCAGGTATCTTGACTCGAGGAGCAGGCACTGGTGGGGCTGGGGCAGCCCCTTGCTGCAAGATTGCCACTTAATTACCAAGCTGGTTCACTTGCTGGCGCAAGGTCTGGTTCTCTATTTGGAGGCTCTGGGTCTCGGCTCAGAGTTGCTGGAGTCCAGCTAGTACGGTCTCATAGGTGCTCTGGTAGACCTCCCTTATCCTGCCACTTGCTTCCATCTTGGTCCTGGGGTCGTCGGGTGGAGGAGATGGTAGCTGAGTCAAACTGTCCTCCCTGAAGTTGAAGAACTCAGACTCAGACACGGTTGTGAATTTTTCTTTTATTATAGTAGGAGACAGCTTCAATTCAGTGCGCTTCATGAATCTATCCATGCTTTCTCAGAACTCGGCATCTCTCTAGAACTAGCTAAATGTGACTTCGCAACTCTAAGACATTGACTCAGCAACCGCACTCCCCACTCCAGTCAGCTTAAGTAAGACTAGGTTGGGGTCCCGCTTGCGTGTGCCAACTGTCAATGCTGAGAGTGCGCATGTATGTGGAGGCTCTGTCTTAACGGAATCTGTTGAATTTGCTGCCTCACTCATCTCCTGACGCAAGACGGGGCCTCGGCCACCTTCTCGTCTTCTCCCTCTGACAGAGGGGGAATGCAAACTGACAGCCTGGGCATGGGGAGTGGGGGGGCACCCAGCTAGGAAGCATCTGACAAGCTAGGATGAGCTCCCACAGGGGTGTCCGGAGTTGTGGGGGCAGAGCTGTCGAAGACGAGCCGGGGTGCCCTGTAAGTCTGTTTTGCCACATGGCCCCTCCCAGGTTGTTCATCCCAGTCCAAGTCCTCATCCTCTGCCTTGCTCTCATCTGTCCACCCCCTCCCAGCAGGTCTCAAGACAAGGGGTGAACTGCACTTAAATTCTTAATCCTTATGTTAAACATGTATTCAGAACAAAGATGGGTTTTGAGATGAAGTGCTGAAAATAAACTGAGATTTAGGGCACAGTCCAACTGGCATATACGTTAGGCTGAGAGGATACAGGATGTGGTGATAGTGGGGTGTTGCCACAACTGGGCTGCGCCGGCAAAAGTGTTCTCTCCCTGGATGCAGCTGCGATGCAGCCAGGGACTCCACCACCACCCAGGCACAACGGGCCTAGCCAAGACCAGCACGTGGAGCCTGTAGAAGGCCCCAAAAAGGGGCGTTCTGGAGGTGTGTCAGGACAGAACCAAGGGGAGGGGGACTTGCGTCGCATCCTGAGCCCATTCATCTTGGTCCTGCATCCCTCAGTCCTGGCAGCCAATACGCTGGGGAAAGGGGTGGCAGAAAGAAACATAACTTTATTTTCCTTATGCCAAGCCGTGCCGGCACAGCCAGAATCCTTCCTTCCCATCAGCTACTGAATGGAGATAGGATGTGGCAGCTCCACTTCCACCAGCCCCTGCCAAGTTGGATAGTTCCCTTAATGTTGCTTGGCTTAGGTTGCACACCTGATCCTAACATTAAGTAACTCAAAAAAGCACAAAGAAGCTTTCAGTGTAGAATAATGTAAGTAAAATGTTTTATGTTACTGTGTCTGTTTTTAAAATTCATATTCTGTCAACATGGCTTCATGGAATCCTCGGAGTAGCCAAGAACATCCTAATAAGTAGTGAAAATAATATCAAAAGATAAACTATTTAATAAAACTGGAATTGAAGCAAATACTTAGTAGCACACTTCTTAATATCTGTTGACTAAGCCCTTTATTGCTACAGTATCTTAACAATAAATGAAATTATAGTTAAATTAAGGCAGTTTGTACCATTATAAAGTCACATCTGTAGAAATAGTCTAATCTGGGTTTTTTTTATTCCTACTAGGCAAGAGACGGTAATGATTATAGCCTCGGACTAACACCCACAGGAGTTCTTGTGTTTGAAGGAGATACAAAGATTGGATTGTTCTTTTGGTAAGTTGGATAATTTTATAATATACATTATTTTAGATCTATAGCCTAGTCCTGTAAGCCTTATAAGCAAAATCTGTCCAATATTGGTGTTCTCTGTAATTTGCCAGAGCAGAGCTCTTGGTATATTGTGAATGAGTGGGGTAATTCTTGAAAATGGCAATATCAGCCATTTGTTTTGTGCCTTCAGGAAATTAGCTTCTGTGTTAAGCTGTGTGTTTATATGTAAAAAAGAGTGATATTTCCCTGAGAGTGCAGATATGTCTGGGTATCGTACTGCATTAAAATTAACATGAAGTACAAAATGATCAGGAGGCTATGTGGCATTTATTCAGTTAGATGAGCTTTTTGTCTTCAAGTCCCCCGCTCCACCAAGAACATTAAATATGGTATTTGTGTACAGTAGGGCCCCGCTCATACAGCGGGTTACGTTCCGGACCCCCGCTGTAAAGCGGATCCCATTGACTTACATTGACCAAAATGGTGCCTGGCGGCAAAAAACCGCTGTAAAAATGGAACAAGCGCTGTAAAGCGGGGCCTTTCTACAATTCACAACCATATTAGCGGAATGCTGTAAAGCAAAGCGCTGTAAAGCGGGGCCCTACTGTACTTCTCATTCACCAGAAAGAACTAAGAAGCAGGACTATCTTTAAACATTCACAATCAGAAAATTCAATTAACCTTTGTCTTTACAAGAAACTAATTGAACATTGATATTTGTGTTAAAAGCATCCTGTAATTAAGCTTGTAATTTTAAGTATTGTGTTAATTTATAGCAGTGTTTCACAACCTTTGTGAGTACGAGACCCCCTCTATAAGCTCAAAAACATTTGTGAACCCCCCCCCATGCTAATTGTAATTTTAGTCTCTGTTAATTGAAAAAAAACGGTACGTGGCAAAATCACATCTCCAAGCACCCCTTTCCATTAAAAGCTCCCTGCAGACAGTGAGGTGTTGTTTTCTTTTCTTAATGCAAAGGTCTAATCAAATTGGTATAGCCCTCCCCCACCCAGAGTCTGAAGATGTACAGTCCTGTCTCCCAACACTAGTGGGTTACAGTATCAGCCAGATAGGCAGCATATAAATTAAATTATTATTATTATTATTATTTATTATTATTATTTGAGATCCATGTTCAAATCCCCACCCAGGATTCATCCCCATGAAGCCAACTGGGTGACCTTGGACCAGACACTCTCTCTCACCCTGACCTATCTCACAGGGTCTGTGTAAGGATAAAATGGAAAGGGGGGAGGGGACTATGTGACCACCTTGAGCAACTTGGAGGAAAAGTGGGATATAAATGCAGTAACAATTAAATACATTTCAGCTGCAGTATGTGGACCCCAGCCTCAGCCAACCTGCTGAGCTTTTTAAAAGTAATAATAATAATCAAGAAGGAGCAATGTGGTCATGGTGGGGATGCTATATCGTGAAGACAAAAGGGCGGATAGATTGAGGAGGGGTGTTAGTGTTTATAGGCCTTGGGATGATCATCAGAACTGATGACTTGGTTAGCGTGCGCTTATTTTATTTATTTATTATTTAATTTATATCCCTCCCTTCCAGCAGGAGCCCAGGCCAGCAAACAATGTGCTAAAAACACTTTAAAACATCATAAAAACATATCTTAAAATACATTAAAACAAAACAGCGTTAAAAACATTTTAAAAAAAACTTTAAAAAAGTGTTAAAAACGTTATTAAAAAACTTATTAAGCAATTCTAACACAGACGCAGACTGGGATAGGTCTCAACCTAAAAGGCTTGTTGAAAGAGGAAAGTCTTCAAAAGGCACCGAAAAGATAGCAGAGATGGCGCCTGCCTAATATTCAAGTGGAGGGAATTCCACAGGGTAGGTGCTGCCACACTAAAGGTTCATTTCCTATATTGTGCAGAACGAACCTCCTGATAGGATGGTATCTGCAGGAGGCCCTCACCTGCAGAGTGCAGTGATCGACTGGGTATATAAGGGGTAAGACGGTCTTTCAGGTATCCTGGTCCTGAGCTTTATAGGGCTTTGTACACCAAAACTACAACCTTGAACTTGGCCCGGTAGAAAATGGGCAACTTGGGAATGAGAGTGGAGCAGAAGATAGATCAGCACACATACAAATACATCTGCCTCTCCTGCAAGCATCTGCAAGCACACCTGCATTCAGGCACATGGAGGGGGAAAGCCCTCAACTGCCACAGTGTCTGAGAGATTGGAGGGGTGGAGTGTAGTGGAAGAAAAGGGGGACACTGGCACACCCATTTAGCCTCAGAGATGGGGGGGTGAGCAAGTCCTGAGCATCCTCACTGCTCCGTAGCTACATCTGGGCCAAAGGTGAGATCTGCGAGGCCTCACAAATAAGAATAATTTTTAAAAGGAGGTGGCAGCGAAGCAGGAGCCTAGAAAGGCAGGCTGGTTGGCTGCCAGGAAAGGGGAAAGCAGCCTTTCTTTGCAGCCTTGCTTCTTTTGCTTCATGAAAAGCCCTCTCCTCTCATTCTGAGCAAGGGCATTGTCAGCAGCAAGATGGGAGTCAGCGATAGTAATCCTCTCTTCTTCCTGGTATCTCCACCCTCAGCCTCCTTTGGTGTCTGCCACATTTTATAGGTAGGCGCCTGCCCTTGGTACGGCTGAAAAGACGCTTATATGGAGCAAGGGGGAGGTGTAGTCTGTAGCAGTAGTGGGGAGCAGACAGCATTCAGGGAATGAAGACTTCAAAAAAAAATAAATTCATTTCTTTACTGTTCATGGCCCCCTTGCGGGTCACGGCCCTCAGGTTGAGAATCATTGGATTATAGCATAAGATGATATCTGGGGTTCTTGGTGTTACATAGATATTTCCAAAATTGCACTAAAGTACAGACATCTATTCCATTTTAACTTTTCCCCCTTGCAGGCCAAAGATCACCAGGTTGGACTTCAGAAAGAATAAATTAACACTAGTGGTGGTTGAAGATGATGAACAGGTAGAAGAAAGTCTTTGTTCACTTTGCTTCTATTGAAACAAATAATGGCTAAAAAATGAAGCTGTTTCTGTTGCTCTGAGTTAGCTTAAGCATGAGCATTGTAAGCAGAATAAATTGAGGATGGGTGTGAGCGTACCTTTAAAAGGCTTCTTGGCTTTATAAAACACCATGGCAATCAATAAGAAAAGTGTCCTGGTAAAGTGAAAGTGTAAACTGTATAACGCCTGAGATGCCAGTGTGGACATGCTGCACACTATATGTGTTTACAATGTATATGCACTTATCTGCTTAGGAAGCTCTCAAAGATTTGGCCTAATATGTCACAGGAAATTACTACTACTTTCTTGGTGTCTTATAGTAGCTAAGAAATATATAGTATGCCAACTCTTTATCATGTGGCTTGCCTGCATGCAGTTGTGCAACATCTTGGAGTCTTGGCAGAATTGCTTTCTTTAGGGAAATTAAGACTACTCCTCTGCACGTTGAAAGAATGTATGAGGAGGCTCGCCCCATGCCAGTGTGCCCAGTGATCATGCCCTGCACTGTCCATGCATTCAGAGAACTCTATAGATTCACAGTACATTAGAAGGGAGCCTGTGTAGGAAACAATGTCCGTACTTCCATGGAGGAGCTCTGTGTGCATGCTTTGGGACGTGCATAGAGCCCCTTTTAGTGAGCTCCATACATGTGAATGGTGTCAGGGGAGGCCCAGTGATCTCCCACACACATCATTCCAGCATGTGGTGGGTGGCCATCTGAACCTACCCATCCCTCTTTTCTGTGTGGACTAGCTGTGAAGAAATGAAGCTAAACTGAAAGGTCAGTTTTAAGTATCATTACTTGCCCTTGAACTGGGTAGTTCTGGAAGATGAAGTAGATACATATGTGGTATGATTCAGCCAAAGTTAACCACTCTTTAAGTTCTACTGGTTTAAGTTCCACTGCTCAAGTAAACAGACAATTGTTTAATATGAATAGCTGAGTGTAATTCCTCACTGATTCAGTTGATCCCATCTGCTAGACACTTTAGCTTTAGATTAACCCTAACCTTTCTTCAAGCAAACAATAATTTGTTAATTTATGGTAATTTGCTTGACCAAACCCCTTATAAATTAGAAATGCAATCTTTTCCATTCAGTTCACATAAGCCATTGAGTTGTTACTCTTCTTGCCAAGATATTCTAGTTGTTGTACAACATAATTATGTCCTCGCCACCCATTTGCAGTCAAAGAGAGCACAAATTGCAGCACATATCATGCAGCAGACCAGGGATCTAAAAGTGGTGGCTTGACTTTTTTAAAGGAAGTTGTTTTGTAATTTTCTATTTCAGTGACTAGTGTTGTATAGCAAGTATTATAATAGTAGTGCTCTTTTCCTATCCTGCCATAACAAAAAAGATAAACAGATCCTCTGCTATATATATTTTATCTTTCTGGCTTATTCTGTGTCAAGGAAATGGGAAGAACCTGTTCTATCACTACTACTGTAAAATACTGAGAGAACATTGTTCTTAAGGTTGTGAATGTTCTCAGTATTTCATAACATTATTGGTAATATTTACCAACAATGTATTGTTTGAGTTGCTCTTTCTTCCATGAGTTACTGTAATTCTTGACTGTACCTACAATGTTGTGAAGCTAGTGTTCATAATCCTTTTCCACAACGTACCTATGGTGGTTATCTCTCCCTCTTTTTTTAAAGGGCAAGGAGCAGGAGCACACTTTTGTCTTTAGGTTGGATCACCCAAAGGCCTGCAAACACTTGTGGAAGTGTGCAGTCGAGCATCATGCCTTCTTCCGCCTTCGCGGGCCTGTCCAAAAAGGTTCCAGTCGATCAGGCTTCATTCGGTTGGGGTCACGGTTCAGATACAGGTTAGCAGTCTTCTATTCAGTCAGGCCGTCCCTTAGCATGTGCGGGGCCCGGGGCAAAAACATAGTTGGGGGCCTCCCATGAGCACCACATATTTTCTGTTTTTATCTCGATCTCGACTTGCATTCATTATAAATATTTAAAATAATAATAAATTATAGATAGATCAACGAAATTAAAATGAAATTATCACAACGTAAACAAAAAATGAATTAAGAAAAAAGGAGATGCAGTGGTACTTACGTTTTAGTTGTCGACACTCAAATGAACTAGCGGCACAATTATTTATAATCAAATTCATGCCTCTGTTGTCTTGGCACTATTTTTTTTCTCAGTACGAACAGTACTAGTCTAGTCATCTAGATGCACTATTTTCACGCTACACTACAATTTTAAAATTGATGTATGACTGAGCTAGCTACCACCACCCAGGTTCATCTGTATTAGGGCTCCATTTATTGATGTGAAGAAATCTTGCGTTTTCTAAAACCATAACAAACATTGAATTTACTTTAAAAACTGATACACTACTTACCAGATTACTGATAAATGCTGCTTACCAGATTCTCAGAACATCTAAGTATTTTGAAATGCTATGAGTATTTACATGAAACACTGAAGTCAGTGGGGAATGAGCAAGAAATTCTGAGAACCAAGATTATCTTTAAAACCTTGCTAAGTGCATAGGCTTCCAAAATAAAAGTGGCAATAAGCCAAAAATACTAAATTTGTATTGCATGCAGTGAATAATAACTACTTTCAACAACTCCCTGCATAACAGAATGGCAACTCTAGATGCATGTGCATTCTGTGGCTGTTACCTCCTAGGGGGTATACTGTATATGGACAAGAAAAATAAAATAGACTTCAGGCTTGTGAGTTGAGTTCTACTAGTTTTTTTGAGAAGGAAGGGCTCATTTTAAAACACTAAATATAGGGGAGCAGTGTATAGTTTGGAGCTATACACGCTGTTGATAGGCAGGGTTTTCCCGCTCCTTCATTATCTAATGCAAAGCAGGCTTTCAGCATAGAGCTGTGAAAAAGGCTAGAGTGGCAGATGTCAGTTTCAGCATCCACAGAGAACCACAGCCGAGAGCGATTTCCAATTGAATATGGGAAGTTCAGGCTATGCAGCTCATAGAGACAAGGTTCAGAAAGCGCCGCTCACGATTTGATGCCCAAAGACTGTGACACCACCTCCCCAGCTGCCTCTTTTGCACTACCTCACAGAATCCCCGCGCTCGCCTGCCTGCTCGCTTGCCCACCCGCCCGCCCACCCACTCTCATACGCGGGTCCCCCCCAAAGCGCGAGGCCCAGGGCAACAGCCCTGCTTCCCGGTGCGTAGGGGCGGTACTGTATTCAGTACCACCTTCCCTGCCCTTTTCTCAGATAATGGACAGGAAAAGGAAGCTGATACCTAGTTATGTTTGTAGTGGCCTCTACTCTGGATCCTTAATGCCAAAAAGAGTGAATTTCTAGATGTCATGATTATAGAGAGAAGCTCAAACATTTTTTGCATATGCTTGTTAACTGTCTGAAGAGGAACTTTTATTACTCTGCGCAAGTGTACATCCTCATTTCCCCCCATTTAGGGCTTTAAGGGTTAAAATATGTATACATTGAATTGAGTCCATGGACAGATTGGAAGCCTGTGTAATATTGGTGTCTTAGTATCTGATGATTGGGCTTGCATCAGCAGTCTAGCTACTGCATTTTGAACCAATTAAGTTTCTGAATCATTTTCAAAACAAGACCATGTAGAACACATTGCACTGGTTACAGCCAGATTAGATTCTTGTATATGTGACTGTGGCCATTTCCCTTCTTCAAGAGTTGTGGCTGGCACACCATTTGAAACTGTGTGTAAAAGCACTCTTAGGCATAACTACCATGTAGCCTTCTGGATATACTGCTGGGTCAAAGAGCACTCCCATACTACAAACCTGCTCACGTACTAGTGAATCCTTGAGTTTCTCTCTGCCACTTCTTTCCATTGACTGTCACACGAGTGTACAAATCATTTAATAAAAGTGTGGGTTATGGAAGTGGAATAGGTTATGCCAAGTTAAGATGAGCAAATGTTATTTTTTGTTGTAAAACTATTTTTGACACAAAAAATATATGGTTCCAATAATAGTCAACTGAATGTGTTCGTTGATTATAGTTTTCCTCCTATTCATGTTTCTCGTTGTGCCATCTTTCTGTTTCTCTGTTTTGCTCGTGGCTTTTTATATTATAATCCTATGTAGCAATTATCGGGTCAGTTTAACATTTTTATAAGATCAAGTAGTAAGTACCTGGTTGCATAAGAACCAAGCGTTTAGAAGAGCAAGGATAATTGTGTGCTGCCACTTATATCAACTATGCCACCATAAATGTTATCTCTTGTTCTGTTCTGGTGTACCTCACTTCAACCTAGTGGGAAAACAGAGTATCAGACAACAAAGACCAACAAAGCCAGAAGATCGGCATCTTTTGAAAGAAGGCCTAGCAAACGATACTCAAGGAGAACACTACAAATGAAAGGTAACCTGACCCATTCATAGGCCATGCTACTGCACTTGATCCAAATTGCTACTTTGGCTCACAGTAGCCCAACAGAACTTCTGACTTCTTTCTTTGAATACCTGATCCCTGTGCCATAGCCTCAATTGATTTTGAAATGAAAAGTTGTTTCAAAAGCAGTGTTGCTTGAGGGTAAGTGGAGTCTAATGTTTCAGTAAATCAAATCTGCCCCTTCAGTTCCTGGATCCTGGCCAATTCTGCAGGCTACATGCAATATTTATTTATTTTATTCATTTATTACATTTATACCCCGCCTTTCTTTTTCATGAAACCCAAGGCGGATTTACATATGGTTCCCAGGCAGTCTCCCATCCAGGCACTGACCACACATGACCCTGCTTAGCTTCAACAGGGAGCTGGCCTTATGTGTCTTTAGACCATAGCCTGGGAACTTGCTAATTGGGCGATTGCATGAACTTTTCTTCCCTCCCTCCGAACTTGCCCATTGTATTTAGTGGAAGTGCCTATGAAAGGTGGTAAGTTAAATGAAATCTTAATTTGTAGGATATTTGTAATCCTACAAATTATTTATCCCCACCTGACAGTCATTTTAAAAGTGTGTCCCTAATATTTTGCTGAAGTATCTCTGAAAAAATAGTGGAAGTTTTTTGATAGTGGGTAAGTGACATATTCGACAATGTTTTGTTTTTGTTATTTACTACAGGAAGCACTGCAAAGTCTGAAGAAACTAGGTAAGAGGATCAGTCAACATTAGGCTTCTAAAGAAAAGATTTCTTCTGAGTATGTCTTGGAATCAACAAGAGTAGCCAGTGTGGTGCCCTGCAGATGTTGTTCGCTTGCAACTCCCATTGTTTCTTCCCACTGTCCTTGCTGACCTAGGCTGATAAGTTTTGGAGTCCTCAATATCTGGAGCACACCATATTGCCTACTTCTGCTGTATAACTAACCTGTCAAAAATGAAACATTTTGGTATAAAACAAATGATGCTAGTCCAGAATATTAGTTTGCTTCATTTCATCTTATTTCAGCCTTCTTGTTTGCTAAATGTGGCAAAGATACTTTGTCAATAAAGAGTACACTGATATAACCAAAGTACTATGTTTTGAATTATCTTATTCAGACCATTCTGCATTGAATGTTGTTGTTGTTGTTGCACTTCCTAGCAGACATGTACCTATATTCTGGGGCAGCGATTCCCAATGTGGGCAGTAGCGCCCCCTGGGGGGCATTACAGCCTTTCAGGGGGGCATTGGCGTGACTACAAACTTTAGGGGGGCGCTTTGGTTTAATAGGGGGGCGTTGACATTTGGCATTCTGATGCGACAGTTGAAGCATTTAAGTTTAATTTTATTTAATGCACAAATGATTAATTTTTAAACTGTTTTGTCCCCAGTTAGAATGTATTTAATAGTCTCAGTTCATGGAAATAACACTATAAATAGTGTGTGCTCTTTAGTAAAGAAATTCTGAATAGCGGCCAGTGTCATATCAAGGAATGGGGATATTAGCCATGCCCCGGCACTAGGTAATGTTCCAATGCTGTCTTGAGGGATGTTGGAACCAATCACGAGAGAGTGTTTGATAAGCTGGGTGTATTGGTGGAGGGCTCATTCTCCCAATGGATGAGTGCCGTGTGCAAACGGGTGACGCAGACAGTCAGTTATTCATTGGTTTTCTTCAGGAATGGGACACACTCGCTACACGTTGTTTCTGTGATGTTTAAATGAACTTGTTTAACGAAACAATGCTGGTAAATTGAATGAGCTTGTTAAGTAACACAGTGTATTTTATTGGTTCATACTGTGTGGACTTAATTAGTTTTTGCTTATGTTTTTAGGATTTGTGAAATAAGAAACAAGTCCTATATCTGCAATTTGTTTCTTGCGTGTATTTTATGGATTTATAAACTCCAGATATTGTGAAGTTAGCCAAAACTCATCAAGCTCAAGGATCACACTAGTATTTTATAATAAATCTCATTTTATTTACTTTTCTATAACTATGTATGTATATTAATAAATCATACTAAGAATTCAATAAGTGCAATAAAAAGGCATGATAAAAACGACCAGTAATAATAATTGAAAATACCTTTTATGCATTACTCATATTTTAAGGGAAGAATAGGAAGCATTGGCATATACTTAATCTGAGGGGGGCGTTGGGCACAAAAAGATTTTGCAAAGGGGTGTTGGGTCGAAAAAGGTTGGGTAACGCTGTTCTGGGGTAATAAGGTTTTCATCTCAATCAAAGCTGGTTCTAGAAGAAGATTTCAGTATTTATCTGCAGTGAGCTGTGAATTATCAGATTCATAGCATTTCTTCTGTACCCAGTTTCTTACTATTGGAAGTAACGTTTCTTCACATGTTACAGTACTTTTTACTCTTTTTCATAGTTACTGAAAAAAGGTAGGCAGCCTCACGGGAGTCTGTTGTCCTTTTCTCTTATTGTTTACTGTGGTGTTAGGGTATCATGGCATGTTCACTCTAAAGCCAATCAGTTACATGTTTGACTGTGCATGCTAATTAATACTGATTTTGAAAGATGCATACCGTTCCACTGAAAATTATTAGATCAGCAGTGAATAATGTATTGCTGCTGAAAGAAATGCTGTTTAATACCTGCTTTTTGATGATGTGGTGTTTGGCTCCTGAACTTTAACAGATTAGTGTTAGTTAGCTTCATATGGAAACCAAAAGCCTTTTAGGGACACCTTGATGAAGGTGAAGCACAAATGGATAAGACAAGTAAATGTGTTCCTAGGGCTCAGGCAGTAGGGTTCAGAAGTATTTCACCTTACCATGGTTGGAGTTTTGGCTTTGATTTACAACAGTGTAACATTTCTCCCCCGTTTATGCTGTTTTATTACTTTATCAGATTTAAGAACGTGGGAAGCTCCCTTAATATTGAGTCAGATCTTTGGTCCATCTATCTTAGTATCGTCTACATAGACTGGCAGCAGCTGTCCAGGATTTCAGACAGGGTTATTTCTAAGCCTTACCTGGAGATGTCAGGGATTAAACCTGGGACCTTCTGTATGCAAAGCAAATGTTCTACCACTGAGCTGCTTTCCTTCTCCATTTGCTGTGTAGCAGCTGTACAGTGTTTACCATATTCTGCCTAGCAGAACTCCAGGAAAATTATGATGGCTTAGGTAAAAGTCCAACATCAGTATATCATGTTAATGTCAGACAGAGGGCTGCTTTGAAGTCAAGTGATACATGCACATTTAAACAAATAATGGTGTGTCCTCAAACTTAGTGTTTACAGCAGGTTTAACTTTCCATTTACTGATCCAGACATCTGGTTGGCCACCATAAGAACAGGATGGTGGAATAGATGGGCAATTGGCAGGTTCTATTCAGGTTCATAGTTGGAGCTAAGAGACCCAGATAAGTCTTAAAACTCAATGGTTTGATCTTTGGGAAGTTAACTTTCATTTTCTCTTTCAGGGTTCCAAATGTTTTCAGCCAAAATAATGGATCACAGCAAGTAAGTCTATAATCTGTTTACTTAAGATTTTCTTATAAGTCTTTGGGGCAAAACTAAACTATGCTCAAAACACAATGGTGTTGGTCTCATATTTACTAAATGGGAAGCGGCAATTGGTTCACTAGAACTTGAGGAGTTAAAATCAAAATTTGCAAACCAAAGTAGGAAAACTCGTATTCTGGTTTCCCTAATTGGAAAAAAACCACTCAAGGCAACACTGCTCACAGGTGGATGTTGTTGTTGTTGGAGTAGCACACATGAGATGTTCAGGGAGTATTGGATTCTTTTTCGTTTGAGATACAGTGTTCCCTGTTGGAAGCCAGCCATGGCAGAGAAGCAAACTCTGCCTGTTGATTCCTCAAGGTTCCCCTTCTTCTTATCTTAATAATGTGTCTTTTAGCTAAAATATTTTTGCCTTTGTATTTTGTCTTTCAAGAATTGGAATACAATGCCAGCCCTGCCCTCTGTAACAACAGTTCCTTCTGGCCCAGTCTTAGTCGAAATAGAAAATCTCCCAAGGAGTCCTGGGACTATCCAGCAAGACAAGAAATGGTGCGTTACTCTGTTGTCACCTTGCTCTAATTTGGAAATGATAAGCTATTGGTCATTTCACATATATTTTCCGCGACTGATCTTGAACACACGCTTTATATTTGTGTCTTCAAGGAAAATAATACTGGGAGAGGCAGTGGTTCACAGGCTAACTCACTGTTCTTTTTAGCCTAATGGGGATACTTTGTCGATTCCTTATTTGCAGTCCTAGCTAGGACTCTCATTGTGTGCTCTTGCTGAGAAGTGGGTTGACGTGAGTGCTCCATCTGCACCCTTCAGTCAGGATTTTGCTCAGTACTAAGCAGTACTGAGCAAAATCCTGACTGAGTGCTCAGTACTAAGGGTCAGCCAGATAAGAAAATGAATATTTTTCATTATTGCAGGGTTTTCCTTAAAAAATAGCTTCTCAACTTCATGGATGTCTGCCACGATCAGAAGTTTACTTAGGAAAATGAAAATAGTTGCACATAAGGCCGTTTAGAGGTTTTATTACAATCAAGTGGTGAATAAAATTTGTTAAATAAATAAGAGCTTATGTTTCATTTAAATGCCTTTTCCTGGTGGTCCAGGCTCTGGCTATACATCAAGATAAAGCCACATTACTTAGCCTACAGCCCCATTCTAGTGCAAGAGTACAGTCTTTTTTACTTCAAAGGGGGACACTTTAATCTTGGTGAAGAATTTTAATTCTCTCAGACACTTTAAAGAACTGCAGCAATAGGATGCAATAAATGTAAAGCTCTTTTAGGCAGTGAAAGACCCACATGCGACCATAATCTAATTCATGTTGCTTTTATGCAACTTAACAGTGATATTGCAAATATAAATAATGTGAGGTTCTAATTGTTAATTCTATTGAACATGTCTTTTACGCAAATCTAGCCAATTATATGTTGACTTCAAAATGCTCTGGACCTTTGCTTTATATCTTGAAGTTGTTCCTCAGCTATGATCAAAAATATAATCAAAAAGTGCTTTCTCTTTTCTTTTGCCCTTGATTTGTCTAGTGTCTGAAATTGGAGGTTTTTCTCTTGAGATCTTGGTTGATCTGTCAGTTTCTTCCTTTCCCACTGGTGGTGATTGTAAGGTGGTGATGCTTATTATTTTTAAATCTTTTTTGCCTTGTCAGTATGATGGCTTGTCTACTATAAGATCAGTATAACTGCTGTGCACATGCTTTTTTGTAACATTCTCATGTGTGCCCTTTAGACTCCAGCTCCAAACAGCTCAGACTATGCTTTTATAGCTCTTTAACAATCTCTAGCCTCAAGCTGATGCTGCTTCCAAGAAAATACTGTTTTAGAAATCTGCACATCTGTAATTGTACTATGAATGGTAGAACCCAGAAAACTTCAGTGTGGTCCTCTTTTCCTTCTAAAACAGGGGTGGGGAGCCTGTGACCGTCTGGATATTATTGGATTCTAAATTCCATTAGCTCAAGTCAGTATGGCCAGTGGTCAGGGATGATAGGAGCTGCAGTTCAACAGCATTTGGTCAGAGGTTTCCCATCTCTGTTATAAAGAACCATTTTATATCCAGTATAATTACAAAGGTCTACAGCCATACTACCCTGAACAAGCCCCATCTCGTCTGGTCCCAGAAGCTAAGCAGGGTCAGGCCTGGTTAGTACTTGGATGGGAGACTGCCTGGGAATGCCAGGTGCTGTAGGCTTAGAGGAAGGCACTAGTAAACCATCTCAATTCCTCTTACCATGAAAACCCTATGAATACATCCAAAGGATTCATAGGGTCACCATAAGTCGTAACGACTTGAAGGCATATAACAACAATAATTACAAAGAAAAGTATGTGCTACCATCTATTAAGGTTTCTATTAAGGCTGTTTTGCATGTGGTTTCCTACATGAATATTAATTGAAATTCTAAACTATATATAATCATGTGGCATGTAAACATGTATCTTTCACTGATGCTGCAAAATGGGCATGTATGGATATCTGGTCTGATATAAAAGATGGCAGGGCTGCTATACCTTTAACAATTGTGTAGAAAAGGAAATTATAGGAGCTGTAACTTGGCTGCCCCAGATATGTGTATGGTCTACATGCTTGTGTCTTGCACCTGTGTAGAAAAAGAAATCTGCATTCTTCTCCAACAGAACTAATTATTCATCAGCATACTTTTTAAAATTCTGTATAATATGACCTGATTTGCACATGATGATAAACCACTGATTTAATGCAAACATTTTTGTTTGGCTTACTACTCATGGTAAACCATGAATGCTGGTTCTCGCATAACAGGCTAAAGTAAGCCAGCCTCTAGTTTATTTCTTCCTGCTATGGAGCAGACAGGAGCAGGAAAAGAGTGAAATGGGCAGTAATGAGCAGCATGCTGCTTATTCACAGTAAACTTTTTTTTTTGCTTTTAACTATGGTTTAATGTTACATGGGGACCCGGCCTATATGTGGGCATTTTAACAAGCTGTGCTGCCATTCTCTTGAAGGGGAAAAGGAAAATCAGTCAAGAATTGTTTGGAGCTGTATGGTCAATCAAGTGTGCTGCATTCAGTCTGAAGTTTGGAATGAGATTAAGCTGGATGCATTGATGGAATGTGTATCTCTGCTTGGAGGAGAGCAACTTGAATGTCTCGATGCTGCCTATGGGGCTTTCCTGAATCAACCTCTTATCCCTTTTAATTGGTCGGTTTCCATGGCTTGGCGTTGGTCTTGCTCCTGTCACTTTTACCAGCCTTCTTTAGATAACTTTTTGTTTCAGTGTAAGATTGTAAGAGCTATGGTGCATTATGCTTTTTAATTGGGTAAAGGATCAGTACATTTTTAAAGGAATGGTTCTTTGCATGTATGAAAACATGAGGTTATGTTTAATTATGTCATTTTTTAGACTACAAATTTTCGTATTACATTTGAACTGCAATGCTGACAGTGCCACTCAAAAGGATATGCAATGCAGCACCATTCAGGAATTTTCCTGTGAGTTCAAGTTTTTTATTGTAGAAATTCCTAACCTACCAACTGCAAAGGAAAGGATATTCCATGTAAACCGCAAAGTTAACTTTACACTTAATTGTTAGTGGATTATATCAATGTTAATTCTTAACAAGACACAATTGAAATCTTACATCGAGTTCAAGGGGTGAATGGGCAGCCTGTGTATTCTGGAATCTTCCAGAATCTGCATTTTAAGATTAAATTTAGTTGGTTGCTGCCTTGATAATGGAGCAAACCAGATGTGGGGCTAGGATGTCTGCTACAGGTGAGTCCCCTTCAGGCTTTATCACCTCCCGTGTTGCTGTACATGAGAGCAAGGAGTGAGGCCATGCTGCATAGTCTTGCCATGATGTTCCTCCCTCCCCCCCACGTCTGGGCTTAACAATGTGAGTGTTGGCAGGGGGTGGTGTTCCCTTTATAGTTGTGTACTCAAAGACTTCCACAAGTTCTGGAACCCTGAACAATCAGATGGATGTTTTGCTAGCAATCATTATGAAGCAACTTTTCGTAAAAGAAACGTTCTGCTTGTGATATTTGGATTTATACAGCAGAGAACCAAATCCTTAACATAAGAATCAGGGGTCAACTTGATTTAAAATTGTTTCTAAAGAAGACTTCTTTAAATGCTTGACATATTGGCTTGATATCTTGCATGTTTTTTTTATCTTCACTTTAATGTGCATATTCTAGTAAAGATGCTGCTTGCATGCATAGCGGTGTGGTTTAGAACTCCTAAGCTTAATTTTAATGGAACTTTAGAATTGTCAGAACTGTCAGACAGAATTGTCAGAACTGTTATCTTAAATGGAAAACGTGATCGATAGCATTCCTACAAATTCCTTTCACCATGCTGAGATTGGGACAAGTTTCACCACAGTCTTCATTGGGCAATTATTGTACTATCTCTAAAACTACAGGCTTTGAGGCACAGGCTTTGAAGATGGCTAAAGATTCAGCACACATCCATACTCCCCCCCCCCCAAAAAAAAACAATGACCAAAGACTATTGGATACTCAAACTATTGAGAAAAAAAAACCCGAGAAAACTTTCCTCATGTATACAGTAGTACCAAATGTGGCATGGTACTGCTGAAAAGAATAGTTATGCCTAAATAATAATAATAATAATAAATTTAATTTCTTCGTCGCCTATCTGGCCAATGGCCACTCTAGGCGACTTACAAAATTATTAAAACACAATTAATAAAATACAGTAATACAATAAAAACAATAGATCTACAACAACAATATTAAAACTGTGTAGGAGGCATTACAATTATATCGATTAACCCTCCCCGGATACCCCAAAGGCCTGCTGAAAAAGCCAGGTCTTTAAGGCTTTCCGAAATACATTTAGGGAAGAGGCATGCCGGAGATCGTGTGGGAGGGAGTTCCAAAGAGTGCCTATTGCTGATTGTTAAACAGAAGGATTTAAGAGGTCTAAAAGCTGGAGGGAGTCTTGTTTAAATTAGTTGGTTGCCCTAGCTGGTTTGGGGCAGCAAGTCATTTTAATCAAGTTGGAGTAAATGTAGGAGCTTGGAAGTCAAACAAGAGTTTTACTGACCTCCTGCACTGTCATATAGTTCTCTGGTCACACATAAGCACAATAGTTATCTCAGCACAGTGGGGAGGAGAGCCTGGCTGGGAGTCGAAATCCCTGCTCGTATCTCCTGGGCATAAAGGGCCAGCTAAAGATGACCCCCACAGTGAATGGCTCAGGGGTTACGTGCCATGGGCAAGCTGCATAGTCCCAAGGAGCTCAGTTGCCCCCCAGCTGGCAGTTGCAGAGAAGGAAGGGGTTGGCTTATACAGCTGTGGCAAGCTGAGCAGGCCCTAGCCAGCTGGGGAGGACTCAGAGGGAGGCAATGGTAAACCCCCTCTGAATACAGCTTACCATGAAAACCCTATTCATAGGGTAGCCATAAGTCAGGATTTCCATTTTATCTCATGCCATCATTCAGAATGGGCCATCTTAACTTTTCTTTGAACACACTAAGCATTTGGGGAGTGCTTCATTCTTTTTGTAAAATCAGTGGTTACAGCTGATAGATGGGTACAGAAGTTCAAATCTATAGATGCATTAGTGCAGTTACTTTTAAAATGTTTATTAAGAAATTTGGGATTCAGAACATAAAATAGTGTAATCATGAATCCAGCTACAAACCAAACTTCTAGTAACAAGTATCCAGGATATCTCCAACATGGAGCAACTCCAGTTAAACTATATTTTCTTTCATGGGCAGTTAGCAGTAGAGAGGAGGAGCTACCCCTGCCTCTTTTTGAGCCTCTCAAGTTTTACTGTCATAACAAGTTCATATCTCCAAGTCCCTGGCCAAGTTAGAGCCCAGCAAGTCCTAGATTGCTTCATGCATTAATAATTAAACAAACCTGACTTCTGCCAGGCAAAGATAATAATTCACTTTCCCATTTAGTATCATGGGAGAGAAAAGCAGTTAACTCAGAATATACACACAGTTTTGTGTGGGTTTGTAACTGACAACGCTCTGGAAATCCAAGAAGACTGATTTTGCAATTTTCTAACATGTAATTTGGGCATAGTAAAATGGTAATAGCCATGCCAAGCAAGCAGGATCACTTTTGGTGAATTGTAAACAATATGTGCATGAAGTTCCTTTATCTTGTCTTTCACTGGCTGTTTGCATGCACTGTTACACCATGGTTTTAGCACTGTGTGCATTCATAAGGCCAAAGTATCAAGCTCATGCATTTGTACAGTCCCCTCTCCTGTGCAGCATGGAGCAGGACTTATGCAGGAGTTTAGCTTCATTACTTAGTATTGCATATAAACCAGGGATCCTGGTTTAAAATGAGCAATAATTAAACACACCAGCTTCATAATCCATGGTTTGAAATGGGCTTCTTGAGAAACTAACCATGCAAACTGGGCCATAATCTTTATGGCGAACTGCTTCATCCTCCTTGTTTACTTCAGACTCAAACTCTTATTTTCTGATAGGTCAAAGTAGTCATCATGTTAATAACAGTATGTTTGTCCTTAGCATTTAACCATGTTATTTAAATCCTTTAGCGCTGCTGTGCCGATAAAGTAATTTGCTTAAATAAAGGGCATACCTTTAGCCTGTATGTTTAGACTGAGTAATAGCCATTAATTTTATGGTAACCCGTGCAGGCAGAACATGAAAAGCCACCGGGATATGCCTTCATTTCTAATTTCATTTGCTAAATGGAGGAGGCATTGTATGAAAAAGCAGAGTATTCAAATTAAATATTGTATAGGTCATTCTGAAACCAACATGACCTCACAGCAGCAGTGGAGGGTTTAAATTGAGAGTCCATTTAATTGAATTGTGTATTTTGTAAGCTCACACACACTGTTTGCTGTTCAATAAGTTTGTTCTTCCTAGTTCGCCACTTCATTTGCTACCTCTTCCTCCTTCCATTCTCCTCATTTGTGTCTAGATACTAACTGTGCCCCATCCCATTCCCTAAACCAATCCAGGCCCCATGATGCTGGTGACTGCTGTCAACGTGGTGGAAGTGCATGGAACGCGTGGTCTCCTCCTTCGGCCCACTCAATGGATAGACACTACAGTGACTTTGTCCATGAACGCAATGTGAAGAATGCAGGAGTGTACAGACAGGCATTTGGTTCTGGTGTCCAAACTGCCATGACTGACTTGTAGAACCTTTGACCTTTAGGAAACCTCAGTTGTTCCCTGCGACACCCTGGGAGTATTGATGCGTTGAAGGATATGGTTTTTTAAATAATTAGCCCATGTGCTGAAACACCTGAATATTAAGGAATAGCTTACTAGATATTTCTCTTTAAACATAGATCTCTTGCCACTGATTGTGTTACATTGAAGAGAAAATATTTTAAGGCTTTTCTTAATGGGGAAAAAAGGATTAAATAGCTTCCTTGTAACAAAGCTGCATATTGTACCCATAGGAACCATATTTTGTTCTCCAAGGGTTTTAAGTAAACACGGGCACCAACACTAGTTTAATTGTGCTTGACATGACCTTGTAACTGTTGTATATATTTTTAAAAGAGAACAGAGGAGATGGCAACTGGTAGGTGAAGGCTGCTCCTTTTTTAGATCTTCTGCACTTTTAATAGCGCTCCTAATTGGAAATGAAATACAGTTATACATTTTATATTAAAAATAAAATACTTTCAAGGAGACCTGAAGGAATATTAAGTAGGTTGTCTGAGAGTGTCATTTTGAAATGTTTTGCACTGAATGCAAAAACCTGTTCACCTGTGTTCACTAGTAAATCATGTAAGCATGCCTGTATCCCTATTGGTGTAAGCATTTCCCGTTATATGTGACCAATTCTCTTCTGCTTCAGACATGCCAGTTCTAGATAACATCTACTTCAGAAACAAAGAGAATGATCCTGGCAATCTCAAGAGCTCAGAATTATGTGCCAGGCTATTTCCATCTCACCCTTCATTCTTCCATCATATTATTCAAAAGGAAAATTGTTCTGCACCTTCCCTCACTTCAGTTTGATCCCTATGACATGATGAAATTCCTCCATTGGGGCTTTTTTCAGATCAGGAGACACAGGCATGTCTTTCCTCCTGCTGGCCTCTGCATGCAGAGTGACACCAGTGTTCACTGCCTCTGTGGAGTTCCCAATTTCATCCCATTAGAGGGATGTCTGCTGGTGTTAGCTCACAAAAAACAAACAAACCCTATATTCCAGTAGGAATACAGGCATTCCAGAGGATGGATTGAGCCGCTCCAGAGTCTGCTAGATCCCTAGCCAACTCCACTGTTGTCACTTGACAGTTTTACTTGTCTTGCCCTAACCGGCATGAGCAGCATGACTGTGGACGTAGCGGTAGCTCCACCTTTCTGTCACATCCCACCACTCCCTGGACAGGGTTGGGGTTGTCCTGGTAATCTACAAACTTGCAAACTGCCCATTGTTATGATTGGGAGTGAGGAGACATTGTAGAATATATGGACTTTAAAGGCCATAGTTCATCACTCATCCACAAATGGAAAAACTCGCACCGCCATCCACATATTACAGAGGTATTTCTAAACATTTTTAAAATTGAGCCCATTCTAAATTTACTGTACCTCCCAAGTCTTACAACCCACTGGTAGCCATCTCTTTGGCATGTACCTCTTTGTATATGTGCATCTGTGGATCAGTACCCTAATCTAACAATGACATTGGAAGAGTACTAGAACAGGGAGTGGTCTGTGAGCTTCATTCAGGTGGTCCACAGCATGTCTGTGGATTTGTGGTTGAAGATAGGAGACAGTACTTCCATTGCATAAAATATTCATATTGATTTTTAATTATAATTTTATAATAATTTATACAATAGTAGAGTTGGAAAGGGCCTATAAGGCCATCATGTCCAACCCCCTGCTCAGTGCAGGAATCCAATATAAAGCAGTAGGTAGCTGCCCAATAGATAGCTGTCCAGCTACCTCTTGAATGCCTCCAGCGTTGGAGAGCCCACAACTTCCCTAGATAATTGGTTCCATTGTCGTACAGCTCTATCAACTAGGAAGTTTTTCCTGAAGTTCAGCTGAAATCTGGCTTCCTGTAAGTTGAGCCTATTATACGGTGTCCTGCACTCTGGGACAATCGAGAAGAGATCCTGGCCCTCCTCTGTGTGGCAGCCTTTCAAGTACTTGAAAAGTGCTATCATTATCTCCTCAGTCTAATTTTATTTCTTGTATCATATTTTATTGTATTACGATTTGAATTCTATGGAATTTAGATTATAGTACAATATTTAAGAAATAAAGGGTGCAATAAAAATAAATTTAAAAAATCATACAGCTTCTGGAACAGCACATTACAGTTGCTAAAACAAGCAGAAAGATCATTAAGTGGCCTGCCAAGACCCTCAACAATTTTCAAGTGGTCTATGGGCAAAAACGTTTGGGAACCACTGTTCTAGAAATAGCATCTCATATTCGCTCCTAAAATCAGCCATGGTGGAGATGATGAGAAGACGCTATTGTGGTTGCATAGTTTCTATTTCTCTCCAATAGTTAGCATAGCACTTTTGGTGACTGTAGTATCTCTGACTGACTGCTCCAGAATGTTCTTCCTTCCTATAATTTCACTGTGCCTTCCCCTATGGAGGGGAGGTGGGATTGCACCATAGTATGAGAACCATGGTGCTACAGGGCAATGTATTAATCTGTTTTGATGAAAGTGACAAATGAAGCGGTCCTAAGAAACAGTGCATGTGAAAAGACAGTTTTCTTTAGGAGAGCAGCAGTTTTCTTCATTGCAGAAGTTTTCTTCAGACCTTTCTCACTGACTGTGGTTTCATGTAGAGACCACTAAAATATCCTAGATCTTTTGTGATCTTCTGGTTAGGAGCTACCCCTCTGTCTGCCACAGTTACTTTTGCTTGAGCAATCAATAGAATTTAATTTGGTCTCAAGGCTATCCTGTGGCCTGTATGCTAAGGATATTTTAACATAAGTAAAATGTACTGGAGACAATATGTGAGAGAGGAGAAAGTCGCATTGATTTACTGTTGTTGCTTCAAAAAAGAATTGTACTATGCATCATGTGAATATACATTACAAATTTGACAAGAGGAAGTAACTGTGGCAGACAGATGGGTAGCCAAAAATGGGTGGGATCCCCTCCTTTTCTCTCTTCCTCCCAACTCAGTGGGTTGCTGAGAGGACAGATCACTTCAGAACTCCAAGCCAGACTCAGTACATCTTGAGGCTTTCCTTCCACATATGTTTCACCTTTTTTCAATGTTTTTCCCTTTCTACACTCTGGCCTCCCTTCACCCACATGAAATTAGGCAAAGGTTCACAAGTTGTTCACCGCAAACTAGATGAAGCTTCCACTAAAGAATTCCACTGAAGATTTTGGTTGAGATGTCATCAATATGCTGATGGCACTTGGTTGTATTTTTTACCCTCCACAAGTTGAAGAATGAACTTCTGAAGCAGGCAGACTCCTGTACTGTTCAGGCTCCCTGTAAGATTTAGAATAATCTCTGCATAATCAGAGTTCTAAGTCATATGGAGATCCTATAGGAGGCTCCCTACTTTAAAAGTTTGTCCTTATAAACCAGAGGGGCAGAGTCTTGCACCGTTCTCTTGTTCTTCTCATGTGTTTGTCATCGCATGAAAAAACTGAGCTATCAGATAGGACCAATGAAGATAGCTTGTCTTCCATCCCCTTGGCCCTCAATCAGAATTTGTAAAGCAGTACCTCTATTAGCGCTTTCCAATAGCTAAAAGTCATTTATAGGTATATGCACTTCTTAAATATTTGGCAAGATTGAGCTCTGCATATGCTCAAATAATGTTGGCTAAAGAAGATGAGAATGATATTCAAATTATGTTAAGAAGGAACATAAAAAACTGCCTTATGCAGCTTAAATCCATTGGTCTATCAAGCTCAGTATTGTCTACACTGACTGACACAGCAGGCCTCCAGGGTTTCAGACCAAGGACGTTCCAGCCCTATCTGGAGATAGGAGGCATTGCTTGGGGTCTTCTGCATGCAAAGTAGAGGTTCTGCCATTGGGCTATGGCTGTTACATATAACTAAACCTACCCATTCCTTTGCTAATAGATACAACATTGGGTGGACAAGCTTTTTGTAAAAAAACAAAAACATGTAGAGAGACTAAGGAGAGCAAAATTGTCTTGTTTGAAAAATCTTGCATGTATGATTTTTGTATGCTGCCTGCAGACCAAGTCATTTTAAAAAGAAACACATTGGCTTGTAAAAAAGAGAAAAAACGGTGGAAAGTATGAAATGCAATAAAATCTTGTAAAGGCTGCATTTTCCCCCATCCAGGTTTTATGGGAGGGTGCTATAGCAACATGGAAGTGAAAGATGGGATCATAATTCTTAATAATAAAACATAAGTGCTGTGTAATAAGATTGTAAGGAGAATGAACAAGAGTGGATAGAACACCTTGATTCTTTTAAATAGATAACAATGTTTAAGATTTGTATCTGTATCCAGAGCTTTTTGAAGAAGTAATTGTTACCAACTGCATTTTCCAGAGTCATAATCTTAACATGAGTATGAAAGTCATAATGCAGCTCAGGAAAGCCACATGTGAGTGGGTGTCAAATTTGTGTCCAAAGAAGTAAATTGTAAAGAAAAAGTACCTTTCTGGCTTGCCTAACAGGAAAAAGTGGATACCAGAAGAATGTTCACATTCTGGAAAATAGTTGTGTAGTATTTGAGAAGGCTTCAGTCATAGTATTGTGTCATTTTATTTATTTAAAGATTTATACCCCATTTCAGGGCAAAAGCCTCCCAGAAACCTTTACAAGCGCTTGTAAATGCTTACCCAACCCCAATCCATACACCTTGTGACTTTTTAAAAAATGCTAGAGAGGAACATGAGAGCCCTGTACCTGTACTTGCATAGTGCACAGAAGGAGTGAGAAACTTTGAGGGCCGCATTTCAACTTGGGCAACCTTCTGGGGTCCGTATGCCAGGGGTGGGTGGGGGCAGAGCAGCAGATAAATGTGGTACTTACCTTTCTATGGTAGGCTACAAAGTAGTCATGCAAAAGTCAAAACGTTTACACTCAGTCTCTATTCAAGCAAGCAATAGGCAAGATCACAGTTCAAGGGCACATTCCAGAAGCCAAAAGTACCCAAGCAGGGCATGAAGCAGAGCTACTGTGGGATGTAACCTTGGGAGAAGTGTATGTATGTTGAGAAGAGTTCTGAGTGGTGGATCGAGAGGCCTGGGGGATCATATTAGGATCCTGAGCCTGAAGTTCCCATCCCTGTTACACAGACTTAATTTGAATTGGTTATGTCTGAAACCTTGTTTCCTTTTCGTATCCTGTGTAGTATGCCTCTGATTGTTGATTTACTGGATGACAAGGAATTGTTGAAAACTTGTATTGACAATGCTGCTGGTTTTCCTCCTGCTGGAGGGTCAGCTGGAGCTCTGGAAGAAACAGACCTTAGTTTCTCTCCTCATGGCACCAAGGACCAACCCTCTGAGAATGCAGCTTTTGTTGGTAAGCAAGTAATAACTGTTGGGACACTTACAATACTTTATGGTTACTTGACTGTGATATTGCAAAGTGTCTGATGTGTTATGCAGACAGGACAGGCTGTCTTAACATCATTGACAGTGTTCTGAAACTGAGCCAAATCCCACAAGAGCCCATTGTTTTAGCTGAGTCACATTGTCTCTGGCCTTCCCTGCCCATTTATTATTATTATTTATTATTATTTATTATTTATTAAATTTATATACCGCCCGACTAGCGATAGCTCTCTGGGCGGTGAACATAAAATAGTATAAAAATACAATGAATAACAAAATAATATTAAAATACAATCAACAATACAATAAACATTATTAAAATTAGATCAATGTAACTTAAAATGCTTCAGAGAATAGGAAGGTTTTGACCTGGCGCCGGAAGGAGAGCAGAGTCGGCGCCAGGCGTACTTCCTCAGGGAGACTGCTCCATAGTTCGGGGGCCACCACTGAGAAGGCCCTAGATCTTGTCATCACCCTCCGGGCCTCCCTGTGAGTTGGAACCCGGAGGAGGGCCTTCATAGCAGAACGTAGTGCACGGGCCGGTTCATATCGGAAGAGGCGTTCCGCAAGGTATCGTGGACCCGCACCGTATAAGGCTTTATAGGTTAATACCAACACTTTGAATCTAGCCCGGAAACATATTGGCAACCAGTGCAAGCGGGCCAGAACAGGTGTTATATGCTCGGACCGCTTGGTCCTTGTCAGCAATCTGGCCGCCGCATTTTGCCCATCCCTCCCTCCCAGAAAGCTTGGTCTGTCGTCCAAGCTGGCTTTCTCCTCTCTTGTCGTGGTGCCAGCTGCAACAAGTAAGGTGGAAGGGAGGAAGCAGTATGAGTGGATGGAGCTACTCTATCATGAAACACCCTGACCGACCATGAAACACCCACCAGCTGTGGTTGCTTCATCTTTCTGCTGATGGCCCAGCTAGAAGAAAGACACCAGCAGCCCCAGTCCAACAGGCAGCAGGGAGTGAGACAAGCCACAGTATCTCAGCCTGTTCTTTTCCTTTTTCTCCCAGCTATTGTCTTCATGTACTAGGATACTGTGGGGTTTTTTGCTGGCACTTTGCACTACAGTGTACCTGGAACCAACAGCAGCACCTGCTGAATCGTGCTACTCATTGAAGATGCTGGAGAGATGTTACCAGTGTCAGCATCAGGGAACATGATTCTTTAGGGGCCTTTGGGAACCAGCAGCAGTGGCGAGTTCTGATGGAGCAGTGTCCCAGCACAACACCCAAGGATGATGACAGGCAGCCAGAGCTCTGGAGTTATCATTATTTATTAAATTTATATCCCACCTTTCCTCCCAAAGGAGCCCAGGGCAGCAAACATTTCTGTAATTAAAAAAATACAATTAAAATTAAACTGTATTTAAAACATTTAAAAACTATTAAAAGTATCTAAGAACAATGAAATATCTAAAACAAATGTAAAAACAGATGTGACCAAATTATATGTCAGGATAGGCCCAATGAAACAAACAAGGTTTTCAGCAGTGGAGTGATGGCCACCTGCCCAATATCAATAGGCCGGGAGTTCCAAAGTGCAGGTGCTGCCACACTAAGAGAATGACTCCTCACAGATGCAGAACATACATTGTGTGGCACTTGTAGAAGTGCTAATTCTGCAGATTGAAATGATCGAGTTAGCATGTAGCTGTCCCACTCCGTGCTGCTCACCAGACTGGTCATATCTCCCTGTCAATGACTGTCCTCCTTATCCTCTGGCTTAAGGACCAACTTGTGTCCATGCTGTGGATCCATGAGGAATTTCACCCAAGAACCAGCAGACACCCCACTGAATATGTTTGTACAGCTGAAGCAGGAGGAGGAACCATCAAAATGACAGCAGCTGCTGTAAACGAAGCACTTCAGGGGGCAAGTCAGGCCCAGCCACATAAATGCAGCTTCTTCCTTCCTGTGGCTGGTTATATCATCAGTATTAATGCTATAAGCAGTCAACAGGTCAGTTACCTAGTTTTATCTTCTAAAACAAACCCCAATTTCTAAAGCTAGAGTTAGGGTGATTTGAGCTTTTAAAAAGCCATCAAAAACTGAACTACACATAATATGGGAAAATTGTGATGAGATCCCCTATGAGCAAAACTGAAATAAGAGAGTGGCACTACCATTAAGTGAATGATACAACTGACTCGGGCAGCTTGGTTTTGGGTGTCATTACTTTATATCCTTCTGTCATGGAACTCAAGACAGCATGGTGTTTTTGAATTACTATTACATTTTATTCTTGAGGTGATTTGAAGCACACAGTCCTGGGGATCATAAAGCCCCATGTAGACTAGTTCCACCTCCCATCCTCTTGTGACTGGTTGGCCTCATTACTTCTTGACCTTTCAAGTAGGCTTTGGGAGATGTAACCCACATTTCTTCTTGGGATCTAGTTGGTTTTTCCATGTAGCTTTTGGAACAGATTTTCCTGGAGATTGTTCCTCTGTGATGGTGTGTTATCATGTGCCACTTACTGCTTTATTTATTTGTTTGGCCAATGATCTTGAAAGCCAGGTTAAGAGTATATATGTGTTCTGCACTCTGCACAAATCCAGATTTTGAGCAATGGGAGCCCCAAAATCTGTACCCAATAAGCTTGGATTCATGTACTTTGCATGAATTTATTCTGGCTCAATTTGGACTTTTGCTTAAATTAATATTGTTCTGGAGTTAATGTAAGGAAATGAGAGAAAGGAAAGCAGGGATAGGAACCAAGAACTAACATTTTCTGGAGAACAGCAAAGAACCGTACAGGGGCAAGAAATCTCTAACGCTACTGGTTCCTAGGTCCAGAAATCTACTGCCACCTTTCCTTTTCCTGCCCTGTACACTGGTCTCGTTCTGCTTCAGCAGAACAGAACTTATTTTTCCTTTCAGTGTATACCAGAATAGAGCCCCTCTGTTTTTAAAGGTTGTAATTTTGGTTTTTCTTGTTATGCAATTAGTAGCTTTGCATGCACCAGAGAAAATGCAGAAATTTGCCAGAATACTCTCCTGGTGTTGACATTGGGTTCTTCTTTCTGTTGTCTGCACAGCCACACGTAGGAGTGTTGTGCCTGAATTACCTAAAAACTCTGGAAAGCTTTTAACATTCAGTAGGAATTGTGACCCTCACCTGTTCATGAGCTTACCTGCCACTGACCACAATTCTTATAAAATATTGTTGCGCCCCACCCCAATCTCCAAGCAGTGAGATTTTCAGGGGTCCCTGCGCTTGCCCAGGGCTTGGTTTCCTTTGGAAGAAGGTCAGCGGAGACTGTGGTGTATTTACGAAATATGGTTTATTTACACACATTCCAACCTGAGCTTAGGATGGAGGGGTTCAAGGCATCAGCAGTCCAATATCCAGCTTTTCCATCAGGATTACAGGAGGTACCCCAAAGGCCATTGGGCGGAGAGCCAGTCTCTCTGCCTGCCTCCAGTTCCCAGCCTTTCTAAGACATGCTAAAAAAACAAGCCTCTCCTCCACCCGGGGGGGGGGGGGCTCTCCTGAAGAGTTTCAATGACAAAAGGATCCCCGTGGCCCATTCACCAGTTGACGGGCACCTGATAGACCCATTAACCCACCTAGCCACCCTATTGGATAAACAGAAGAAGTTCATCTGACCAGCAGAGAGGGTTTCTCATCCCCAAGTACAAGTCTCCAAATCAGAGGCTGGAAGGGGATTCTGAGAAATTGTCCATCTCAGCCCCAAACCCATACCAATATTAAGCTTTCTAGATGCTTCCAGCTGGTGCAAATGCAATATTCATAAGTGTGACTGCAGTATTAAAAATCCCATTTTAAATAGTTAAAACTGCTATTGAAAATTCTGTTTTTAATAGTTGATAGAAATGCCAAAGATTTTCAGAACTGCATTCTAGTCTTAGATTGATTTATATTGTGTCCTTTTCTTTTTGAGTAATTGAAGATGCATCATTGAAACTGAAACGTCTGGAAGCAGAACTCAACCCATTGCTGGTTTCCCAATCCAACATTAACACCAACAAACAGGTACTATGCATTCATTCCTCCCATAGTTATTGGATGTAAATTTTAAGTTTCAGTGAAACTTGTTACTTTACTGCCGTTTGGCCCTGTCTTTATATTGTTTTTGGGAAATCACACTAAAAGTTAAATAGATGCATGCATTAATCTGATAGAAATTCTTTGGGATCTGTTGTGACCCAGGATGGGGGAGGGCTTGCAGCAGGAGGGTTCTGACTTTGAGGACTCGGGCGTGGAGTTGAGGGAGGAAGAATCTCAGCGCACCCAAATCCCAACTCCTCCCATGGAAGCCTAGGGAGAGCTGTCCGAGGTTGCTTCTGAGGACACACTCCTTTCTCCTGCGCCCAAGGAGCCACCTGATCCACTTGCTGATTCCCAGCCGGGTGCTCAGCAGTTTCCCACGCCTATCCAGTCAGCTAGCCCCCCTCATTTGGGGGGAGAAGTTGAGGTCCAGCAACTTTCCTCCCCTTCCCCTCACTCTCGCAGAATTCAGAGGCGTGAAGAAGAACAGCCAGCCGGGGTTAGGAGGACCCGTCATTTGCACACAAAGGGGTGTTAAGGGGGGTGTTAACAAGGAGGGGGTGCTGAGTCAATGTCTGTAACGGGAGGCTTTCTTAATCAGCGCTAGTCAGGGAAATAGCTCTTAGAAAGCATAGTTAGGTGAATGAGTCAAAAAGCTGATGATATAACTGTCACTTTAATAAAAAGAGAAAACTTTACTGAACTGTGTGAGCCTGTGTTCCTCGGCACCAGACAGGACAGGATCTTCCTGCATACCTTAGATTCATTTACAGTCTGAGAGGAAGCAGATGGCATCATATCTTGGAGGAGCACAACCCCTTTAATTGAGAACAGATCTCCTAGAACACAAAGTACCTGCAGGACAGCTTCAGCCCCCAGGAGTGAGCAACACTGCAGGTTACAGACTTCCAAACCAAACAAAAAAAATGAAGTGCATTTCCCTCCACTCGTTCCACCAGTGATGTGGAGCCAAATGTTTGCTCCCACGCTGAGGTCCAACTCGTAGTCTAAAATCCTTCACATGGAGCAATCCTGTGGTCTCAGCTGCATCAAGGAAATAGTGTCTGAGCTGACAAAAATCACTTGGTGCCAGCAATTCATGGGAACATGGGGTATATTTTTTACTTCCTTGTGCTCATGCATATCATCACCAGAAAGCACCGTGGTTGTAATCAACACATAATATATTTGTTGGTTTTGTATGACTACAGGGACTTTTAGTGCTTGAGTCTATAAGCATTTAGTATTTATACTGTCTTTAGCTAGTATGACTGCTGTCATCCAGCAGCCTGGGTAGTGCATGCATGCCACCTACAACTACCAAATAGATTTTTTTCAATGGTGGAGGAGAAAGCTGATGCTAGATTACTCCTCCATTATGTTTGGAGCCAGCTCCTAGCTGGGAATCTTCGTAGCTAGCAATGGTCATGTAGGGAAGTCTCTGGCCAGTCACTCCTCCATCATGGCCAGACACAGCTAAGGCTTGCATCAGCAGGCAGGATTGTATCGCCTTCTAATCACAGAATAGAATCGTAAAATCAGAGAATAGTGGAGTTGGGAAGGGCCTATAAGGACATCAAGTCCAACCCCCTGCTCAATGCAGGAATCCAAATCAAAGCATTCCCGACAGATGGCTGTCCAGCTGCCTCTGGAATGCCTCCAGTGTCGGAGAGCCCGCTACCTCTCTAGGTAATTGGTTCCATTGTCGTATGGCTCTAACAGTTAGGTTTTTCCTGATGTTCAGTCGAAATGTGGCTTCCTGCAACTTGAGCCCATTATTCCGTGTCCTGCACTCTGGGACAGTCGAGAACAGATCTTGGCCCTCCTCTGTGTGGAAACCTGTGTGGCAACTTGAAAACTGCTATCATCTCTCTCCTCAGTCTTCTCCTCTCAAGGCTAGACATGCCCAGTTCTTTCAGTCTCTCCTCATAGGGCTTTGTTTCCAGTCCCCTGATCATCCTTGTTGCCCTCCTCTGAACCTGTTCCAGTTTGTCTGCATCCTTCTTGAAGTGCGGAGACCAGAACTGGATGCAGTATTCAAGATGAGGCCTACCCAGTGCTGAATAGAGGGGAACTAATACTTCATGCGATTTGGAAACTGTACTTCTGTTAATGCAGCCATAACTAGCATTTGCCTTTTTAGCAGCCACATTACACTGTTGGCTCATTTTCAGCTCGTGATCAATGACAATTCCAAGATCCTTCTCACATGTCGTATTGCTGAGCCAAGTATTCCCCATCTTATAACTGTGCATTTGGTTTCTTTTTCCTAAGTGTAGAACTTTGCATTTATCCCTGTTGAATTTCATTCTGTTGTTTTCAGCCCTATGCTCCAGCCTATCAAGTTCCCTTTGAATTTTGTTTCTGTCTTCCACGGTATTAGCTGTCCCCCCAATTTTGTATCATCTCCAAATTTGATAAGCATGCTCTGTACCTCCTCATCCAAGTCGTTAGTAAAAATGTTGAAGAGCACTGGGCCCAGGACCGAGCCCTCTGGTACTCCACTCGTTACTTCTGCCCAATTTGAGAAGGAACCATTGATAAGTATTATACAGCCTCAAGAGTAGCTGTATACTATAGTCAGCATGGATTTTTTTGCATTCCGCAATGTTAAATTGAAAATACCCCCATGCCATTCTGATGCTTGCCTAACAGAAAGACCAACCCAAATAGTGTTTGCATTTTGACCAATTTGTAGGGCAGTATAATATCTCAGAGAGGAGTTCAGGTCTCCTGCTCCCCTGGTGCATTCACTATAGCTGCCGAATTTCCCTGCTTTTTAAAGTTTGATAGAAATATCTGTTGACTATAGGTATGTTCTTAAACCACAGGGTTTTTTGCCTATTAGTGAATTAGATTTTAATTGCTGTGAAACTACTTTAGGAGCCAATATTTGGTTGAAAAGAAAAATAATGAGCCAATAAAAATGGGCCTTTTCCTTCTTGCTGGTTGTCAGGAGTGGCAGGGGATTGTAGTTTACTAAATACGTTGAGGAATACACAGGTCTTTATGGTTCTTTGTTTTCTGGGCAATATTGAAGCACCTCCTCATTAACCAGGTGGGTCCAGGGAGCAAATAACACATTTTATGCCAGGGAATGGTGCCTGCCACCTTGAAAGAGGTGATAGTGTCTGCTCCTGGAAGAGCCCACCCTGCACCCTGAGGAATATGACAACTACCACTCAGCTGTTAATACCCATTTTTTGGGCAAGGTGTACAGAGGGTTATGGTGATTCAGCTGCATGTATTCTTGGAGGAAACAGATTTCGTTAGCCCATTCCAGCTTGGATTCAGGCTCGGTCTTGGGATGGAATTGACCTTGATTGCTCTGATCATCTTTGGAAGAGGGACAAGGGAATGTGACCCTGTTGCTCTTGTTCCATCTCTCAGTAGCTTTCAATACTGTTTACAGTATCCTCCTGGTTATCTCCCTGAGTTGGAGGCATTATCTTACAGTGGTTCCACCCTTACTTATGGGACCAGATTCAGAGAATAACATTGACTGACTATGTGTTGGCATCATGCTGGTTGTGCTGTGGGGTGCCTCAGGGCACTGTTTTGTACCCAGTGTTATTTAACATCTATGTGAAGCCATTGGGAGCACTGATTAGGAGATTTGGAGCATGGTGTCATCAGTATGATGATGACACCTAATTCTTATTTCTCTTTTACATCTCAATTGGGAGAGGCCTGATTCAGATGTAGAAGTGGACTGGCTAATGGCAAATAAACTGAAGCTGAATCTTGATAAGATGGATACTTTATGAGTGACTGGTTCCCAGGTTCAGGAATTGGGAATTCTACCTGTTCTGGATGAGATTTTACTTCTCGAAAAGAACAGATACATAGTTTAGGGATACTTCAGATCATCATTGTCTTTGTAGGATCAAAGATGAGGAGCACCTACTATCAACTTCAGTTGGTATGCCAGCTACGCCCTTTTCTGAACAGGGATGACTTGACCATTGTGACTCATGTATTGGTAACCTCCTAATTGGACTAATGTAATATGTATTATGTGGGGCTTCCCTTGAGATAGGACTGGAAGCTATAGTTGATGCAGAATGCTGTGGCCAGGGTGTTAAGTGGGGTACTTGATTTGAGTTTGAGTTTATTTACAGTCAAATTGACCCTTCATACATAAATATTACAAAGTAAAACAAATACAAATGACTTCCATTTGATTTAACAGCAAGGAGATATATATCAAATAAAATCAATATACAAAACAATCGGATTAAAATTAATTATTGGACTTTTATTTTCCTACATTTAATAGCAGCAGCGCTAAATTTGGCGACAGCAAGTGTCACCTCAGGTACATAATCGCCTAGTAGATAATCTATGTAAAAGGATTCAGGACTAGATGGAAGAGACGACAAGATAGGCATAATCAATTGAGATCTTAAATCATGATAAAATATACAACGAAAAAGAACATGTTCATTTGATTCAATTTCTCCATCAGCACAGGGGCAAAGTCTCTCAGAATATGAGATTTTATTATATCTACCAGACAATACAGCGGATGGCAATATATTTAATCTAATTAGAGTAAAAGCCCTTCTATAGTTGGGAAGTTCCAAATTCATGAGGTAGGACATTAAGGTGAAAAATTTCGGGTTGTGTCTTTGTTTCTTTACAAGAAGTAAATGATGCTGGAAGTCAATATCTCTTAACCGTTGTTTAATTATCGCACAAGCAGAGTCATAACCCAACTGGAGAATGTAGGGCAAAGAAAAGCCTAGGCTTAAAAGTTTGTCATGAATCATTTTTTCCCAATGGGAACGAACTTTATCTATAAGTACATGTGGAGCCAACCCGATGGGCCTAAAAATTAATTTCAACCATAATAGTAATCTCAGTTTCCACACGCAAGACTCTATGGATTGGAGACCACATTCTAGTCTCAATATAAAATTTGGAACACAAGTAGGGACTCCTAATATTGATCTTAAAAAGGAGTTTTGTATGGCTTCTAGTTTAGTAAAATTGGTGTATGTACTAGTTTGAGCCCCATATAAGAGTTGCGGGAGGATTTTCGCAGCAAATACTTTTATGGCTGGAAAGATAAATTGGCCCCCTTTGGTATAGAAGAAAGATAATAGGGCCTTTGTTGTGCGTCTGGCAGTTAACAGGGAGGAGGAGATATGCATCTGATGGGAACCTGATGCTTGAAGTACAATACCGAGATATCTAGTAGTTTTTACTTGCTCAATCGGCAAGTTGTCAATCCTCCAAATATGTTTTGTCCTTTTTTTAGTAAAGACAAGAACCTTCGTCTTCTGCCGATTTACTACTAGTTTTTCTTCTTGACAGAAGGATGACAGAGCTGCCATCAATCTTTTGAGACCAATGGGTGTCTGTGAAAGGAGCAGTATATCATCTGCATATAACAGGCAGGCTCTCGGGTTAGAGGCTAGCATTGGAGGGTGAGATGATATAGATGAAAGTTTGGCCACTAGGGGGTTTATATAGATGTTGAATAGTAAGGGTGCTAAAATGCACCCCTGTTTAACACCCTTATAAGTAAAGATACGCTTCGTTAGATGGCCTTCGTTATTACACCGAATCTGCAGGGAAGTATTATGATAAAGGCCCTGTATCAAGATTAAAAGACGCCTATCAATTCCCAAGTTTTGCATTTTCACCCAGAGTCTAGATCTAGATATAGAATCAAAGGCCGCCTTTAAATCTACAAAGGCCGAATATAAAGCCTGGCCATTAGTTTTGCTGTATTTGGTAATAAGATGCTGAAGAACCAAAACATGGTCAGACGGCGATCGTCCTATGCGAAAACCTGCTTGTTCAGGTGCTAACAAATCGGTATGGTTAACCCAATCTAGTAATTTCCTATAGAGGTAAGTGGTGTATAGCTTACTAATTATATTAAGCAAACTTATCGGTCTATAGTTAGCAGGGTCCAGTCGAGAGCCTTTTTTGTATAATGGAATTATTATTGCAGCACCCCACCCTTGTGGTATAACCATGGAAGAGTTGATGTTAGTAAATAATGCAGCCAAGGTGGGGGCCCACCACTTTGCGTTTGCTTTAAAGACTTCGGGGGGTATATTGTCTGGCCCTGGTGCCTTATTTGGTTTGAGGGTAGCTATAAGATCTAGGACTTCAGTTGAAGTAACTGGAGGCCATACAGGGGGTTCTATATGGGAGTCCAGTTTGGAATCTTCCATAATATAATTTCCCTGGTAAAGAATGGTGTAATAGTTTTCCCAAATAGCTGGAGCAATGGCACGTTCTAATCGAAGATTGGATTTAGGCCAGTGTTGGGTTATTATACGCCAAAACATAGTCGAGTCTTTTAATTTGGAAGCCTGAAGGAGATTTTGCCACGATTGTCTTAGGGCAAGAATCTTCTTCCGCTTAATTAGCTGTTTAAATTTTTTCCTAGCTGTCTTAAATCTATGTAGATGTTCATGAGATCTATGCAAATTAAATGCTTGATGAAAATATTTTACTTGTGTTCTTGCTTCATAACATTCACTATCAAACCACAGGTTCGCCTTATTGGTAAACCTTCTCAGTGACTTCCTGGGGTCTGTTCTAATCAAATATTGAATTTTATTAATCAACTGGTATAAGTAATGGTAGCTTACAGAGCTATAGGCGGCTGTTATAAGTTGGTTTTTGATAGTCTGTAATTCAAAGGAGTTGAGACCTTCAGCGATCTTTTCCTGGAGTTTAGGAATCCACTTAATCCGCGCTGGGCGTATCTCAACATCCGTGGCAGCGAATGTTCGTTGTTCTAAAAAAGGGGATTTATTTGTACCATAGACATTTAAAGATATCGGAAAATGATCACTTTCAGGTCGTGCCAAGACTCTGCAGCATTTAATTTGAGCAAAAAGTTCCGGCGGGACAAAAATCATGTCTATAACAGATGCTCCCCTGGCCCCTAGACATGTTAGCTCTCCATCGAAGTCTCCCCTCATACGGCCGTTTAACAAGGATAGATTTAGTTTCACAGACATAAGCATTAGACACAAACCTGCATAATTTATGCCTCTATCCCTAGATTGTCTTACAGGGATTATTATAGGATCATCTATCGCCGGGGGTTCAAGATGATATTTACAATATAAGTCATTATCTGATGCACCCATTCTGGCATTAAAATCCCCGGCTAGGATTAAAATAGCTTTGGGGAAAGAGTCAATCAAGCTTAACAGATAAGATTCTAGTTTGGTAAATTGTTTTTTGGTAGAATTTTTTCTTTTGCTAGGGGGAATATATACATTTACTATTAAGTAGACAAAGGATGTAGATTTTAACAATATTGCCACAGCTAGATCCCGCAAGGGGGTTAAGGAGCAGATCACAGCATCAAATCTGGTAGTAACCAGAATACATAAACCTCCCTTATCTCTTCCCCCCCTATTGCTTCGCAGAGCTTCAAGGGAGAAGGCTGAGAATCCATCTAGGTATATTTCATCCCTAGCCCAAGTTTCCTGTATTAATAAAATATCATAGCTGGATAGGAAATCCTTAACAGTTGGCATTTGTATTTTGCTAGACCATCCAGCAATATTCCAAGAAACCAAGGAGAAGAACCACTTTACACTTGACGATCTTGGTCAATAACCTTGTAGGCGATAAGAGTTGGGATTAGATAAAGTCGTTGTCTTGGGTATGTCTAAGGAAACATTTTGTATAGATTGAGTATTAGTAGTCCTCCAGATGGAGGGCTGATCTTTATTTGTTTCAGTAGCATTCAGTTTAATGTTTTCATAAATTCTCACACCGGGGGTTACATTTGCCATTTGCGTTTTTAAAGTCTGTAAGAGAATTTCAAGTTTCGTGATTATTTCACTTTTAGCATCTGTCGATAAAGAGGAAAATGAGTCAAGTAGAAGAATCTCTTCCTGGAGGAATTTCCCATTTTCTAGAGGGCTTATAGCATTAAGACCATGATTCGAGTCCGAGGTACTGTAGAGTTGAGGATTTTGATGTTCTGCAGTATCAGAACTGTTAGTCAAAACAGGACTATATTTTGGTAGATCACGCGAAATCAAACATTGAGGTGGAGCACAATTTTTAAATACCCTAGATAATAAAAGATTGTGATTTAGAAGAATCTGTCTTCTTTTATAGATATTATTCGTTGTATTATCATCACATAATGTTATCAGGGCTCTAGCGGAAATGTAATTATTGAAGAGATATTCCACTGAGATGATCTGGTGGACATTTAAAAGCCCAGGGATTATATTATCCAAGGTGGCACATAAGTGATGTTTCCGTGCTTGTAGATTCAGCAGACCCCAAGGTTTTGGATAGTTTGTTATGGCTATCATGTTCCTGCTTCGAACTAGATTCCATCTATTTTGATTGATAGCTGGAAAGAAATTCGACATTTTCGATGGTTGAAAGATTTGATGCTGATTTATTGCATTTCTTGGAATAGGAGAACCCTCAGGGATCATAGCATTTGAATTAATCCTCAATGGAAGTTCTGTTTGGTTTAATTGAGGTGCCGGAAGTTGAACAGAAGTCCCTTTTTTAGATTTCTTCTTATACTTTCGCTTCCTCTTTTGCTTTTTAGTCATAGACTTTGGCGGATCCAAAAGTTTAAAAAGCTTATTATAATTCATGTTGTTTTTGCAGTGAGTTTTAGAGGTCTTCATATTTTTTGATTTCCTGATTTGTTTGCTTCTGGATGGCTTTTTAGATCTACATGATTTCTTATTTAAAGTCAATAATTGACAGTCTTGTTTTACCATAGTCTGTGTTATTTTCGTGGCTGTGGTTACTGTTGCATCGTCTTTATTTGTTTTCGCAACATTTTTTAGTAGGAGATTCGTTAAAGTTGTAAGTAAAGAGTTTGATTCCGCCACGAATTGCGCAATTTGGGTTAACATCAGAGTAGTTGTATGTGACCAGCTTTCGCTCAGCATAATCGACTTGCATTTTGGTATCTGAGAGATTTCTGTCTCCTGGTGAGGAATAAATTCAGCAGAGCAGCTCAAATTTATTGAGTTTTCACAGTCAGAAGATTCAAGGGCCGGCATCGAGAGCGAGCTGTTCTGAGTAGAGTCATCTAGCATGTTTTTGTCGAATATAAAATCAGCTAAGGATGTTTGAGCAATTTCTTGAGCTAAATTACAAGCTTCATCTTTTCCTGATAGTAAAGCACAGGGAGTAAGGGAAATTGACCAATTATGGCCAGGTGGAACAGCTGGAAGATCTGCCCTTGAAGTGTTTGCAGAATTAGCATCTTTCTTTAAGCAGCAAAAGTTTGTTATTTTCGACTGCTTTGTCCGTTTCGTTGGCGTTGAGCTTAGATTTAGATTATCAATTGGCGTAAGGCCCAGCTTTTTGTAGCTTTTTCTAGTAAGAACCATATTTCAATAGCCCTTAAACCAATGTTATCAGTTGTGTAAATAACAGCTGCTGTTCTGCTATCAGTAAAAATTCCACAAGGATAGATAACTAAATGTAAGTATACATATCCTTTCTCTTTTTCTTTTCTAACTATTTTCTTTTAAGATTTTTCGTTTTCGTTAGTATATTCTAAGGCTTGAAATTAGAGACACCATATAAGAGGAAGGTTTAACTTTAAAGTTTAAAAAGTCAATGAAAATCAATGGAAATCTCTATCTGCAGGAAACACCGATCTTGTTTGGAAGCTTGTTGCATTAAATAGGAAAAGGTTAATATGAGTCCTTGGCTTCAGAATAATGTTCTTCTTCAGTTCATATGCATAGATGGCCAAAAAGGTTTAAAATTTATGATAAAATTTGTGATAAAAAAGCTAAAATTAAAGATAAAATCAAAATATTCAGGAGAGTAGACTTACTGCAGACTGCTCACTGCGGCCATCTTTTTTCCTCCATCGGGGTACTTGATTATGCATATACTACATCTGTGCTGAAGGATCAGCAGCATTGGCTGCTGATTAGCTGCTGAGCCATATTCAGTGTCTTAACATATGTTTCCCAGGCTTTCCCTGATCATTACTTTGGACCCTGTCTTTTTGTCTTTAAAACTGCTGCTGTAATGGTATTACTCTGTATTTGTAATATTGTGTTTTTCCCCAGGTAGCATGCCATCATTGTGTTTTCAGTTGGGGTGTGTGTACATCTCTATAACTATAAAAAGTGGCATAGAAATGATCATAAGTAAACAAACATTTTCTGGGCAGTCAGTGCAGTCAGCAATGGCAACTTGTCCCGGTACATGCTGCCCAGATTAACAAAGAGTGCCATCCCAGTTTTGTGATGGTTTTTCTGAGGGTCATTTTTTGGTCTGACTGCACAAGCAACTCTAGGGTATTTGTTAGGGGTGTCAGAGAGGCAGCATGTGACCCAAGCTATCTTGGCATGTTGGAGAGGTACGGTTGTTGTACTGCATGTGTTCACATGACATCTAAGAGTTTCCCCATCGCAACTGCAAGAGATCCTGGAGCGCTGCACTTGGACCTTGTGGTTCCACCATTTGGGGCAGGAAAATGCTTGAGGCATTGATGTGCTTTGCAAGGAAGAACATTAGGGAATTTCCAGGGAGGGAGATCTGACCTGGCAATTGCTTTTGCTTCTCCTAAGATCAAGTAATTGTCCAGAAAAACTACTCTTTGATGTCACCCAATATAAGCACTAGATTAATTGTGAGATGCATTCACACTATTGGGTTAGCCCTGACATATGGTAGCAGACATCTAGAGCAAAATGCCCCATAAGAAAGTGAGAAATAGCAGTACTACTAAGGGCTAAACCAGACACACGCATATTTAATAAACATACTCACTATACTCACCAGTTTGGCTATAAACTGGGAGTGGGTTAACTTTTAAAACAAACAAAGAGATAGGAATAAAACCCTGCCTTACTCACCTGACTTTGTTGCTTTCCCCCCCTTAGCATGGCCCTAATACTATAAGTGAGCTGGCTGGTGGCAAGGTTTAAATCAGCAGGATGAACATAGGGTGGGTTTTGCCCCTGTCCTCATTTGTTCCTTTTAGTGATAAGTTTCCCTTTTTATCCCCGCTATATAACTGAACTGGTGAGCATGTTTTAATCAGTGTGTGTGTGTGTGTGTGTCTGGTTTGGTTCTGGATTCCTTAGTACGGTGTGTGCTCCAAAAACATTAGTTTGGTGCAAATCCTTGTGTATTGTAGAAGCAGACCTTGTGGTTACTTATCAATAGCTTTTGCAAAATATTCCAAGGTGTACCTATTGCTGTCCAAACCACATGTCTCTGATTGTGCAGGCTTTTCTCCAGTATGTTACATGTTTGATGTTGCAAGTTGGTTAGAAGCATCATTGATTACTTGTTCTGGCTTTGAGACCCCCTTTTTGTGTGTCCATTGTGCTGCTCCCAGTGAACCTGTCCAGATTCTCCTTAAAGAGATGCTGCTAATTAATGCATTTCTGTTCCTTCATAGGAGGAAATGGTGAAGCTGACAGAGAAATGTCTCAACAATGCCATTGAGAGTCCAGTGAGTGCCTCTGTGCGGCTGCCTCCAGACATCAAGAGCAATATTTTGAAGGCCCAGGCAGAGGCAGTGAACAAGGTAAGTGCGGTAATCCAGGTGTTTGCCATTGTGAGCAGTTAAAAAAAGAGTAAAAAACAGGCTTTTCTTTGAACAACTTAGATCTTGTTAATATTCCTTATACCTGGTATGGAAATGCTTTTGTGGCTCTAGTTTTTGGAAGACTGTGACTATCCTGAGGGTGAAACAAATCTGTGTCATCTATTGCCCTAATATGCATACACACTACAAACTTTCTGTGTGTGGCTCTCAAAGAATATAGATCGGTAAAGCTTTCCTTGGCTGCTTGAGGTTGATAATTAACATCCAGAAGTTCTCTGTGGACCTTTTCTTCAGCAAGCGGTAGCTGTAGTGTGAGAGAACCTTAATAACAAGGGCATCAGATTATGCTTCCGTATCATATGCACATATGGATACATCATCCCTTGGCCTTTCACTTCTTCCCCACATAGTAGTGCAGTATTTTTTCTTCTTTTCTGCTGCCTTCCATTCTAAAAGTATTGTAAAGTCCATTGTTTGAAAGATATTTGTAGACATAAAACATGTTGTTGCTTATTGTCTTGCATCTTATTTTCCCTCTTGTTTGTTTGCAGTTTCCTTACAAAATAAAATGTCCATTTGATCCTCTGGCTTTTACCTGAGCGTGCTTGCTTTGAGACAGAATGGTGTAATTATTGATAACAAATGGTATAGTTATTGATAACATAAAGACCTTACTTTATTAAAGAAATATTTTGATTGGAGCTGATGATGCATATTTGCTGTGGTTACAATATTAAAATAGTTTCCTGAAAATCAGATTGTTTAAACTACCAGTTCCCTCATAATATTTGAATCTTGTATGGTACTGATATTGCCGCATAAAAGGTTGTATTCTGTAATTCTCATTGCCAAAGCTGTATGTTAAATTGCACTCAGGACACTGTATTAATCAAGAACATCATCATCATCATCATTTTATTTGTATGCCGCCTTTCCACATAAAATTGTGCTCAAGGCGGCTTACAACAAGGTGAACAAAAATACATGTCAAAAACAATTGCAACATCATAGGAATCAGAGCCAGCTACACTTTCAGATCACATAATTACTGAATAAGAATAAGATCTACTGCTGGTGCACTCCTAAAACATAAGAAGAGCCTGCTGGATCAGGCCAGTGGCCCATCTAGTCCAGCATCCTGTTCTCTCAATGGCCAGCCAGATGCCCATGGAAAGCCCACAAGCAGGACCTGAGTGCAAAAGCATTCTTCCCCCCTACAGTTTCCAGCCTCCGACTATGGAGGCAGAGTGTAGCTATCATAGCTAGTAGCCTTAGACACCATTATGCATGAATTTGTCTGATCCTCTTTTAAAGCCATCCAAGCTGATAGTCATCACTGCCTCTGGGAGCGAGTCCCTTAGCTTAACTATGCCCTGTGTAAAGAAGTGCTTTCTTTTATCTGTTCTGAATCTTCCAGCATTCAGCTTCATTAGATGTCCACGAGTTCTAGTGAGAGAGGAAGAAAATCTTCTCCCTATCCACTCTTTCCATGCTACACATAATTTTATATACTTCTACCATGTCACCTCTTACACACCTTTTCTCTAAACCAAAAAGCCCAAATGCTGCAACCTTTCCTCATGGGGGATGTTATGTAAATTTGTATAAATGAGGAGAGATTGTCAACGGTCTGAGATGTTGTGTGCCAGTGTGTGCGTTTACCTAAGAAAGCAGGCTTTTACCCTGCATTGAGATCACTGAGACTTAAGACTTCATAAAATAAGGAAAGCTACTTTATTTATAGAATACATAGAACTAGGTATGCCTTTTCTATCTACTAACTAACTAAGTTGGAGGTGCAGCGCCCAGAAGTGGGAGTTGCCCTCGTGGCTCAGGAGAGAGAGCAAAGACAAAGATGTCTCCTCTCTCTCGGACAGTCGAAGAAAAGAAAGGAAAGGGCAGAAGGAGGAGGGGCAGGTAAGCTTTGCTAAGCATATCAGTCAAACGACGGAAGGAAGTCAGTCAGCATCACAGGTAAAGGTAGTCAAGCCTATCCATCTGGAGGACCCTAACTCTGTCTCTCTTCTGGAACATAAACAAAAGAACAAAACAAGAGTTGCTCTTGCCCCACTTCCCACAGGGGACCCACTCCATCCACTGGTTGCCCTTTTCTGAACCTTTTCCAACTCTACAATATCATTCTTGAGGTGAGGTGATCAGACCTGTACACAGCATTTCAAATGCAGTCATGCCATAGATTTGTACAACAGCATTATGATATCAGCAGTTTTATTTTCAGTACCTTTCCTAATAATCCCTAGCATGGAATTTGCCTTTTTCACAGCTGCCACACACTGGGTCAGCATCTTCATCGAGCTATCCATTATTATTATTATTATTATTATATTTATATTTATATTTATATTCTATCCTTCCTCCCAGCAGGAGCCCAGGGTGGCAAACAAAAGCACTAAAAACATTAAAACATCATAAAAACAAACTTTAAAACACATTAAAACAAAACATCTTCAAAAAGTTACTTAACAAAAGCTATTAAAACATCTTCTAAGATTAAAAATATTTTAAAAATTTGACATATTAAAAAGCAATTCCAACACAGATGCAGACTGGGATAGGTCTCAACTTAAAAGGTTTATTGCAAGGGGAAGGTCTTCAATATGCACTGAAGAGATAACAGAATAGCGCCTGTCTAATATTTAAGGGGAGGGAATTCCACAGGGTAGGTGCCACCACACTAAAGGTCCGTTTCCTATATTGTGCAGAACAGATCTGCTGATAAGATGGTATCTGCAGGAGGCCCTCACCTGCAGAGCGCAGTGATCGACTGGGCATATAAGGGATAAGATGGTCTTTCAGGTATCCTGGTCCCAAGCTGTATACGGCTTTGTACACCAAAATTAGAACCTTGAACTTGGCCTGGTAACAAATGGGCAGCCAGTGCAATTATTTCAGCAGTGGGGTGACATGTTGATGATACCCTGCCTCAGTGAGCAGTCCTGCTGCCGCATTTTGCACCAGCTGCAGCTTCTGGACCAACCTCAAGGGCAGCCCCACATAGAGCAGATTACAGTAATCCAGCCTGGAGGTTACCAATGCATGGACAACAGTGGTCAGGCTATCCCAGTCCAGAAACGGCCACAGCTGTCTTACCAGCTGAAGCTGGTAAAAGGCACTCCTAGCCACTGAGGTCACCTGGGCCCCTAGCGACAAAGATAGATCCAGGAGCACCCCCAGACTACAAATCTGCTTTTTCAGAGGGAGTACGTCTCCATCCAAAGCAGGCAACTGACCAATTACCCGAACTCGGGAACCACCAACCCACAGTTCCTCCATCTTGCTAGGATTCAGACTCAGTTTATTGGCCCTCAACCAGACCACCACTGAGTCCAGACAGCATTCAAGGGCTTGCATGGCCTCTCCCAATTCAGATGTTACAGAGAAATAGAGCTGGGTATCATCAGCATATTGCTGACACCTCATCCCAAATCTCTTGACAACTGCTCTCAAGGTCTTCATATAGATGTTAAACAGCATCGGGGACAAGATGGTACCCTGCGACACCCCACAGCACAACTGCCAGGGGGCTGAAAGACAGTCACCCAATGCTATTATCTGAGAATGACCTTGGAGATAGGATCAGAACCACTGTAAAACAGTGCCTCTGACACCCATCTCACCAAGTGAGCCCAGAAGGATACCATGGTTAATGGTATCAAAAGCCACTGAGAGATCAAGTAAGAATAACAAGGTTGCACTCCCCCTGGCCTTCTCCCAATAAAGGTCATCCATCAGGGCGACCAAGGCCGATTCAGTCCCATATCCAGGCCTGAACCCAGACTGGGATGGGTCAAGATAATCTGTTTCATCCAAGAGTACTTGCAATTGCTGTGCCACAGCCCTCTCAATCACCTTCCCTAAGACCAGTCGGTAGTTGTCACAAACCAATGGGTCCAGGGTGGGCTTTTTCAGGAGTGGTCGGATCACTACCTCTTTCAAGGTGGCTGGAACCACTCTCTCCTGCAATGATGTGTTGACCACACCCTAGATCCACTCAGTCAAACCCCCTTGGCAAGCTTTAATAAGCCAAGAAGGGCAAGGGTTGAGAGGACACATTGCTGGCCACATCGTTGCATCATCAGGCCGCATCAACTGAAACTGTTCCCAAGAAGTTACAGCAGACATTGCACTGTACACCTCATTGGGGACTACAGTAAATGTGGATGGGGCATCAAGACTGGTACAGAGGCAAGCAAGTTTACCCTCCACGTGCCTTGCAAATAATTCACACTGGGCCTCCAAAGAGTCTAAAAATCCTTTTTCTGGAATTGCTGTCAATAGACCCCTCACAATTCGGAAAAGCTCCACTGGAAGGCTACTTGAGGATGCGATGGAGGCAGAGAAGTAGGCCTTCGCCACCTTCACCGCGACACAGTAGGCACAGTTAAGATGTTTTACTAGTGCCCGATCAGCCTCACAGCACGTCTTTCGCCACTTGCGCTCTGGCCGCCGTCCAGCCTGTTTCATTGCCTTTAGCTCACTGGTGTACCAAGGTGCAAATCAGGCTCCACAATGCTGGAGAGGGCGCTCGGAGGCAACCGTGTCGAGAGCCCAACACGCCTCGCTGTTCTACAGCGTGTCAAGGACTTCAACAGAGTCACCTGCTCTATCTACTCTCCCAGGGCATTCAGGAATCCTGTGGATTCCATTAGTCTTCGGGGGTGGACCATCTTAATCTGTCCACACACACCCCCCACAGGGAAGGATCGGAGCCATAAGTCTAAACTTCACCAGGAAGTAGTGTGACCGTGACAATGGGGTGACATCCATCCCCGTATTTCCAGACCACTCCTTCCTCCATCTGGAGCAAAAGCCAAGTCAAGGGTGTGCCCTGCCCTGTGTGTTGGTCCAGTGACAACTGGAGACAACCCCATGGTCATCATGGAGGCCATGAAGTCCCGAGCCGGAACACTTGAGGCAGCTTCAGCATGGACACTGAAATCACCCAGCACTATCATTCTGGGCTCCTCCAACACCACAGCCAAGATGACCTCCGCCAGCTTGATCAGAGAAGCTGCTAGGCAGCAGGGTGGACAGTACACCAGCAACAACCCTAATTTCCTGTCTCCTTGGCCTGACACCAGGTGCAGACCCTCACAGCCAGCTCCGGGACAGAGTGGTTTCCCAATGACAGAGATGGAAGTTCTGTAAACTACAGCAACTCCCCCCCCGTTTCTGTAGCATGTGCTGGTGTTGCACCGAGCATCCAGGTGGGCAAAGCTGGGTCAGGTCAACTTCTCCCAGCTCACCCACCCAGGTCTCGGTAATGCACACCAACTTGGCACCTTTGTCCACAATCAAATCATGGATGAGAGTGGTCTTATTGTGTACCGATCTGGCATTAAACAACAACACACACAGGCCAATGGTCACAGCAGATGAGCAACAAGGAATCCCTCCATGAGAGGAGTGGCAGCAAGGAACAAGGCGCAAATAGCCTTGCTCTAATCTTCTATGGTAATTCAGCACATCCCCATGGCTATATTTCCCTCTACCCATGATCACTGAAATTGGGGTGGCATCACCCTTGTTTCTCTGTACTAAGACTCCTCCTAAACACCTGATATGGACCCAACATGAGCCCACCAACAAAACCTGCCTGAACCAATTATCCCAGTAGGCCTCTGCGAGAATTGGGAACAGTCACACCCATTCAAAAGTTTTCACACAGGGTCTATCTTCTCCCCCACCTGTTTCACACCCAGGGAGGGCCAGCCTTCTCCCAGTTACAGACTCTCACTCTGAAGGCATCTGGCGAATTTCTCCTATCATTCAGTTCACTGCACAGACTCTCAGTCTGTGCAGGAACTTACACATGCACCACATGCCCTCCCTACCACCAATCTCCTCTAGATTGGTTTAACAGAAAAATAATAAAACAATTTTTTAAAAAAGGTAATAGAAGGGGGTAGCGCCCTCACCTTCGGGACTTCCTAAGGGGCTCCCCAAGGGGCAACATCCCTTTGGTGTCACCCTTTAGGTGGCAGACCTGCCTCCCAAGGGCAGCTGGGCTTTATGCCTACTGACCCAGCCAGCAGCTGATGCAAAAGGCTGCAAGATTAACTGCAGCCTCTCTCTGGAGCCAGGGTCAGGCAGAGGGCCCCAGTCCTTGCAGCACTTATCAGGGACTTCAGCTGTCTCGAGGGACAGCAGCCCAAAGGACTGAGCAGCAAGCACCCAGATGCTCAGATACTCACTCCCAGGGCAGGTCTCGTTCCTGGTCAGTCGCTATCAGTTCAGGCCCCATGAGTGTATATGTGAAGTTAAAATTTTCTGGCCCAACATGCATCACTTTACACTTGCTCACATTAATTGCATTTGCCAGTTTACCGCCCATTCACTCAGTTTGGAGAGGTCCTTCTGGAGCTCTTTTTGTTTCAACAACCCTGAACAATTTAGTATCATCACCAAACGTGGCCACCTCACTGCTCACTGCTAAGTCTAGATCATTGATGAACAAGTTAAAAAATGCATACTAATCCTTAGGGAACTCCACTTTCTATAGCTGTCAATTGGGAGAACTGTCTGTTTATTCCTACTGTCTGCTTCCTGCTGTTTAAACTGTTCCTGATCCATAAGGGGACCTCTCTTCTCATTCCATGACTGCTAGGCTTACTCAGGAGTCTTTGGTGATGTACCTTGTTGAAAGTTTTTTGAAAGTCCAAGTATGCTATGACAACCACATCACCACAGTCTATATGATTGTTGACACTCTCAAAGAATTCCAATAGGTTAGTGAGACAAGACTTACCCTTGCAGAAGCCATGCTGGCTCTACTTCAGCAAAGCTTGTTACTCTATATGCTTGGTTATTTTATCTTTAACAATACTTTCTACTTTTTTTTCTATTATATAGAAATACCAAAGTGATACATATGAGCGCCCGTATACCGTCTTGGGGCTAAGCAGGCCACAAGCTACAGCCTGAATGGTTTTCCTGTCTCAGCATCCATTCGGTGCAGCTTGGCTCCCTGCAGGTTTTGGAGTTGTAGTTGGGTCTTTTTTATTAATCATGGCATTGGGAAATAGTTAAGGCTTGTATATGCCTGTTTTTAATGCAGCTATTTTGACTTTGCTGGGTTTTTGAAAAAGTATTTATTGCTTTTACTGTAGTGATGATAATTTAAATTTATATCCTGCCCTTCGCCCCAGGTTGGCAATCTATATTGTAAACCACGTTAGAAAGCCCTAATAAGACAAAAAGGTGGTTTTTAAATTTAAAATAAAATAGATATTGGAATACTTTGCCATGTAAAATGAGACTTTCTCAGTGTTGATCATTAAACTCTTTTCTGCTTCCTTTAAATGGTTACTATGCAACATGTCCTTGGTCTGTTGGAGGGGAAACTCCTTGCTTTTGCTCTGTAAAATTAATAGTTTCTGAAGCATTACCCTCCATGTTCTTTCTTTCAGGTCATGAGGGAGGATAATGTGTCTGGCAACAAGAACACTAACATTCAAGATGCTGCTGCCAGGTATAAGCACTGAAGGTGAACTGTGCTGAGGAGTTCTGCACTTTACTGGCAGCAAGAGCAGGTTGCTTCAGTTACTCTGTGAATCAAGAAGCCACATGGAAAAGGTTTCTGTACAATCAAAATTAGTTGGTTTTCAAACCACCAGAAGGATAATATTTCTCTTATTAGTGCTTAATTCACACATAACCTTGTTATTTGAATTCATTAACCCACTGAAGGTGTTAGCCCTTTAAAAAAAAAGAGATTACTTTTGCGTACTACTAGATTGGTAACTTGAGAGAGGAGGGTATCGCCAGCTAGACTACAGATCAAATACAAGTGTACAGGGGGTAAAGGAATTCCCATGGCTTAATGTCACTTCTTGGCCATCCTTCTGAAAGAGATAGAAAAGGAATTAGTTTCAGTGTACTGGTGTGTGATGTAAATGCCATGGGAACTGTTTTGGCTTCCAACAGGCTATGGATTTGCAATGATTTTTGTCTGCTAAATTGGCACTGGGTGCATAAGATGGAAGGATAAATGGAATTCTATGGTTCTCTAGTTATGCACAGCTCAAATGCAGAATTTTGTAGCCTGAGAATTTTAGTTTTAAAATGCTTCATTTCTAGCCCTTCAGGCTGTACAGATCAGCTTGAATGCATGTGGCAATTATGTAATGTGAATGTGACATTTTTATTTTATCCTGCATAGAAAGCTTTCTTATACCTGGTCAGATTATCTAGTCCCACATTACCTACTATAATTAGCAGCAGTTCTCCAGGGCCTCTGGCTGAGATACTTCTATTGTATTCTTCTAGCTGGAGATGGCAGTGATTAAGCCAGGAATTTTCTGCATCTGAAGCATGTGCTCTGCCACAGAGCTGTAGTTCCTCTCCTAAAGCTTTTTCCAGTAAGCTCAAGGCAGTACTCCATGATGCTCCTGCCCCTTTATTCACAGAACAATCTTCTGAAGCAGTTTTGTTATGTGCCTTCAAGTCGATTTCGACTTATGGCGACACTATGAATCAGTGACCTCCAAGAGCATCTGTCAGGAACCACCCTGTTCAGATCTTGTAAGTTCAGGTCTGTGGCTTCCTTTATGGAATCAATCCATCTCTTGTGTGGCCTTCCTCTTTTTCTACTCCCTTCTGTTTTTCCCAGCATTATTGTCTTTTGTAGTGAATCATGTCTTCTCATTATGTGTCCAAAGTATGATAACCTCAGTTTCATCATTTTAGCTTCTAGTGATAGTTCTGGTTTAATTTGTTCTATCACCCAATTATTTGTCTTTTTCGCAGTCCATGGTATGCGCAAGGCTCTCCACCACCACATTTGAGATGGTTTGATTTTTCTCTTATCTGCTTTTTTCACTGTTTTCACATCCCTACATTATACAGCCATGAGAGTGGCTGTATGCTATAGCCAGCGTGGCTTTTTAACATTCCGCAATGTTAAATTGAAAATACCCCCATGCCATTCTGATGCTTCCCATAAGCTCATTTCAAAACAAAACCTTACAATACTTAGAGTCCTGAACTCAGAAAGGCTTGCTTAACAACCCTCTCAATTTTCATGGTGATACACAAAACAGACAGAGAGAATAGAGAACTCAAAGTCTAAAAAGAGAGAAAAAAACCTCAAAGCCCTTTTGGACTTTTTTCTCTAAGAGTTCTTCTAATCTGTTGAAATTCATTAAAAATCAGCCATGTTCACAGAGTACCTGTAATCCTAATACTGACCTTGCCCAATACTCTGACCTTCATCTTCTACAGTTTAAAAGTTTAAAAAATGCCTGACTGAGTTTTAATTAAAGAAATTTTGGCTGGACCCCTATGGTAAGGTTGGGCATGCTCAGTAAGGACCAACTGTCAGTGTTCTAAAAGCCAGACTCCCAGCTGCTGGGCTTGCCTAATCAGGGGGCCACACCCACACCAGACTTTGATTTCACTTGAGACAGTCATGGCTTCCCTCAGAGAATCCTGGGAACTGTAGTTTGTGAAGGGTGCTGAGAGGAGACTCCTGTTCCACTGAGAGAGCTCCAGTGGCCAGAGTGGTTTAACAGTCAGCCACTCTGATTGAAAATCTGTGAGGGGAACAGGGCGTCTCCTAGCAACTCTCGCACCCTTCACTAACTACACTTCCCAGGATTCTTTGAGAGAAGCCATGACTGTCCAAAGTGAAATAAAGGCCTGGTGTGGATGTGGCCAGGGACAGCTTTGGTTGAAATTTGGGTGGGAGGCTACATATGCCTGCTGTAGAATAAAAAAGTGGGGGAAACGCTGAAAAGCAATCATACTGTTCACAATGTTTTCCTTTTGGAAAGGAAAGGGGCTTCCCTTCTGCCCAGTGCCCACCCACCCACCCAATCTCCTCCCCTTTCTCTCCCGTCCTTGCCCCTCCTCCAGGTAATGTTGGACTACGACCTGGGAGACCAGGGTTCGAATCCCCACACAACCATGAAGCTCACTGGGTGACCTTGGGCCAGTCACTGCCTTTCAGCCTCACAGGAAGGCATTGGTAAAACCACCTCTGAATACCATTTATCATGAAAACCCGATTCATAGCATCAACATAACTTGGGATCAACTTGAAGGCAGTCCATTTCCATTTTCAAACATGATTGCACGGAAACAAATCCCACTGAACTCAAAAAGTATGCAAATGGTCAAACCCACCCTCCCTTCTCCTCCCTCCTATCCCTTCCCTCTTGCCCCTTTCCTCTTGCCCCTTCCCTCCCGCCCCTTTCCTCTTGCCCCTTCCCTCCCGCCCCTTCCCTCCCGCCCCTTCCCTCCCCCTTCCTTTCCCCCTTCCTTTCCCCCTCACTCCCCATCCCTATCCCCTTCCAATCCCCTCCTTGCCCCTCCTCCCTCTCCCCTTCCTCCTCCCCATGGTCAGTTTTACTTATCTTAAGCGTGATTGCACGGAGGTTAATACCATTGAACTCTATAAGCATGCAAATGATCAAACCTGCCCTCCCTTCCCCCTCCCTTTGCTCCCCTCCAATACGCTCCCTCCCCCTCCTCCTCCCCTATGGCCAGTTTTTCCTATCCTAACCATGATTGCATAGGAGTAAATCCCATTGAATTCAATAAGCATGCAAATGATCAGACCTGCTTTTCCCCTCCTTCGTCTCTCCTCTCCCTTCCTCTTCCTTCTCCCCTGCCTACTCCAGCCCTCCCTCCCCCCCATCAGTTTTACCTATCTTAAGCATGATTGCACGGGACTAAATAGCACTGAATTCAATAAACATGCAAATGATCAAACCTGTCCTTCTCCTCCCCTCCCCCTCCTGCCTGCTCCCCTCCCAGTCCTCCCCTCTGCGTTTCCTCCTCTGCTGCTCCTCCCCTCCCCATCCTCTGTAGTCAGTTTCACCTATCCTAAGCGTCATTGCAGGGGAGTAATCCCACTGAACTCAATAAGCATGCAAATGATTCATCTATTCTCAGCAAACTTGAACAGGATCCCGTTTCATACTTCCTGGATTAAAAAGCAGGGAAATTCACTAATAGGCAAAAACCCTTGCGGTTTAAGGACGTACCTATAGCCTGCAGATATTTCTATCCAACTTTAAAAAGCAGGGAAATCGGGCAGCTTTAGCGAATGCACGAGGGGAGCAGGTGACCTGACCTCCTCTCTGAGATATTGTACTGCCCTACAAATTTGTCAAAATGCAAACACAATTTGGGTTGGTCTTTCATAGTCCAATCCACTTCCTGTGTAGCTTGGAAGAATTTTGTAACATGTGCCTCTGAGCATATGGTGAGTGGTGGCAACACCTGCAGTCAGCCCAAAGAATAGAAAGAAGACATGTGCTGTGCTGATCTTGTTTTAGCAGGGAGGCAGCAACAATATTCAGACAGTTGATATAGTTCAGATGGTCACTTTAAATATGTCTGATTTACTTTGCAATTTTAGTGAAGTTTCCTGTAGGAAATCATTTTCATTTGTTTCTATTTCTGTGAATATGTGATGTACAGCAACACTTTGCAAAATTAACACTAAAAAAACTCCAAACATAATTGTGGAATAATGGCACTGACTTCTGCAGAATAGTCTCCAGTGGACTTCAGGAGTGTCTCAATTTGCACAAGATAAAACAGTGGGAGGTGAAATATATTTTAGTAAAATTCTAGGTGTGCTCTATGTTTTTAATTGACCGTGCCCACCTTGCCTTAAATGAAGGGGTTTAAACATAGCAGGCTGAAAACATGCATCCTCTTTTTTCCAACAGCTAGAGTCATTACTGAAGTAGCAACATATTGTAATCAGTCTGATTTTACATCAAACCACAGTTTCAGATTCAACTGTTAATGCGCTCAAAATAGAAATAGAACATAACCTCCAATTTGAAACACAAAAGGCTGCCTTCACCATCATATGACATTGACCAATAAAAAGGCTTTGAAATTAATAAAAATAAATTTGTCACAGATTTTTAGGATGAATAATGAGGGAAATAAAATTTTCTAGTTTAGATTCTCTGTAGAAACATTAGTAACACAGGAAAGAAGCAAAGTAAGAAGAACACCAACAATCATACAAAAATATAATTCTCCATCTTTGGAGATGGCAGTTGTTGCCCCCACCCACTATATGCTCAGAGGCACGTTACCAAATTCTTCCAAGCTACACAGGAAGTGGATTGGACTGTGAAAGACCAACCCAAATTGTGTTTGCATTTTGACAAATTTGTAGGGCAGTACAATATCTCAGAGAGGAGTTCAGGTCTCCTGCTCCAATGGTGCATTCACTATAGCTGCCCAATTTCCCTGCTTTTTAAAGTTTGATAGAAATATCTGTGGGCTATATGTACGTTCTTAAACCGCAAGGATTTTTGCCTATTAGTGAATAGCGATTGGAAATACCATGGTCTCAATGATCCTGACTGTAGTGTTCAGTGATGCATCTTTGCATGCGAGGACTTTTTCTAGTTCTCTCATAGTTGCCCTCCCCAGTCCTAGACGCCTTCTGATTTCTTGACTATTGTCTCCATTTTGGTTAATGACTGTGCCGAGGTATTGATAATCCTTGACAAGTTCAAAGTCTTCTTTGTCAGCTTTAAAGTTACATAACTCTTCTGTTGTCATTACTTTAGTCTTCTTAACGTTCAGCTGTAGTCCTGCTTTTGTGCTTTTTTCTTTAACTTTCATCAGCATTTGTTTCAGATCATTACTGTTTTCTGGTAGCAGTATGGTATCGTCTGCATATCTTAAATTATTGATATTTCTCCCTCCAATTTTCACACCTCCTTCATCTTGGTCCAATCCCACATTCCATATGATATGTTCTGCATATAGATTAAACAAATAGGGTGATAAAATACACTCCTGTCTCACACCCTTTCCGATTGGGACCCAGTTGGTTTCTCCATATTCTGTCCTTACAGTAGCCTCTTGTCCAGAGTATAGGCTGCGCATCAGGACAATCAGATGCTTTGTCATCCCCATTTCTTTTAAAGCATTCCATAGTTTTTCATGATCTACACAACCAGAGGCTTTGCTGTAATCTATAAAGCACAGGGTGATTTTCTTCTGAAATTCCTTGCTCTGTTCCATTATCCAACGTATGTTTGCTATATGATCTCTGGTGCCTCTTCCCTTTCTAAATCTAACTTGAACATCTGGCATTTCTCACTCCATATATGGTAAGAGCCTTTGTTGCAGAATCTTGAGCATTATTTTACTTGCATGGGCAAGTAAAGGCAATAGTTCGATAATTACTGCATTCCCTGAGATCCCCTTTCTTTGGAATTGGGATGTACATCGAATGCTTCCAGTCTGTGGGCCATTGTTTTGTTTTCCATATGTGACTGGCCCAAGGCCGCACAGTAAGTTTCATTGCAAAAAAGAGATTTGAACTTGGTTCTCCATGGTCATAATCTAATACTGTTAACCTCTATAACTGTCTCACAGGTGTGCTCTCTGTTTCCTGCTAACCACATCTAAAAGAATAATAAAAATTAAGCAAAATATGTGGGTTCCTGGTATACCTCTCTCTATGAAGCTAACTCTATTTAATTTGCCCAGATTTACTTTTCTTTACCATAGAATATGGGATACCTTGGTTGTATTCAATGTGACGCTAAGCAGGTTGTTCCGTCAGTGCAAGGATTTTTCCTCATGCAACAGAACATTCTTCTCCTGTACACCCCCTAAATCAGTTTTGGGGGTTTTCCCAACCTTCCAGAGCCGATTTGGAGATGGTGCAGGGGGGAGGACAGGAAGGGGAATCCTGTTGTACTACCACTAATCCTTGAGCTAGTGCAGGAACCTAGTTGAATGCTACTCCTTGTGCAGAATTTTGCTGTGTTGAAATCCACAGTGTGCACAACCCTGGGCACATGACTGAAAATTGCCTACAATTTATGTATGCAGAGTGGGTGCCTAGCTGCCATGCATTTTTATTGTTAACATGAAGAACGTTCTGTGATGAACAGTGGCAAAGGAGCTCATAGTCAAACCTTTGGGTCTTCTTTGTTCAGGAACATTCTTCTGTCAGGAAAAGTTCAGAACAGCCCTCTGCGAACCCACAACCCCATGTTCCAGGAATCAAGAGAGGGCCTGAAAATGATGTCTGTCTCAAATCCCTTCATTCTGTAAGTCCTCTGGGAGGGAATATTTTTAGGGCAAGGAAACAGCATAAAGATTACATAGAGAATGAATTCTAGGAAAGAATAAAACAGCTCAGCACTTCAATGGGTCATTTAGTTATCCTAGTAATTTCCTGCGAGGTTAGTCATTTGGCTTTTCTGCCAGAAGCCCAGGAACAATTAGCTTGGCTTATTCACAATCCAAACAAGCAATACCAGAGGAACAGAACCCAACGTCTTAGCTCAGTGTTGATTTCAGGAAGTTGCTTCCTCTTGGGCTGCTTGCTAGAATGGATACCATGACTGTTTATTTAACTCTGTCAAAAGTGTTACCATCCTTATAACATGAAATTAATTACTAGAAATAATTTAAAAGCATTATAGATTGATTTGCATTTCATCACAGCCTCGCCAGCTATGGCACCCAGAATTCAGAACAGCCTCCTAAAAGAAAAAGAATTTAAGAAAAGCGATGGAGATGGTTTTTACTTCTGTGGCCTTTTTCAGGATAATATTTCTTTTTAATTCTATTGCATCTACTGCTTTAAAATTTGATTGTAACTACTACTTGCACATGCTGGTTTTTTGTTTATAAACTGTCTTTATTATAATTCATGTACAGAGATGGATACTTTTTTCTTTTAGAAAAAAAATCAAAATCTTAAATAAGGTTCATTAGTTTTCTTAAGAGGGCCAGTGTTACTTCAGCTGTAGTCTTGCACTACTTAGTAAAGAGCAATATCTAGAGATAAAAGACAGTGCTTGTGTGCTGCAGTGCATAAATTAGAATGGCTTCATTCCAGCTACATCACTGTTGACTTCCATGGAAACCAGCATGCTAATGAAGATTCTTTGTATCATTACTAATTGAGTTCTCTTGTACATTCACTGAATACTCTTCTCATGGCTTATGATTGAAATTACAATCAACTGTGCTTTGTCCCCTCATTTGCTCATTTTTGTTTCTAAACGATTATTTCTTTATTTAATAATTTGGACCGTGCTAAGTTTGCAAAATGCAAACCCCAACCCCTCCAGCCCTTTACTGAATGATACTAATTTTGTAGCCTGTAAACCCAAAGAACTGGCACATGTGAAATTTCACACTTGGTAGGAATAGGATCAAAAATCACTTGCTCATAAGAAGGAATGAAATGATTGAATCTGAGAGGGCTTAAAAATACAATACCAATTAAATCACCCTGGTTTCCTGTAAGTCTCTTAACAATCTCCTTCTGACCTCTGTATGTTAAATGGATCTGCGAAAGCATTGTTGCCACATAGATTGTCCTTTCTGTCAGTGTATGTGCCAGAGAGTGGGAAAAGCTTTTGGCATTCTTATCTAGCCATCACTTGGGACCATGGATTCCTGCAAAGGAGTATGAGCTGAATACTCTGGAGCAATATGTTTTTGTAGACATCTGCCCACAGCACAGTGCCTTTCAGGGGGCTTGCTAGAGGCAGCAGGTGCTGAGATGCTGTGGTTCACATGACAAATGAGTTCAAAGGCTGCCTTTGCTCCAGGCAATAATCTTTTATTTGCCTCCATAGTCATTTGTCATCTCTTCAAATTAAGTGTTTGTGGAAAGTAACGTTGTCTATTTTGTACATGCTATGCATGATGGTGGACATGTTTTCATCTTCCAGGAATGAATTAAATGAGGATAATGCTGCCTCTACCCCTGAAGATTCTTTGAGTCTCCCTAATCTGGCTCCTACAGAGGAAGCTGCTATTATAAAGGTATGTTGTGTCTTTGTGAGGACAGGTGGATTTTTCCCCATGAATCATTGACTATTACAGACCACAAGGCTAGAAGTTGCATACAAAACACTTAGTTGAGTGTCAAAACATATGCAGCAGCATTGTCTTTGGAAATGCAGTGTTTCCTGCTTTACCCACAGACTTTGGCTATGTTCTGGCACAACATAAACCATAATTTGATGTTATGTGCATGAACTGTATGCACTCCCCCTCCCTTCCATCTCCCCTTCAGGCACAGTCACAAAGTAATTCGATGCATCTCTTTCTGTTTTCAGCTAACCACAATTTATATTGTCTGAACTGGGACAGATTGTAGTAAGTGTGAAGTGTATTGAAACTCAGTTTCAAATGCTGATTAACAATCTTGATTTGTTTCAAAAAATCACAGTTAATGCTGACCGTAGGTCCTGATTCAAACATAACATAACAAATAGCAGTTTGCTGAAAACTGAAGCAGATGCTTCTGATCTCCTTCTCCTGCCTGTGCCAGAGTATGAGACTGGAGGTAGGAGGGCAAAAGACCTCATCAGAACCTAAAGAGAGCCTGCTAGATCAGACCAAATACCCGTCTAGTCCAGCATTCTGTTCTCAGTGGCAAACCAGATGCCTGTGGGAAGCCCAAAAGCAGTCCCTGAGTACAACAGCCCTCTTCCTACTGGTATACGGAGGCATTCTGCAGTGCCTCTGACAGTGGAATTAGAGCATAGCCATCATGGTTAGTAACCATTGATAGCCTTATCGTCCATGAATGTGTCTCATCCCCTTTTAAAGCCATTGGTGGCCACTACCTCTCAGGGGAGCAAATTCCACTGTGTGAAGTAGTACTTCGGTTTAGCATTATGTACAAACTGAGTCTGTGATTTAAAAGACCTGCATAAAAGTTGGAATACTCCAAATTGCAGAGCTTGCATATAGGAAATCTTTACATGTAGTTTAATCAGTCTATACAGATTCTGAATTTGGAGCAGCAACAGTGGGATTCTTCTACTACTGTGTTGTATTGATTGAATTACTTAATGAGGTAAATTTTTGTATACCAAACCATTGTATAAGAGGGAAAGGACTCTCTCAGAGGGAGCATTCATGAACGTCAACCCTACAGCTTTTTCAAAGTGGATGAGATAGTAGAAAAGCTTCAGCAGTTCTGCTTGGTTACAGATTGTAATTTAGTTAACTATTGTGTTTTGCAGAACTCTCCAGAGGACTTGGAGATTTTATTAGCATCACAGGCAGAGAATCTAATTGACTTTACAGAAGGCATGCCTCGGGTAAGAGTGAAAATTACCGTATATTCCGGCGTATAAGACGACTGGGCGTATAAGACGACCCCCAACTTTTCCAGTTAAAATATAGAGTTTGGGATATACTCACCGTATAAGACTACTCCTGCTTAATCAAACAAAAAGCAGAGCTTTGCTTAACTCAAAATTTCTTCTCCCTTTGATAACCACATCTACACAGGTTCCACCTCCATACTCAAAATGAAACTGAGCCTGGAAGTGTACAACAACCCCACACATACCTTGCTAATTCGATTATCAATGCCAGAATGTCTGTCTTATCGACTACTCTCCTGCTCCCCCCCCCCCCCACACACACACACACACCGGGCATCATGAAAGACCCAGTCCTGGGCTCAGAAAGAAAATAAATATCTGGTCCTCTTCAAAGTATTGATAAGCCTCTTGTTTTAATTGAAATAATAATTATAAATTCTTGTTCTTATCACTAATGGGAGTTAATTATCTTGCATATGCTGCTGTTGCTTCTATGGCTGTAACGGAGTGAGGTTAAAGATAAGTGAAATGCAAATAGAAAAAAAAAAAACAGAAGGCAGTAACACTTTCCTAAATGTAATACCATACCAACCACAACAAGATTCCTATAAGGCAAAAAACTAAGCATCTCACAACCAGTCAGGATTCCTAACCAAAAACCAAAAATATGATAAATGAAGAAATATTTATATAAGCATAACTATCAAATATATTTATTATTTACACAAACTGTAAAGATATTTATAGTGCAATCCTAAATTTATTGATTCAGAAGCAAGTCCCAGCGTATTCAATGGGGCTTACTCAAACAGGGACAGAAATGCAACCTCAAGTGATAAGCAACTTCATTCACACAACCCAAAATTCCGAATCATGCCACTTTACACTGTTTTGCAACTGTTTATACTTGTTTTTATGGTTATTGGATTTTAAATGGCTTTATTTCTTGTTGTGAGCTGCCTTGGTTTCCAACCCTACCTCACAGGGGTGTTGGAAAGACTCCATACACACACGCACACACTGCGGATGTATAAATACATACAGCCCATATAATAGTTTATTGTCAAACCAATTGGTCATTGCAGAAAAATCAGTATTAGTTTTTTAAAAATCAGTATTAGCTTCCTACAGAATAAAAACTGCAATACCTAAGTAAGCCCTGCCTACTTGCTTTAAAATAGGACGGGGGGGGCAGAAAGAGAACACAAACACAATTCTTTTTTACATTCACTCCAAAGTCCCATTGATTTTCAGCACATTCATAATTATGTCTACTCAAAAGTAATTCCTACTGAATTCAATAGGATTTACTCTGGACATATGGGATTAGCACTGTTTTTACCCCCCAAAGCAACTATTGGGAAGGTTTTCAAAACACTGCCCAGGACCTGACTCCTACACACAAGAGGGGGAAAAACTGAAATGTATATTTATTTATTATTTATTTATTTATTTTATTACATTTTTAGACCGCCCTATAGCAATAAGCTCCCAGGGCGGTGTACAGCATGATAAAACAGGTTAAAATACAAAAACACAATAAAACATAATTAAAAATTTTCAATTTTAAATTCAAATTTTAAAATTTTTAAAATGCCTGGGCGAAGAGGTAGGTCTTTACCTGGCGCCGAAAAGATAGCAAAGAAGGCGCCAGGCGTATCTCATCAGGGAGGGCGTTCCATAGTTCGGGGGCCACCACTGAGAAGGCCCTAGCTCTAGTTATCATTCTCCGTGCCTCCCTATGCGTTGGGACACGGAGAAGGGCCTTCGACGTCGAGCGCAGCGACCGGGTAGGTACATAGCGGGAGAGGCATTCCGCCAGGTATTGCGGTCCGATGCCGTTAAGGGCTTTATAGGTAAGAACCAACACTTTGAATCTGGCCCGGAAACATATTGGTAGCCAGTGCAGCTGGGCCAGGGCAGGTGTTATATGATCAAATTTTTTTGTCCCAGTAAGAACTCTGGCCGCAGCATTCTGCACCAGCTGAAGTTTCCGAACCGTCTTCAGAGGTAACCCTACGTAGAGTGCATTACAGTAGTCCAATCTAGAGGTTACCAGAGCATGGATAACTGTGGCAAGGTTCTCCCTATCCAGATAGGGTCGTAGTTGGGCTACCAGCCGAAGCTGGTAGAACGCATTCCGTGCCACCGAGGCTACTTGAGCCTCCAGTGACAGGAGCGGATCTAATAAGACCCCCAAACTACGGACCTGCTCCTTTAGGGGGAGTGTAACCCCATCTAGGGCAGGTTGGACATCAACCATCTGGGCAGAGAGCCCCCCCACCAACAGCATCTCAGTCTTGTCAGGATTGAGTCTCAGTTTATTAGCTCTCATCCAGTCCATTATCGCGGCCAGGCAGTGGTTTAGTACATTAACAGCCTCACCTGAAGAAGATGAAAAGGAGAAGTAGAGTTGCGTATCATCAGCATATTGCTGAAAACGCACTCCAAATCTCCTAATGACCTCGCCCAGCGGCTTCATATAGATATTAAAGAGCCTGGGGGACAGAACTGAACCCTGTGGGACCCCATATTGGAGTATCCAGGGACTCGAGTAATGCTCCCCAAGCACCAGCTTCTGGAGACGATTCTTGAGGTAGGAGCACAGCCACTGCCAAGCAGTGCCTCCAACTCCTAAGTCCACAAGACGTCCCAGAAGGATACCATGGTCGATGGTATCAAAAGCCGCTGAGAGATCAAGGAGAACCAACAGAGTTACACTCCCTCTGTCTTTCTCCCGACAGAGGTCATCATACAGGGCGACCAAGGCTGTTTCTGTACCAAACCCCGGCCGAAAGCCCGATTGACATGGATCCAGATAATCAGTTTCATCCAAGAGAGCCTGGAGCTGGTGAGCGACCACACGCTCTAAAACCTTGCCCAGGAACGGAACATTTGCTACCGGTCTATAGTTGTCAAGATTTTCAGGGTCCAAGGAGGTTTTCTTTAGGAGCGGTCTCACCACCGCCTGTTTCAGGCAGGGTGGTACCACTCCCTCTCGTAAAGAGGCATTGATCACCTCCTTGGCCCATCCGGCTGTTCCGTTCCTGCTAGCTTTTATTAGCCATGAGGGGCAAGGATCCAGAGCAGAAGTGGTCGCCCGCACCTGTCCAAGCACCTTGTCCACGTCCTCGAGCTGAACCAACTGAAATTCATCCAATAAAACAGGACAGGACTGTGCTCCGGACACCTCATTAGGCTCAACTGCTACAATATTGGAGTCAAGGTCCCGGCGGATGTTTGCGATCTTATCTTGGAAGTGTCTCGCAAACTCATTACAGCGGGCTATTGATGGTATTATTGCGTTCTGAGGACCAGAGTGTAAAAGTCCCCAAACAACCTTATAAAGTTCCGCTGGGCGGTTAGAAGATGACTGAATGGAGGCAGCAAAGTACTGCTTCTTCGCTGCCCTCACCGCCTTCACATAGAGCTTGGTAGAGATCTTCACAAGTGCAAGACCACAGCCGTCGGGAGTTCGTCTCCATTTGCACTCAAGCCGTCTCCTTTCTTGCTTCATCACTCTTAGCTCCGGGGTAAACCACGGAGCCAATTGAGCTCTGCAGAGGAGAGGGCGCACCGGGGCGATTGTGTCAACTGCCCGGGTCATTTCCGTATTCCACAGATTGACCAGGGTTTCGACAGGAGCGTCAGTTTTATCAGCCGGAAAACTCCCCAGAGCCTTCTGAAAACCTTCAGGATTCATTAGTCTCCGGGGGCGGACCATCTTAATAGGTCCTCCACCCTTGCAGAGGGGAGAAAACATTGTGAGCCTACACCTCAATAGGCGATGATCTGTCCATGACAGAGGAATAGATGTAAAATCCCTCACTCCCAGATCACCATCCCCTGCTCCAGTAGCAAAAATTAAGTCTAGAGTGTGCCCCGAAATATGCGTAGGGCCAGTAACAAATTGAGACAGCCCCATGGCTGTCATGGAGGCCATGAAGTCCTGAGCCGCCCCAGACAAAGCGGTCTCGGCATGAATGTTGAGATCCCCCAATACCATAAATTTGGGGGATCGCAACACCAAACCCGAGACCACCTCCGTCAGCTCAGTTAGGGAGGCTGTTGGGCAGCAAGGTGGACGGTACACCAACAGTATTCCCAGTCTGTCTCGCTGGCCCAACGTAATATGGAGACACTCCAGACCATTAGCTACCTGGATAGGGTGCCTAATGAGAGGGATGGAACTTCTATAGACCACAGCGATTCCCCCTCCCCGACCCTCGGATCTACCCAGATGCTGAACCGAGTACCCAGGTGGGCACAGCTGGGAGAGATTAATGCCTCCCAGATCGCTCACCCATGTCTCAGTAATAAACGCCAGATCGGCCGCCTCATCCACAATTAAATCATGGATGAGGGAAGCTTTATTATTTACCGATCTGGCATTAAGAAGCAGCAACTGGAGATCCGAGAGTTGGCTGATAGAACTACCAGCAATCCTGTGGATGTGGGGAGGACCGGAACACGGTACAGCCACCAATTGTCTGTGCCGAGTTCTCCTCAACCGGCATGTCCTCCTCACAACGCCATACCTCCCATTACCCGTCACTACGCTAACAGGGGCCCCCTCTGGTCCCCCCTCCCAATACCCTATCCTCCCGCCCAGGCACATCATAAAATAAAATAAAAATAAAATAAAATAAAAATACACACACACTCACAACATACAGTAATACAAACATCCACTCATTCCATTCAGGTCTACACAACAACCACAGTCCCGTGCTCCATGCGCACCAACGCAGCTCTCAAACCGTTCTTCCCGGGAAAAGCGCCACCTGGAGCCTGGTCCTGCAAGGTGCCCACGTGCAGAGCAGGAGCCCAAGAAGGAGAGAGCAGAGATGTTGGCCAAGCAGCAGCAGCAGCAAAGCAGGCAGATGGCTCTCCCTCCCTGGGCGGTGATGGTCCTCTTCTCTTGCAATACTTACCCAATTTATGAGATTTTCAGATAAACAGGGGGTGAAACCACCATTTTGTTTTCTAGATGCTGCCTCAGGTCAATGAAACTGAAACACAATCCCTGATTGGCTGCAACCCTGAACGGGCGGGGTTAAAGCTACGAAGTGCTATACAGTAGTTTAAAAAAAGATTTAACCGGGGGGGGTGCCTGACGTTTTTATATATATCTCGAGAACCGCACCACCTAGAAACTTAATTTTTTTTTAAATGAAAGCTGAGAATCCGGGCCACCTAAGGGGTTAGCTGGGCGCCGGGTGGCATGCTTAGAATCCGTGTAAAACCCGGCTATCCGGGCAATATGGCAACCCTAATAAGACGACACCCGGCGTATAAGACGACCCCCGACTTTGGAGAAGATTTTCCAGGGTTAAAAAGTTGTCTTATACGCCAGAATATATGGTATTTTTTTAAAAATCAGTATTAGTTTCCTACAGAGTAAAAACTTCAATACCTAAGTAAGCCCTGCCTACTTGCTTTAAAATAGGACTTGGGGGGGGGGCAGAAAGAGAACACAAACACAATTCTTTTTTACATTCACTCCAAAGTCCCATTGATTTTCAGCACATTCATAATCATGTCTACTCAAAAGTAATTCCTACTGAATTCAATAGAATTTACTCTGGACATATGGGATTAGCACTGTTTTTACCCCCAAAAGCAACTATTGGGAAGGTTTTCAAAACACTGCCCAGGATCTGACTCCTACACACAACAGGGGGAAAAACTGAAATGTATATACCTACCCAATTTATGAGATTTTCAGATAAACAGGAGGGGAAACCACCATTTTCTGGCCTTGCAATGAGGTTTTGCAGACACTGCCACCAAACAAACACTTCACTGATTGGCTGAAATCCTGAATGGGCGGGGTTAAAGCTACGAAGTGCTATACAGTAGTTTAAAAAAAGATTTAACCGGGGTGTGTGTGCCTGACGTTTTTATATATATCTCGAGAACCGCACCACCTAGAAACTTAATTTTTTTTTTAAATGAAAGCTGAGAATCCGGGCCACCTAAGGGGCTAGCCGGGCACCGGGTGGCATGCTTAGAATCCGGGTAAAACCCGGCTATCTGGGCAATATGGCAACCCTAATAAGACGACACCCGGCGTATAAGACGACACCCGACTTTGGAGAAGATTTTCCAGGGTTAAAAAGTCGTCTTATACGCCGGAATATACGGTAAATGGAACTCAGTGATTTCATTGTGCTGTTGATAATTTGAAAAGGAAAACATGATTGATTTATGCTTCCATCATTTGCACACAGAACATCTCTGGTTCCTGTGTGATACTTATCTAAGCTGGTTTCTCATATAATAATTACATGGGTTACCTCAGAGACAGCATTGTTCTATCCCCAGGAGTTGGCAGTGGGTACCACTGATAGTGCCTGTGCTGCTATTCAGTTACGTGGTCTCTTAATGTATACAGTCAAGTGATGCATTGCTATATGAGAGCAATGTCAAAACACTTTCAATGTCTTTCTATGTATATAAGATTGTCAGACCTCCTCTCTTGTGCTGACCCTGGCATGGATCTCTCACAATCCCACCACTAGGCGTCACTACCTGACACACTGGAAAGCAGCGCTGCCCTGAGACTTTGCCTTAGTCTTCTCCTTTAACAGATTGGTATTAAGTGTCTAGGTACACTTTCAGGCCACAACCCCTCCTCCCCTCGGTATCTTTTTGTCTTTAAAGACTACAGCCGTGGGTTGCCTTTGGATACGTGCTGCTGATACACTAACCATTCACCACTGCTACCACAGGTACTGGTTCCAGCTTTGGTTTTTGCTCTGCCCACCCTTCTCCTCTGTATGAACCCAGCCAAGGATCAGGCATGTTGTTAAACCAAACAGATTTATTAAATAACACTGGAAATAAACAAGATTACTTTGAATTCAGTTGTCATGCACGTAGTTACGTATAAATGATCTTCAACATATTATAGTTTCTTTTACTTAATATACTTTAGTCCTAAACCTGCCTCACTACCCGTCTAAACACACATCCACCCCTCACCCTCTTCAACCCAAAACCAGAAATGAACCCCTGACCAACTGTCATTCTCCCATATATACATTCAGCCACCCAGATGCTCACCCAACCACAACACAGCATTCCTCAACATTCCATCATGTGTACTCCCCCCTCGCAACTCATTCTACTTACCCTATTTAACCTACAAAACCGGCACTTACCATAAATATTATACAAACACTACAGGGGCATCACAGAGATCTTTCTTTGTGTTTGGTTTTTAGGTGTCTTCACCACCAACAGTTTTGCCCAGGTGGTTAGTACCAGTAAGTATATTCAATAATTCTTAAGAATTATACTTTTTTGTGATTTTCTAAGATTAAATTCAGGAGATTATTCTTAAAACAACTCATGTCTAAATAATAGTAACAGTAACTGAACAGTAGATCTTAATCTGAATTATAGCAGTGGTCACTTAAAAAATTATTGTTTTGTGTAATGCATTTCTAAAATTCTACTTCAGTTGTACAACACTGACATGTAAAAATGGTTTTTGACTTATTTATTTATTTCATTCTCTTTTTTCCTGCTGTAAGCTGAATACATGCAGCGTAGTGTATCAAAGTCTTCCTTTGCAATGTTAGTGACAGTTATAGTGTCTTCGTAGTCTAGATATTATACAGCCACAAGAGTGGCTGTATACTATAGCCAGCATAGATTTTTCGCATTCTGCAATGTTAAATTGAAAATATCCTCCCTGCTATTCAGAGGTTTCCCATAACCTCATTACAAAACAAAACCTTACAAAAGTTATAGTCCTGAACTCAGAAATGCTTGCTTAACAACCTTTTACGTTTTCATGGTGATACTCAAAACAGTCAGAGAGAATCGAGAGTTCAAAGTGTAAAAAGAGAGAGAAAACCAGAGCCCTTTTGGACTTTTTTCTGTCAGAGTTCTCATAATCTGTTGAAATTGATTAAAAATCAGCCATGTTCACAGAGTACCTCTAATCCAATTACTGACCTTGCCCCATACTCTGACCTTCATCTTCTGCAGTTTAAAAGTTAGGAAAATGCCTGGCTGATTTTTAATTAATTTAAGAAATTTAGCATTGAAGTCTATCATAATGTCAGGCATGCTCAGTAAGAACCAACTGTCAGCATTCCAAAGGCCAGACTCACAGCTGCTTGGTTTGGCTAATCAGGGGGCCACACCAGGCAGTTATTTCACTTGAGACTGTCATGGCTTTTCCCAAAGAATCCTGGGAAATGTAGTTTGTGAAGGGTCCTGAAAGGTGACTCCTATACCCCTGACAGAGCTCTGTGAGGGGAATAGAGCATCTCCTAGCAACTCTCAGCACCCTTCACTAACTATACTTCCCAGGATTCTTTGGGAGAAGCCATGGCTGTCTAAAGTTGAATAAAGGTCTGGTGTGGATGTCACCAGTGACAGCTTTGGTTTAAATTTGGGTGGGAGACTACATATGCCTGCTGTAGAATAAAAAGGTGGGGGAAACGCTGAAAAACAATAATACTGTTCACGATGTTTTTGTTTTGGAAAGGAAAGGGGCATGCCGTCTGCCCAGTGCCCACCCACCCAATCTCTTCCCTCTCTCCCTTCCCTTCCCGCCCTCCATCTCCCCTCCCTGCCCTCCATCTCCCCTCCCTGCCCTCCATCTCCCCTCCCTGCCCCTCCCCCAGGTCAGTTTCACCTGCCCTAAGCATGATTGCACAAGACTAAATTCCATTGAACTCAATAAGCATGCAAATGATCAAACCTTTCCTACTGCCTATCTCCTACAGCCTGCCCCTCCCCCTCCCTTTGCCCCTCCCTCCCTCTCCCCATCCTCTTCCAAATTCCTCCATCCCCCACCTCCTCCTTCCCCCTCCCCCATGATCAGTTATACCTGTCTTAAGCAGGATTGCACAGGAGTAAATCCCACTGAACTCAATAAGCATGCAAATAATCAAACCTGCCCTTCTTTCCTCCTCCCTCCCATCACCTCCCTTTTGCCCCTTCCCACCCCTTTCATTCACCCCTTCCTCCTCCCCTTCCAATCCCCTCCTTCTGCTCCCCTCTCCCTGCCCTTCCTCCTTCCCTCTTTTCTCCCCTCCTCCCCCATAGTCAGTTTTACCTATCCTAACCATGATTGCATGGAATTTAATCCAGTTGAACTCAATAAGCATGCAAATGATGAGACCTGCCTTTCCCCTACTTTCCCCATCTCTCCCCTCTTCCTTCTTCTCCCTCCCCTGCCCACTCCTTCCCCCTCCCTCTTCTCCCCCTTCCCCCCAGTCAGTTTTACCTATCCTAAACATGATTGCACAGGAGTAAATCCCATTGAACTCAATAAGCATGCAAATAATCAGACCTGCCCTCTTCCTACCCTTCCTCCTCCTCTCCTCCTCATCTCCCTGTGGTCAGTTTCACCTGTCCTAAACATGATTGCAGGGGAGGAAATCCCACTGAATTCAATAAGCATGCAAAGGATCAGTCCATTCTTAGCAAACTTGCACAGGATCCCATTTCTTACTTCCCGGATTAAAAAGCAGAGAAATTCACTAATCGGCAAAAAAAACCTTGCCGTTTAAGAACATACCTGTAGCCAACAGATACTTCTATCAAACTTTAAAAAACAGGGAAATTGGACAGCTATAGTGAATGCACCAGGGGAGCAGGAGACCAAATTACCTCCAGGGCTTTTCTCAGCCAGAAGTTGAGTCTGGAAATAAGCCCAGTTGGGAAAAACAAACAAAAATGTGTGTGTGTGGGGGCACTTACAGTGTTCCTTCAACCCATCAAGCCTCCACTGTCAAGATAACACAAATGCAGGGCAGAACCTACAACCACATTTTTTGGGAACATGCAGTTGACAGAATACATGGATCAGGTTAGTTTGTATTACCTTACTGACTTCCTTACTTTCATTTTCTTTATGTAGAGCGGACTGGTTTCCAGTGGGCCTTTAGGGAATATTGCCCTAGCACTTAAAGCAGTGAAAGGCAGCGCTGCGGTACCAACAGTCTCTGCTGGCTCCCCACCTCAACTTTACTCACCTGAAATCATGGCCAGGTAAATATTTTCTCTGTGCATTGGGTTACAGGACTGCTACACTACTTTAATGTAGTTTTACCCTTATTTTATTCTGTGTGAGTTTAAATTAGTTCAGTTTTTCTATTAAGCACTGAGAGACACAATTATATTTTGCAGTTTCCAAATCTTTTTCCAAGAAGGCTTTACTGGTGGTTTTCTGCCCATCTTTAGGACTCAAATTTGTCAATGTTTGTAATGGCTATTCCATTTTTTTTTTAAAAAAACTCACGTACTACTAGGGCATTTTGTCAGAAGTGAGCAACTGTATGCATTCCATATCAGCATATATACGTTACTGCAGATATTAGTAAAGTTGATGATCGTTGGCTATGAGGCAAAGATGATTCTGCTCATGGTGGACATCTCTTAAATTGATCATCATGATATTTACTCTGTGTCCCATAGAACAGAACACTATATTGCTTTTGATGGATATGAATTAGCTTGACTGGAATGATTTGCCCTTCATCAGGTTGAATAGTTTGGCTGGCTGACTGAGTTCATTCAGTTTTCAGTGCCCCCTCTTCCAAGTAGGGCCCCCTTTAAATCTCCTACATAGATTGTATGTTGTTGTTTTTTTCAGTCCCATTACAGAAGATGTGACAAGAAGGCCGAAATGTTTACTTACTACTGAACTCTGAGCTTTGACAAGTCTCATCTTCTTAGCATCTTCAGTGGGCCCCTGGAAAGAACTTAACCTGGAATTGACTCATGCTCAGACCGTGGTTAAAACAAAATGCCTGGCTGTTTTACTGTGGATCCTTTCAACTGGAAATTTAATATGACTATAATATTAAGAGCTGCTGGGAAGCCTGAGCACCTTTTGTGAAGTACACTGGAACAAGTTATGACAAGTAATGAAATCTTTGAGGCTTCCATCCATAGTAGTGCTTTTGTTTATAGAACTCCTTCTGCTTTAGAGGTGTAAATAAAGCAGTGACTGTGATGAACCAGCTAGTTTTATCTGGCTCAGGATATTGTAACACAGTAATGAGGAGAATTAGAACTTCTAAGGCCATCTGCTGGTTGTTGTATAAAAGCAAATGGTGGTAATGTTTTTATAGAGTGAGCCCTCCATTCTTTTCTATGTGACCATCTCCTTTGATCCTCTTTTGTACTGATATATAAAATGTTCTTGGCCTTAATCCACTTTCTAGACTTTGCACTTTTGCTCACATTGTATGGAAGGAGCTGAAAATGCAGCACCTTGATAAATTGCCCACTACCAAATATTTTAAAGCTACGGTAGCATGTGAGTGGAGCAGTCCCACATCACATTTTGTCCCATTATCTATAAAATGCTCTAAAATACTACTAGGTAGGCTACAAACATGCCTTCGGCTGCAGAAGAACTGAAGATGGGTTCCTTTGGGCTTTTCATGGGCTGCTATTTGAAAAGTTCCTTGCAAGGAAAGGAATCTGAAAATTGGTTTAAGATACGTTCTCTGAACTTGTCAGTAGCTGATTTCTTTAATATAAGTGCAAGTGCACACTAATTAGAATTACTGTCTTTTTTCTGTGTTACACTTTATTTTTTCTTCAGGCGAGTTCAGTGATGTTACAATTGCCAGGTTTTACTTCTTGATTTTCTAGACCTGTTCAAACACATTCCAACAGTTCACCTACCTTCATTAAATTAGGCCAATGACCTGACATTTAAGGAAAGGGCCTCTCCCTCTGAACATTAGAGTGCTAATAGTTTTAGACCATTGGGGAAACATTTTTCTACCACAAACTCAGGAAGTATGCTGTTTGTTTGTTTAACTCAGGCCTAGCATTTTTTGTTTGTAATCTGGTATCCCCTTTAAGAGAGAACAATAAATCTGAGTATGTGCAATTAGAGCACAATGGTATGGCTCAAGTTCAAAAACTAACTAAATTCTTCTGCCAGTTTGAAAGAAGACAGGAAGGCATAAGGTGTATTCAACTTGATTGCCCCAAAATGACTTTTTGCTACTCACCTGGGAGGGCAGATTGAAAGGATATAACTGGTTCTGAAGCAAGTTCTCTTGAAACATAAATTATTAAGTATAATATCAGTTTCAAGAAACGATTTATGATGATTAAGGGTTCATTTCCTTAAAATAAGTGTTTAGATAAGTGAGCAAGCAAAAAAACCAGTTGGAAGAAATCTGTGTGCTAAGAGACAATGAATTCCATAGATAAACTCTGGAAGGGAAAGTGTATGAAATGTGTAAGAACTGTCTTTATAGTGCAAGCGAAGTTTAATTTTGGTGATGTAAGATTAAAAGAAACCGTTGTTTTTGCAGTGTCGTTTTGGCAGAGGCGGGGGAACTAATGAATCAACTTGGTGTGTGAACACTTTGATTGCCCTTACCTTTCCCCACTTCTTACATGGTGATTGCTGCATCTGAATTAAGAACAGCTGCTATGCTTTTATCTGTAGCGTTGTGAGGAGTATGTTTTCTTTATAAAATAGCCTCTGCAGTGGGAATGAAGGTAGGGCTGAGTACTTCATCTTTACCAATAGCTGAATTTCTTACCTGCAAGATGCATTGGATTCATTTTTGCCTTTGATAAATTCCTCATTACCATCAGCAAATTTAAAAAAGCTACCTAAATTGTTTCAACCTTTTCCAGTGCGAATTATGGAGGTAAATTCCAAATTACTTCATGAATCCTATCAGCATTTTCAAGATAATGGTATATTTTAGATGCTATAGCAATGACATTATCTTAATTATTGTGAGTTTCCTTTTTAACATTCCCCAGATCATAGGGGGAGATGGCTGGGGGTGGGGCGGTATGGAATGATAATTTGTCTGTTACCCAGAATGTTAGTTTCACTTCCTTGAGTTTCCTAGGCTGCAAGTCTAGCTAGTTTGTAGTATGTTGCGTGTTGGCTGTTTTAGGAACTGTGACTTTAAAAAAAAAACCTTATGTTACTCTATTTGCCTGTGTGATTTTAAGTCCTATGCTATGCAAGCCAAAAAAAGGAAATATGGACAGATGATCAGTTATAAGAAATGTCTGCTCTCAGTTGTGCTGTTCTGAAATTCTGAATCACTAGAAAGTATGCTTAGATGAAAAATAGGCAGTCTCTTATCTAGAAATAAACAAATGCTTATTCCTGTTCATAGTAGGAAATCAGGTGTGGAATATAACCCTTGTTATTGCCACATAGGTCATCATGAGATGATACAAGTATTCTACAATTAAATTGCACAAAAGGAGAAGTTCAAGTGATCAGGCTTATTGTTACATGCTTCATGCAACCAAAGTATTATATGAAAGATGGTTGTCACAGATGAAACTTCATAGAATAGTAGAGTTGGAAGGGGCCTATAAAGCCATCAAGTCCAACCCCCTGCTCAATTCAGGAATCCAAATCAAAGCACTCCTGTCAGATGGCTGGCCAGCTGCCTCTTGAAGGCCTCCAGTGTCGGAGATCTCACTACCTGTCTAGGTAATTGATTCCATTGTCGTATGGCTCTAACAGTTAGGAATTTTTTCCTGATGTTCAGTTGAAATCTGGCTTCCTGCAACTTGAGCCCATTATTCTGTGCCCTGCACTCTGGGACGATCAAGAAGAGATCCCAGCCCTCCTCTATGTGACAACCTTTCATATACTTGAAGAGTGCTATCATCTCTCTCCTCATTCTTCTCTTCTCCAGGCTAAACATGCCCAGTTCTTTCAGTCTCTCCTCATAGGGCTTTGTTTCCAGTCCCCTGATCATCCTTGTTGCCCTCCTCTGAACCCGTTCCAGTTTGTCTGCATCCTTCTTGAAGTGCGGAGACCAGAACTGGACGCAGTATTCAAGATGAGGCCTAACCAGTGCTGAATAGAGGGGAACTAATACTTCACGCGATTTGGAAACTATACTTCTGTTAATGCAGCCAAAACTAGCATTTGCCTTTTTAGCAGCCACATCACACTGTTGGCTCATTTTCAGCTCGTGATCAATGACAATTCCAAGATCCTTCTCACATGTTGTATTGCTGAGCCAAGTATTCCCCATCTTATAAACAAGCATTTGGTTTCTTTTTCCTAAGTGTACAACTTTGCATTTATCCCTGTTGAATTTCATTCTGTTGTTTTCAGCCCAATGCTCCAGCCTATCATGGTCCCTTTGAATTTTGTTTCTGTCTTCCATAGTATTAGCTATGCCCCCCAATTTTGTATCATCTGCAAATTTGATAAGCATGCTCTGTACCTCCTCATCCAAGTAGTTAATAAAAATGTTGCAGAACACTGGGCCTAGGACTGAGCCCTGTGGTACCCCACTTGTTACATCCGCCCAGTTTGAGAAGGAACCATTGATAAGCACTCTTTGAGTATGATTCTGGAGCCAACTGTGGATCCACCTGATAGATGTTTGATCCAGCCCATATTTAGCTAGCTTGCTAATGAAAGTATCATGGGGCACTTTGTCAAAAGCTTTGCTGAAGTCGAGATATATTATGTCCACAGCATTCCCACAATCTACAAGGGAGGTTACACGATCAAAAAACGAGAAAAGATTAGTTTGGCAGGACTTGTTCTTCATAAATCCATGTTGGCTCCTAGTAATCACTGCATTGTCTTCAAGGTACTTACAGATTGAATGCTTTATAATCTGCTCCAGAGTTTTTCCAGGGATTGATGTAAGGCTGACTGGTCTGTAGTTCCCCGGTTCCTCCTTTTTGAAGATAGGGACAACATTAGCTCTCCTCCAGTCATCTGGCACTTCACCAGTCCTCCATGATTATGCAAAGATAATGGACAGCGGTTCTGAGAGTTCTCTAGCCAGTTCCTTCAATACTCTAGGATGCAGTTTATCGGGCCCTGCTGATTTGAACTCGTTCAAAGTGGTTAGGTATTCCTTGACTGTTTGTCTATCAATCTCAGGGTCCAATCCTGCCCCTTCTGCTTCATGTTTCCCGGGAGGGTCGCAGACCCTTTTTTGGGAGAAGACTGAGTCAAAGTAGGAATTGAGCACTTCTGCCTTTTCTTTGTCATCTGTTATCATTCTGCCATCCTCATTTAGTAGCTGTGCCACTGTTTCTTTTCCCTGTCTTTTAATATGGACATACCTGAAGAAAGCTTTTTTGTTGCTTTTAGCATCCCTCGCTAACCTCAGCTCATTCTCAGCTTTAGCCTTCCTGACACCATCTCTGCAATTCCGTGATACCTGCCAAACTATTATGTGAAAGGTGGTTGTCACAGATGAAATTTAAAACCTTTCAGAAATGCAGTACTTGTCAGTGGAGGTGAGAAGAAGATTGATCTACTGATCATTTGGTTAAAAGACACTGGCTTTAGGGGTTAATTAAGATTGATGGTATATTTTGAAAATTACAATTAACTGATGTTAGAAGGGTATGTAGGTGGGAACCTGGTGCCTTTCAGATGTTTTGGTACGACAGCTCCCATAATCCCCAACAATTGACCATTGCTGGCTTGGAGTGATGGGATGGAGTTGGAGTCCAACAACAAATATCTGAAAAGTTGCATGTTCCCCAGCCCTGGCTTAATGCATGCAAAATTGCAGTTTTGTTTACAGTAGCTGATCTTTTAACTAGTTAATTGGTTGACCCAGTTCATATACTTACCAAATGACAATATTATTTACATGCTAAAGGAATAAGTGCCAGTCTTCTCCTTCAGCTCACAAATATAGTAATGTGTGAAGCATGTTACATAACTGAGAATCATGTTTCCATGTATATAACACACATCTTGTATGTCACACTAGACACATAGTAGCAAACACAAGAAGGCTCACTAACAGTATGAAGACCCAGGCCTTGGGTTTCAATGATTATTAAAACTGATTTGATCTCTGGTGTGAACACCGAACATCCTCCTTCTAAAGCAAAGTTTTCATTTGTTTTCTAATTGTGAAATCGATGGAGTTGTGGGAAGGTATGCTATTCCACATGCACCAAAGAATGGATTCTGCTGTTGCAGCCCCAGCAGAGTGTTCTGATTATCCATTTATCCTCTTACTTCCCTCAACTGGACAAACTTACTTTAAAGTATGCAAGAGTCATTATTTTGAGTATTTGTTTAAAAAACTACACCCACTAACTGCTGTATTTTTAATTCATTTTTAAATGATATAGAGCTTGACAGTAGCTCTAAATATAACTTATTTGTATTTTTAAGTAATGTATGTATCGAGCAAAGTGTTCCATGGCAACAGATGTGCTAAAGTACCTGCACTGAACTGAACATCTGTATATGGGAATTGTGATTTGTGGTCCACTTGGAATCAGTCATGAACTTTTATTGTTCAGTTTATTTCAAAATATAACACATCTGTGGAAAATAACTGCCTCTCCAACAAGAACAATTATGTTGCCATTTTTCATTCTTACTTGGGGCAAACATTCTGCTTCACCCTTATATTTCTGCGTACCTTCAGTAGCCCTCTTATCTTGGGGTGAGGTTACATTTTCCCATGCAGAACTGATGACATTTATTTTTGATGACAACTTAATGCGAACAAGTAAGAGTTGTTAAGGGGAGAATTTCAGGCTGAACGTAAGAAATTTCTACCCACAATTCTTGTCTGCAAAGTGAAGAAATAATTTACTTGCAGGGCTAGAATTAGGGTTTTAATTTTATTCCAGAAGGCAATTTATTTCCAAGCTCCACAAATTTGACCTCTGCCTCATTATAGGAGGATACACAGGCTCTTCAAAGTGTTTTGCAAATTTGTTACAGGTAAGGTACACAATCTACATCAGATGGAGACTAATGTCCAGCCATATTGCAAACAATTTAAAACTGAACAATGGTGGTCTATTATGACAAAAGTGTACATTATTAAATTCTTCAAGCAAATAACATATACCGTATATTCCGGCGTATAAGACTACTTTTTAACCCCGGAAAATCTTCTCCAAAGTTGGGGGTCGTCTTATACGCCGGGTGCTGAAAAATAGCTGCCGAGCCAGAGGCCAGACCGGGATGACACGGGCGGGAGGACGGACGGCGGGGCTGAATCAGAGGGGCCGGGGGGAGGGTCAGCGAGCGCCGTGGAACATTTCCGAGACACAACAAAGCTGCAGTAGCGGCCAATGGTCACGGCTTAGAGGGGAAGGGGCGCCTCCATCCCCTCCCTGCATATACCCGAAGGCTGCCCCGAGGGAGCCCGGCCGCTTGGCTCCCTACTGCCCCCGGCTTGCCGAGCGGCAGGGAAGAAGTTGCCGGAGCTCCTTGTTCGGGCCACCGCCGAGCGAGCGCAGCTGCGTCAGGCCCGGCATGTGGGGGCTGGAGCTCGGGGGCGGGCGAGATGGCTGAAGGTCGCTGCTGGATCCAAGGAAGCCCTTCTGCGCCCAAGTCTGCTTGGCCCCGGGGAGGAGGGCAGGTGCTGGGCGAAGGGCGTGATCCAGCGGCCGCAGGGAGGGCCCGACTTAGGGTCCCCGGTGAGCCTCCTGGCAAAGCAGCAGGGGGTATTGGAGCCCCGATCTCCTGGGTCCTCTCGACGGGGCTACGTGGAGGGCAGGCGGCGGAGGCGCTGCGTTTCAGGCGCCATTGCAGCGCCGCCGCCGCGTTTCAGGCGCCATTGCAGCGCCGCCGCCGCCGCGTGGGAAGCCGCAGAAGAGACCCTCCCTCATCCCTCCCCCCCGCAAAAAAAATCAATTAAACTGGGCGCCAGAGAAAGAAAGGGGAATATATATATTATATATCCATTTGACTTCCTGCCAAACGTGAGTGTAAGGAACTAGAGCTCTCTCCTCCTTGCAACAAGTCTCTTCCCCCCCCACTTTCCTTCCTTCAGCGTCCCCCTCCTGTCCAATCCTTCCTTCTTCCAACGCCGTTTTGGGTTCAGGAAAAGATTAGCCAAAGCAGGCCAGTCCGGAGCAATTCTGCTTCCTCTGGTGAAACTGACTAGACTTGTTAATTTCAACGGGTCTGTGCCAGGCACGTTTCTTTTAAGCCATTTGGGGTCGGAGAGGGTGAGTGGGGGGTGACCTTTTCCCCTCCGTCCTTCCCCCTCCCCATCTTCTCTTTCTCTCCTTCATCGGGTGAGCAAAATATTAAGTTGGATTGGTCTCTTTTCTTTCCTTTAACGGGAAAATGCTTATGGGGGTTATCCAACAATTCAAGTTACTTTTAGAGTAGACTTGAGCCCATCGGTTTCAAATGGGGTGTGTGAATGTTTGTCTCTTCTGAGCCTGACTGGGGCGGCGCTCGTGACCCCGCTTACCTGGGAGTAAGCCCCGTGAAAGTCAAGAGGACTTACTTCCGAGTAGGCATGGCTGGGGTGACACGGTCTCCCTCGAATTAGAGTTGGGAAATGTGTGATCGGCTGCGGGCTGGGCTCCAGGAAAGTTCTACTCCAGAGGAGACCCACTGAAACTAACGGAGCCCGGCCGTGCCTGTTGATTTCAGCAGGCCTACTTTGTGGCCAAGGTTGGGTCCAGTCCTGCTTTTGATTGCATGGAGCGCTTAGGCGTTTTTTCCCCAAGGAAATTCATGCTCGAAAGAGTTTGCGCCGCCCAGTTTCGCTGCATTGTTACTCTAAAGTAAGCCCCCTGGGGGCTTCTTCACTCCCAAGCAAAGCCCGGCGGGAATCGCCTATTCGGAAGTAAAGAAGGCCCCCCCCTCGCCTCTCAAGGTGAACTTTTCGCATCGATTCATCCCGTTAGCAGCCCAGCCCTCTGCGCGTTTACTCGGAGGTAAGGGGGATCCCCCGCCCTAGACGCTTAGGATTTTGCAGCCTACTTGGAAGGAAGCCCCGCTATGTTCAAGGGCGGTTACTTCCAAGTAAAGGTGTGTGGGATCGTGGCCGTGAAGCTCTGGGCAAGCTGCTTTTAATAGCTAAACTTACTTTGAGGCCGGGTGTGTTCCTTGAGCTGTGCATTCCCCGCCCCCGACTACGGTAATTTTTATAAGGAGATTTGGGGGGGCAGTGTAAATTCACAGCCCCCCCTTCCCCACGGATCTGATTCATTGCTGCAGAAACAACACTGGCGTTCATTTTCTTCTTGGAAAATTTAGAGTAATGATCATTCCCTTCCCTCCTTTTTGATGCTGTTTCTCAGAAATCCTATTCTATAGAGGGTGGGGGCCCTTTCCAGGTCTTCTCCCCTCCCCTCAAATCTATAAGCCCCCCCTTTTGTTTTCTCTTCCTTTTAAAAAAATCTTTTAAAATATATATGAAAAAGATTGTGGTTGGATAAAGTTTTTTTTTAACTTAGGGGTTTTTTGGGGGGAGAACCCCGACCTCCCCCCTTCTTCCCAGCTTGTGTTGTTTCTCTGGGATGGGGAAGCAGATTTTTGTTAAAGGCCTTTGGTGTTTTGAGAAATGGAAGAGTTCTTTGCAGCTGACTACAAATGTTTAGCCAAAAAAAGGGGGAGATAGGAGGCATTATGTATCTTTTTCTTCCTCCGCCCCCTGAATGTCCAACACTGGTGCTAGCTGGGGAGGGGTCATCTCTCTGGTTTTTGCTGGTGATTGGGCCATTGTGGTTGGGACAATGTTCTGTTTGTTTAGCCCTGTTCAGCTAAGATTGTGGATGGTATCCCCACCGCCCATCAGTGCCTGAAAGCCATGTTTGTGCATGATAGCCCTTTTTTATTATTATTTTTATTGGGAGATGCTTCTGCTTGCCTTCCCAAAATATGTTGCATCCCTGTGGAATATTTTAAGTCCACCTTCCCCCAAGTGTGCATTCTCCCTGGCTCAATTTCTTCTTTCCTTCCCCCTCTCTGTTAGATCCAGGAAGTGCCCGTCTCCTCTTGAGGTCTACACCAAATCTTTGCCACCCACTATAGATACATTTTTTTGCAAATTGAATGCACCGCAGCTCCCCGAAATAAGTTAGCAATTCTTATTCTGTCCCCTGTGTGTGTGTTTTGGGCTTGGTTATTTATTTTTGTCTCCCCCCCCCTTGTTTGTGAAAAGAGAATTGTTGCAGCTAGGTCTGTCCAAGCTAACTTGATCGCTAAGACCTTGGAAGGCGGCAGGGGAAGCTGCATCTGTGTGTGTTTAAATGCAGGGCATGTGGGCAAAGTCATGGCAATTCTGTATGCTTTTTCTTAAGCTAAGCTGTTTGAATTTGCAGTGTGGTGGTTCTGTTAGAATCGGCCTGGAAATGGAAATGTTTGGGGCACAGCACCCTCTGCCAACCCAGGGCCCTCTAGATGTTTTGCACGACCACTCCCAGCCAGCACAGTTGGGAGTTGTAGTCCAAAACATCTGGTGGGCACCAGGGCAGGGGAGGCTGCGATGCAGGCTAAAAAGAAGCAATGGCAATCATAGGGACTAGTGTTTTGTGCAGTAGACTATTCCAAAGTTAAAAGGTGCCAGCACAGGCTGATGTCATAATCTCACTTTTAGGGTGTGGAGCTTAAAAACACCCAACTCATCCCTGGCACTTGTTTCGCTCTGTACCACCCTGTCCCCTAGCTAGGTTTTGTTTCATTTTATGTAGCGCGGTGTAGCGGTTAGGATGTATGCCGAGTTTTATTTTATGCTAGTGGGGTATAGTGGTTAGAGAATTGGATTAAGACCTGGAAGGCTGGGGTTCAAATCCCCTGCTTTGTATACAACAACCAGCCAATCGCCGGTAAGGTACATCGCTTGCATGTCATAAGCAGGGGTAGTCTTATACGGTGAGTATATCCCAAACTCTATATTTTAACTGGAAAAGTTGGGGGTCGTCTTATACGCCCAGTCGTCTTATACGCCGGAATATACAGTATATTAAAATGTTTAAAGTAGTTTCAGTATATTATAAAAATCATTGGCAAGGTCTAAAAATATAAAAATACGATTGCTTACAAAACTAACCATATGCTGCCCGCAATAGCTAAACTTTAAGCATTAGCTACTCAAGCAACCACAATGTGGAGATCTGAAGTTCTGAAACTCGTAAGGCATAGGCTATGGACTTCACAGCCTTGTTCTGTGGGAAATGTCAGGAAAGGGCAGATTCAAGGGATTATTTTCCATTTCTACTTGAGCACAACAAATTTCACATAGCCTACAAACCTCATTGGTGTGTGTGGCCAACCATGTGTTCATGAAACCAGCAAAAACATCCTTCATTGGTGGCCAGCAATGTATTGTGATAGTATCAAACAGGCACCAAAATTTGTGTTCAGCATAATAATTCAATTGCTTTAGATTCTCAGATGTCGCTAAGACAATAATAACGTGGTTTTAGATTAAAGGGACATTTCTCAACAGATGGTGCTACCATTGCAGCACTGAGAAAGATAATGCCAACCTATGGTTCCCCATTACACAAGTAGCCTTTTGTGGAAGATATGAAACACTTCATAATGGCACAACTGGCTGAGAGGTTGGTAGACAGAAGAAAGAATCCTATAGGAGATCCCCTCTGGTGTGGGAGGAGGCCCATAATGCATGTTTAGCCCTTTTGGTTGCAAAGGCAGGCCTGAAAATGAGTGAGCAGTATTTTCATGTAAGAATTAGGGTCCCTTCATGGAGTGTGGATTTAGTGCTCTTTGCCATCCCTATTAATAGCACATGCAGCAGTTAGGCAAGCATAATTTATGTACAGAATTCAGATTTCCTTTAGCAGGACTAGAGTTACAGTGTTAATGCTATTAGTCTGTGTTAGGTCCAAACCCAACACGCAAGTTGCCCTATCAACCCCAACTCGCTTATTACACCCGGGAAGAGTGCGGAGTTGAGTGCAAATGAACCCACTATCAGAGATCAAGTAACACGAGACAAAAACCTTTGCAAAGGGGACCCAATACTTACAAGCCGAAGCAGGTCAGCATGGGAACCTCGTTTATTGGTGTTCTAGGGTTTATATAGGCTTACCCCGAAGTTTACAATATCGGGCTCACGTCATAAAATACAAAAGAAGCAAATGCTAAACATTATAGCTTTGGGGTATATGCAAGGAGGTGAAGGGGTACAGGGGGAAGGACAAAAGTGGAAACATCAAGACTATCTCTCAGACTCTGTGTCTACATACTTCGCAAGTTCTTGAGATAAGCGCTTTGCATGAACCGACAAAGAGAAGAGTAAAGGGGTGGCCGGCTGCAACCGGGCGCCCCATGAGTAGGAGACAGACATGAAAATTACTACGCTTGCATATCAAAGGGTTTCACAAGGGAAGGTCTGTGGGGCAGCGGAACAACTTATAACACTTCTATGCAAGGCACATTTATAACAATAAACAAGGTCATAGGCATGGATGTGATATAAGAAACACATATAATAGTGAAGTTTCCAGCTCAAACCGGCTTTTATTATTCGAACCACTGGAATGTAGGTAAGGGTCAGGTCACCAGGAAATAAACCTTTCTTGATATCAAAAGTCAGTCAGGGGTCACTTTGAATCTAATCTGGGCACTGTTCACATTTATGTGGACAGGGTATAAAGCAAACTATAATGTTTAAGGCAATTCTTAAATTTTAACCCAACAGTCCCCCCTTTCAGCCCTGAGAGAATAACTATTCACTCAGGTAGCTGCATTTTCCGTGTTTTGCTTCCCACAGTGGTCTCAGTGCCATTTCCATTAGATTAGATTGAGGCTTTCGGGAAAGTGAAGAAATCAGCCTATGCAGGCAGGCGGAAGCAAGCTGGATTAAATTTGGGATGCATTGTATACAGCAACAAACAGCTATTAATAATACTATAACTATTACAACATAAAACACAATCTTGCGTCCGTCTGCTCAACTCCCTTTTCAGTACATTGACCAAGGAACTGTCAAGTATGACTGGACCTTTTGATACTACTAGAATGGCCCGTTTGCTTGGTTTTGGTCCCTAAAACTAAACTCAGAGACCTATAGACATTAACTGAATAACATTAGAAATACATTGCAAGTAACAACATCCAGTAATAATAATAAAAACTATTACTATAATCACATAAAACAATATCTTCTGCCAGCTAGACCAAAATTCACAGAGCCACCAAGGGCCAGCAGGCATTTGGCGACCCGTTAAGCCCAATAGGAAAAGAACAAGTCAGTGACCAAAGGAAAATCAAATGCAACAAATGCTACCATCTCAACAGTAATATTACCTTACCCACTGTTTTATGTCCCATTCTTCAAAGTCCAATTGCCATTTTCAAGTGGGTATATCACATGTATTGGTCACACAGACCTCACCTCTTACTAAACCGCTTATCACCCAGCCCTCCTCTACCTCCTTTAAGCTGTAGCAGGAAGCAAAGGAGACTGTACTCCTTAAATAACAAAGGGGACTCCCACTTATCCATGTGGTGAAGTGTGTGTTCCTTGTTTTGGTTGTCCCTGTCTCCTGTAAAGTCCAGGCCAGTGGGGGGATCTCTATAAGAAGACCCCCTATGTCTGTATATATTTTCCGATATGTGTGCTTCTAGTCAAGAAAAAAAGGAAAACTAATGCTATTTCTAACGAGCAATGGGATTCCCTGTGGATGGGGGTGTATCCGCCAAGGATTAAGATAACATTTATGCGACAGCGTTTAACTCTGCCCTTGTTTTTCTATGCACAAAACCTCTGGAACGCATTACCAGCCGTGGGGGTATGTGTGAGTTGGGGTGGAAGTTATAGCTCTTGGCTTTTGCACCTCCTAGATTCCACTTGAACCAAAACGGGGTTAGCCAAGCCGTACCACTCCCTCCTTTTATGTGAAAGGCAGATGTACACAGATGACCTTTCACATATTAGCAAGCACCGTTCTGCCCCCTGTCTCCAATACTGACTTCCAGGGTGTGACTGTGCCATATGAGATGGATACACATTACAAGGGCTAATTAGACAAAGATCAGAATTCAAAATCACCACAATGGGGTGCATTATAAGGGTTAAACCTTCTTTGGCATCCTTACCCCAGCCAAACAGGGAATTCCAAATACATCCATGTTCCTATATCTGTGAGTGCTTATCTATAATGTAAATGACTGTATGGCAATCATGTGCTATCTAGAGTGTACTTGCTCCCCCATTTGTTTAACTGCTTCTAATTGTTTCTGTACATAGGATGAGAAAGTAGTGTCTGAAGATCAGCTAGGTCATAACCTAATGTGATGGGTTTGAGGTGTTGAAACAAATCTGGATTGACTAATATTCTCTGGATGATCCATACAGGGACTTTAAATGGAAAATCACATCCTACCATTTCCTTAATACCACAAAGGCATCTATTGAAATGTTAGCATAGGTTGTGTATAGTACTTATCAATAACATCATAATCACAAAATGTTCTAAGGCACATGCACCCATGTCCAGAATATACAATAGTTGAACTTAATTCATTTCTTAGCATGAAAAAGCCATAAGATACATTAATCATTTTGAGAGAAAAGCAATCTTGATGGAATTCCAAACTATCATCTTCCTAGATTCTTATGGTGTTGACATCCATTCACATTAATTGTTACCTATTCCTAGCCATTGTAATGACAGAGTGAGAAAATAAACAAATGGGTCAAAACTTCACATTGATGAACCTCACATCTGAAGTAGCCAAATTCAGTAAACCCCTATTACAGAATCACTCAGAAGGATTTGAAAAGTAAAAACATCTAAAGAACAAAACAGCCATAACATAAATTATGAAGGGAAAACAATAACAACAACACATTCTTAAAGGACAATGCATAAACAGTTACATTCAATATTACAATGGAAATATTACAAAGAAAACAAGTAAATAAAACAAATAAACACACTGTGGGATGGCTTGCACAAAGTTCATCCTGTTCATGTTCAGTTACAGCTTCCACTGAACATGTGTGTCTTTTGCTGATGCTAGGCAGAGAAACTGGAATAATGAAAGAATCTTCATTCCCCCCCTCCCCCCCGAGTATCGTGTTCTGGTCCTGGAGCAATTCAAAGATCGAGTCCAAAATGTCTCAAAATAAAAATCTTCTGTGATACACACGCAAAAGGAAAATGTTCCTTGGGGAGAAAACACTTCAGTCCAGGAAAGAAAATATAAAAATAAAACATCCATGGCCACAGATGAGACTTCTGATCAAAGTGGACAAAACCAAAATATTGTTTTTGCAACAGACAGACAAAACACACAACAGTACAACATATTCTTTTGTTGTTGACTTCCAAATATATATATATATATATATATATATATAAAATATATATATATTACCCAAGTTGAAAAGTTTAAACAGGTATAGGTTCTAATCCACAATCTAGCAACAATGAAGAAGAGAGAAAAAAAACCCACATACAACATTTTGTTATTTCCTGTCATTTTTCCCTTTTCCTGTCATTTTTCCCTTTTCTTATTACCATCAATAAATATTTCTCAAACTATCCTTCCTCTACCATCAAAATAACTTATTTCCTAGAATCCTTCATTTTACTTACAACCTTTCTAATTCATGGGTATCTTTTCCCTGTCAAAGTGTATGGGGGGAGGAAAACATTTCTACCCACAAGGCACTACATACAAATTTAGTTGGCACTTACAATTGCCTCCCTTTATATACAGGTAAATGGGTAGAGTAGTTTCAAAAGTAATTTTGTTATTTTTGCCCCTTTGGCCACTGACAGAAAAACTAACTGTGCCAGGCTTTTATCTACAAGCAACAGCCAAAGGTTCAGGTCTAATCTAAACAAAAGGAACTCTAGTATCTTCTCCTGATTTCAAGATGTATGCTTAATACGTTTGTGCTAGATCTAGAGAACAAGGGGGGGGGGAAACCAATCTCTTTCCCTTTTCTGTAATTCTGGCTCAACATGCAGTAACAAAACAAACAAACAAACAAAAAACAGAACCACGTCAAAAGAAACGTAACATTTACAAGATAAGAAATAACTGACAAATAATGAAAAGCAAAACTTATTCTAGACAAATATCCCCCCCTCTGTGAACATCTGCTATTGGGATTAATGTCAAACGGCAAGGGCTGAAATAAGAAATTATATTTAATAAGTTACAATCACATAACAGACAGCACAATAATTAGGAAAACACAGCCAATCCGTCTTTATATAAAACATAGTAAACCATAGGGATCACGTTAGACTTAAAGCATAAAACTGCTGCAAAAAAAACAATCATCCCACTGTTTAAACAAACTGGAGAAAACAATTTTAAGAAACTTGAAAAGGAAGGGAGCTCCAAAGAAATAAAACGTTCCTCAATGGCAAGGACTGAGATAAGGAGGATATAAAACATTACATCAGGAAGGAAGATGCACACAAGTAATTTGTAGCAAGCAAGACAGACAAACACAAAAAAAAACTTAATAATCTAAATTCATATCAAATAAGGAGGAAGGGAAGAAGGAGTTAATCCAGCACAGGAACAAAAGAAAAAGAAACCCTGACATTCTAAAAGGAATCGCTTAGTTCAAATCCTATACTTTCTTTTAAAAAAAAATGCTAAGAACTACTAAGAGAACAGGTGGGCAGCGCAGCTGATCCAAGCAATTAAAAGAGGAAAAGGTAAAATCAGCATGATTTATGAACGACAGTAATGGAAGGAAAGTTCCCTTGAAAGCAAACCCACAGAAAAACTTTCATACATAAACTCAAAAAAAGCTATACGCATACACCCTCTCACTTGGGTACCCAACTCATACACATTTCTTTTATGCAAATCCTTCCTATTACCATTCTTACGTTCTTACTTCCGGGAAAACACAAGCCTTACACACCTAGGAGTTTGACCCGTCCCTGGGCGTCCAGGTATGGCTGGTCTCGCACAATCAATGGCGTTTCCTTAGTCAATAACCGTTTCTCTTTTTCTCCTTTTTCGCAAGTGCGTGACCATTCCCCCCTGAGGGCCCCTCTCCTGGATCCTTCTCTTCCGTCTCAGCACTTGAATTGGAAGAGACTTGTTTCCGCGCCGGCTGAGGAGCCCTGCCTTCGGGGCTGGAAGGCGACGCTGGCGCGGAAAGCATAATAGAACGACTTAAAATCATTCTTCTATGAGAGTCATCCTCAGAAAAATAACTTGGAGGGGGGGCCTCACCAGTCAAAGATCTGTCTTTCAGCATTGTAAAAACCCTTTAATCTCTGCACTCCCATCTGCCATAGGAGCCAGAAATGCAATTAATCTGAATGTTTTACCTCAATCCGCTCCCCTACTCCTCTTAAAGGAACGGGTTTAAAGGAGCCACTCTTTGGCTACCGTTCACCCGGTGCCAATACTGCAGTTACCCGCGGTCTCGCTACTGCACAGAGCTCAATCATCTTTCTCTTTTTCAGGCCTCTCTTACGCACAGGCAAGTCCTCCTCTTGCCACAGCATACACATTATTCCCAAAGGGCTGTCCTTTACCGGCACACTCCCTTTATTTCCCATGATGTCTGATAGCGGGTTTTCCTCAACTGTGCTTTATCCCCAAAGTGTCAAAGCTGCCCGCTTTTATTGATAACCGAGAAAATTCTCTCGTGGCGCCTGTTATCAAATTAAGGGGTGCAATGGCAAAAAGGGGGTCCGCACAAGGGATCCCGGACGAGCCCCCAATTGTTAGGTCCAAACCCAACACGCAAGTCGCCCTGTCAACCCCAACTCGCTTATTACACCCGGGAAGAGTGCGGAGTTGAGTGCAAATTAACCCACTATCAGAGATCAAGTAACACGAGACAAAAACCTTTGCAAAGGGGACCCAATACTTACAAGCCGAAGCAGGTCAGCATGGGAACCTCGTTTATTGGTGTTCTAGGGTTTATATAGGCTTACCCCGAAGTTTACAATATCGGGCTCACGTCATAAAATACAAAAGAAGCAAATGCTAAACATTATAGCTTTGGGGTATATGCAAGGAGGTGAAGGGGTACAGGGGGAAGGACAAAAGTGGAAACATCAAGACTATCTCTCAGACTCTGTGTCTACATACTTCGCAAGTTCTTGAGATAAGCGCTTTGCATGAACCGACAAAGAGAAGAGTAAAGGGGTGGCCGGCTGCAACCGGGCGCCCCATGAGTAGGAGACAGACATGAAAATTACTACGCTTGCATATCAAAGGGTTTCACAAGGGAAGGTCTGTGGGGCAGCGGAACAACTTATAACACTTCTATGCAAGGCACATTTATAACAATAAACAAGGTCATAGGCATGGATGTGATATAAGAAACACATATAATAGTGAAGTTTCCAGCTCAAACCGGCTTTTATTATTCGAGCCACTGGAATGTGTAGGTAAGGGTCAGGTCACCAGGAAATAAACCTTTCTTGATATCAAGAGTCAGTCAGGGGTCACTTTGAATCTAATCTGGGCACTGTTCACATTTATATGGACAGGGTATAAAGCAAACTATAATGTTTAAGGCAATTCTTAAATTTTAACCCAACAGTCTGTTTACTAATACTTGTCTTTTTCAAAGGCAGCTGAAAGGTATATGAAAGATCACACTAAAGCTTCTGTGGTAAGTACTGGATAAATATAGACCCTTATTTCTGTTTCCACTATCACAGAACAGAATCAACATTGCACACAACAATGGAGGGGTGTGGTGGCAGCTCCATTCTGTTCTACGTACAGCAAGCATGGAAAAGCTGCAGTCCTCAGGATGTTGCCAGACTCTCCCATCAGCCTTAGGCAGCATGGTGTAATCGTAGGGCTGATGAGAGCTGGAGTGCAACTTCTGAAGCACCGCTGCTTTTCCATCCTTGGTTTATATATTAACCATCTGGGACCTATAAATATCCCTTGGCAGCCTGTATACAAAGGTATTTTCTTTAGGCACAACAGAATGCAAATTCACTTAGTACACCCTAAATTGATGAGTCATCATCTGTAATCTCTTGGGATGTCCGCGGAGCACATGGCTCAACATGTTTTAAAGTCCCCAGAGAAACAGGAAAAGGGAGAAAAAACACAGTAGAAACTGGCTGCAGTACTACTAACAGGAGTAGATCATATCATTACATAGGGTGCAGGGAGAGGTTTAACAGATACTCTACAGGGATGGAGCTAGGTCATTGGTCCTGAAAGAAACCTTGTAATGTAGCCAATAGAGTGGTTCTTCAGGGGTACCAGGACACCCCAAGCCTAATCATGGTGTTGAGGGTGTTTTTTGTCAGGTGGTGGGGTCACATTTGAGGGAAAGGTGGTTTGGTTTTCTCCTTTTCAGATTTGACACTTCCCCACCCCCAAATTAGGCTTGAAAAAGACTATTATCTACAACAGAAGGCTTCTTTCCAGCCTAATGGTTGTGGGGGAGGGGGGAGTCTTCCTGGAGATTACAGTTAGGAAGGGAAGGTTGCCTCTTACCTTCTCACCTACATATAGGCCATAGACTTTGCGGGGGGGGGAATCAAACGCTCCCTCCAAGCCTAACTGCTACAGGGAGTGGACAGTAAGTATGTGCATGGTTCCACAAGTTTCTCTAGTTTGCAAATGTGCCCATGGCTCAAAAGGTTTGCTGACCTCTGACCTAGGGAGAAGCCTGCTCAGGTTCACATCTTAAGAACTATTTGAACTACAGAGGAATTTGTTCTTTTTGGCTCTATTTCTAGGAGAAAAAAATACTTGAAAGGGCCAGATACATAGTATTAGTTGAAGATCACAGTGTTTCACATTAGGGATGATGTAAATTTAAGTGGTGTAGCATAGAAGCAAAGACCAAGAAGTCCTCTGATTTAAATACACCCTCAACCACAAACGCAGGAGGGCTTAGGCAAGCCAGTGTCTTTTACCACTGCCACGTAGTGCCGTAGTAAAGATCACAAAGATAACCTATGAAGGACTTTGAACACTCTAAAGCACTATGGTAACATTCAGTGGGTTCATTGGACAATAATGTCACAGTCACAATTAAGCTGCTTCATCTGAGTTCATAAAAATAGCTGCACAGTTTGGTTTCCCTGAGTAAGAGGCTCTGTTGTTGGCGTGGAAAATATGAGTGCCTCAAGTAGCAACCCCAAATGGATCTAAACTATCCCCTTGTAGGCTTATGAATGTTCTAAAATGCATCTCTCCTTAGCTTTTCCTTCAGGCTTGAGCTAAGTATATGTTAATTCTTTGTAAAGTACTGGCACTTAGAATCTGCTGAAATTGCCTTTTTGTATCTAGGACAAAGGCAAAGAATGTGTTCCCTGCAGAGACGCATTTAACCCTGAAAAGAACAAACATGTTGGTTCTTTTCCAGTAAGTCATGAAGGGTCTGCGTCAAAGGGAGGTGATAACTTTAAGAACAGGAAGAGTGAAAACGCACCTTTTGTTCTTTTCTTATGTCTGTATTACGACTTTGATTACTCTGTCTTTCATCTGTTTACTGTTCACCGTGCCCTAGTGGTCTATAAAATGTTGATGCTTCCTAAATAAACTCGTCCATCTGACCAAGGCTGTCGCTTGGTTGGACTGAGGGCTGCTTTGTGCGGGTGGAACCTTTTGCCAAAGATTTCATTGTGTGTAAATGTGTTTTCCTTCCTAAGCGTGGTTCAGGGTCCAATCCAGCTCATGCCTTACCTGGGGAAGGAGGCACAGTGAGATTGATATTGAATCTCACCCAACACTATGAAGTGTGATGATTGTGAATAGAAAGTAATTGGGAATGACAATTTTAACAAAGTGACATTGGGGCTTCATGACAAGGTGAGTAAAATATAGTAATAATAATAAAATTTATTTTTTGTTCTCCTCTCACTCAGAATGTGGGTTCCGATGCTGATTACATAGATATAAAACACAGCATACATAAAACCATACAAAAACCTTAAATCCATAATATCCTTAAAAACATCATTCCTGGTAGATGACTTTGCCAAGACTAGGCATGTTTTTGTTCTCCCTCCTTGGTATGTGTGTGCCATTTAAATATTGTCTAGTTCCATTTGCCAAAATGAGATTAAAGAGGAACTTGACAAAGGTTTGCCTCCGATAAGCAGCAGCACAGCAGGAGACTTGCTAAAGTCCACAGAGTCAGGTCTCAGATCACTGAGGCTCATCTTTCTCTCTGTACAGGCAAGGGTGGTAAACTCATGTTCTCTTGAAAGGTTGAGGTAAGACATTCTCTCTTTCTTAGACACTATACCTGCTGCCTGGTTTGCACTCAGTTCTGCATTCAAAGTGGTTTGGGATGAACAAAATCCTGGCTCCTGCTGCGACAGGTAAAAGGTTTTCATTTCAAGTTCATTGTTATCATTGCTGAATGTCTGGTATGTGGGCTCCTGGCGAATATACTCACAAAAGCAAGCATGCTGCTTAGACATAGCCAGTAGCTTTGAACAGCCCTTTTCCTTTGGATATAAGTAGCTGAGTGACATCCTTGAAGGATCAGCAGTCTCTTGGAAACCATATCCAATTCCCAGCAGGCAATGAAAAGCTTTGGATGAAGGATTTGTTGGACTAGCCAGTTTTTTCCACATTTGAGATGGAAAATGGTATTTCCACAGCATACTGCTTGGCCTGCTATTAGAGATTCCTCCACCAAAGACCAGCATGGAATCTTCAAAGATTAAGGCTGAGTGTCCCACCACTTTGGGGGGGCCCTGACTAGACACAAGCATAACACAGAAGAAAATGCACAGGTCAGTTAATGTTTATGCTGATGAAAATGCTATACATTTATGTTCAGTGAGTGCTATATACATAGTCACTTAACTACCTTTCTCCATTCAGTACAGTTTCCTCCATATTTATTTATTTATTGAACTTATATACCACCCAATAGCCGAAGCTCTCTGGGCAGTTTACAGTAACTAAAAACATTAAAACAAATATACAAATTTAAAAACACATCTTTTAAAAACAATTTAAAAAACAACAACACATGCTAAAATTGTGTATCCCAATGTCTATGTTGCCTAAATTGGCTCATGATTTGCAGTGCTTGCTGTTACAGATCCTTATGCAATGATTCTTGGTCAGCCCAAGTTCCTCAATATATTTTTAAAAGTACAAGTTCTGATTTGCACAATTTCCCTAATTAAAAAAAGAGTTCTTCAAAAAGACAATCTAATTATGAGTTAAGTTTGCTCTCTTTGAAAACATACAGTTTGGTATGTATGTATTTATTTATTAATTAAATTTGTTAGTCGCCTATCTGGCTGGTTACCCAGCCACTCTGGGCGACGTACAACATAAAAACATACAAATTACATTTGAGCATTAAAAAGTCTCAAACAATGATAATAAAGCCTGTAAATGTGATCCTACCTCCACACATCAGGGTTTGACTTCCCACAGCAGTCCATCTACCCCAGAAGTCTCTTCTAGAGCAGAAGACCTCCCCCCCCAGATGCATTAGAAATGCATTCTGCTTTCAGAGGTTTCTTTGGATAATGTCACTATAATAGTGTGAAGATGTACATTAAAGCATACATTTCACAGCTTATGAAACAGAGGTAGGAAACAGAAGTTGCTGGAATACAATTCCTATTACCCCAGACTACTTGTCATGTTGGATGTGGTTGATGGGAGTTGGAGTCCAACAACATCTGGAAGGGCACAGGTTCCATCCCTGTTATAAAGGGTACTGACTTCTTGTTACTCATAGTACAAATACAGCTTAAGCCACATCCTTCAGAAGAGGACTTTGGTCCTTACCTGAAATAAATTTCTCCTAGATGATAGTCCATCAAGTGGGCTGTAGCTCCATCTAGCGATCATAGGCAGGAAATTACAGCAGAATTGCTGGGAGTAGGTTGAGTCACGCACATGACCTCTCCAGTCTTTTCATGATGAGACAAATACCGAGGTGCCAGCTATATATGAACTGTAACCGGCCATGACCTACTCCTTTGAAATGGAAAAAACGGAAAACACGACAAAAACTGCAGAATGTTTAGATGTCAAATGTATTGATGGAATATAAGCAAAAGAACAGAACAAGCAACCCTCGAACATAGAATTGTTACACGCATACTGTGAAGGAAGATCCCTTGTGGTGCCTGACCAGCCCAGTACTTAAGCTATGACAGCCGTAAGGCAAGAAAAAAACAATATAATGAGAACTGTAACATGCATAACCGTTTGCCAGAATTCTTGTAGTGTTATTTATTAATTATATGTGTGTAGAACCCTTACGCTGGAAGACTACAGCCTGCAGAGCCACATAGAGGTGGGCTTTGATGGACTACCATCCAGGAGAAATTTATTTCAGGTAAGGACCAAAGTCCTCTTCTCCCTGGATGATAGTCCATCAAGTGGGATACCAGAGCAGTTCCCACCTAAGATAGGGAGGGTAAAGTGGCTCACGGACCTGTTGGCCAAAAATAGCCATGGTCGAAGAATGAAAATCCATTTTATAATGAGCTGCAAATGTATTAGCAGACAACCAAGTGGCTGTGTGGCAGATCTCTGCTAAGGAAACATTAACCGAGAAGGCCACTGAAGTAGAAGCTGAATGGGTAGAATGTACCACTATATTATTAGGGACTGGCACCTTTTGTACTTCATACGCTAACTTAATACAGGCTCATAGCCAATATGACGGTTGAAGTGGAGACTCCCCCAAGCCGGTGGGATGAAAAGATACAAACAATGAGTCTGACAATCTAAACTCTTTAGTCTGATTAAGATACACCTTCAATGCCCTCCAGATATCTAGGGAATGCCAGGACTTCTTCTCATGTGGCCATATATGATCCAGATAAAAGGAAGGAAGGACAATCTCTTGTTGGCGATGAAATGGGAGTTCACCTTTGGCACGAAGGAGGGGTCTAGTCTCAGAACAACACACTCTTTGCAAAAAATGCAGAGTTGTTTGGCCATTGACAGCACATTGAGCTCTGAAATACGCCTGGCCGAGGTGATGGCCATAAGAAAAGCACTTTGAATGACATTAGGCGAAGAGTAGCAGTGTTGAGCAGTTCATAAGGTGGCCTCTGCAGCACCACGAGGACAGTTTGGAGACTCCAAGAGGAGTAGCAATAGGCAATAGGAGGACAAAGGCTTGTAGCCCCCTTGAGAAAATGTCGTACGAGAGGATGGGAACCAGTGACTCCGAAGGAACAGAGAGATATATTTATTTATTGGATTTATTAGTCGTCAATCTGGGAGGATATCCAACCACTCTGGGCAACGTACAATCAGAAGTATAAAATTACAATGAACAATAGACAAAACCATTAATACACTAAAATCACCACCAATAACTGCAGAGCCCACAGAACCTAACCCACCTCAAAAACCTGTTGGAACAGCCACGTCTTCAAAGTCCAGCGAAAACTCATCATAGAGGGGGCCTGGCAGAGGTCATTTGGTAGAGAATTCCATAAGGTGGGAGCTACAATTGAAAAGGCTCTCACCCGAGTCCTCACCAGTCTAGCTGCTTTGACTGGTGGGATAACCAGTAGGCCTTTCGAGGTCAATCTTGTTGAGCGGCACCCATGATGACATTAAAGGTGTTCCTTTAAGTAAGTTGGACCAGCACCATATAGGGTCTTAAAGGTTAAAGCCAGTACCTTGAATTTGGCCCAGAAAACTACCAATAGCCAGTGTAGCTCCTTCAACACTGGAGTGCTATGATCTCGGCGGAGGCTGCCTTTAATCAGGTGAGCTGCCGCATTCTGTACCAGTTGCAGTTTTTGGACTGTTTTCCAGGGTAATCCCACATAAAGCGCATTACAATAGTCTAGTCGGGAAGAGACCAAGGCATGTACCACTGAGGGGAGCAAGTGGTTGGGGAGATAAGGGTGTATTCTCCGTATCAGGTGAAGTTGGTATAAAGCCGCCCGGCTCACTGCGAAGACCTGAGCCTCCATAGACAATAGATAGATAATATCGCTGACAGGGCCGAGACCTTGCACCGCAGATTGTTGGCCTTAAGGCCCCTGTTGAGACCCTCTTGGAGGAACACCAGGGTCTCTGAGACTAACGTGCGGGTTGGGGAGATGTCTTTGCCAGCATTCCGAGTGGTGAAGCTGCACCACATGGAACTGTAGATTCTTTTTGTAGAGGAACAACATGATGCCAGGATGGTGTTTATGACCTGAAACAGACCCGCCTCCCCTAGGTAGCTGTGCTGAACCGCCAGGCGGTCAGACTCAGCCAGGATGGGTCCAGATGCTGGATTGGCCCTTGTGTGAGAAGGTTCCGGTAAAACGAAAGACTTAGGGGTGCGTTGATTGACAGATGCATCAACTCCGAAACCCACGGGCGGCGTGGCCAGAAGGCAGCACCACCTCTGCACGTTCTTCTCTCAGCTTCCATAAGGTGCAGGTTATCAGCGGAGTTGATGGAAAAGCGTAGAGGAGGGCTGGAGGCCAGGCAGTTGCAAGTGCATCTACTCCCTCCGCCTGGTGAGATGGATACCTGGCAAAGAATCGAGGCAACTGATGGTTGCTGGGAGAAGCAAAGAGGTCCACTGCCATGTTGCCAAAGTGGCGTTGTAGTTGAGAGAAGGCTTTTGGGTGTAGTTGAGAGAAGGCTTTTGGGTGCAGTCTCCACTCCCCCTCCTGAGGTTGCTGACAACTTAGCCAGTCGGCTTCCACTTTGGTGTCTCTGCTGAGATGTTCTGCGTGCATAGACTCCAGGTGTGACTCAGCCCAGGAGAGGAGAAGAGTGGCTTCCTGTTGAAGGCTCCATGACCACAGTCCTCCTTTTTAGTGGGCCTTCGTACAGATGTCGGTGCAAAGGAGGATGTGGTGAAGGTTGAGGCTACGAGTGAAGTTTTGGATGGCGAGTCAAGCCGCCCTGAGTTCCAGGGGGACAGTCGGATCATGGCCTCTTGGGTGTCTAGAATCGCCCTCAGGTGCTGCAGGCAGTGTGTGGGAACCAGGTGACTCTTGGCATAGTTGAGGAGGAAGCCATGGGATGACAGGGCCTGCAGGGTGAGATGAACCCACACTTCTGCCTGAAGATGGGTCTTTGTGCAGATCAACAGGTTGTCTAAGTACAGATAAATGTGAACACCTTGGCAATGAAGGGAAGCTACCAGGGCAACCATAATCTTTGTAAACACCCGGGGGGGCAAGGAGAGACCAAATGGCATTGTGCGATACTGGTAGTGTTGCCGGTCATAGGCAAATTGGAGGTATTGTTTGTGCCGTGGCACATGTAGATAGGCCTCCTGGAGATCTATTGAGGCTAGATAGTTGCTTTGGTGTAAAGCCTCCCGGATGGATGAGAGGGACTCAATTCTGAACTTCCGATACCAGACAAAGTAGTTTAGGAATTTCAAGTCCAAGATTGCCCTCGGTTGTTGCACGATGAAGACAATGAGGTAGATTCCTGAGACCCACTCTGCGACTGGTACATGATCTATTGCCCCAATATGGAGAAGGTGGAGAATGGCATCTGAAAGAGCCTGACACTCTATGGGAGAAATGGGCATGGGCAATGGCAGAAAATGATTTGGAGGAAGACTTTCCAGCTCTATCGTGTTGCTCACCTGGACCGCTTGTCATACCCAGAGATCCGTAGTTATGTGGTCCCAATTTTTGTAAAAATGGAGTTGAGCCCCCACTGGAGGGATCTCCAAGTCAGAACTGGTGTGATGAGTTGTGAGGCCTGTTGCTCTTAGGTCCAGAGGATGTGAAGTCAAACCAGCTTCCCCCGTGAGTTGGATTTTCTGGAGAAGTGACTCCTGGCTGTTAGGTTGACCGGGGCGGTAGCCCCAGCCTCTGCCTGACGACTGTGAATGCCAAAAGGACTGAAATGACTGAAAAGTCAGCTGGTAAGGAGCAAATCTGCAAAAAGGTTTGCGCTCCTCTCAATGCAGGGTAGCCAAGAATGGTATGCATTTCTCTTTAGGATCCACGAGGACCTCTTACAGGGCCTATGCACCGAATAATTTCAGTCCAACATACAGGGCCATCGACAAATTGACCCAAGCTGTTGGGTCAGCATCCCAGTGACGTAACCATAAGGTACGTCATGCCACGACTTGTGTTGCAATTGCCCTTGCAGAAAACTGGACTGCATCCAGTTTGGCATCTGCCCTGAAAGTGGCAGCTCTGTGAAGCTTCAGGAAAGTCTTGTGTAGTCTAATGGGGTCACGAGTGATATCCTGTGCTGTTGGCTCCAGGAGATCGTTCAGCGAAATTAAGGAAGCCCGTGAAAATATAGATGCTATGCAAGAAGCTCTGACCGCCAGGGCTGCTGCCTCATGGGTGTTACAAAGGGAAAGATCGAGGGGACGCTCAGACACATCCTTGAACTGAGCTTCAGTTTCTTTTGGCAACAGAGAATGAGAAACCAGAGCGGAAATGGGACCATCCACCCCAGGGACTTTCAGCATGTCCATAAAAGCTGGCTCGAAGGAGTAGAAGCGGGCCGCCAAACCGGGAGGGCGCCGGGTCTGAAGAGGAGCTTGCCACTAAGCTTGGGCTACTGCCTTGAAAGTGTCCGGCACAGGGATGGTCAGCAACTTGGGCTTGGGACCCTTCAGCACCGATGCTGCCCTGGAAGAAGGCAGAGGTGGGTCTTGCCTTGGGTTGATGTCCAAGGCTGCCAAGGACTTGTGTAGTAGAGGCAAGAAGTGGTCAGCCACAAAGAGTTTGTGGGAAGTGGAAGATGCTGCAGATGGGGCATCCTTCATGCCTGAATCTGCACTCCAGCCCTCATCCTCGCACTTGGGATCTATGAATGGATCCAAAGGATCGCTGCTTGAGCTGATGGTGGCACGGCATCTGGGCACTACAGAAGGTTCAGGGGGAAAAACAGAGAGATAAGGAAAATTCTACCGCCTAGGTCGACGAGGCAGGAAAAGACTGGAGAGGTCACATGCATGACTCGACCTCCTTCCAACAATTCTGCTGTAATTTCCTGTCTATGGTCACTAGATTGAGCTACAGCCCACTTGATGGACTATCATCCAGGGAAAAAGAGCCATTATAGCTACTGTCCTCCACTAGACACATACGTGTTTGCCCTTCTAGTTTTTGGTAGTTTTATCCACTGTCAAACTCCTGCTTGCTGAAGCTGTCAGTGTATAGCTCTCAAATATTTACCTTGCTCTGATATGAGACCAGTTGGCAGCCATGAAATCCCACCTCCAGAAGTCCTTTTGTTCACTCAGACCCATTAGCCCTCCAAATAAGTACATACTGGTGCCATAAACCACAGCTGAGTGACCATGCCGAGGGCCTGGACTGCCACCAAAAGATACAGCTGGTATAGGTGTCCACAGTTTTGTATCTGAAGGAAAAAGATTACAATTAATTTCTGTTTTAACTCTGGGCAGGGGAGCCCTTTTCAGCCCAGCAGCCACATTCCCTCATAGACAACTTTATGGAGGTTGCATACGAGGGGGTGGGGTACTGGCCAGAAGAAAAAGTGGAGAGAACAGGTGTAACTGTTACATTTGTACAATAGATTGCATACACCCATCTCTCCAAATCCCCTTCCAGGCAAGCAAAAGACATTATCATAGTGCAAGAACATATTCCAGCCAGGTAAAAAGCACTTGACATGGAGCATGGTTGATAAGAGATGTGGCCTGAAGAAGAGTCTAGAGGACAAGATGGAGAGGCCTAGAAGGCTTCATCTGGTCCACAGGCCTGAAATTCCCCATCCTTGGTTTAACTCAATACCCATATAAACATGAAGCTGAAGCCAGATGCAAAACTGCCTTCTCACTCTAGATATTTCAGGGGGTCTGTACCATAACCACCAATCATTACAGCAAGGGTGGAGAACTGCATCTGGCCAGTGGACTGGATCCAAAACTCTCATCTGCCAGACACACTGACAGATGGGTGGGGCTGCCCACCTGCCATTCACATGACATCAGGAAATCCAATTTCAAAGGAAGAATCAGAAGTGCACTCTTGAATTCAAGTTGTGGCTACAAAGAAAGGAGTTTCTAGTTGTTTAATTTCCAACTATAATTAGACTTTTAAAATTTGATACCTTCTTATGTTACTGGAAGCTACTTTGACAGGTGGGTGGGGTGACAAAAAAAAGCACCACATTCTACCAGTAGCTGGAAAGGAAGAATTGGAAGAGCACAGAGTGTGTTCCCAGTTCTTCTTTTTCAATTTGGCCCTGAAGGTTTACCTGCCCCCATGCCTGATATCATATGACATCAGGTGATGGGACAGGTGGATATAATTTGACCCTAATTACACCACAAGCCAATTAGGACCACTGGCCAGAGATTCTGTACTGCTGCTTTGCAGTTGTATGCCTACAGCGAAGGTTCAAACTTACTTAAACATAAAGTCCAGAATTCTTGGGAAGCACCTTTAATGTCAATGTATCCACCGTACAAATACATTCTACCTCTGTAGACAACTGCACTGTGCCCCTTCCGATTAACTGGAGCTGGTCCCTGCAGAGGGTAGTAATGAGACAACTATCATTAATATTTGTTGCCATCACATCTATACAAATCAAGCAGGCATTCCTACTGCTTGTAATTAAGAATGAATTCATACTTGCCTTGTCAAACACCAGTAATTTGCACCGTTACAAACATTGGAAGTGAAGGAATTCTGTTTGCACAACCACTTCATGGGTATAGGGCACGGGTTTAGAATTCTATCTTTTTCTCAGTTGGGCGAGTGAGGACAAAGGACAAAACGTTTAACAGCAACTATAGTTACCCAGTGCATGAGTGTGGAGGTGTCTCTGTAAAGGACATGCTATCCAAACATTTCCGCCCAGGAAGACAAGGTTAGTTACATGGTCACTCTACCCCAGAATCATCTTTATCGTTCACTTGCAGAGTGCCAGAAAGAGAAACTACTACTGCAAAAATTAGGTAAGAGACAAAGACTGAACAGTAGTAGGAGCACTTCTAGTAATTAATGGCAAGTGCAATGAAGTGCAAGAAATGAATTGAATTTGCAATGTTTCCACCAGAACAGCAAGAATGAGAAATACTCCTGGTGTGCCCCAGTACCCACAGAGAGAAGCATCCTTCATACAGGGATATCCTCTATTAAAAGAATCCTTGGAGTTCATAAGTGGAAAAGGATGAATTAGCAAATAAATTATAGGTGGAGAGAAAAAATGGCAAGTTACAGACGGCAATTACAACATCAGACCTGAAGCAACAACCCTTGGGAACAGTTATCTGCATACTGAGTTTTCCAAGTGCTTTCCTGATGCAAATAGTAGTAATACAGCAGCATTGTTTGTGAAGTCAGTCTGAAGGGGAAAAACAGCTTGAAAACTCATACAGCTTGATAGGAGGAAAAGTTGGGAAGTCAAGGCTGCCTCTGTTTACTCTTTGGCTAAGCTTCTTGCATCACTTAGGAGAGAAAGTAGTTTCGGACTTGAAGGGAGGACAGGCTGCCCTGCACAAGACAATCCTCATCTGCATGATGAAAGGTAATTGAACTTAGGTTCTTTTGGTTGGGTTTACTTGTTCTCACAACTTATGGCAGCCCGGATTTCCCTAGCTCCGCATGCTTCAAAGCAGTATACCTGCTTTTCATTATTTAGGGTTGTATCCAACATAGTACAATGTGAGTGTTCCATCTGTGGAAGGATTTCTGCTTGCACAACAGAATCTTCTCCCCCTTTGCTTTCCTTGTGCACCCCCTACATCTGTTGAAGGGGTTCCCTCAATGCTCTGGAGCAGATTTGGAGAGGGGGGGAAGAGGGGGGAGATCCTATTACACAAGCAAAACTTGTGCTGGTGGGACACATTTTAATACCACCCTTCGTACCCATCAATATGGAGAAAACCTGGTATTTATTATTGAAAAGGTATATAGCCATCCCTTAACGTAACTACTCTGGGCAGCTCACAAACTATAACTGGTTACTTATAGTAAGTAATTCAATAGAGAAACGTATGTGCTGCATATCATAACCAAAGAAATAGTCTGGGTTGCACCTAACTCTGTTGCTCGGCTGGTAGTAAGTTTTCAGCCAGCAAAATGAGGAAGGAAGCTATTTTGAGTTCTCTTCACTGAAGCCCTAAAAATGTTGTCCAGCAAGTTGTGGGGCCCTTCAGAGCAGATTTGGGGAGTTCCAAGAACTGGAAGGGAGGAAAATTGCTGAAAATTGCTACCCTTCCTGTTCTTCTGACAGAGGCTGAGGGATACGACCCTCGTGTTTCAAGATTCAAAAGGATATAGATGCTATATAGATAATTTAAGAATATAGATGCTATCTAAAAGGTAGTAAGAATCCTCTTACAGTGAAGCAATGACAGCAACATCATGAGATTACTCTGCTGCCACATGTCCCTGGATGAGCCTAGCCTGGAATCATTTTCAGAACATATTCCTAAGCAAGCTGTTTGATCAACAAAGCAACATGTTTCATGTATTATTCATATATTTCTGTTTTTCAATTTCTTACCTCACCCTCTGCTGCTGTGAGCTGGCGCTCCATCCACTTTGTTGAATCTGCAGTTTTAATAAAGTGTCATTTACAATACTAACCACAGGAGGGTGCTGCTGCTGTACTTACAATGCTATGCAAGGCCATTAATCTTTGGAGGAGGTGGGGGACAGAGAAAGTTGGTGAACTGCCTTCCTTTAACAGCAACTAAGGCAACTTCATGTGTCATAAATATAACTCAGAAGTTGCCTCACAACATTGTGTTTGCCAGAGGTGATACTGTGGTAAAAAAGGGCCCATGGCCCAGTGTCTGGCATGTTTAATGACACAGGCTGAAGCCTAGGCATCATCAGTTAAAAATATATCCAGTAGAAGGGCTAGAAAACTTCCCTGTCAGAGATCTTCGGGAGCGACTATGAGTCAGGGTAGACATTATTGGGGTAAATAGACCCATATTCCGACCCAGCTTTCTATGATCAACTACAGTTATCTCCACTGTTACCAATCGAAAGAAGGGAGAAAAGGAGATGACTGGACTGTTAAAATACTGTAATATTAGCTGGAAAGGCTGTATGTTCACACACATACACACAGAGAGATATACTGATGTTGCCACTTGCCTTCTCATAAAGCCTGGAGGTAAAAAGTGCTTTGTATATTACAACAAAAATACAGGCCCTGATTTTCTGCCATAGGCCAACCAAGTCTCTACTGTAATGTTTGAAGCATATTACTACTATTACAATGACTAAGACTTCTGGCTGTATATCATGGCTCCAAGGAACATTATGTGAAATCTTAGATGCTCTCTTTTTTTGCCATTCCTGGTATTGTAGTACAATTATTATGGGACAAAAAGTATGTAATCCTTATAATATAGTTACAAGAATGAAAAAGCTTGAGTAAGAAATGGCATTCAATATTTCATTTTGGCTTACTCAATACTTAGAAATTCTAGCCTTTATACCTCATCTTTCTCTGTATAATATATTCAAGGTGATTTAGATTCTGCAATTCTCTTGTAAAATCCACCTGTTTCCTACTTTTTTTCTGGAAGACCAAAAGTAAACCTAACTTAATGCAGCTTTTTCCTATAGTTTTCATACAGGTGGTGGTGTTGCTTTAAGAGAAAGAGAGGCCTTCTATTTTACCCACAGCTGAATAACTTCTACGTTTCTGATACAAGTTCTTTATAATGACAACAGCTTTAAGCTGCAACAAAAAATAACTGCTATGCAATGGAAAGAGAAACATACACAACATGATGTTAAAAACAAGCTACTGCCTATGGCTGTACTCTTTTTAAATGCATGCATAAGTACTAAATATACCTAATTATTATTATTATTTTATTCAATTTCTATACCGCCCACAGCTAACGGCTCTCTGGGCGGTGAACAGCATAAATTTAAAATACAATATAATAAAATCACATATCAATACCACACACATAACAAAATTCCAAAGACTAAAAACATATTACATAATTGTTCTAGTATACTAAGATGTAATAAATATACTAAGAATATTAAAATATTAAAATGCCTGGGAAAAGAGGTACGTTTTAACCTGGCGCCAAAAAGAGAGCAAAGTTGGCGCCAGGCGCACCTCGTCAATAAGACTATTCCATAGTTCGGGGGCCACCACTGAGAAGGCCCTAGATCTTGTCGTCATCCTCCGGGCCTCTTTATGAGTCGGTACCCGGAGGAGGGCCTTCGATGTTGCACGCAGTGTACGGGTAGTTTCATATTGGGAGAGGCATTCCATCAGGTATTGCGGGCCCGTGCCGTGTAAGGCTTTATAGGTCAAAACCAACACTTTGAATCTGGCCCGGAAACATATAGGCAGCCAGTGCAAACGGGCCAGAACAGGTGTTATATTACATCACAGCAAATGTCTGAGAATACTGAATGCTGACACTGATTATCAATTACATATAAATGTTGACAACCCCAAATACCAATGACT